>NC_138768.1:224292465-224909965 GCF_965119305.1 Pelophylax lessonae
AATGCAGAGGATTAACCCCTTAGGTTCCATAGTGAGTATAACAAGCATGCTTTACTGCATGTACCCACTGATTTTACTGTTGCGAGTTTAGTAACACTTTAAGGCACACCTACAATACCTGAAGACACCCCATGAATATATTCTAAAAAGCTCAACTCCTGCAGTGTTTCAGAAGTGGTACCTTTGTCTTTGCTGCAGGCAGACAACCCAGGACCTACTATTCAGTCCTAAAACACAGTAGTTCCTGTTTCCAGTATTACATCAGGTAATCAGCATGGTCTGGGCAGATCAGAAATGGTTTGTTGAATCTCATGTTTGTGTTTCTAGTTTCTGGGAAGTTTAGTAGTTCCTGTATTGAGTTGGTTCTAGTTATAAATGTCTTTGAAAACGATGACTCCAGAAATGCACACGCTACCACAAGTGAGGCTGTGTTTCTTTTCGTAACAGTATTTAAAAATGTTGAGCTATTTCTTTCTGTCTGTCTAGTTTCAGTCCAATTAATATATTTAAAAAAGTCTTCAGACGGGTTATTGAACATAATAAATGGGAGTAAAATGAATCTGGTAATGGCTTAATAAAACAGGTGAGGTATCTTAGTCTGTCTGCTTGGATCCTTGGAGCTGGGCCAGATTGATTTGTCAAAGAGAAATGTGCTTGTATTGTTACACATTGATGATTTCATCCATTAAAAGCTTTGATTTCACCATTTTTTACTTTCATAATATGAGCTGTGGCATACTATGAAGTATGTAGCGTAGCATCAGAGCTTTTCCAGTACAATCATTGCCAATGTGCATCCTATATTATGGCACATATATTATTTAGGCGAACTGCATGCACAAATTTTAGTGGTTACAGAGTATTAAAGTGGTTCTAAAAGCAGGTCTTGTACCCTAATGCATTTTATGCATTAATGTAAAAAACCCAGCCTCCCCTTATACTTACCTGAGCCCCAGCTCAATCCAGCATGAGGAGAAAGCGGGGGTGGGGGCAGTGTCCATTCACAGGAGTGCAGCTCGAGAGCAAGCCTGCTCAAGTGCCCCTACAGCAAGAGGCTTGCTATTTTTGGGCACTTAGTGGAGGAGAGGAGCCAGGACTGCCGGCAGGGGACCCAAAAACAGGAGGAGTGGGGCTGCTCTGGGCAAAACCATTGCATGTTTTTTTTTTTTTTTATTACAACCTTTAAAATCATTTTAATGTAATTTTTTGTTAGTTTGAATCAACATGGATAAAAAATGCAAGGACACATTCTGAACATACTTGTCAGGAACCTACCTGCAGTGGATTCTCCCACATAAGCCCTAGGTGGTTATCTGCAGTCTCCCTGTATCTGTAATCAACGCTCTGTTGTGTATGTAGGTACCTTCACTGATTCAGTAATTTAGTGTATACCAGTCTGCACAAACTTTATGGTAGCATGTTTCTGCTTTTACAGGGTAATATTAGCTTATGGCATTATACAATGAATGCATTTTAAAGCAATGTAAGATCCTTTATAAAAAAAATTGCAATACTTTAATTTTGGACAAGGATGCAGAGCTTAAATGAGAATTATGGGGTAAATAAAAAAAACAAAACATCACATCTATATGCTGCAACATCTGTGTGACACTGCAGCTGCCCCATGCTGGCCCTTAGACCATAAGCTCACAGATCACATAACCGCTGATCAGTCAGCTCTTGATGTGCTTTCAGGAGGAAACAATGACTGACAGTCACTGCACCTCACTTTGCTACTCCTGCATTACCTGGAGCAACCGACTGGGAAGGAGAGCGGATGTGACTGGCTGTAGCTCTCAGCTGCATGTCAAAAGGTCCAATCAGGCAGATGTGTGGATCCCTACAAAATTGTTTGGATCCTTCCTGAACTTGGAGCACCTAAGCCCCCTCAGCTGATAGCAGACAATAGCCTGCTATCCCTTGTCTCTGCAGCACAAGAGGACATTAGTAAATGTACTCCTCTGACTCAAAAGAGAAATATATCCAAAAAAGGTTTGTTCATACTTCTCTCTTACTTGCAACCAAACTACCTGCTCATACCACCATGCATCATAGAGATGTCATCATCTACTGAGTCTCCAGTAATTACATGTTGCCAGCAAGAGGACAAACGGCAGATTACTTTAAGCCCCGTACACACGTACCGATTGTCGGCCGTAAATATTCGGCCGACGACTGATCGGCCGATTGTAGGCTTGTTAGTATGATGCTTCCGACAGCCGACAGCGCATTTTCGGCCGAACAGAATCTGTCGTGCAGGCATTAAAATTTTTGTTGGCCAACACCAGAACGGCCGATTGTTCGCCAGTCAGTACAGATTTCGGCCGACAGACAGCAGATTTGCAAGACTGGGCATGCTCAGAAAAGAAAAAAGACAAGGAAAGTTAACCATCACATGACATCACTTCTGCAGTCGGCTGTTGTTGGCCGACAAAATTAGTGTGCAGTCTTTTGCACTTTTCAACAGACACGACAGCCCTGGACAAAAGACGGCCGATCGTTCGGCCGACGATCAGTACGTGTGTACGGGGCTTAAGGCAGTGTCTGTCCAATACAGTTCTTGAGGGCCCGGCTTTCAGAGTTTTGTAGATTTTTTCAACATTGGGGTCATCGGTTTAAATCCTAGTCAAGACACTATTTGCATGAAAATTGCGTGTTTGCGTTGTTTTCCATCCACCCTCCAAAATCTTGCTGTTAGGTTCATAGACTCCTGTTGAAATTGGCCCTAGTATGTGTGTATAGCATGTATGCTTGGGAGATAGGGACCTTTGGTTGTCAGTTCCTTGTGGGCATGGACTGATGTAAATGTATGCAAAGTGCTGTTTTTGACTGGACTAAAACATATTGTGTAAGTTCATTACACATCTTATGTGTTGGCTTCTCCTCTTGCTTTGCCATAGCACCCAAACATCTCAACTCCTATGTCTGCCTAGTAATTCGCAGGCTGGGGGAGGGAGGACTGAGACTATGGTAGTAATGTGTACTGTCTAAAGGTAAACAATTGTTTTGATGTGTCTAAAGGGATACATTTAGACTGGGAATTATTGGAAAAAATGTTCCATCTATAAAATGAATAGACGTATTGGCACATTATGGAGCATGCAGCAAAGTACTACAATATTTCAAGGTCATTCAGTTAAACATATGTTTTCACACTAAGATCTCTGGCTGTGCCACATTAAGAAAAGCCAGCTATTAGCCTTTTACTGTATGTACAACTCAACCTTTGATTTTCCTTTTAAACAAGAATAATATGCAAATGTCAGAGGTGACATGCAAAGCTGTGAATAAACATGCACATCTTTCACAGAGAGATGGCATTCTTGTGAGGCGTCTTCCATGTTGTCATGGATACTAACGCATGGGGCCCCAGAGATTGGAGCCTGGAATTAATGGCCATCCCGAGTAAAGGATTCCTGTCTTGGCTAAATTGATGGATTACACTGATGTGCCATTTGTCATACTGTAATTGTTCTGGCAAATGTTATACCCACTAGTATAAACATTGTGCTGCTTTGCTAACAAAACTGAAATGGGAAAAGAAAAGATGATATAGTAATACATACTTTTAAAGGGATGCTGTTTATTTTCCTCAGCCAGGAGACATTATGAATCGTCATTTTCTTTTACTTCCTTGTTTCATAGAAATGTTAAATGTCTTAGGCAAATATATTTGGTCCACTGTAGGAACAGAGACTCAAGAACTGGTTTTGTGGGGTATGTGCAATTGTTTCATGCTTTCGGGCCTCAGGGTCTGTGGGCTGCTTTTTGATTCATATTGTCATTGCGCTCTTTTTGTATGTATTACTAGCCATAAATAGGCAGCTCATGAAGGAGGTTATATTTGAAATCCAATGTATTGAAGTTACTTTTGTTTCTATGGTTGTTTTGCTGTGATGTACTGTATCTTAATAAGTGAATAACGACAATGATAACATGGAAACTGGAGAATGGGAGTTTCCCAGAATTCCATTCTCCACTTTGAGGGAGATTTACTAAAACTGGTGCACACTGAATCTGGTGCAGCTGTGCTTCGTAACTGATCAGGTTCTAGGTTTTATTGTCAAAGCCTAAGGCCGGGTTCACATATGTGCGAATTCTATGCGGTTTTCACCACATCCAATTGCATGACATATGAGTGTGAACAGCCCTTAATGGAGCCAGTTCACACATATCCGGGGAGACTGTGGTGTGGTTTCCAAAAGGGTCCTGTGCAATTTTGGGTACGATAAGCGGCTCTCCTGACAGGGGGGGGGGGGTCTGCGCTGATAATCAGCACATTTATTATCAGTGCAGACCCATTAACTGTACCCACAAGGATGCCCAAAAGTGCCCACCTAGAGTGCAAATCCATGACCACCAGGGATGCCAATCTGTGCCCACCAGGGATGCCAATCAGTGACCGTCAGGGATGCCAATCAGTGACCATCAGTAATGCCTGTCATTGCCTCCTCATCAGTGCTGCCTATCAGTGCCCATCAGTGCCACTCATCAGTGCCACCTTTCAGTGCCCATAATTGCTGCTTATCAGTGCCACCTATCAGTGCCCATCAGCGCTGCATATCAGTGCCACCTATCAGTGCTGCATATCAATGCGGCTTCTTTGTGCTGCATATTAGTGCCTCATCATCAGTGCCTATTAGTACCACCTCATTAGTGCAGCCTCATCAGGGCCCATCAGTGCTGCCTCATCAGTGCCCGTCAGTGAATGAGAAAAAACGTACTTATTTACAAAATTTTATAACAGAAACAAAGGAATCATTTTTTACATAGTTACATAGTTAGTGAGGTTGAAAAAAGACATCAGTCCATCCAGTTTAACCTATGATGTGTGTGTGTGTTTGCTGTTAACCGTACATTGTATACCCCTCTATGTTGTGGTCTTTAAGGTGCCCATCTAATAGTTTTTTGAAACTATCAATGCTCCCTGCTGATACGACTGATTGTGGAAGAGAATTCCACATCCTTACTGCTCTCACAGTGAAGAACCCCCTGCGTATTTTAAGGTTAAACCGCCTTTCCTCTAGTTTTAGTGAGTGGCCACGTGTCTTGTTGTAGTTTCTTTCTCTGAATAGGATTTTCCATATGCTAGGGTTGCCAGTACAATATTTGTACATTGATATCATATCCCCCTCAATCGTCTCTTCTCCAGAGAGAATAAGTTCAGTGCTTGTAGTCTTTCCTCATAGCTGATGTCCTCCATTCCCCTAATTATTTTTGTTGCCCTTCTCTGGACTTTCTCCAGTTCCAGCACATCCTTCCTGAGGACCGGTGCCCAGAACTGGACAGCATACTCCAAATGTGGCCGGACCAGAGTCTTGTAGAGAGGGAGAATAATCTCTTTATTTCTGGAGTGAATCCCCTTTTTTATACATCCCAGTATTCTGTTGGCTTTGCTTGCAGCGGCTTGGCATTGCATGCCACTGCCAAGCCTGTTGTCTACCAGTACCCCCAGGTCCTTTTCCATCCTAGACTCACCCAGAGGTTCCCCCCTAGTGAGTAGCTTGCTTTCTGGTTTCTGACACCCAGGTGCATTACTTTACATTTTTCAACATTAAACCTCATCTGCCATGTAGTTGCCCACCCCATAATTTTGTTCAGGTCCGCTTGTAAGGTTTCCACATCCTGCCCAGAAGATATTGGCATGCTTAGTTTAGTACCATCCGCAAATACTGAGATTTTACTCGATATCCCCTCCTTTAGTTCATTTATGAATAAATTAAACAGGATTGGCCCCAGGACAGAACCCTTGGGGACCCCGCTTTCCACACCCGCCCAATCTGAGTACTCCCCATTAATCACCACCCTTTGCAACCTCCCTTGGAGCCAGTTCTCTATCCAGGTACTCACCTTATGGTCCATATCTACCTTCCTTAGTTTGAACAGTAAGCGTTTGTGGGGAACGGTGTCAAAGGCCTTTGCGAAGTCCAGGTACACTACATCCACAGGCTTACCTTTATCTAGGTGGCAGCTCACTTCATCATAGAAGGTTAATAGATTGGTTTGGCAAGAACGATTTTTCATGAATCCATGCTGATTACTACTAATAATACCGTTTTCATTACTAAAGTCTTGTATGTGGTCACTTAACATCCCCTCCAAAATCTTGCAGATTACTGATGTTAGGCTGACCGGCCTATAGTTACCCGGGATATATCTCAGCCCCTTTTTAAATATTGGTACCACGTTGGCTTTTTTCCAATCAGCTGGCACCATACCCGTCTTTAAACTATCCTTAAAGATCAAGAATAATGGTCTGGCAATCACCTGTCTGAGCTCTTTAAGAACCCTCGGGTGCAAGCCATCCGGTCCCGGTGATTTATTTATTTTAAGTTTCTCTAGTTTAGCTCTAAGTCTATCTTCTGTTAGCCATGGCGGTATTTCCTGAGGTGTGTTGTTTAGTTTGGCCTTACAAGCTGGGTTAGTGTAGCCCCCCAATTCTTTTGTGAAGACCGAAGAGAAGAAATTATTTAACACTACCGCCTTTTCCCTGTCCTCTGTGGCCAAAACTCCCTTATCGTCTTTTATGGGGCCAATGTGTTCTCGCCTCGCTTTCTTACTGAAGACGTCAGTCATATGTGACGAAACGCCGCGTCGGGCCGCCCTTGCTGGACGCCTACATGCAATAGAGGACATTGGCTGCTACCTTGCTAACCGATTTGGAACCACGCAGGTCGGCGTGTGATTCGCACACTATACCCTTCTCAAATGTGAGTGCTATATATCTTTGCTTTACATCCAATAAAGTTTATGGAAATTACTGCACTATGAGGGGTTTTATTTCCTTTTTTTGAGTGGCTCCCTTAAGGTATACTGTCAAGGTATCAATTCTGGGATTCATCTTTGTGAAGAGGTCCGGTCCAATTCGTCACCAAGTGTGTTGCAGTTCTATAATAGTTCAAGGCCCAATGCATATAACTATCTGGTAAGCGTGTTTTGAACACTCCTTTTGGTGGTGGATTCCTTTCACTTTACTGCAAATTGGTGCCGTGCAATATCACTGGTGGAAATGGACTTTATTTATGGACTTTGTTCATAATGTTTTAGCGCTACATATTTTATTTCTTTACTGTTTATATACTTAAAGATTTTTTTGGGGTTCTTTTTACTCTCTTCCGCTATATGTCTCTCGTGTTCTGTTTTAGCCGCCCTGATTTCATCATTACATTTCTTATTACACTCTTTGTAATGCTTGAATGCTGCCAATGACCGCTCAGTCTTGTATTTTTTGAAGGCCTTTCCTTTAGCATTAATATGCATTTTTATGTTGGAGTTTAGCCACCCAGGGCTTAGTTTTGCTCTTTTAAATTTATTTCCCTTTGGAATGCACTGGTCAATCCCTCTGTTAAGTATGCTTTTGAAGCACTCCCATTTTTCCTCCGTGTTCTTTGTTCCCAGGGTTCTATCCCATTTGATATTTTCTAGCAGAGAGCGCAGTTTTGGGAAATTGGCCCTTTTGAAATTCAGTGTCCTTATATTGCCCTTGTGTTTACTATTACTATAATTAATACTGAAACTAATTGACCTATGGTCACTGTTTCCTAAGTTGTCCCGTATTTCTATATCCGTGAGCAGGTCTGTATTGTTGGTAATCAGTAGGTCAAGTACCACATTGTTTCTTGTTGGTGCATTCACCATCTGTCCCATGAAATTGTCCTGCAAAACATTTAGGAACTGCTTAGCCTTGGCTGAATGCGTGGTTCCTTCTACCCAGTCTATATCTGGATAATTAAAGTCCCCCATTATAATGATATTTCCCATCCTTGCCGCCAATCCTATCTGTAAAAGGAGGTCCGCCTTCCCCTCCTCCCTCTGGTTGGGGGGGCTATAGCATACGCCCAATATTACCTTCCCCACAGTGCCTTCCCTTTGAAGTTCTACCCATAGGGATTCTGCCTCGTCCATAGCTCCATTATTAATATCATCCCTCATATTTACCTGTATACTGTTCTTAAAGCGGAGTTCCACCCAGTGAACGTTTTTCTTAATAAAAATACCCCCGGGACAGTCAGGGCTAGTGCATTCCACAATGGCTAGCCTCTGATCTGTCCCGGGTTGCACTTACCTTTTAGAAGAAATACTTACCTTGAATTCTCCAGCGCTGCCATCTCAGGTGTGGGCAGCTTGAAGCCAGTGCGATCCTCTTCTGTGTCCTCTTCTGTCTTCTTCGGTCCCACGATGCACTGCACCGTCACTTCCGGTGCCTCAGCGTCATCCCTGCACAGCTTCTGGGCATGCCCAGAAGCTGTTTTGCAAGGTATGACGGCGCCTGCACCGGAACTGACGTCGGGGCAGGTGCAGGCGCATTGATTCCTGGGAGCGATGACGTTCAGCTCCCAGGAATCATTGCATGCCAGGAAGTGATGACTCGCCGCGGCCGCCGAGGGGAGGAAGAGGAAGTAAGGTAAGTATATTTTCTTCTTAACGAGGTAAGTAAAAAAAAAAAAATCCGATTATCCATTTGTTTTTCAGGTGACCCGGAGCGAGAAGATGGAGGTAAGTATAAATTTAGTGTGGAACTCCACTTTAATATACAGACATACCCCTCCCCCTTTTTTACCTTCTCTATCTCTGCGATAAAGGGAATACCCGTGAATGGTCGCCATCCAGTCATGAGAGCTGTCAAACCAAGTCTCAGTTATCCCCACAAAATCTATGTCCTCCTCAAACATCAGCAGCTCCAGCTCTCCCATTTTGTTAGCCAGGCTTCTGGAATTGGTATACAAGCCTCGTAATTTTGACCGGTTACATATATCCTCATTTGATGTTTTTAGGCTGCTTTCTTGATTTTTCCCCAATACCCCCCCTGGGTTTAGGAGCTCCGAACACCCTACCGCTGATGTCCCCATTTCTGCCCTCTGAATCTCGCTTTCCACTGGGTAATTCTACATCTGTACCCCCCCCCCCCCCCATCACCTAGTTTTAAAGCCAGAGAGTCAGGCTCCATCATCTTAAAAGTGAAACTAAAGCTCTTAGTTTGTAAGATTCAACTATAGCTTTATGTCCCAGTGCATACATTGACTAAAGTTAGTGTATGTAAACCCAAAACTTTATTTATTATTGGTAGATTAGAAAATCTGTCAGGTTTTAATTTGCTGTCTATATCCTCTCCTTTAGAGATTCACCCTTTGTAATCTTCTTTGTGACCATTGTCACTGGAACTGAATTAAATGGACCAACACAGAAATAGATGGCACATTTCACCAATTAGAACACTTGTTCCAAGAGGATATTTCACCTACTTTGGAAAGATTTCCTCTCACTTCCTGTATTAACTCTTGTATAGAAAATTTAGGGAAATGTTGGGTGATGGCGCTGCCTGTATAAATTTAGATATAATAAAGATATAATAAACTGTGAATTAAAGTGCCTTATGCTAAAACAATAATGTGAATACTCATACAATAGTATGTTCCATAAAACATCAATTGGGTGCAAGTGCAAAGTATAAAGGTGCCTTCAAGAAAATTAGAAAGTGACTGGTGCAATAAATATATAAACAATAAATAATAGCTAATATTGATAATATTTAACATGCAATATTAATGTGCTAAAAAATAAAGTGCTATATGATGTGAACTGTTCCACTCATACCACGTGTTGATATGGGGAGTTTATATAAAGTGCCAACAGAGCCAAATAGAAAAAAGTTTTTAAAATACAGCTTGCAAAGTCCAGTAAGGAGAGATCCAGTAAAAAAGTCTATGTCATATACGGTGACTTCAAGAACAATAAAGGTGACAACACTCGGAAAATCAACACTCAGGTGAAAGGTGACCCCGTGGTGGGTGGTAAGGTGCTGGGATTCCTTTGGTAAAAATGCACACTTACCACTCCCGATATTTATACCAGACGCTGCTGATGACGTACAAGCTACGAAACGCGTACGGCGTGTCGAGTCATTTGTGGTAAACACGCATGGGAACGAGGCTTGGATCGCAAGCGCTCGGTTAATACAGTCACGCTCGATTTTTACCTGTTTAATGTGAGTACCTTTGCATTGTTTTGCTCAATAAAGTACATTACGGAATTACGCTATGTCCACTATTCATTTTCTGGTATAAATATCGGGAGTGGAGCTGAGTGGATCCCTCGGAACACACCTAGGTCAGGAAGGCACACAGGGGACTATCCCAGGGTATATCCATACCAGGACCAGCCTGTTCCTCGGCACACGCCCTCCATCCAGGGATAGGAGGATATCGCTAGGTTGCCAGACCCATTAAAGCACCCGCTCTATACCCCTGTGTGGGGTGGGTGTCTCTGGTAAGTGTGCATTTTTACCAAAGGAATCCCAGCACCTTACCACCCACCACGGGGTCACCTTTCACCTGAGTGTTGATTTTCCGAGTGTTGTCACCTTTATTGTTCTTGAAGTCACCGTATATGACATAGACTTTTTTACTGGATCTCTCCTTACTGGACTTTGCAAGCTGTATTTTAAAAACTTTTTTCTATTTGGCTCCGTTGGCACTTTATATAAACTCCCCATATCAACACGTGGTATGAGTGGAACAGTTCACATCATATAGCACTTTATTTTTTAGCACATTAATATTGCATGTTAAATATTATCAATATGAGCTAATATTTATTGTTTATATATTTATTGCACCAGTTACTTTCTAATTTTCTTGAAGGCACCTTTATACTTTGCACTTGCACCCAATTGATGTTTTATGGAACATACTATTGTATGAGTATTCACATTATTGTTTTAGCATAAGGCACTTTAATTCACAGTTTATTATATCTTTATTATATCTAAATTTATACAGGCAGCGCCATCACCCCTATTTCTCTTTTATCCAGTGTATAGTCTCCGGACTATCATCCAGGGAGGCTGCAGCCTATTTTTAGATATATTTATACATATTTTTTATCTATATAAAATTTATATATATCTTTTTCACCCATCCATTTATTCACCTATCTATCCATTTAGTCCATAGCGCGGAAGTTTCATTTTTCTTAAATGTTTCCATTGGGTCACAGACAGCAAAAATATAAACACCTGACAGGTGTTGTGACTATTCCTTGCGGTTTTTTAAAAGAAAGAAAATGCTTCTGCTTTAAATAAACTTTAAAACATGACAAATGACCTAAAATTTCCTGCTTTCCATAAAAAATGTTGGTTTTCATTTGACTTTACCTATGGGTTCTAATAACTGTAGCTCTGACTCCTCAAGGAGCTGCTGCAATGTTGGGTTCTCCTGCCCTTCTCAGTGATGCCCCACCCCTAACTAGCCCCAACACTCTCCGACATGCTGGTAACAATGCAAAAAGGGTTTTATCAGGGCCCAGACATGCCCTGCAAAGGACAGTTACAGCAAAACCACGGCTAATTCAAAACAATTCTTAATTCGGGGTCTTTGACTTTCATTTCCTCTTATAGCCTGTGAAATGTCTTGCCAAACGTACTGAGCAGGTAAAAGTGGAAGGCCCAGCTGACATCAAGGTAATAAAACACAGTATCAAATAACTCTAAAAGAGGGCATGTCAGGAGATGTAATAAACAGTATGACCCATCTATTGTTACATTGGCCCTATCTATACCACTGGTCAGTGGAGAAACAGATTTAAAGTCTGTAGGCATTGGGGCCTTTTAAAAATTTGAGTATTTTTAATCCAGTATCTATGGAGGGAATGCTCACAAGGTATGCAAGGCAAATTCTACAAGCAAAGTTCAGCAAACAATTTCTATGCACACAAAGATTGCCAAAGGCCTCTCACCACTCCACAGCTATGCTGATATTCTCTGGTCTGTAATTAGTACAGGCGCCCTCCCCAATGGTCATTTGAGAGGTCCTGCCAAGCTAAGGAGCTCCTCTCTCAAGCCTTTGCCTCCTTCCTCAATAGAAACCTTAGTGCAAGTCCCAAGCTGGCTCTCTGAAGTTCTCTCCTCTGCTTGCACAATACAGTATACAGTCTCTCAAGGCTCTGTACACTTGCAGCTCCCCCTCACAGACACCTTTGTCCAGCTTTGCATACAAAGCAGTCTAATGCATAGTAGGCTGCCAGGCTCTGACAGGTCTCTCCTCCACCTTGTGGCTGTCTGTCCATCCTACCTCTGCTTGTATACCAGTGGGCAGGGCTAGAATCCAACTTCAGAAAGGGGAACCAATCCCATTCACAATCCCATTCCTGATCTCCAACTTCAGAAAAAAGAACCAATCCCATGTCTGCTCTCCTCTATTCTCCAACAAAATAACCTCTAGCACACACGGGGTGTGGCCACTCAGAATCTGCCTCTCCTTCCTTTACTGAAAAGCTGTCCTTCAAAGGCCAGAGAAAGAGCATTGGGCTGCTGTGTAGCTAGAGGAATGCCCCAGCTGTGAGACTCCTGCTTCCTAAAAGGGTCACCAACCAGGGCTGCATAATGAAAAGGGATAACGAGTGCAGAATAATGAACAAAGAAGGGGTTGTAAACCCTTGTTTTTTTTTTTAAATATATAAATATAACAAATATGCCTATACTTACCTGCTCTGTGCAATAGTTTTGCACAGAGCAGCCCCAAACCTCTTCTTCTGGGGTGCCCCGCCGGCACTCCAGGCCCCTCCTCTTCATTGGGTGCCTCCATAGAAAGCCACTTTCCCTGGGGGCACCTGTGTGGGTTCGCTCCCCAGTCCCGCTGCTGCATCCATTGACACAGATAGCACCAGAAGCCGATGCCTTCTGGTGCTATCAATCTGTCTATTGAGGAGAGAGACTGTGGTTGAAACCGCTACAATAGTGCACATCACTGGATCGGGCTCAGGTAAGAAAAAGGGGGGGTCTGGGGGGAGCTTCAGCAGAAAGGGTTTTTAATGCATAGAATGCATTAAGATAAAAAATCTTAAGGCTTTAAAACCACTTTAATCTTTTCTTTAATAGGATCCAGGGAGAGCTCAGTATTCTTTTTTAACATTAAGGTTTTTCTTCTGTTGTGTGGATGGGTAAGGGTTCTAAAGAATAAGTGGTAGTAACTTCCTTAGGTCTCTTGGTGCACGAGAGAAGAGCATGTCGCCCAACTGTACCCTTGCTCTGGCAAGATCAAGACAAGCTCACATTCCTTGTAATCCAAGCTGGTATTGCTCACAGAGGGTGGAAATTTGTTTTAACCACTTTCCGACCGGCCGTTGTAAAAATACGGCCGCAAAGAGGTTCCTGAACGGCGTCTCCAAAGAAAGAAGTCAAAAGGCACAGGGGAAAATATACCCAATGGAATGCAGACTTCCAGATGATAGCAAGAAGGGACAAAAATACCTTCTTAAACAATTAATGCAAAGAATTAGAGGAAAACAACAGAATGGGAAAGACTAGAGAGTTTTTAAAAAAAATTGGAGATATCAAGGGAAAGTTTTGTGCAAAGATGGGCACGGTAATGGACAAAAATGGCAAGGACCTGACAGAAGCAGAAGAGATAAATCAGAGATGGCAAGAATACACAGAAGAACTATACAAGAAAGATCTGAATGTTCCATATAACCACGATGATGCAGTCACTGACCTTAAACTGGATGTCCAGAAAAGTGAAGTCAAGTGGGCCTTGGAAAGCATTGCTAATAACAAAGCTAGTGTAAGTGATGGTATCCCAGCTGAGTTATTTAAAATCCTGAAAGACGATGCTGTTAAAAGTGCTGACAAATTTGCCAACAAATTTGTAAAACTCAACAATGGGCACAGAACTAGAATAGGTCAGTTTACATTCCGATACCAAAGAAGGGCAGCGCCAAAGAATGTTCAAACTACCGTACGATCGCAATCATCTCCCATGCTAGCAAGATTAAGCTGAAAATTCTACAAGCTAGGCTTCAGCAGCATGTGAACCGAGAGCTACCACAAGTACAAGCTGGATTTTCGAAGAGGCAGAGGAACTAGAGATCGAATTGCCAACATTCGCTGGATCATGGAAAGCAAGGGAGTTGCAGAAGAATGTCAACTTCTGGCTTATTGACTACATTAAAGCCTTCGATTGTGTGGATTACAACAAGATGTGGCAAATACTGAAAGAAATGGGAATACCAGACCACCTTATCTGTCTTCTGAAAAACCTGTATGCAAGTCAAGAAGCAACAGTTAGAACAGGACATGGAACAACTGACTGGTTCAAAATTGAGAAGGGAGTGCGGCAAGGATGCATATGGTCACCCTACTTATTTAACCTATATGCAGAGTATATCATGCGAAATCCAAGGATCAATGAATCACAAGCCGGAATTAAGGACGCAGGCAGAAATATAAGCAACCTGAGATATGCAGACAATATCACACTAATGGCAGAAATTCAGGAAGAACTAAAGAGTCTCTTAATGAAGGCGAAAGAAGAGAGGGCAAAAGCTGGCCTGAAATTGAACATTAAGAAAACTAAGATCATGGCGTTCGTTCCTATCTATTCTTGGCGAATAGAAGGAGAAGAAATGGAAACAGTGACAGATTTTATCTTCATAGGCTCCAAGATCACGGCAGACAGTGACCGTAGCCATGCTATTAAGAAACGCTTGCTTCTTGGGAGAAAAACAATGGCAAACCTGGACAACATTATAAAAAAGCAGAGACATCACCCTCACGACAAAGTGCAGTATAGTCAAAGCTATGGTATTCCCAGTAGAAACCTATGGCTGTGAAAGTTGGACCATAAGAAAGGCAGAACGCCGAAGAATTTATGCTTTTGAGCTATGGTGTTGTATAAGACTCTTGAAAGTCCCTTGGATGGCAAGAAAATCAAACCAGTAAATCCTGAAGAAAATCAACCCTGAATATTCACTGGAAGGACAGATCCTGAAGCTGAAACTCAAATAGTTTTCCACCTAATGCGAAGAGAGGACTCATTGGAAAAAACCCTGATGCTGGGAAACACTTTTTACTGTGGAAGTTTTGTGCTCTAGTAATACATTGGAAGCATATGCACGGGTAAACACTGATGCAAAGAAGCATCAGAGCTTACAAGAGTATGGCCACATACAGCTAGTCACTTGTATGGCAGGCTGCTTCCGACATCTGCGGTTCCCTGGGTGCAGGAAATCGCTGAGAAATTTAAGTTAGGCATATACAATTCTATACAGTCTTCAAAAACACTCAAGAACTAAATCCAGGATTTTTTTCTTTTTCAATGCCTCTGTGGGGTGCAGCCCTCCTCAGACTTGGAAATCTTCAAATAAACTGCAAAAAAACAGAAGGGCGCAAGCACCTCATGCATTTCCATAGACAAGTTTACTATATCCACCAAGACAAATGGATACCCACAAGCGCATCAAAACAGTAAGGATAAAGCTGATGTGCTTCTGCTGAACGCAATATAACCTGTCCCAGGACCAAAACTATTCGATGGCTGATGCGGATATGGGGTCATTCTTCAAAAAGGGCAGACACATGGGCGAAGTCATACCCATTACCATGTTTATACAAAGAGTGACTGAAAACTCAAGATCCATAGAAAACCCCAAAAAAATATATGTTGACAGAAATTCTCAGACATGTTTATTCTTTCAAGCTAAACTCCAGGAAAGTAAAAGTCCTTCTTTTCGAACAGGTGCTGTGACTGCACTGCAAAGATTAAATTATGGTTTTATTTCTCAGGGGAACAAGTAAAGCTGTTTTTCTTTTTTTTTTGTTTTGTTTTTTTTTTTTAATTCAATGTTTATATCTTTTATTTATTTTTTATTTTATTTTGATACTATTTTATATAAAAAAAAATTCCACAGCCGTAGTACAACCGCATTCAAATAGCAAATACTAACAATAGATCGCTCCAAATAATACAATACACACAGTTTCATTTATAACTACAACTGTGATTTCAACAATCGTGCTTTATCCCTCAAAATATAAAAAAAGAAAAAAAGGAGGGAGGAAGTTAAAGAGCAGAAAAAAATGTAGCTTTACCACTACGGTACTTTTATATTGTGGCAGGTATAAATGATCATACAATATTATTCATATTATGAGACTCAGGATTTTCATAAACGTATGCCTTTAAACTGTACTTCCCTGACAAAAGCCCTATAACTTTAAGAGAAAGGTTCCTCCTCTGTACAAGAATACATACCGTATTTTCCGGCGTATAAGACGACTGGGCGTATAAGACGACCCCCCTAATTTTCATCTACCGGTAATACTTATACTTGGGTTATCTTGGAGATATTATACTCGGCGTATAAGACGACCCCCCATTTTTGGGGGATTTTTTTGAGGTTCAAAGGTAGTCTTATACGCCAGAAAATACAGTACTTCTATAGAATTCCCTTCTGGTTATATCTGAGGGATGTAACAAATCCATGTATCCCATATTTTTATGATATCTTTCCTTTTCCCCTTTATGTTTATAAACCCACCATTCTGATCCCTGATCTTATTCACTTCCAACTTTCAGCCCAATACAATGGGATAAATCTCCCTTTTTAATTTATGGGGTATAGGACCTTTAGCCACTTTAAAAGATGAGGTGTGACACTATATTTTTACCTTTTACCTGAGATATCTGTGTTAAGAAAGATAACTTGTAGAGGTTCATTTGGGATTGGAAAAGGACACATTTTCTCCACTCACTTCAGTATATCCTCCCAATATTTTTGATTCCCTGGACATTGCCACCATAAGTGCATAAAAGCTGTTTTACTGGTTTGATCATCTAGCAGGCTCCTTTACACTGCTAGACCATGCCCTGCATCCTTTTCTCTGGTAGTTGGATGCCTCTGATGTCAAAACTGATGCAGGGACCAAAGCCCTGCATAAACCTAGAGGACAACTAGGGACAGTTCACTGCCAGAGCATAGGGGAGAACTGCCAGGTGTGGGAACAAAAAATCGGATATATAAAACTGCTTTTCCCATCCTGTAGACCAGAGATCTTCAAAATGTTTAAACAAAGGGCTGATTTACTGTCCCTAGACTTTAGGGAGACAAAATGTCCAGGTGTCAGTGGGAGTAAACAATGCATCTTTGGTGTTAGGAGGAGAAATAGTGCCCCATCGCTGATGTCAGTAGCAGGCATATTGCAACATTGTTGGTATCAGAGGAAGGAATAGTGATTTCTATCAGTGGAAGGAAAAGGGACACATAAGGGCAAGCAAAGGGCCGCAGTATGGAGACCACTGTCCTAGACAAAATTAACAGCTAACTCTTGCAATGCGGGAGCAGCCCTAATGCAAGGTAGAACTTATTTACTTTCTTTTCCCAAAGTTGGGCTATAGGCCTATATAAACAGGTGCATCGCATAAAATTAGAATATCATCAAAAAGTTAATTTATTTCAGTAATTAAATTCAAAAAGTGAAACTCTTATATTTTATATACATGTGTTACACACAGAGTGATACATTTCAAGCACTTATTTCTTTTCATTTTGATAATTATGGCCTACAAGTAGTGAAAACCCAAAATTCAGTATCTGAGAAAACAGGATTATTACATAAGACCAATAAAAAAAGAATTTTCGATACAGAAATGTTGGCTTACTGAAAAGTATGTCCATGTAAAGTATAGTATACACTCAATACTTGTTCGGGGCTCCTTTTTCATTACTGCATCAATGTGGCGTGGCATGGAGGCGATCAGCAAAGGGCACTGCTGAGGTTTATGGAAGCCCTGGTTTCTTTAGTAGTGGCTTTCAGCTCATCTTCATTGTTGGGTCTTGTGTCTGTCATCTTCCTCTTGACAATACCCCACAGATCTCTATGGGGTTTAGGTCAGGCAAGTTTGCTGGCCAATCAAGCACAGTAATACCATGATCATTAAACCAGATATTGGTACTTTTGGCAGTGTGGGCAGGTGCCAAGTCCTGCTGGAAAAGGAAATCAGCATCTTCATAAAGCTGGTCAGCAGAGGGAAGCATGAAGTTCTCTAGAATTTTCTGGTAGAGGGCTACACTGATTTTGGACTTGATAAAACACAGTGGACCGACACCAGCAGATGACATGGCTCCCCAAATCATCACTGTTTGTGGAAACTTCACACTGGACCTCATGCAATTTGAATTCTGTGCCTCGCCACTCTTCCTCTGGATTCTGGGACCTTGATTCCAAAGGAAATGCAATATTTTCTATAGTCAGTAATGATTTGGGGAGCTATGTCATCTACTGTGTTGGTCCACTGTGTTTTATCAAGTCCAAAGTCAGCACAGCCCTTTACCAGGACATTTTAGAGCACTTCATACTTCCCTCTGCTGACCAGCTTAATGGAGATGCTGATTTCATTTTCCAGTAAGACTTGGCACCTGCCCACACTGCCAAAAGTACCAATACCTGGTTTAAGGATCATGGCATCACTGTGCTTGATTGGCCAGCAAACTTACCTGACCCAATCCCCATAGAGAATCTGTGGGGTATTGTCAAGAGAAAGATGAGAGACATCAGACCCAACAATGCAGCTGAGCTAAAAGCCACTATCGAAGAAACCTAGGCTTCCATAACACCTTAGCAGTGCTACAGGCTGATCGCCTCCATGCTACGCCGCATTGATGCAGTAATTCATGCAAAAGGAGCCCTGACCAAGTATTGAGTGCAAACTTTACTGTACATGGACATACTTTTCAGTAAGTCAAGATTTCTGTAATAAAAATCTTTATAAATCCAAATAAATAGGACGTGGCTTTATGACAAGTTTAAAAGAACACAAGTAAAATATTGTCTCGTGTAGTACAATAAAGTGATTTTAAATGCATTTTTTAAAATAACAAACATAATATACTCACCTGCTTTTTGCAATGGTTTTGCACAGAGCAGCCCCTACCCTCCTCTTCTGAGGTCCCCCGCTGGTGCTCTAGGCTCCTCCCCCGGCCAAGTGCCCCCATAGCAAGCCAGTTGCTATGGGAGCACTCATATGTGCTCTCCTGAGCTGGCTCTGTGTGTCCTAGAACACACAGAGCGCAGCTCAGCCTTGCTCCCAGTCTTTCCTTATTGGCTGTGATAAACAGCAGCAGGACCCGAAGACCGCCTCTCTGTCCAATGAGGAGAGTCGAGCGAGTTGCTACTTTCATGCACATTGCTGGTTTGAGATCAAGCTCATGTAATCATTTAGGGGGGTAGGGTTGCTGCATGCAGAAGGTTTTTTTTTTTTTTTTTTTACCTTAAACTGGTTGTAAACTTCATTCATGAAATCTAAACAGAACGGATATCTGTACAGTTTACCTGTCTATCTCCAAGCTCTAATTGTTGTTTCTCTTTCATGCTTTATTCCTCTGTTATCAGCATGAGTAATTTCTAAGACGTTTTCCTGACACATGAGCTACAGCTCTGCATCTTCTTTCGTTCCTCTGTGAAGCAGGGTGTGTCCCTTTCCACCAATCAACTCTCACACACTGTAACTGCAGCTCTCTGTCCCCTCTTCTGTGATACTGACAGATGCTGAAGGATTTTAGCACAAATCACTACTTTTTAAGGGATGTAGAGAAGAGATAACTGTGGATAAAACTTATGTAGGAGGATTTGTTTCACCTCCATGTATCACCTCAGGCTATTCACTTCACTGGGTATATGAGAGGGTTTACAACAACTTGCATGCATAGAATGCATTAAGGTAAAAAACATTGTACCTTTAGAATCACTTTAAAAAAGTGTTGATCCATGGAAAAGCCAAGGAAAATTCCAGTGAGCCGTCTACAACTATATCATCACAATGGGGAACAAGATATCAAATCTACACTACTGGAATTGTTAGCACCATGATGTAACCAATTGGATTGAAACATATTCTCAGTAAGTCAACATCTAGTAATATATGGAAATCTGGGGATGAACTTCTCAGCTCAAGCCCCATAAGAATGCACTGATAAAAAATGATAATCAGAAATGAGTGACTAAATCTATCAGGTTTGAGATTTGCAGCAATGGCTATTTGCCAGTAATTTTAATCACCAGCCAACCCTCAAGACCTATTTTTTTTGGTATGTTTTGTTCTTGTAGAAAAAATGGCCACAATGTTAGCGAGAAAAATAAAACTCCAGTGAAAAAAAACCTAGCAGATTGGTGCATTCAAACATACCATAGTGGATCACTGCATCAGACTGAATAAATTAGCACCCGGGTGATGGTCTAATGACCTGATAATTGGTGCTAGTTCAAAAGACCAGTTTTCTTTCTTAATACATAGGTTGGAAAATATCCCAGATGTCGTTACCCTGAACACTCCTTTTTTAATTCAGATTTCTTTATTTTTAAAAAAAAAAATAGCATTAATAAGGCCAATGTATATGAGCCCTCGTTGCGGCAAGTCACCAGCAGAAAAAAGCACATGTAGAAAATAAAAACAGAAGAAAAGGTTTGTATTGTACAGAGATCAGGACGGTTTAAACACTATCTGTTGTGATATGACACACCATCAGATTGAATTCCAAATGTTTTCATGCTTATGGCTGACCTGATTTGCAGGGAAAGACAAATACCTTCCCTGTGTTTGCAGTCATATGTAATTTCTATCTCTCGACCTTTAACTTGAGCAGCAGTAAAATGAAGAACTATTGCAGTCATTTAACACCCTGCCTTCTTCTAACTGGTCTCTGCCTGTGAGCCGTGCTTTTTAAATTGGCTAATGCAGAATACTTGCCGAGCTAATAATAATTCCGATTACTCTTGTCAGCTATTCCAGTTTCATGGGTAATTTAGTAGTTGAATACAGTTAAGTTAACAAAAAAAAAGCCATTTGTTAGCCGGCATTGTTATGAATCAGGAGATGGTTTACCATTGGCAGCAGTAACTGTATGAAGATTTAAATTGCTACTGAAAAGGATTTGAGTGAAGGTAATGTTTTATAATGTTCTGAGCCATATGCACTACTTTCAGGCCTCATCAGTTTTACATTGATTCCTACTGAAGTGTTTAATTGCATCATGAATGCAATATAATTCAGTTCTTTTTGCTAATATGGTCTATAGCTCACAGTGATATACAGTACTGACAATACAAACGTGCAATTGTCAGTCTGAACCTCCTCGAATTAACCATTTGAGGTGCCACTATTTTGTAGCCAGAAAGGAGTTAAAATAATCCACATCAGCAAGCAGGAACATTATCTTTGCTGGAGATGGCTGTGAACAGCAGGAACACAGTTGTCTGTTTTAATATTTTACATCCTCTATTTCTTCTTAATTCAAATTAAAGGCACTCTGTAATGTGTAAGCACATAAATGGATTTTTTTTCTTTGACTTTACAAGTTTGTTAGCAATAAAGAGGCAGCTTTATTTTCTATTCAGTTGGTTCAGCAAAATTATTACTTAGCTGCACAGGGCAAATTGTCAGCAGCTCAGCATGGCTAAACCGGCGCACGCTGTGCTATAAATACAGGAGATATTTTAGGCATTAGGTCTGTGAATGCATGCTGTTTTATGCAGACAATCCTCCAGGGGTAAGGTAACCTCTTTCCATAGACTGATGCTATCCTAATGCCTTCAGTGTCTGTGAAAATGTGGAGTCATCCACAAATTTGACCTGTATGTATACATGTTCGGGTGGAGAATATTTGCTGTACTATGTTGTCTTTGGTATATGTGCCAATATATTATCAGGTTTACCATTTGGCCTTGGAATGATGTCCACATTTTTGGTACTAGTATACTGTATAGATGTTTTGCCTGTTTTGTCTTATTGGTATTTCGATGTCAGTCATTCCACAAGATACTGTATTTCCCTCAAAAATTACTTTCACAGGAATGCTTGATTTCATGGATATGTGAACATCTGCCAACCACAGCACTATATTTGAATCTAAGCTAAGAGCGGTAAATAGGAAAACATGTCCATTTCTAGGATTGGCTTCCTGGGGGACAGTGATATGGATATCTTTTTATGTAAATATTGAAAAAAAAGGAAGTAACTGATACTTTCTGTTTAATAAATTATGTAGTTTCGGAGTCCTGAGATATTGAATGATATTTAAGTTAGTCACACCTAACTTTCATGTACCCTAAGCTGTGCTGCCAAGAGCTTGGAGATGAAGAGGCCTTAAAGCGTTTGTTACCCCAAAACTTCATATTCCTGATATGTGCCTGCTGTACCATGTACTTGTATAAGAAAGTATCCTGTTCTCTTTATATTGCTTCCTTTATGTGAAATCCCTGGTGTTCCCGATAGTCCCCTTGCTTTTCTATTAAAAATTGACCACACTATGCAGGAAAACACAGTGTGGTCAGTTCTCTAGCTATGCTGGGAACTCAGTGTGCTCTCCTCCAATGATCAGACTTGTCCTGACATGCCCCTGCTACACAGCCATTTACAGAGAAGCTCAGTGTGCTGCTGCTGCTTTTCCTCCTCCCCCAGTTTTTATGCAGCCGAGTACAGAGGGAATGTGATCACTTATAAAAAAAAATGGAAAACAGGTATTTAAAATGTATTTTTATACCTATACAAAAATGTGTTGCCTTTCATTTCTATTTTAAACTGAATGGGTTTTTTTTACAAGGGGATCCTTTACAATCACTTTAACCACGGTACTTCCAAATATACCTAATTATTTAAATAACTAGCTAAGGTGTTCTGCATCTCCATGTCATTATGTTTAGGGCTAAGTTACAAATGTGCTTTAACAGTGGTTATATAGGTCAGTCTGGACAATGGGTCTCATTTATCTAAGTTTCTGAAATAAGAATTGTCTGCATATTCCCTCCACTGCAAGAACCTTGATGCAACTCAGACTTCTCATTTATAATTTCATTTTAGGTGTAATAAATGAGCTCCATACATTCATCAAGCAAAATAAAACATAATCTGCAATAATGTTTATTTGCCTTCTTTATAAATGCATAATAACTGGTAGAAACCACAAACTACTTTGAATGGTAAAATACACAAGATCTGTACACAGTAAAAGCAAAAGTAAAGCAATCATAATTTGCAGGCACTCTGCATATTTTTATTAAACATCAGCTGGATGTGTAATTAATCATTGACCCACAAAGGAAGGTTGTAAAATACAGCGTTATTAATAAACAAGAACTGACTTCCCGTAACATGCAAACTAATGGGTTTTTTGGTATCATAAAAGAGCATGGCTGTTGACAATGCTTGGAATTGTGATCTGAAAATACAGGAGGTTTGGGAAGTATACGACTGGTCATTTATGTCTGTTTTTGTATATTGTTCAGGATTTAGAATTTAGAAAATTGGTTACTGTTACAAATTATCTCAGATTATGTATCTGTTAGTCAGGTCAGATCAAGTTAGTCAAGTAGCCAGGACACCTTTAGAGTATTACTGATGGAGCTAAGCTTTTTGATAGCATTTTTGGTTGCTGCAAAAAAGTAAGTTCCCTGCGTTCTTATAGGTACCTTCTGACTCTTAGATTAAACATTGTTTTTGCCATCAATACTTTTGACTATATAACTCTAATATTGACAAAGAAGACCCCCTAGCCCACTAAGATAGCAATTGTCTTTTTCTTCCTGGCACCTGAAACGTCACTCAGTAACATGTACCACCAAGGCAGTATTGACAATGTTGCCTTTCAGACGTGTAGTTTCAAAGATCGCATGCATTGATCATATGTACTGGTTGCCTTTGCCTCTTTATTATCTTGTAAGAACTAATGCATGCTATGTTTGTCAGTGATGCAGGCTGAACAAATTGAACTTACTATGTGAATAGTCAAGGGTTATGTGTACAAAAAAAAATATCTATATATCTATATATCTATATATATATAAATATATATATATATATATATATATATATATGTATATATATACAGGCCCTTCTAAAAAAATTAGCATATTGTGATAAAGTTCATTATTTTCTGTAATGTACTGATAAACATTAGACTTTCATATATTTTAGATTCATTACACACAACTGAAGGAGTGCAAGCCTTTTTTTTGTTTTAATATTGATGATTTTGGCATACAGCTCATGAAAAACCAAAATTCCTATCTCAAAAATTAGCATATCATGAAAAGGTTCTCTAAACGAGCTATTAACCTAATCATCTGAATCAACTAATTAACTCTAAACACCTGCAAAAGATTCCTGAGGCTTTTAAAAACTCCCAACCTGGTTCATTACTCAAAACCGCAATCATGGGTAAGACAGCCAACCTGACTGCTGTCCAGAAGGCCATCATTGACACCCTCAAGCAAGAGGGTAAGACACAGAAAGAAATTACTGAACGAATAGGCTGTTCCCAGAGTGCTGTATCAAGGCACCTCAGTGGGAAGTCTGTGGGAAGGAAAAAGTGTAGCAGAAAACGCTGCACAACGAGAAGAGGTGACCGGACCCTGAGGAAGATTGTGGAGAAGGACCGATTCCAGACCTTGGGGGACCTGCGGAAGCAGTGGACTGAGTCTGGAGTAGAAACATCTAGAGCCACCGTGTACAGGCGTGTGCAGGAAATGGGCTACAGGTGCCGCATTCCCCAGGTCAAGCCACTTTTGAACCAGAAACAGTGGCAGAAGCGCCTGACCTGGGCTACAGAGAAGCAGCACTGGACTGTTGCTCAGTGGTCCAAAGTACTTTTTTCGGATGAAAGCAAATTTTGCATGTCATTCGGAAATCAAGGTGCCAGAGTCTGGAGGAAGACTGGGGAGAAGGAAATGCCAAAATGCCTGAAGTCCAGTGTCAAGTACCCACAGTCAGTGATGGTCTGGGGTGCCATGTCAGCTGCTGGTGTTGGTCCACTGTGTTTTATCAAGGGCAGGGTCAATGCAGCTAGCTATCAGGAGATTTTGGAGCACTTCATGCTTCCATCTGCTAAAAAGCTTTATGGAGATGAAGATTTCATTTTTCAGCACGACCTGGCACCTACTCACAGTGCCAAAACCACTGGTAAATGGTTTACTGACCATGGTATTACTGTGCTCAATTGGCCTGCCAACTCTCCTGACCTGAACCCCATAGAGAATCTGTGGGATGTTGTGAAGAGATAGTTGAGAGACGCAAGACCCAACACTCTGGATGAGCTCAAGCCCGCTATCGAAGCATCCTGGGCCTCCATAACACCTCAGCAGTGCCACAGGCTGATTGCCTCCATGCCACGCCGCATTGAAGCAGTCCTTTCTGCAAAAGGATTCCCGACCAAGTATTGAGTGCATAACTGAACATAATTATTTGAAGGTTGACTTTTTTTGTATTAAAAACACTTTTTTTTTTTTTTTTTTTATTGGTCGGATGAAATATGCTAATTTTTTGAGATAGGAATTTTGGTTTTTCATGAGCTGTATGCCAAAATCATCAATATTAAAACAATAAAAGGCTTGCACTACTTCAGTTGTGTGTAATGAATCTAAAATATATGAAAGTCTAAAGTTTATCAGTACATTACAGAAAATAATGAACTTTATCACAATATGCTAATTTTTTGAGAAGGACCTGTATATATATGTATATTCAGAGCACAATCTCTGTATCTCTGTTGTATTTTATATATACCTGCTACAATAATTACAGCAATCTAGCCAGATGGTTCAATATGTAAAAATGGATTGAACAATACAGATCTGATTTCTTAGGTAGAAGTGTGGAACATTATAAGACCTGCTGAAAAGTCTATGATGTTTGGGATTTGAAATATTCCAATCACAAGCCTTTATTAAGTGGCATATATTCATGATGTTTTCCAAGGAACATTTCTTTTCCAATAGTTTTTTTTTTAAATTCAAAAAAGAATATACGTTTCCAATACTTATAGACATAAGAAAGAAAGAATGTCAGCCTGTTATAAAGATACATCAAAGAAACTTTGAAGGTGAAACCTATAAATATATTTCCATGAGCATGCCTCATGCATAACTTAACTGAATGAGCTATCACAAAATAATCAACAAGAAGAGACAAAGATAGAGAAGTATGCCTGTGCCCATTTTCCCTGTCGCTCTTTTAAATGCAATATGGAGGGAAAGAGAAAAACTAGTCCAAGCAACATTTCAACAAAATCTTGCCCAATCGAAGACAAATGCAGATGGCTAAGTTCTCCTTTTAACTTTATGCAAACAGTAAAATCAGGTTATTTGAATTGAATTGAATTTGAGGTTTCTAGAGTCCAACAATAAATTAAGACATATAAGCTCATTATAAGACTAAATTAATTAAAACTATTAAAACATTTAAAACAATTTTTATGCAATACATATTTTAAGTATTTATATATAATTTATATATTGATTATATTTTTTACACATCAACTCAATTCTATTTTTATGTCATCTACATGTGTCAATATTGCTGAAGGGGCCTACTTACTGTAGGATTTTTGACAAGTTCAGTGGCAAGCCTGATTGTGGGTCATTAAAGTAATACTAAAGGTAGATTAGGAAAAAATAACAAACATGTCATACTTACTGTACCTGTAGAGATGATGTTCGAGTTGAAGGTAAGTTTGACTCGAACATCGGGTGTTTGTGTATTCGCTGAAGTGCATTGATCTTGCAGTGCATTGATTGCTGATGACACCTGACCTCTATGCTTTGGCCAATCACAGCACAATGTACTGTGAGATCCATGATTGGCCAAAGTCAGGGTGCCTCCCCCCACACTATATAAGGCTGCTTACACAGCAGCCCTGTATAATGTGTTAGTGGAGAACTGAAGATTTAAAAAGGGTAGTCAGTGTATTGTGTGTTCAGTCAGTTTAGTGCTGTGCTGTGATTCTTGTGTAACACAGTGTAGTGGTGCTACTGAAGAGTGTATACAAAACGTCTGTGTCACCCCACTGATCCCATTTTTTTTTCATTAATAATTATTTTTGTTTTAAATCTTTTATTTTTTTCAGCATCAGGTTCTGTTGCTGCATTATTAGTACTCCCCCTTGTGTGTCACAGGTGCTTTTCCTTCTGTGTCAGCAGTGGTTTTCTTTTTAATCTTTTTTTTATTTTTTGTGGTGCAGCAGCACTAATCATATTTAGGGCATAATTGCTGTCCCCCCTCCTGCATCGCAGGTGTTCCTCTTTCTGCGTAAGCAGTGGTTTTAAAATTTTATTTTAATTATTATAGCACTTTTAGCATTTTTAGCAGCACTAAAAATATTTAGAGCATAATTGCTGTTCCTCCATTCTGACTGTAGGCAAGACACACTTGTCTTTGTACTCCTCACCTGGTTGCTGCCACACATGCTTAACACCATCTGAACCAAATAAATTTATCTTTGTCTCCTCAGACCACAGGACATGGTTCCAGTAATCCATGTCCTTAGCCTGCTTGTCTTCAGCAAACTTTGTGGGCTTCCTTGTGCATCATCTTTAGAAGAGGCTTCTTTCTGGGATGACAGCCATGCAGACCAATTTGATGCAGTGTGTGGCGTACAGTCTGAACACTGGCACGCTGACCCCCCACCCCTTCAACCTCTGCAGCAATGCTGGCAGCACTCATATGTCTATTTCTCAAAGACAACCTCTGGATATGACGCTGAGCATGTGCTTTCAACTTCTTTGGTCGACCATGGCAAGGCCGGTTCTAAGTGAAACCTGTCCTGTATGGTCTTGGCCCCCGTGCTGCAGCTCAGTTAAAGGGTCTTGGCAATCTTATAGCCTAGGCCATCTTTGTGTAGAGCAACAATTCTTTTTTTCAGATCCTCAGAGAGTTCTTTGCCATGAGGTGCCATGTTGAACTTCCAGTGACCAGTAGGAGAGAGTGAGAGCGATAACACCAAATTTAACACACCTGCTCTCCATTCACACCTGAGACCTTGTAACACTAACAAGTCACATAACACCGGGGAGGCACAATGGGTAAGTGGGCCCCATTTGGACATTTTTACTTTAGGGTGTATTTATCTTGGTTGCCAGTGGTTTAGACATTAATGGCTGTGTGTTGAATTATTTTGTGGGGACAGCAAATTTACACTGTTATACAAGCTGTACAGTCACTACTTTACATTGTAGCAAAGTGTCATTTCTTCAGTGTTTTCACATGAAAATATATAAAAAAAATATTTACAAAAATGTGAGGGGTGTACTCACTTTTGTGAGATACTGTGTATATATATATATATATATATATATATATATATTGCTTTGCTTTGAGTTTTCAAAATGTGTGATTCGTTTTTGACTTGGTGTGTCTATTTATACAGTTGGTTAGTATTCATTTATTATTATTTGTACACTGATTTTACACTAATTTATTTTGCACTGATTATTCACATTGAGTATATTTAGGAACTTGCATTACTTTACCTAAAATTGTATCCTTTTTTCATACAAATAGAACTTTCTTTTGGTGGTATTTGATCACCTCTGCGTTTTTTATTTTTTGCGCTAGAAACAAAAAAAGACTGTCAATTTAAAAAAAAAAAAAAATCGTTTATTGGTGAACACAGCTCCTGATCTTCTTAACTATTGGGTTATACTGTCCCCTACAGGAGTAGGACACTAGGCAGAAATAAAGCTTGACTATGCCTATGGGCAGTCCCAGGGGGTATACTCCCACTCTCAGCTACAGGCAGTTTTTTTCTGCCTATTCAGGAGTAAGGACCTAGTTCCTTGATGGGATATTCAGTCCTGGCAATTTTTTTCCTTTTTAATGGATTTTTCTATTTTTCTTGTGAGAATGTACAATCAACTGCTGGACTGGGCGACGGACTGCATTTTTTTAAAATCCAGTGGTCACCGCAGTCTGGCAAGCGAGCATTTGCAGGCCTCAGCTCTGGGTTAGGTCGGCAGGGACATAGCCCCACTGGACGGGGGCTGGCCTGCGAGTTAAACAATCTTGCAAGGTCGCATACGACCTGGCCTTGGCCTGAGTCGCAGCATTCCTCCTGGCCAACAGCCCCCCATTTAGATGAAGAGGAGGTTCTGTCTGGAGTCGCCCCCACCCTGTTTCTGTTATGGTAAGTAGCTGTCCCCCCTTGCCCCCTAGAGGGTTTTGGGGTGAACGTGGGCCCCTCCCTGGGTTAGTCAGACCCCCGGTTCTCGTCCTTCCCATGCAGAATCCCCCTTCTCTCGATGGTCCCTGCAGACACTTCGCCCCTCATCTGCCTATGCCTCCTCCCCATGGGGTGGCCATACCACCTATTCAGGTCTGTCTGGGGATGCTGAGCTGGTGATAGGGGTAGGGGGGGAGTGCGCCACTGGTGACCGGACGATCCAATTTTGGGAGGGGACTATACCTGGTGGGGGCTCCTGCCAGAGCCCCTCTTCCTGCTGGTGCCGCCATTTTCTTGTAGCCTGTGTGCTGGAGATTTGACGGCCATGTTTGTGTAGCCTCGGTGGCCCTTTTCTAGTTGTTTCTCATTGCTAATAGCAGCGGCCATGACTGTGAAGCATATATTGGTGGTGATTTTGGCATTGGGAGCCCCTCCTTATTCCCAGGTGCTAACTCCTGGATCTTTCTCTTCCTGATTGCCGCATGTGTGTACAGATAGCCAGGTGCTGCGGTGCCTGATCGGTGGGTAGTGAGTCTTGTGGGGTCCTCTCTCTCTCTGCTATTGGACCGGTTGGTGCGCTGTGCCTGGCGACCTGTGGTGCTGCCAGCGCAGTAGGGATGTCCCTAGTAGTGTTTCTAAACCTTTTTTGAGGGTCCCCCTTTTTTCACACATGGAGTCCCTGAAGCACATTTTCTCACCTGATCCCCTCTCAGAGGCTGCCTAACAGGGGGGAATAGTACCTTTCTTCCACAGGCTAGTAAGGGCAAGGGGCCCCATTGTAGACGTGGTCCATCCTTCTCTGCTCATAAGAGGTTTTTTCATCCCTCAGGGTCTCAAGACAAGTGATTGAAACCCTTCAGGGCCTCCTCTAGAGGATCTAAACGAACCTGGTCTGGAAAGCCGAGAGCAGGCTTCTCCAGACCTGCGGAAAAGGCTCCCTCAGCATGAAGCGGTGCCCACACCCGTGTGTGGGGTGTGGGACGTCTTTGCTGATTTCTGGACCTGTGGACCTCCCCGGTACAGGACAAGTTGGTCCACAAAGTCATACGGTCCGGCTACAAGATCTAGTTTAGTTCTTATGCTCTGGAAAAGGTTTTTTCCCTTCAACCTGTGCCTGTCCCCAGACCACTTACGGGGTCTCTTTGGGGCAGTGCAAGACTTACTGAGCCAAAAGGTAATTGTCCCAGTTCCAACTTCAGGACGTTTTTCAGGGGTTTATTCAAACCTGTTTACAGTTCCCAGGAAGGAGGGCAAGGTGCGTCCAATTCCGGACCTCTAGAACTAAACTGCTTTGTGCAGGTGCAGAAGTTCCGAATAAAGTCCATTCGCATGGCAGTGGCATCCCTGCATCAGGGAGATCTTGCTTCTATCGACATACTTACTTTCACATTCCAATATGTGTTGGTCACCAGCGCTTCCTCCGCTTTTCTGTGTGAGAAGAGCATTATCAGTTTGTCGCGTTACCCTTTGGTCTTGCCTCCACTCCTTGAGTCTTCACAAAAGTGTTTGCCCGGGTGCTGGCATTGTTGCGTCAGCAGGGGATCGCGGTACTGGGGTACCTGGACGATCTTCTGCTGTCAGTCTCCTACTGCTCTGGTGGAAAACTTGGAGATTACTCTGCAAACTCTGAGGGAGTTTGGTTGGATTCTGAACCATCATAAGTCTACTCTGGTTCCGTCCACAAATCTAAACTATCTGGGTCTGACTCTGGTCTCCGATTTAGCCAGAGTGTTTCTTCCGCTGGAAAAACTCCAGAAACTTTAGGAACCAATTCAACTTCTGTTGTCCAGCAGACGGTCATCCCTTCGGATTTGCATGTGGGTGCTGGGCCTGATGGTGTCTGCCTTTGAGGCGGTTCCATTTGCACAGTTCCACACAAGTTCTCTGCAAGGAGAGATTCTGGTCAAATGGGGAAAAAATCCACAGTCTATAGATAATCTGACCCGGCTGGGCCAGGGTACTAGAGGGTCCCTGATCTGGTGGCTTTGTTCTCCGGCACTTCTCCAGGGCAAATCTTTTCTCCCCCTGTACTGGACGGTGGTCACCAGGGATGACAGCCTGTCCGGGTGGGGAGGCGTCCTCAGAAAAGATTCTGCTCATGTGGTCTGGACACTTGAAAAGTCCAGACTGCCGATCAATGTACTGGAGCTACGAGCGATCAGACTTTGTCTGGATCATTGGACGGATTGTCTTCAGGGGTGTCCTGTGCAAATTCAATCATACAATGCCATGGCTTTGGCCTATGTCAATCATTAAGGGGGCACAAGAGGCGTCCTGGCGGCTTGGGAAGTAGCTGGCATTCTAAGGTGGACAGAATGGATTACCTCAGTCGACAGGCTATGGACCAGGGGGAATGGTCACTTCATCCGGATGTGTTTCATCAGTTGTGCCTCTGGTGGGGTACTCCCGAGATGGACCTGTTGGCCTCTTGTCTCAACAGGAAGGTGCAGAGGTTTGTGGCACCCTCTGGCGGATGCCACAGACGCGCTGGTGGCCCCATGGGGTCAGTATCGTCTGATTTCACCTTTCCCCTCTCAAGCTTCTGCCAAGACTCCTGCACAGGATCGAGGCAGAAGAGATTCCAGTCATCTTAGTGGCTCCAGACTGGCCTCACTGGTCTTGGTACGCCGATCTGGTATGGCTGGTCGCCTATGTTCCTTGGAGACTTCCTCTCAGGGAAAATCTGCTGTCCCAAGGGCCAATCTTCCATCCTGCTTTATAGTCACTGGCTTTAACAGCTTGGCTGTTGAAAGACAGGTACTGGAAGATAGAGGTTTTTCTGATTCAGTGATTCCTACGCTGAGAAAAGCTAGAAAATCTACCTTTAGGAAGATCTACAATCGTACATGAAAGTCGTACATTGCATGGTGTGAGTCTCTTGGAGTTCATCCTCATTCCTTTATGCTGGCTCGGATCTTGACCTTCCTCCAATGGGGAGTCGAGCAGCGCCTGGCCTTGAGTACTATCAAGGGCCAGGTCTCAGCCTTGGCGGTCGTCTTTCAGCGACCATTGGCCACACTTTCCTTGGTGCGTATTTTTATCCAGAGAGTTCGACACTTGGCTCCTCCGGTGCAGTCCCCATTGCCGCCTTGGGACCTCAATTTGGTGCTTTCAGTCCTCCAGAAACCACCTTTTGAAAATCTCAGGGAGGTTCCCCTGCTTATGTTATCCCAGAAGGTGGCTTTTTTGGCGGCAATCACTTCTGCGCCCAGGGTGTCAGAGCTGCCGGCATTGTCTTGTTGTTCACCTTACTTGGTGATTCACAGAGATAAGGTTGTTTTTCGCCCCTGTCCATTGTTCCTTCCATATGTTGTCTCTGATTTTCATTTGAATGAAGACATTGTGTTGCCTTCGCTGTGTCCCAGGTCAAAACATACTAACATTCCTTGGATGTTGTTCGGGCAATTAGGGTGTACCTGGCAGCTACAGAGTCTTTTAGGAAGTCAGCCTCACTATTTGTGCTCATGGACAGACCTTGGAAGGGGTTGTCTGCTTCTGCTGCAACCATTTCCAGGTGGATCAGACAGACGGCGTTTCAAGCCTATTCAATTAAGGGTCAGGTTCCTCCTTTCCTTGTTACGGAGCACTCTACTAGGGCGCTTAGTGCATCCTGGGCCTTCCGTTATCAGGCATCAGTGATGCATGTTTGCAAGGCGGCTACCTGGTCGCCTGTGCACACCTTTACAACATTTTATAAAGTGGATGTATTGGCCCCTGTGGATGCTTCCTTTGGCCACAAAGTTTTGCAGGCTGCTGTTTAGAGGACCTGGTCCTCTTTGAGGGTGTATTGTTTTTTTCAGGTGAGCTCCAGTTCTTAGTGTAGCTCCATGTTGCCTGGTTGGCTATGGTTCATAATTGGGGAATTTTTTTCTGCTGTTCCCACCCCTCATGTTTAACACTGCTTTGGGACGTCCCAATGGTTAAGAAGATCAAGAGCTGTGTCCGTCAATGAACGATAGAGAAAATTGGATTTTTGTCTTACCGTGAAATCCATTTCTCTGATGTTCATTGACGGACACAGCACCCACCCTTCTGTGGAGTTGGATTTCTTCTGACACTGCTTGTAACAAAACTGAGTGCCTATAACTGAGAGTGGGAGTATACCCCCTGGGACTGCCCATAGGTGTAGTCAAGTTTTTTTCTGCCTAGTGTCCTACTTCTGTAGGGGGCAGCATAACCCAATGGTTAAGAAGATCAGGAGCTGTGTCCATCAATGAACATCAGAGAAATTGATTTTACGGTAATACAAAAATCCCATTATTTTTTACTTTCTGCTATAAAACATATCTTATAAAAATTGTAAAAATAGAATTTCTTCATAAATTTAGATCAGTATGTATTCTGCTACATATTTTTGTAAAACAAATCCCAATAAGCATATATTAATTGGTTTGTGGAAAGGTTATTTGATCTACAAACTATGGGATGTTTTTATTTATTTATAAAAATGTTTACTAGTAATGGCAGCAATTAGCAACTTATACAGGACTGCGAATTGTAGCAGACCTTCTGGCACTAAATTACACTTTTGACACTTTTTGGGGGCCAATGACACTAATACAATGCTAAAAAATATGCACTGTCACTGTATTAATAACACTGGCTGGGAAGGGGTTAACATCAGAGGCGATCAAAGGGTTAACTGTGTGCCTAACCAGTGTTCATGTGAACTGTGGGAGCTGCTTTTACTAGAAGAAGAGATGGAATTTATTCCCTGCTGTGCAGGGACACAAACTTCATCCCTTTACCCATTGGTATTCTGTCTTGTTTACGTAGGCAGATCACAATTCTTTGCCTCTGCCGGACGATTGGTGGGTGTCAGAAAACATTGAGTACCCAGCATCTGCTGATCGGCTTCCGCTGTGTGTACACCCTACCCAGAAGTGCTGGGTCCCACATATATATGTGATCGGCCGCACAACTGTCATCCTGTAGCAGGAAACTGCTATAGGGCAAACAGGAAGCGGTTAATGTGATTTTCAGTGTGATTATCTAGTGTGACTTTGGATGTGGTTAGCATATTCTATGTAGCCTAATCGCACTGAATTTGCACCAAAGTTGCACAGGAACTGTTTCCAAAATCACACCACACAGTATGATTTTGCCCCATTGATGTTTTCCATTGTCATGCGATTTTGTGCAACTCGGGTTGCATCAGAAATCGTACCAGTGTGGACCAGCACCTAATTCAATTTTGTTTTTCATGAATAGCTAGCGCATGCATTTCTTATCCATGACATTGACTCTGGTGTGGTGCTGTAAGATTCACATATGACAAGTGTCTAGCTAGGTTGCCCTTATTTTAAACTGAGGTTGTAGGAGGTTCAGCTTCTTCTGTTTCAGAGGATAAATCTTTGACAGAAATTTAAATTTCACTAATGTTATTGTTCCTTTTCCTGCATTACTCATGGGAGTTTTTGCTCAGGATGTTGTTTACAGTCACTTCCTAAGGATTTTGACACATAGATGTTTAATTTATAATTACACTTCTAATAATTGTTACATTATTTGTACCTGGATGCAGAATTATGTACAGTACATTTTTTAGAGATTCACAGTAGCCAACCAAGCACAAAGTTCCAATTGTATACACTTTTATTTATAAACATGTACAAATGTTTTGCTTCAAAATATTTTAATGTGCTTCAGGTCAGGCTTCTTTCAGTTCCATAGGTCATATGGAGTTTTCTTTGTTTGTTTTCCATGTAAGTAGTTTTGGAGTTATTAAGCTGTTATAATCATTCTTCCCAATATGTTGGTAGCATATGTGCTTAAAAAAAGCATGCTTCTAAAATGTTCATTCTTTCTGTTGGACCCCTTTCACACAGGCGATCCGATCCGGTCCTCCTGTCAGTTTTTCAGGGGGACCAAATCGGATGCTCCATGCACCCCAATGGAGCAGTGGATGTTAGCAGAGACATCTCCACTGACACCCGCTGCTATCCGATCCAATCCTGTCCGTGAAATCCATCCATCTGGAGGATCGGATCGGATATGATCGGATGAAAACGGACAGGCGGTCCGTTATCATCCGATCTCCCATAGAGGAGAGCAGGGATCTGACAGCTCCATCTCTGCATACAGAGTGGAGACGGAGCTGTCCTCCGCCTGCTCAGCGGGGATCGGCGGATCAATCCCCGCTGGGCGCACCGCCCATGTGAAAGAGGCCTAACACAGTTTTGTTCTGGATTGTATAGTACAAAAGTCTGGAACCTATTTCCTTGTAAGCTTAAAGTAGCTTATGTTTTAAAACCTTTGTGCCGTTACCTATGCTAAATATTTTAGGCATTTGCAAAACTTCTTGCTTACTTAGGCAAGACATTATTCTAGCTTATGTCAAACTTCATCTTTGCCCTGTAAATGATGTGAATGTATAATATATATGTAAAGTGCTTCATAAATTGACAGCACTATAAAAGTACCTATATACAGTTGTGCTCAAAAGTTTGCATACCCTGGCAGAAATCTTGAGATTTTGGCATTAATATTGAAAATATCGATCATGCCTAAAAACTGTCTTTTATTTAAGGATAGTGATCATTTGAAGCCATATATCACATAGTTGTTTAGCTGCTTTTAATTCATATTGATAACAGAAATCATCTAAATGGCCCTGCTGAAAAGTTTACACTACATACCCTGGAATATTTGGCCTTGGTACAGACACAAGGGTTAAAATGGTAATTAAAGGTTCATTTCCCACATATGTATCTCTTTAGTTTGCAATTAATGTCTGTGTATAAATTGTCAATGAGTTTGTTAGCTCTCATGTGAATGCACTGAGCAGATAGATAGTAAACCACGGGGAGCAGAAAAAAAACTGTCAAAACACCTGCATAACAAGGTAATCAAACTTTATGAAGATGGAAAAGGATATAAAAAGTTATCCAAAATACTGTTCAATCTCTTATTAAGAAGTGGAAAATTTGGGGATCTCTTGATACCAAGCCAAGGTCAGGTAGACCAAGAACGATTGCAGCCACAACTGCCGCAAGAATTGTTCAGGATACAAAGAAAACCCCACAGGTGGCATCCTTAGCAGAAACAGAGGCTGCTCTGGAAAAAAATGGTGTCGTTGTTTTTAAGGAGCACAATATGACAATTTTTGAACAAAAATGATATGCATGTTTTGGATGCCAGAAAAAAGCCTTTCTTAGGAATATAGTACTTTGAGCTTTAAAATATTTATTTGTACATTTACCTATAGGTGAGTTTAACCACCTCAATACCAAACATGTTCAACCCCCTTTCTGCCTAGGCCAATTTTCAGATCTTAGTGCTGTCACACTTCGAATGACAATTAATCAGTTATGCAACACTGTACCCAAATTACATTTTTATCATTTTTTTTTTGAGGCAGATAGAGCTTTCTTTTGGTGGTATTTAGTGAAGTTATTTCTCACGCACAGCATAGGCATGCTTAGAATTACACCCCAAAACACATTTTGCTATGCCTCCCGGGTATATGGATGCCATATGCGTGAGACTTTTTCACAGCCTAGATGTATAGAGGGGCCCAAAGGAACACCTTTGCACTTTCAAGGAGTTTAAATTACATATCTAATTTCTTGACTACCTAACACATTTTTGGAGGCCCTGGAGCACCAGGAAAGTGGAAACACCCACAAAAACGACCCAAATTTGGAAAGGTATTTTCTAAAAGCCATAATGAGTCTTTTGAAAATGTAATTTTTCAATGCGAGAAAGAAAATGAAAATGTTTTTTTTTACTCTTTTACTCTCTCTCTTTTTACTCTCTTTTTACTTAATAAGATATTTTTAATGCACATCATATGCATACTTAAAATTACATCCCAAATCATATTCTGCTACTTCTCCCAAATATGGTAATATCACCTGTGGAACTTTTTCATAGCCTAACAATATTGAGGAACTCTAAGGAAGCACCTTCAGGCATTTTAGAGGTATAAATTATGCATATAATTTGCTGACTACCTATCACGTTTTTGGAGGACTTGGAGCACCAGGACAGTAGAAATGCCACATTTTGGAGAGTAAACACCCAAAGGTATTTTTTAGGAGGCATACGTTTTTGGAATATGTGGAAAGAAAATAAAATAATTTCTTACAAACAGCATAGAAATACCAAGAATTACACAACAAAACACATTCTGCTACTTCTCCCGAGTATGGCGATACCACATGTGTGATCCTTTTTCACTGTCTGAACAATGTGTACTGGACATTGTATCTTGTGTATCACACAAATCAAAGAATTGTGTCAAAACCAATGTACTGTAACGGTCACCTTTATATGAGTAATCAGTGAATAAAGTGTAGTTTAGCGTCACCTATAGAAGTCCCAGTTCCTATAAGCCAAGCAAGCTTAGCTCACTGGTACATGACTACCCCCAGGAATGCCATGGTCAATGGCCTGGTGTCTCGGAGAAACATAGCCTGTGAGATGTACAAATGGGTCAGTTCAGGTGGCAGGTAGAGACATAGTCAGCAAAGGTTCGGTCCAGGCAGCAGGCAGAAACATGGTCAATAAACAGGCCAGGGTTAATACTGGCAGATGGCAGAGGCAACACTGCACTGGTGTGGTGGTGATCAGCGATACTGTAACTGGTGGAGTGGTGATCAGGGACAATTTGACTGGTGTGGCAGAGATTAGGGACATTATGAGTGGTGGGTTTGTGATCACGGACAATGTGATGAGTGCAATGGTGATTAGGGACACTGTGAGTGGGCAGTGGTGATTAGGGACACTCTGAGTGGGTTGTAGTGATTAGGGACACTTGCTGGTGTGGTGGTGATTAGGGACACTGGGAGTGGGTGGTAGTGATTAGGAACACTTGCTGGTGTGGTGGTCATTAGGGACACTGTGTGTGGGTGGTAGTGATTAGGGACACTTGCTGGTGTGGTCATTAGGGACACTGTGAGTGGGTGGTAGTGATTAGGGACACTTGCTGGTGTCGTGGTGATTAGGGACACTGTGAGTGGGTGGTAGTGATTAGGGACACTTGCTGGTGTCGTGGTGATTAGGAACACTGAGTGGGTGGTGGTGATTAGGAGCACTGTGAGTGGCACCCACATACTGTGGTATTACTGTATGTATGTATGTAATATCTTGTCAGAAACATGAGTTTCACCACAGCAGTACAATGTCACCCTCCATAGTGACACTGCACTTGCTCTGGTGACAGTATATACAAAAAAAAATCTACAATTTTTTTTTTTTTTACCTAATATTTTTTTAAAAGTTATATTGTCACCAGAGCAGTACATTGTCACTTACACTTTACTACTCTGCAGCAGTATTTATTACTTTGGCTATACCTAGGTCCATAACCTGTTTGAAAACTGCTGCAAATTTGCCTCTTACCTGTCAAGATGGTTCTGAACATATGACTGAGTCCTTGTTTTTTGGAAAATAACAGGAACATACAGAACATTATTACCATGTAGTTCCACAAGAAAGAACATTACATTATACAAAAACACTATCTCCTAGTGACATTGACATAACTACTAACCACAGCATGAGAAGGGTTGTTGCACCCCTGTGTCTGTATAAATTGCATGCTAGCAGACTTTAACCACTTCCGGACCGCCTGCCGCAGTTTTACATCGGTATTTTGATGTTAAATACCAGTGTTGTGGCAGCAGATAGCTGCCATAACCCCAGTATTTTCTTACAAGGCTGGCAGTCCTCTTTTACATAAAAGTGGTCCCAGCAGCGGATTCGCCGCGGGATCTTTTTTTATGGGCGGCGGGAGAGGTGCTTCCCCTCCTGCAGCTTCCCGGTCGTTTTCCCCACTTACCGGAGCCGTTGGTAGCGGGGAAAACGATCCGGTCCGTCCATGTGCCATGCAGGAAGTTAAGTGAGGGCAAGATGGCCCCCACTCGACTCTATGGCCTTGGAGGACTGTAGCAACGTCATACTTCGCTTCCTCCCAACAGCCTTAAAGGGCCCATTTTTTTTTCATGCTGAAAAAAAATGACTTTTTTTTTTTTTTTTGCTTTTAAGTGTAATGTGAGATCTGAGGTCTTTTTGACCCCAGGACCTGTCCTACTTATTTCTATTACAAGGAATGTACATTCCTTGTAAAAGGAATAAAAGTGATCAAAACATTTTTTTCTAGTGTCGACCATCTCATCTCATTTCTCTCTTTTCTCTCCCCTATCTCATATCCCTTTATGCAGTCTACGCCACTATATTTTTGGATTGTTCTGTTCAAGAACGCATGCGCATAGCTTTACTTATATGGTTATTGTTTATGTTTGACTTACGCTTTATGGTTTATACAATATGTATACGACTTTATCTTAAAAACAAAAAAATGTATATTTGTCTCTAAATTCAGACAGAGTAAGAGATATTCAGACAGATTGAAGTGGGGAGTTCCAGAGGATGGGAAAGGCTCTGACAGAATCCTGGAGACAAGCATGAGAGGAGGTAACAATGGGACTAATAGGCAGAAGTTATTTGGAAGAGTGGAGGGGACTGTTAAGGTGATATTTTTAGAAGGCTGGTGATATCGCTTGAGTTATGGAATGCTTTGCATGTTGTTATAGGTATTTTGAATTGTATATGTTGGGCAAGCAGAAATCAGTGGAGGGATTGGCAAAAAGGGGTACCTGACACTGACTGGTTGGTGAGGTGAATAATTTGGCAGCACCATTCATGGTAGAATGAAGGAGGGTAGCCTGTGTAAATGCAGGCCAAATGAGAAGAGAGCAGCAGTCGAGACGAGAGATAACTTGGGACTAAATTAGTAGTTTTGTGGTATCATTTATTATTAAGGTGCTTAAATATTAGAGTCCAGGATGGCACCTGGCATGAGAGGAGGGACTGATATTTGAGGATCTTATTGGAAACGTCGGTGAAGGGGACATGGGGATGGATATTAAGAGCTTGGTTTTGAAAAGATTACATTTACAGGTAACGTTTGACATCCCTCTAAAAGCTTACGAGCATCTCATACTCTCTCTAAATGTCTCACAGTTGCTGAGAAAAGGACTCATCATCACCTTCAAAGATCTAACAAAGCAAACTGAGTGCCACCAAGAATATTCCTACCTTAGACTATACATTTTCCACACACAACCCATCCAAGAGCATCACCATAGATGCCAAACTAGCAAAGGGGGCATATCATGGTTCTACGATTTCCTCCAAAACTCAGAATCCTTTACAAAATCCCCACAGATGCTAGCTGGGAAAAAGATTTCTCCAGATTCTTCTCTCTTGGCAAGAGTGGCAACAAGCATTAGCAAATAATATAAGTGTCTCCCATTGTGTAAATCATTGGGATAATGCCTTAAAAATCCTGTATAGAAGATACCTCACACCATATACACTACCTAAATGGCACTCTGTTGCGTCACCCTTGTGCTGGCGCCAATGTGGCAGTATGGGTAACCTATTGCATACACTGTGGGCCTATAAATCCCTTTAAGAGTTTTCAGAACTCAGTTTTCTCACTTATTTCACAAATTACTGGAATATTAACTACTCCAACACTGCATCTAGCTTTATTGGGTCTAACGATAAACTCCTTTCCTATACAATACAAAACCATAGTGTCTTATATCCTTATTGCAGCAAGATTGACTATCACATCTGCTTGGAAGTCATCTAAAGCACTCAACATATCAGAAGTCATTAGAAGGGTCAACTCCCACTACTACTACTACGAGAAATTTCTAGCAATCAATAACCAAGGCTTGAAACTCTTTCAAATTAAGTGAAGATTCTGGAACGATATCTTTAAGCTATCAGAAACTTAACATTAAAAAATGTATATGGTTCTGAAACAGATAGACTCCCTTATTTTAAATTGTTCTAATTTTAAAGTTTACTTGCTTTTTTTTTTTTTACTTTTAACATCTACAGTATATTAGATAAAAGGCATTGATCAGATGTCTAGCACTATCCACACGATAGTCAGACAAATTAGGTGGATAGGGCATAACACACAAACAACATATTGTCATTTCTTTTATATATTCCTATGTTTTGTGTATCTTTTTCTATGTTAATACAGAGGTTTCTGCATGTACCTCTTGTGAACATGATGACCAACAGTATATATCTGTATTTCTCCAAAACTTCAATAAAAACTAATTGAAAGAAAAGATTACATTTGAGGAAGTTGTGTGACATCCATATATTTGTCAGTTAGTAATTAAGCAATGTGCAAGAAGAAGGAAAAGCTGAGCTGAGGAATAGAGAGACAGATTTGCGTGTCGTCAGCATAGAAATGATATTGGAAGCTGTGGGAGGTTATCAGAAGACCCAAGGAGGATGTGTAGATACAAAATAGAAGGGGTCTGAGGACAGAGCCTTGGAGGAACCCTGTGAAAAAAGGAGAGGGGGAGATAGAGTTGTGGGTGGCACTGAATGTGCGCTGTGATTGGTAGGAGGAGAACCAGGAAAGAGGCGTGGAGTTTTATGAGGAGGAATGAATGGTGATCTGTATTTAAGGCAATTAAAAGGTCCAAGAATAGGAGTATGGAGTACTGGTTATTGGTTTAAGCAGTCATTAGTAAACTTTAGGAGAACAGTTTCTGTGGACTGTTGTGGGTGAAAACCAGACTATGAGATTGTGAAGGTTGTTAGCAGTGAAGTTATAGCTCAGACCTTTGTAGACTAGGTGTCCTAGAAGTTTGGAGGGAACTGGGGACAATAAAATAGGTGTTAAGGTGATGTCTATTAGGTGCTTTTTCAATATGGGGTAACCAATGTAACCAGTGCGTGTTTTAGAGGAATGGGGAAGTTGCCATTAGAGAGGGAGAAGTTGTGAGTTAAAGCGTGCAGAAAAGGGCAAGAGGATGACCAGAGTGATTTAGCAGAAACAGGGTCTGGGGGCAGGTGGTTAAGTAGGCATTAAATAAAAGTGTAACAACCTCCTCCATGGTAATTCTGTGAAAAGAGGGCAGTATTGAATGTGCCTACATATATCGTATGTTAGATGGGGAGGATATATAGGCAATAACAATCTCATCAGGAATTACGCCAACCTTGTTTTTGAAATGATTGGCAACCTCCTTGGCAGTGAATGAGCAAGTAAGTGGAGGCAGTGGGGATGATTTAAAGAGCTAAAAGTATAAAAGAGTTGACAAGGACTGGAAGAGTGGGTATTGATGAGAGTGATGAAATAGGTGTGTTTGGCAGCACAGAGACAGAAATTGTATCCTAGGAGGACAGATTTATATACTGTAGGTGAAATCTTACAGGCCTTTAGTTTTATGCCACAGTTGCTCAAGAACACGGCCCTGTCTTTTCCGACTTCTGTGTCATCTGTTTGCCAAGGTTATATTGATTGGGGTCAGTGTGTAGTGAGGGGAGCAAATGTGTCCAGAGACCTTGAGAGGTAGCCAGGTTGTTAGCATTAACAGGGAGGTTGAAGTTTCCAAAAAAGGAAATGGGTATTTCAGAGGAGAGAAAGTAGAGCAGCTAGGCAGAGACGTTTTCAAGGAAGTGTGACACTGGTCCTGGAGTCTGATAAATCAGAGCAATCATCAGAGACACTGGATAAATCAGATGAATGCAGTGAGCTTTAAAAGAGGAGAAGGATAGGGAAGGAAGTGTAGGAAGATCTTGAAAAGTAATTTGTGGCAATAGAAATATTCCGATTCCACCTCTTTTTAGTTCACTGGATCTGGGGGAAGGAATCCAGTGAAGGTCAGGGCAGGGTGGTAAAGGGCAGCTGGAAAGAGAGAATCAGATTGCTAAAGGCAGGTTTTTTTTTTAATTCTCTTTGCCTCCTTACATTAAACTAGATGGTTTGCTTACACTATACTGTTTTCCCAAGAGGCCGGTAATTGATTAGTTACATTTTAGCTCTTTGATGAGTTTGTCTAGATGACTTCCAGTCTGTTTCCCTCTCCCCTCTCTCCTCCAACCAGACCATTTGATGTCTGTGATTGTTTTATGTTGCATAATTACTAATTTTGTAAGCTGCATACTTGTGATTAAATGTAGGAATTGAAAATGTATGTCATTGCTTTGGGTTATATTTAACTGAAAAGCCAGCAGGAATTGCCAGTTAGTACTGCCCACAATTGAGTCGTATTCTATTTCACCTTAAATAAGCCATTTTAGAAGCTACTACAGATGTCATTACACAACAGTCTGTACTCTCATCAGTTATTGGGCCCATGTGTATAAGTTAATACAGAATGTTTTAAAACAATTTCTAAGGATTTTGTAGGTAATACTATTAACAGGGTTGATCTCTTCACTGCCCTGTGTTGAAATACATAATGGTATGGACTCAATTCTTTTAGTCTGTGTGTTTCAATGTGATGTTTCTTTTTGCCCTTATTGTATCTGGTATCATTATGGGTTTTCTAAGTGACTGCAGCAGAAGCTGTTTTATTTTAGTCATTCTCCATCTCATTGAAAGCCTGCATAGAGCTATACACTGAAGATTATGAGAAAGGGAAATAATGGCTCCTCTAACTCATGTAGAATGTTGTGAGCTTGAACTATTGAACTCTGTAAACAACAGTTTTTTTCAGCAAAGCAGACTGCGTTTACACTTGAGCAAACCTTATTCATGTGATTTCAAAAGCTTTTTTGACTTTTTCTGCACATTTTCTTCACACGTTTTGGAATCTTCTTTGAGGGAGGATCACACATTTTTGGACTTATAGACATTTATTATGCCTGAAAATTACATGTAGGACACAAAAGTTTGCCCTATAATTTACTAGGATTAAATTCTATAGTGCAAGTTATTCAATTAACCTCTGTCAATTATTGTGCCAGTACAGTGATTATGTATAATATGCAGTATATAACATAGAGCACAACATTTACTGTGGAGAAGCATGAAGTATGTAACCTGCTGCACAGTATACAGAATAAGGCGGTCCGTACCACCATATACAGGAAGGTGTACATAGAGATTATCCCACAATTACCCAAATATGCTAACACACCCGATCATGAACCCTTATACACTCAGCACATACACCCATCACAACTTGTACCCATGTAGAGCTTGTATTGGTGAATCAGCAAGCTGTTACCTTCACACCTTCTCAGACTGTAGATCTGCACAATCTGACCAGCAGTTTTCATTTTCCCAACGCTTTTCTATAGTTCTGCCCACTTCCTACACATCACTTTCCTACCACTCCTAGCTGGCCCTGTTTATACTGAACACTACTGTGTGAGAAGGTGTGAAGGGGACTATGTTTGTGTAGCAGGATTTCCAGCCATTTTGCTGGATGAGGGTCTGTCTGGGTTACCGCTAGTATCAACAGCACATTTAAGCATGTTCTCCAAGTTCTCTACTTCCTCCTTACTTAGAGAGGAGACGTTGCTGGAAGAGGCAGCAGAGGAGACACCTGTGGGGACATTATCACTTTTACCAGAGAGAAACTGCCCAGAGTGAGGACGCCCAGGAGAGAGGACGGTCACCATTTAGGAGAACATGGGATCAAGCTCTATAATGCCCATTGTCTGGTAAGAGGCTTATCCTCCTATTTGAGTGGTTCACATCCTCCCATGAGCACCTATTTCACGTCTGGAGTTTTCATATACGCCCTTGAATATTCTGCCTTCTGGTAAGGGGCCAGTCCTTAACATGGCGACGGGATCATCTGCACCTTAAAGCTGAAGTGGATTTTTCATTTGGATATCTCCACATCCTACTGGGAACAGTGTTTTAGACTTTATGCACCTTTACTTTTGTTTTTCACCTTCACTGTCACTGCACCGTAAAGTAGCAGTGGTTACTTCACTTGGATATTTTCACAATCTAATTGAGATTATTAGTTTGGACTTTATGTACCTTTTCTTCCATTTTCACTTGAGTGTGATTTTGTTTACATTGCTGATATAGTAACTATATTGTTATATTTTGATGCTTATCAGTTTATCATTTATCACTTATACCAAAGTTGTGTGACAAATTGTTCATCCTATTGGTGTTTTGGTTCACTCCAACTTGGTTGGTCGACACTTATCAGTTTAGCGCACCTGCTTCTTTATACACATATTTATCCCCAATTGGTTCTAAGGTTGCAGCTTTATCTGATTTCACATCCTGCGCACTTTTTACATACACATGATCATCTATGACTTTATGAACTTTGTTTGTGCACTGGTGCCCAGTCATGTTGGAACATAAATGGGCCACCCCCAAACTGTTCCCACAAAGGATAAAAAATGAAATTGTCCAAAAGGTCTTGGTATGCTGATGCCTTAAGAGTTCCCTTCACTGGAACTAAGGGGCCAAACCCAACCCCTAAAAAACAACCCCATGCCATAACCCCCCCCTCCACCAATTGATTTGGAGCAGTGCACAAAGAAAGGTACATAAAGACATGGATAAGCGAGTTTGGGGTGAAGGAACTTGACTGGCCTGCCCTCAATCCGATAAAACACCTTTGGGATGAATTAAACCAGAGACTGTGAGCCAGGCCTTCTCGTCCAACATCAGTGCGTGACCTCACAAATGCATTTCTGGAAGAATGATCAAGCATTTTCATAGACACACTCCTAAACCTAGAGTTGAAGCTGTTACAGCGGCAAAGGGTGGGCCATCTCAATATTGAATCCTACGGACTTAAGACTAGGATGCCATTAAAGTTCATGCGTGTGTAAAGGCAGGCGTCCCAATACTTTTGGTAATATAGTGTATATGGTACATTCACATCAGTCCCTGCCCTCAAGGAGCCTAAAATCTAAGGTCCCTAACTCACATTCATACATACACATACCAGGGCCAATTTAGACATAGTAACATAGTAGTTAAGGTTGAATAAAGACAATCGTCCATCCAATTCAACCTGCATGTGCGTTTGTCAGTTACGATAATCATTTCCCATATTCCTGTATATTGTGTTCTTTGAGATGCATGTCCAAGAGTCTTTTAAAAGTATACATACTCCCCGCTGATACCACCAATTGTGGAAGAGAGTTCCACATTCTTAACGCTCTGACAGTAAAAAAAACCCTACGCAGCTTAAGTTTAAACCGTTTCTCCCCTAATCTCATTGTGTGGCCACATGTCCTCTTTCACTCCCTGAGACTGAAAATGTTTTTTTCCTATCCTGGGATCACCATTGAGGTATTTGTAAATTGCTATCATGCCCCCTCTCAGGCGTCTCTTTTTCTAGCGAGAATACATTTATTGCTTGTAGTCGCTCCTCGTAATTAAGGTTCTCCGATCTCCTAATTAGTCTTGATGCCTGTCTTTGGACTCTCTCCAGCTCCAGACAGGATCTAGACAGAATCCAACTAACCTGCCAGCATGTATTTGGAGTGTGGGAGGAAACCAAAATACCCTGTGGAAACCCACTCAGGCACAGGAAGAACATTCTAACTCTAGGCAGGTGGTGTCGTGGTTGGGATTCAAACCAGTGACCCTAGTGGGGTAAAGTAATAGAGAGGAATTCTTCCAACAGGGACACTAGTTCTGGTGACCAGACAGTCCCCATGGAATTCCCTTAATTTGCAGTAATTTCCTCTCACTTCCGGTTTGGCTATGGGACAGGAAGTGAAGGGAAATCTCTGCAATGGGACAAAGATGGCAGAAAAAAAACCTGACAGGAGTTATAACCCTCCCTTGCTTTATCCAAAATGAAAAAAAAAAAGTTTTGTCTCTAGTTCTACTTTAAATAATATTGTCTTAACACAGTAAACAAAAGTTAACATTTTTTAAAATTTCATACACATGAAACAGGTGATTCAGAATTGAAAAATAAAAATTAGGGTGGATGGGGTTGGGTGGTCATGCATTCTTTGAAAATCCTGATGCATAGGATGGGTACGTAAGGGTCCTTATAAAGTCTGGGCCATGGCTTGGGCAGAGTAACTAGAAGTATTAAAACCCAATACCCAGGGCTGAAATATAGGAAATGGACATTGCTTCCTGCAAGCGGAAACAATGTGCAACATACATAATATGCATATACAGTATATCACCTTTTACTTCAATACACTTGTCAGGAGGGACCTTCCTGAATACAAACAGCAACATTCTGTAAAACACTACATTAACTTATGACTATGAGGTCAATGAGGCATTTAAAATATAGTCCAATAGGGGGCTCTTGCTGAAGATGACTTGTTGAACAGGTGATGGAACTTGACTCGGCTTTTTTTTTTTTTGAAGTTGTCAGTAATACCAATTGTAAGTTCAGGGTGGTTCTCAGGAGCTGGATTTCTATGGTTGTGACATGTCAATATTTTTTTTAGACCATAGTAACCTACAATAAACTTCTTTTGAACTAAACATGCCCCAGCTGTTTGAGTCGGTTCTTTATTTCTTCACTAGGTTCAATCTCTGCATTCATTTATTGGTTTGTTTCTGCCTCCATTCCATTGTCTGAAGACACGCTTCCACGTATTGACCTTGCAGGAATGCTTGAAATGGTTCTGCGTAAACATGATAGAATATAAGAAAGAGGGGCTTCTATAGCCCCCCACTTTCCTATGGGATGGCGGAAGGGGGCAGGTTTAATGAATTTAGTAAATTTTCAGCCATTTTATCCCCTTCTTTACACTGAGGGTTTGACCTTTTGACTCCTAAGCCTCCCTGGCCCCCTTTCCCGCTCAAAAAGGCCGCTCTTTTGTGTATCTGGGGAAGTTAGGTTGTGTATCTGGGTAGTTTCTGGCCACCTCTATATTTAGCAGCAAATGGGGTGCCTTCCCGCTCTTTATTCCCACTCAAAGTGCCCGCTAGAAGTGGTCTTGGGGGCTATTTAAGAACGGCTTTGGTCTGGAGAAGGCTCAATCTTCAGGACATCTCAACTCAGAGTTCCCCTCCCCCCCTCCCCTTTGGTTTGTCGCGGCCATAATTATTATCTGGTTGGGTCACCTCTGCTTTGCAGAGGGGGACGAGAATTTGGATGTTATATATGGATGGTTTTATTTATCTGGTTATATTTATTGTACAACCTGAGTTGTTTAGGACTGGGTTGTGGTTTGTAATATTATGTATATTTGGGTATTTATTATTATCTTGGTAAACCAGTAATAAACGGCCGCGGCCTTATTATTTCCAAATTGACTGTCTGTGTTGCCTTATTTAATAGTTAAGAATTTATTTAAGTAAGATAAGCAAGTCACTCCTTCCTGCCATTCCATAAAACTGTGAGAATGCAAAATCAGGATTCCTGAAAAAAAAATTCTTAAACCATATAGTTATTTCAGTATACACTTTTTTTTAACACCTTTGACTGTTCTAGCATAAAGTTAGCTGTAACAGGAATGCACCATAGCAATAGCTGATCAACAGTTCAAGAAATAGGTCAGATGGCTTCAAGTGATTGTAGAAATAGTATGCTGGATAAGTGATTGGTGCTCAGGATAGCAGGTGGCAATATAACATATTATCCAGAGACAGGTCAAATAATAAGGTAAAGAAGGCATGAATTTATTTTACAAGTTTGTGGTATCTGTGGTTTATAGGATGTATAAAATACAACAAGGCCTCGGCATGAAGGTTTGGTCTACAGCATGATGCGGTAGCTCTACTTCTATCTGCAGACCTCTATCTATGAAGTTATTTTCTTGTAGCAGTTAAACTGGAACCTCCATCTTGTTGATATCTCCTTTCCTACAATATATTATACTTGCAAATGTTATAGATATGTCAAACATGACACATTGATTGACCATAGCAAACAATGAGCTAGGAAAAATGCATTTGCTATTTTTCAGCTATGGTTGCTATGGGCAACTGCTCCTGTGTATGTCTACTCTTACCCCCCCCCCCCCCCATTAACAATCTATTCACTCATCTCTGGTTTCCTTGCAGACATATTTTCCCAGTTTGAAATCATAAGTCTGTAAACTTACTGATCCTTTTCATGAACCTGTCTGAGTATCCATGACATTCAGGGTCCCAAATTTCAGGGCAGAAATGCATTAAAGCTTTAATGGCCCCACCCCTCTCTCTTGTTTTACCCTCCCATTTCCAGTTATTTATTGCAATTGAGATGTTTGATGATTTCCTGTTGTTTTTCTTTCATTTCTTGCCACTGCTTTCCGGAGATGAAATTGTGTACTGCGATTAACAGCAGCTACGTACAGATAAATTGAATACATTACTCCTCAACTACAAGTAATGAAATCTTCGCTAAACGCAGTGTGTGAACAGGACCATAGGGATGCATTGTATGCATTTAGCTGTGGTAAATAACTTACTCTACCCGCAGCTAAAAGCTGAATTCACCTTAGATTGTAAACTCCTTGAGGGCAGGGACTGATGTGAATGTACAATGTATATGTAAAGCGCTGCGTAAATTGACAGCGCTATATAAGTACCTGAAATAAATAAATAAATAATTCAAACCGGCATGTCTGTGAGTGTCTAAAGATTGAGGCCTCTACAGTATGCTTAAAAAAAGAGGGGGGGGGGGGGTTGTGAGGTTGGCGCTTCTCTGGTGTGTGTTCAATCCAATATTAAACCAAAGTCAAGAATAAATGCAATAACAATAAATACTAATAAATAAATATTTATCAATGGTATAAAAGTGCCATGGTGCTGGATAAAAAAAAACACTATGGGCATATCGCTATATTTTCTCCATATGTGAGCGATGGCAACATAGAAAGTCGGTAGGAAAGCTGGGAAGTCCAGGGATACATCCTTACTGCAAAAAAGGCTACATATCCCTGCAGCGGTAAGGATCTGTGGTGAGTGCATTACCATAGGGGATAAGCACCTGCACGAGCCTTAATGCACTAAGGAGGAAGAAAGCACAATCATCATAAGTTTGGATATATTTCACAGCACAGGATCACGGGGAAGGCTCCCCATTGATTTTGAACACTCATATAAGGAGTAAAGAAGCACAAGCACTTTTTCAGCTATTTGGAAATAGCTGCAATTTATACAGGATTACCATTGTATGGACTGTGGACTGTTAAAACACTTTCACGAACCAGCACTATTTATTTGATTGGTGTCACCTCAAGTGTATTTGATTGGTGTCACCTCAAGTGTATTGTATTGGTTTTATTTATTTATTTTCATGTATATAAGCACCTTTAATTATGCCCGTGGGATAATTGATCATAGAGGTACTCCATTTAATAGCACATTGGCACTTTACAAAATCAACTATTTATTTATTTCACATCTTGCATATTTATTTATGCACGCCACTCCCTCTAGTGGCTAAGGGAAGGTATCACTTGTTCAGCACTTGGTGTATTTTTTATCCAGCACCATGGCCCTTTTATACCATTGATGAATATTTATTTATTTATTAGTATTTATTGCTATTGCATTTATTCTTGACTTTGGTTTAATATTGGATTGAACACACACCAGAGAAGCGCCAACCTCACACCCCCCCCCATCTTTTTTTATTAATTTAAATATTTCCATTTCAAAATATAGAGGTGGCAGCACACTCCAACACATTGGTTAACACACATACCTACACAATTTCCAGAGCGCGGGATAGTCCCAAACTTTTTCTCTACTGTATGCTTGTTCCTCTAGCCCCTAGGTCATTGCTGTGTCCTGTAGTGATGTAGAGGTTGAAGGATGAAACCACAGTACGGGAAGAGGGGACACAGGCATTCAACACTCCCAGAAGTGTCTAATGCTGAAGTGTCTTATGAAGGTTACAGCACTAGAACAGAGAGAAGGTAGGTTACACGGGCCTTTAGAGAGAAAAGTATGATGACCAGGTTCTCTTTAAAGGTTAAAACCTCTATCAGATTTTATTTTTGTTTTTTCCCTATTCAATTGATACTTCTCACTTCCTTTGTCATTGTCTGCACATTATTGTAGAGGTTTTAACCAGATCCCCAGGATGGCCGTAGCCATCAGCTGGTATCTAATCAGCTCACAGGCAGTTGCCCTCAGTTGCCAGAGCAGTGGGACAGCTCAGTTGTGTCTTCAAAGAGACAAACCCTGCACAATGCACATGCCTCCACCTTTCATTTCAGTCCCTATCATGTGATAAGCTTGTTTCCCCTCTGGCACAGAACAGGAAATAGTTTTGGGTGCTCAGGTCTAGTTAGTGGTGGGCCAGTAAAAGAGAGCTATTAGTGCTCTGATGACTTTTAACTAGACTGAGGCCACCAAACATCCATCAACCCCTGTTTTATGCCCCGTTCACCCTGTTTATTCCTTCTCATTTGGCCTTTAGGTGCAGGGCCCATGCAGAAACATTTGCTCTAAGCTTGCAATTTTAACAGGCTCCTTGTCACTCACCTGACTGCCCTTGTGTGGGTTTTGTGCAGGGTGCCATCTGTCCTTGGTCAAATCCTGGTTCTAAATCTTCCACGCCCTGTCCATAACAAAAAGTAGCTGAATTACTGTCAAATCATTCAAAACTGAACTATGGGTGTCGTCTAAAGCTTAGTACACACGCAACGATTATCGGCCGACCGATCGTCCGTCTTTTGTGGTGTTTTGTTGGTTGGAATGTGCCTAGACTGCACACGAATTTTCTCGCCCAACAAAATTCTACTTCAGAAGTGATGTCATGTGTTGGTTTGCTTTCTTTGTGTTCTTTCTTCTCTGAGCATGCCCAGTCTTGCTCATTAGATTTTTCCCTGTTGAAATCTGTACGGACTGCACGAAAATCAGCCATGTTTTGACGGCGGACAAAAATTTTATAGCCTGCACACCAGATTTTTTTCGGCCGAAAAGTCGGAGTCGGTTGTCGGAAGCATCATACTAACAAGCCGAAAATCGGCAGATCAGTCGTCGGACGAAAATTCCCTGCCGATTTTCGACGCGTGTGTATGAGGCTTTAATCACTTGAGTTTGAGCTGTTATGTTGGCAGCGAGATGAGAGGAGCAAAAATGGAAAAGTGACTCTTTGTCTTTTTACTGACCAAAAGTCAGTTCTGCACAGTTCATTAAGACAAAACATTATTCATTGTCGAAAGGTTTTTGCTTTACCATGATATAGGGAAAGGGTTACTCACTGAAGTGAGTGTCATTATTGTACCGATAATATCATCAAAAATGTTGTACCAGTTGGCACTTTGAATGCCGGAATGTGTCTGTTAAAGGATATTTGATGGTCATTTAAAAACTGATGGAATTCTAAGTCTATTGCATTAAATTATAAACGGAAATACATTATAGAAAGTGCTAAATTAACTTTGGAGTAGAACTTTAAAATTGTCTGTCTGTAAGTTATACCTTTCAGATGAGGTATGTATAATGGTAATAAAGTATAACATATTTAACCACTTGCCACAAACTGACATACCTGTACGTCGGCTTGAAGAAGTGGTTGCACCGGGTTGATGCCTGCAGCTGCAGGCATCACCCCAGTTCAGTTTTTTAGAGCCGTCAGCTTTCTGAAGATAACAACTAATGCGTCTCAGCAGCTGCTTGGCTGGTATCCCAGCGAGAGGGAGGGTACGTCTCCCCCTCCCACCGCCTTCTGCCGCTCTGCCCGGGTCTCCCGTCCCACTGGGAGACCCGAGTAACCAGCCGGCACGTCCTCCTGCTGGTTAGAGTCTCGAACAAAGCCGGATTTGCCTTTGATCGGGTCTCTGATCATGTAACCCGAAGGCGACTTCACAACGTTACTTCTGGTTTACTTGGCTGCCAACGACGTTTATTTAAAAAAAACTGTCAAAAATGCATATTTAGGTGTTTTGAATACTTTGAAGTGCAGCGGAGGGGTCTGGGTTCTTTTAGACCCCAAATCCCCCCATAAAGAGTACCTGTCACTGCCTATTACTGTCACAAGGGATGTTTACATTCCTTGTGACAGCAATAAAAATGATTACATATTTAAAAAAAAAAAAAAATAGCAGTGTTAAAAATAAAAAATAAAATAAATCGGGGAAAAAAAATGTTAAAGCACCCCTGTCCCCCCTGAGTTTACGCAAATGTAAACAATGTTCAAATCACACATGTAAGGTATCACCGCGATCGTCAGAGCAAGAGCAATAATTCTACCAAAAGACCTCCTCTGTAACTCTTAACTGGTAATCATTAACATTTTTTAAAGTGTCGCCTATCGAGATTTGTAGGTACCGTAGTTTGTTGCCATTCCACTAGTGTGTGCAAATTCAAACTGTATAATGTTAGGTATCTATTTATTTGGCGTGACATAATCTTTCACAATATTCAAAAAAAAAATTGGGCTAACTTTACTGTTTAGTTTTATTTAAATTCAGTGAAGTTTTTTTTCCAAAAAAATTGCGTTTGAAAGACCGCTGCGCAAATACCACGTGGTAAACAATAATGCAACGACCGCCATTTCTCCAGAGTCTTTACTAAAAAATATATATATAATGTTTGGGGGTTCTAAGTAATTTTCCAGAAAAAAATACTGATTTTAACTTGTAAACAACATGTATAAAAAATAGACTTGGTCCTTAAGTTGGTAATTTATGTGGCTTGCAGAACGAATATGCTATGGATTACTTAAAGCATGGATTGACAAAATAATAAAATAGACATCAGTTACAGACAATACATCAGTTAAATTTACAAATCTGTTTTCTTCAACCTTATGCTGGAAGGGGCAAACCCACATTGCCTAGGTGTTTTGCATAATTGCAAGCTCTGGTTCTGCACATTTTGACTGTCCAAAGGCAAGTGAAGAGCTCCATACATGTGTACTGTGAGCTCTACAGACCTTATTGATTTTTTCCAATGTAGAGCAAAGTTACAGAGAGCCAAAAACAGGAGACAAGCATCAGTGGGAAACACTATTGATTGGGACAGGTCTCCTAATCCAGCTGACTGTTTCCTCAACAGTGACCAGTGAGATCTGAGACCTCTAGTTTTAAGGTCTCAGGTCATTTTCATGGGGACTATTAAACATGGCATATTTTTTAAACTCACTAGCTGTTAGTTAAAACTGGATTCCAAGAATGGTCTTTTTTAAAAAACGTACACTGGTCCAGTTTGGTTGCCTCTAATCCTTTATATGTCACATCTGCGGGACTTATTTGCATGGCACCTTTGTCATTCAGAGAAATTCTTCTAGCTTTTTTCAATGAATTTCTGCATCCTCAGCAGCCCTAGAGAGGTGAGATAAGAAGGATTAGATGTAACTTAGCTGGACCAATGTAAGTTTGAAAACAGATCATTCCTGGAGCTTTAATAGAATTGATAGTACTGCCTTGACTTGCTTTGTGATCAATAGACTTATTTTATTTTATTTATTTTACTTTATTTTATCAACACCATACACGGACATTCTCTAGTGCTTTCATTTGCAAATGATTCATTGAGACCCTGACTACATTACATTTTTTATGCAAAGGTTGGGGCCTAGTATGCTATCCCTGTAAACTCCATGAGGGGGGGGGGGGGGTCAGTGTGATACTTATCTGTATTAGGTATGTCCCTGTCATTCACACCGGCCAACCCAGAGTCCATATGTAAAAAAAAATAATACATATTAATGGTGGGCATGTTTTGTTGTGCCATGCTAAAATGAGTAGGGAGATATATTGCCACAGTGGTTTGTGTCAAATTTTATCCAATTACTAGATGTTTTCATAATTACACAAAGATTTGCTTTGAAATGTGTTGTTCATACAGTTACACCCCATACTGGGGGATAATGTTGTCTTTTGCTGGTGTCTATCACAAGTACAGATCTATACAAGATCTCATAAAGTCTAGAAGCATTTGGCAGCCTGAGCCTTTATATTGACAGTTCTTGTGCTGCCATGTCCTTGTCAGACAGACAGTAAATAGAATAATGAGAACAGGTAGGTGATTGAGCAGACAGAAGCCTCACACATAAAGAGGAGGCAGCCAGAAGTAATCAAACATTTTTCTTTACCTGCTGGCATTACATTTTTTTTTCAACTGTTTTTCTGGCCTCACCTTGGCAAAATTGGTCTTACTCACAACTTTTTCTGATTTTCACATTGCATCTTCAGCAGTTGTACTCAGTGATACCTACATACATTATTATAACACACTACTAAAAACCTTTATGAGCATACCTTCCTCATGATCTGAAGTGCAGAAAAGCCTGACTAGGGAGCAGACATTATCCAGGTCTATTCTGCATTTGCACCTCAGCAGAGTGTATTCCTGGTGATTTAAAGTGGTAGTAAACGCTTTTGTGATGTTTTTACCTACAGGTAAGCTTATAATAAAGCTTACCTGTAGGTAAAATGAATATCCCCTAAACGTGCACTATTCTGGAGATATTCCAGTGAGCAGCAGCCAGTGACATCACAGGCAAATGCGCTTTGAAGGAATGGCATACCCGTGCCATTCCTTCAGAGCTGTGTGCCATTTCCAGGGCTCCCGCACTCGTCAATCAGATGACTGGAGCTCGCAAACCTGGAGGAAGACCGGGTGAAGATGGAACCCGTCAGTCATGACAGGGCACCGCTGGGGGGGATCTCTTCTAAAGGTGCATACTAGCACAATATGGCTTAAACCTGCAGGAGGGGGCCTTTTTTTTTTCTTTTTTTTTAGGTTGACTTTACTACGGCTTTAAAAGCATTTATAGGGTGTTTTTCAGGCATCACACAAGCTTTGTGCAAGCATGTTTGAATGTTTGTCAACCTTCAGGCATTTGCTTCTTGGGCTGGACAAGGGGAGGAGAGCAGTTTTTGTGGAGGAATGGAGTTCTTCAGGCAACAAAAAAGCTTGTTTACGGGCACTTCAATTAAAAGCTATGGGGCCAAAATGCATGAATATGCTCAAAAAAATAAATAAAAATAGGGCACTTGAGTGTAAGAAGTAAGAATGGGATTCTGCATATTGAGTATAGTGTTAGAATCCAGATCTGAACCTGGGACCTCTGTAGTGTCTAGCCATGTTTCTTCTTGCTCTGCCACCTTAGATGATAGACAGCTCCCTGCCTGATTCCTTGAACAACCTTGCTTTGTGTCTTGCTTCTGGTGAACTTTGAGCCCCTACGCTCCTCCCATGTACTTCCTGCTTTAAGCCAAGTCTCTGCACTTCCTGATTGCCAGAACATTGTGCTCCTCTTCAGCCAATATCCTTTCGCTCCTGCTGCTATCTGTATATTCATTGGTGTGCACAGCCTATTGCATTAGGGTATGCTCCCCATAGCTCAATCATATGTGTGTGTGGGGGGGGGGGGTAGACATAGGAGGAGAGGGCGGGAGGAGGAGGAGCAGAACCAGAGCTCTCTCCTCTGCCGTCTGTGAGGCAGAGGAGAACTGTCACTGTTGTCTCTCCTATTCCTTAACTACACTTCCCAGCGTTCCTTGCTGCAGTCCTGTGTCCTCCTCCTGCTGCTGATTGATGACTGCATGAGGGAAGGGGTGAGCAGGCTCATACAGAGACATTTTCGCCTGCTGCTGCACTTTCTCTTTGCAGCAGCAGTGGGATGTGTAGAAGAAAGTGTAAGCACAGTAGTGCCGGCGGGGTGGGAGGTAGAAGACAGGCCACAGCACAGCCGCCTCTCCTCCGGGTCCCCTACTGCCCACGGTGGCGAGGGGGAGGAAGACCAAGGGAAACAGCACTAGTCGGCCCTCGGCTACACTAATGTGAACAGTGCAATACACATAGCTATAAAAGACAATGTATAAAATCTTTTCTCTGTCTTCACCGCAGAAAGAAAATATAAAGGGATAACCTGAGTAAACTCCACAGCCTATACTATATGAGCATAGCCCTGCAGACATGGAGCCAAAAGAACTAATGCTTAGTACACACAATGAGAATATCAGACAACAAAAAAAAACACATCTAGAGTGATTGTCTGATAATCTATTCATTAGTACACAGCTTTTGAGAGCCAATCATGACAGTTTACTAAAATATCCGAAGCGATTATCCTAAAATTTTTGTATGTAAAATAACAGAATGAACAATATTTGTGTAATAAGTATAGTATATGTATGGAAAAAAAACGTGAGACCAAGACTACGTATGCTTGGAAAGAATACATTACAATACAATACGACACATTACATCACTTCCGAAGTTGTATTCTGTGTTACGAGAATTTTCGTAACTTTACTAACCTATTCGTTTTCTATATGAGACTAGCATGCACAAAAAACTTACGATCATTCGTCCGATATTCTTGTGTGTACTAGGCTTAAGAGAATTGAAAATGAAAGAGAAAAAAGAGGGGGGGGGATATGCCAGGAGATGGTCCAAAAAGGGAGCACAGCCTAAAAAGAAAACATCCAACCAGTCACACTGCAAGAAGATCTCAACTTGCAACCATTTGTTACCAACTGATCCCTACGTGCTTCATCGGCCACTGGACCCTGGCTTGCCCCACACTATTCTGGTGTGGCAAGCTTGAGGACCGCAACCTGGAAGGCAGGAAGGCCCACCTACCACCATCAGGAGCTCTAATGAAGACCGGTTAGTGCTTAAACAGCGTGTCCTTGGTGAGTCTGCATCATCCGGTAGTATGACCTGCTCATTAACTTATCCTGCTGGTCGATGTGAACCTCTCTACAGCTATAGCTACTAGTCTCTGAGCCTGACCCCTGACCATGACACATACTGTAGGTATAGGGAAACAAATGCTTAAGCATGAATAGGGTCTTAGAGATTAGCAAAGCTTCACATTCAACTGTTCACAGTAGGACCTAACATAACTCTTGAAAACTAAAAACAAAGGGACATGTTTAGCCCAACTCTGACCATACCAGCTAACTGGTTTATGATCAATGGACTATGGTGGGTACTTGGAATTCAAAATGACTTTTGCCATTAATCTTTCTTCAACAAAAAACACTCAAAGACTGGAATAATGAACTCCCACAATCCACAGTACAGTTGTGTTGATAAGCAAGACATTTCTGTATTCCCTCTTTATTCCTGTTCCCATAAATTAGTGACTTGTATCAAATTAGTATTTCTACTCTAGAATATGATATAAAGGAGAACTAATTGTATTAGTGGCTTTTTTTTATCACATTAGAACATGCATTTGCAATATGCTCTCACTTGAAATAGCTTTTAAGGGAGCATAGTGCATGAAGAGAGGCTGCATTAGGGAAGCCACATGGAAATCCAAAAATCAAATCTGTTTAATGCACAAGTCTTATGTGTGGCTATAAATACTTATAGTTATGTTAAAAAAAGGAAAAAGAGTAGCAGTTGTCCCTAGAAACTGTCTAAATGTTCTTTTTTTATCCTGCCTTGGCAGACAGCAAGATCCAGATGGACAATATAAAGGAGGTCCTTATATTTTATTAATATATAGACTATAACACAGAAACTGACATAACCCAAGATAGACAGTGTCCCTAAAAAATGGTGTAGCACTACTCCCTTGGAAGCTGCTGATTACGGGTTCTCCTCCGTTACCATTAGCAACAACATGACAGTTTGACGTTTTCCCAAGTGTTTTAACTCAGTCAGGAAACAGTCCAGTAGCTTTTGGTTTTTGTGTTTTTGTTTGGAACTTGGATAGGAGAAGTGATGAGTGGGATACTCCAACTTTATACAACTATGCAGATTTAGCTGGGACGACTTGAAAATGCTGAAAAAAACGCTAGTCACGGCTAGGCCGCTGCTTCACTTTGCCCTTAGCTGTGAAGTATAAGTGAATGAGCTTTCTGAGGTAATCTGTATTGTATTGCTGAACAACTTCAGGGCCCTTCCTGGCACCCCCTTTGTTCCTATTCTTCAGGGTCAACTACACGGCACCCCCTTTACTGATAAACGTCCTGTGTGAGCTAGCTCCTTGATCCCCTGACTTCTCTGGAGTGGTCCCCTCTCTTAGGCAGACCCTTAGACAGAACTCCTGGTACTCACGATACTGTTTTTCCCTAAAGTCTCAGCCAGCAGCTCCACTTGTCAGCACTCTGGATCCTCTGCAGCTCAGCTCCACACACCTGATTCACTAGGCCAACCGCCTGAACCACCTTCCTCACACCTACAGGAGGAAAGACAGCCGTCCACCTCCTCCTGGGACTTTGCTCTCACCAAAAGACACCCTGCCTCATGTGCTCCCCAATTTTATCATCAATCCCATAATGCACCTTTCCAGGTGCCAACCCACTGGGACAGTACAAAAGCTTGTGTATCATTGGCTAGGTTTCCTCCACTGTCCAACAGGCCTCCCCATTGGGTACAGTGGGGACAGTCCCTCAGACCAGATGAATACACAATGAGCACAGAGAGCAGACCTAACTAAACATCAGGCTTCCCTGATGTTTAGAAGCTTTTACCTAGCACCTATCTAGGAGGGTGCTACAATGGCATTTACCAAAAATGTTCATTACTTTTCTATTGCCTGTATAAGCATATGTCCCTGGCTGACTCAGTGAACTTTACGCTTTTAGTCAAGCAGCACTTGGTCATAGTAAAACATATACAGAATTTCATAAACCCCACTTCCCCATATTATGATGCATGTAAGGAATGGGCATGGTTAATAGAACAAAGCTGAAGCCAGTTATGTGAGGGTTTATGACAAAGTTGGCCAATTTCTACTTCTGCTTCTATGTTTCCTAACAGTTGCACTTGTGCAAAGTTTAGTTTCCCTTGTCATTTTTTAAAACATTTTTTGGAGATCCAGCTGTACTTAAAAGGGTTGTAACCCTAAAAAAGATCCTGTTCCTTTAATGCATGGTAAACCACATACTGCTTGTGCAGTGGTATTTGTCCCTTTGTATGCCTTAAAAAACCTTGTTGATCCTGTCAGTTCCTGTGTCCCCCTCTGTAAACTGACCATGGTAATCATGGATTCTGGTTTATGATACCATAATCAGTTTACATGCCTCTGTCATCCCGCTACTCTCCCCTCTGCTCTCCCCCCTCTCCCTCTTCCTCCCTGTCGTTCAGCTCCTATGTGTGAGATGAAAAAAAAAAAACACCCCTCCCCTCCTGCCGCTATCCCGAGCCACAGTACAACCGAAGTTACTAATCAAGATTCCTGCCAGCCCCTCAGTAATATGTTATACTTCACAGAGTCAGTGTTTTAAGAAAATTCACATCTCCAATGTGCGGTCATGTGACCGCCCGGCTGATGTCAGTGGGACATCTCAGCCCTTCCCACTCTAGTCCTTAGAGTGGGAGACAAGAGTAGCGGGCAGTCACGTGACCGCACATTTGTTAAAAAAAACATTTAGCTGCCGGATTTTCTAACAACACAGACAATGTGAAGTATAACTTAGTATTACAGAGGGGCTGAAAGGAATCCTGATAAGTGGCTTTACAACCACCTTAAAAGCTGTCCTAACTCCTACACTGCCCATATTTACATGCATTGACCTGATTGATTGCATCACTTGTAGATACTGGACGTTGCAGAAACTTCTGTACATTACCCCTAAAAAATGGCGTGGAGCTCATTAATTATTAACCCTTATCACACTAGTTTGATTTGAGCCAGTAACCAAAGAACTACTTTGAAACATTTGTTCTCAGCAGAACCTTTTCTGAATTATATGTACATGCAAACATACGTTTTGCATGTTGTATCAGCATCTGTGCTTCAGTTATGCCAGTGTGTTCCTTCTTTTCCATTTGCATGTGGCATTTACTCTAAGTGGCATTTTGTTCTCTCTTTTTAATGAAATCATAACAAGATTTGGGACACAAAATACATTCTGTATGGGTGCCAAGACTGCTGAGCTCAGACCGACTGGACAGAAATGTGTCACATCAGCCATTTGCCATTCACTGTTTTACAAATCCTTATGATTAAGTATAATTTGGTAAACAGCAGTTACAATAATTTGGGCTTGCTGTGAGGAGCCTGGGAATGCATTTTTTCCGCCAAATCACTCCTCTGTTGCAAAACATTTGGTAGTGTTGGACAAACAGTAGCGATGCCTGCCAGGAAGAAATTGGCATGGAACTGTTGTAACATGCCTGAGTAGTGGACCATCCTAACTGCTGCTCTACAATAAATTGCTTAAATGCAGCGCAATTTTAATCAGCTAACAATGTGGGCATTTGCCTTAGGCCCACCAACATGGGCACTATCCCTAGACCAAATTAATGGAGGCTAGGAAGAGAAGTGTAAATTGAATGATTATTTTAAACCCCTTTTGATTACCAAATATAAATGTTTACTTTCACATTGCCATAAAGTTAGTTCCCATACCAACATGAAAGTGAATATGCTTTGTTTTCCTGATTTGTTGATTAAGGTTCCTTTCACATGGGCTTCCTGCCCGTCGGACTGCGTTTTTCTCAGCGGGGATCGATCCGCCGATCCCCGCTGAGCAGGTGGATGACAGGTTTGTCTCCGCTCACTGTGCAGAGATGGACCCCTGCTCTCCTCTATGGGAGATCGGATGAATACGGACCGCCTGTCTTCTGTTTTCATCAGATCCTATCCAATCCGATCCTCCAGATGGATGGAAAATAGGGTTTCAATCTGTCTGGATTTCACGAAGAGGAGCAGATTGGATACCAGCGGGTGTCAGCGGACATGTCACTGCTGACATCCGCTGCTCCATAGGGGTGCATATAGCATCTGATCAGGTCTGCCTGAATAACTGACACGCGGACCGGATTGGAAAGCCCTTGTGAAAGGGGCCTTATTCCATTCTTGCATGGTATCTACAAATGTCTTAAACAGAATCTTCCAGGATAGAAATATGGGAGCTGCTGTCGCTGAATTATTTTTTAAATCATTTGATCCAGGGCTGTTATCCTAATCCTTTCTTTATTAACTATTGAGTTACTGACCTGGAACAAGCAAAGGCGTATTGGTTGCCCTGACACTTGATAAGCGCATGCCTGTTCTGCAATAAAATAAGGAGAAGGATGACACCCCCTGCGTCTTTAAAATACAAGTCAGCAGTGGCAGTATCAATATTTTTGTCCTGTCATGTTTAATTCAAAATGGACTTGCTGGTGCGCCCAGATATTCTTGGTAATTATATTACTTTCTGCTGTAAATTGTTTTAAAGAGAAGTATAATGACACTAGAATTGGTATAATCAAATTTGTAGATTAAAGTTAGAATCTACATTTTGAATGTCATATTCAGTCCACTGTTAAATAAAAAAATAAGATTACTGTATATTCATTTGTTACAGTATCTAGTTGTGAATTATCAGGCATACTTGATAGTGAAGAATACAACTCGACAATATTGAAAACACATTTGTTTTTATGCAAATTGTACATGATTATTGACACCTGCATGAGAGAACCAACGAGGATTGACATTCATGCAACTCTATTCAGCGGAACAGTGGTCTTCCATTTTTTTCTAGCCTATGTGATTACTGCTGCATTAGCAAAGACTAGCAGCTGGTTGAAATCCAGTTTTCTAAGCAAAGTTAGGACACAGTTGTGCTCACAAGTTTACATACCCTGGCAGAATTAATGATTTCTTGGCCATTTTTCAGAGATTATGAATGATAACACAAAAACGTTTAGTTCACTCATGGTTAGTGTTTGGCTTAAGCCATTTATTATCAATCATCTGTGTTTACTCTTTTTAAATCATAATGACAACAGAAACTACCCAAGTGACCCTGCTCAAAATTTTACTTACCCTGGTGATTTTGGCCTAATAACATGCACACAAGTTGACACAGAGGGGTTTGAATGGCTATTAAAGGTACCCATCCTCACCTGTGTTCTGTTTGCTTGTAATTAGTGTGTGTGTATATAAGGTCAATGAGTTTCTGGACTCCTGACAGACCCTTGCATCTTTCATCCAGTGCTGTACTGATGTTTCTGGATTCTGAGTCATGGGGAAAGCAAAAGAATTGTCAAAGGATCTGTGGGAAAAGGTAGTTGAATTGTATAAAACAGAAAAGGTATATAAAAAGATATCCAAGGAATTGAGAATGCCAATCAGCAGTTTTCAAATTCTAATCAAGAAGTGGAAAATGAGCAGTTCTGTTGAAACCAAACCATGGTCAGGTAGACCAACTAAAATTTCAGGCACAACTGCCAGAAAAATTGTTCAGGATGCAAAGAAAAACCCACAAATAACTTCAGGTGAAATACAGAACTCTCTGAAAACATCTGGTGTGGCTGTTTCAAGATGCACAATAAGGAGGCACTTGAAGAAAGATGGGCTGCATGGTTGAGTCGCCAGAAGAAAGCCATTACTATGCAAATGCCACAAAGTATCCCACTTACAATATGCCAAACAGCACAGAGGCAAGCCTCAAACCTTCTGACACAAAGTAATTTGGAGTGAGGAGACTTTTGAGCTTTTTGGCCACGACCATAAACTCTACATTTGGAGAGGAGTCAACAAGGCCTATGATGAAAGGTACACCATTCCTACTGTGAAACAAAGAGGTGGATCGCTGATGCTTTGGGGATGTGGGAGCTACAAAGGCACAGGAAATGTGGTCAGAATTAATGGCAAGATGAATGCAGTATGTTATCAAAAAATATTGAAGGAAAATTTGCATTTATCAGACCAGAAGCTGCGCATGGGACATACCAAAAGACAATGATCCTAAACACAAGGCCACGTCAACCTGTCATTGGCTACAGCAGAATAAAGTGAAGGTTCTGGAGTCGCCATATCAGTCTCCCGACCTCAATATCATTGAGCCACTCTGGGGGGATCTCAACCGTGCAGTTCATGCAAGACAGACCAAGAATTTACAGGAACCGGAGGCTTTTTGCCAGGAAGAATTGGCAGCTTTACCATCTGAAAAGAGCCTCATCCACAAACACCACAAAAGGCTTCAAGCTTTCATTGCTGTTAAAGGGGGCAATGCATGGTATTAAGAACTGGGGTATGTAAACTTTTGATCAGGGTCATTTGGGTAGTTTCTGTTATGATTATGATTTAAAAATAGTAAACACAGTTGATTGATAAAAAATGGCTTCAACCAAACACAAACCATGAGTGAAAGAAAAGTTTTTGTGTTATCGTTCATATTCTCTGAAAAATGGCCAAGAAATCATAAATCCTGCCAGGGTATGTAAACTTATGAGCACAACTGTATGTCATATTCTCTTTTTGTTAGTTAATTTAGCCAGGATTATCTACATATCTATGGATTATCATTTAAGTATAAATATCATATCATAGTTTAAGTCTGCTTTAGTGTCTTATAAACCCTTGTCTATAATAAATACTAGTTTCTTGTCCCACTGTCAATACCATATTTATATATTGTGAGAGTCTTGTTACTGCTTTTGGAAGATCCTAAACCCTCTACAATTATTTTGCTGGAAATATGGGAGCTGTTCAGGGCTGGTGTGACAAAAATAAAATAAGCAATAAATGTAATCACAATTTGTAAAGTACAAAATTCAGCCTAGCGCTCACTCCGAAGGGGAAGACTGGCGTGCTGCTCTCCTCAGGCAGGGAACTCTAACATGGGTACATAGAAAAAGAGAGAAAGGAGGCGCAAACACCTAGTGCATTACCCGTGGTCTCTGTTTGCAAAATTTTAATAAAATGCCAAATGCATACTCACAGACATAAAGATGATAAAATCGTGTTACAAGCATCCACCATGTGTGAACAGGAACAAGTCCTTCAATCAGGACCGCTATCGCGTTTCGGGGTTCAAGCCCCCTTCTTCAGAGCTGGTCTTACCCCAAGCAGCTAAGACCAGCTCTGAAGAAGGGGGCTTAAACCCCGAAACGCGTTAGCGGTCCTGATTGAAGGACTTGTTCCTGTTCACACATGATGGATGCTTGTAACACGATTTTATCTTCTTTATGTCTGTGAGTATGCATTTGGCATTTTATTAAAATTTTGCAAACAGAGACCACGGGTAATGCACTAGGTGTTTGTGCCTCCTTTCTCTCTTTTTCTAATCACAATTTGTAAATGTGGGGCTTTGTTAAACCCCCCCCCCCGGCATCTACCCAATTTTTGTCCCATTCTGAGGTAACAGGGGCACTCTAGTAATGTTAGAAAGGAGGAAGGGTGTGTAGAGAGACCAATAGGGGGACACAGTCTGAATTCTCTGGTAGCAGTATTACATATCTTTTACAAAGTGCTTGTTTACAATTACAAAGTGACCCCAGGGTTCCTATACCAGCAGAAGTACCCCCTCCACCTGTTAGAAGTAGGCTGTGAAGTATACATAAGACAGGTTAAGAAGCTTTGCTGTAGCTCAGATGTAGGGTAACCCATCCATATTCTTCTTTTACTACCTTCTTTTTTGTTTCTTGAATACAGTTTTCCTAGGTCTTTTTATTTTGTATGAAATGCTTGGTTAAATGAATAAGCTAAGAAAAAAAAACGTTGAACACCTAACTCTTTACTGGGAGAGCTAGTCTAAACTATACCTCCGACAGAGCAGTTTGATGACGCTCTGCTGAGATGTCATTTTATACCATTTTATAGGAGGCACTGATCATTTTTCTGATTCTGATGTATAAAAAGCACTCTTTCCTTTAATGCACTTGTTAAAAGTATCCCGTGGGGGAACACTCGTTAAATGTTTTTGTGCAGTTTAACAGTTTAACATAGAGAGATTTCAAATGCAAAAATAATGTTCCCCGAAGCATTGCAAGTGTCAGGCTGAAGTAGTTTATCAGTAATTGGGCATATTTCCCCTAAAACAAACTGCGCTGAGTTTTATTGTCCCCTGCTGCTTGGGAGTGTTTGCAGTCAAGATTTAAACTGATCCTAAACTGGCAGGAAAACAGCATTCTCCTCTCCCTGCATTAACAATTCTCTTTCATGGCTTGTCACTAGACTAATGCTTTTATATTTGCAGTAATGCGATGAGAAAGTTGCTCATTGGGAATGGTTGTAACTTTGTATTAGTGAAAACAAGTAATAATAGGATGCTATAGCAAATCTACTGTATGCCACAACACTTACTAATCTAATGTGATGGATATGAGAGGGGTAGTGAAAAGCATTTTATGTTTGTATTAAGAATCACATAATTGCTTTTTATTGTGACCGGATAATGCTGTTAGTAAAAGCTTCCTGGCGCATATATATAACATACCATGTGGTTAGTGTGTTTTTTAGCTTTTATTAAAAGTCCCCGTTTTTATTTAGAAACAAATACAAGGATTTTAAAGCATTCAAGGCACAGTAAAAGTGCTTTTTAGTGTCTATTTTTTACATGAAAATTACTTTTACTTGCAGTACTCTTAAAGTGGTTGTAAAGTCAGCATAATAAATAACTTGAATCCTCTCTGTTTTATCAAGATCTAAAGTACTATGTGTCCGTTTTTGAAAATTATAATCCTAAATACCTTTTCTCACAGCATTGATTTGCAAGCAGGTGACATTCCTCGGCTCTCCTTCCCTGATCTAAGGAATGCAGAGGGAGGGGCTGAGATAACCCTCTGACATCAGCAGGGCAGAAGAGGAATGTCATGTGACCCCTGTGATGGAAGGTATTTAGGCTTAGAGTTTTAAAAAACAAACACATAGTACTCTAGATCTTGATAAAACAGAGGGGAGGCAAGTTACTTCTAAATGGTATTTTTTAGCCACAGGGAAAAGCAGCAGGAGGGGAGGGGCAGGGAGGAGATTGCTCTCACACACAGGCTTCAGAACTGACATGCAGGGAGGGAGGGGGAGAGACAGAGAGAAGACAGCATAATGACGGAGGCACATAAACTAACCACGGTATCATGGCTCAGCAGCCATGATTACAGTGGTCAGCACACACAGGGGGACACAGGAACAGGCAGGATCAACCAGGTATTTTACATCATACAATAGGACAAATCACACAGCACATGCACTGTGCTGTTTAACATGCTTACTTGCCGACCAGCCGCTGCACTTTTACTGCGGTAGGTCGGCTCTAGTACGCAAAACGACTTACCTGTACATCATCTGGTGTAATAGCCAGTGGGAGCGCACATGCTGATTGGCCAGAGAGGGAGCCAATCAGCGGGTCCCGGCGGACGCGATGTCTGCCGACCACCCACAACCGCACCATATAGAATGTAAACAAGGCAGACCTCCATTCTGTCAGAGATGAACATAGGGATGCTGTGTTCCTGCTATTTAGGAACACAGATCTCTATGTTCATCTAGTGAGTCCATCCCCCACACAGTTAGAAAGCATCCCCTAAGGACAGACTTAACCCTTTGATCGCCCCTGGTGTTAACCTCTTCCCTGCCAGTGTCATTAGTACAGTAATAGTGCATATTTTTAGCACTGATTACTGTAGTAATGTCACTGGTCCCCTCAAAAGTGTCAGTTAGGTGTCAGATCTGTCTGCCGCAATGTCGCAGTCCCGCTAAAAATTGCTAATCGCCATCATTGCTAGTAAAAATAAATAAATAAATAAAAATGCCATTAATCTTTCCCCTAGTTTGTAGATGCGATAACTTTTGCGCAAGCTAATCAATATACACTTATTGGGATTTTTTTTTTACCAAAAATATGTGGCAGAATACATATTGGCCTTAAATGATGAAAAAATTTGATTTTTAAATTTTTTATTGGCTGTGTTTTGTAGCAGAATTATAACTCTTTTTTTGTTTTTAGGGCAAAAAATAAAAATTGCAGAGGTAATCAAATACCACAGAAGAAAGCTCTATTTGTGGCAAAGAAAGGACATCAGTGTCGCACGGCCACGCAATTGTCAGTTAAAGTAACACAGTGCTGTATAACAAAAAATTGGTCATTAAGGGGCTAAAACCTTCCGGCTCAGAAGTGGTTAAAGAAACAGGGGAAAAAAAAAAAAAATATATATATATATATATATATATATATATATATATATTTATTTTATTTAAGGGTTACAAACTCTTTAAGTTATTTTCTAGAATGGAGAAGCAAACCCTGGCCTCTATTAAGGATTCTGTACAGAGGCACAGTGCAGAATAACCCGTACTAAGTGTATTTGTGGAAAATGATCAGCTGCAGGGAGAGCCTGTATGTGATACTGGTGACCAGTCATTTGCAATGTACTTGCTTTTGCGGAACAGCTTTCACAGTTCAGGTTCTTTTTGGAGTTGCTGTTTAGAAATGCAGTTGAGAGTAAGCTTCTAAATGTTGAGAGAATATTGTTTTTGGAGAATTCAATGCTTAACTGAATTGCAAAGTATGTAGAGGTTAGTATGATAGAATTCACCAAAGCAAGACTTTTGAGACTGTCTTTATTTTGTGATGCTGTCAAAAAAGTATATGAACATTGGTTCCATTTTTCTTCCCAGTGGAGCATTCCTAAGTGCAAATTACACAAGTAAAGCCCCGTACACACGTACCGATCGTCGGCCGACGGAACGTCCTACAAATGTTCGCGGCTGGTGTGTTTGTTGTTTGTCTGTTGAAAAGTGCTCCAAACTTGCCCAGGACATTTGTCTTCCGACAGAAAATGACGTCACTACGTTCCACGCACGTTCGCCGCTACAAAAGAGGAAGTGAGTGTTTGGCCGTGACCCTTCTGGGCATCTCGCGCTGATTTCGGTAGCATTTGTTTGGTTGACGACATTTCGCTATTTTCCGAGACATCGTTCGAGAATTTATTATGGCGACCGTGAATTCGTCCGTTGCTGTCGTTAGTGTTGGAGTTTTGGCTCTGAGACGACGTACGAGCAATAGGAAGAAGAAGCGGACCTCCTGGACGAAAAATTGGTTGCTTAACCGTGATCAATTTTCTCATATGTCCTTGCTGAGGGAGCTCCAGGAAAATAATCCTGATGACTTCAGGAATTATTTGAGGATGACGGATCCCATCTTTTACCGTCTTCTTGCCCTGGTGTCCCCCTATATTCTGAAGCAGGATACTTGTATGCGGCTTGCAATTACTCCTGAGCAAAGGTTAATTGCGACGTTGAGGTATCTTGCAACAGGGAGAAGCCTGCAGGATCTGAAGTTCACCACAGGCATCTCCCCCCAAGCTCTTGGAGTCATCATCCCTGAGACCTGCTCTGCCATCATCAAGGTCTTGCAGAAGGACTATATCAAGGTATGTTTGATTTTTTACATTACATTACATGTATTACTAGTTTCACCTGAATTATGATGTTTTTGGATGTACAGCAATTGACACAGGCCATTATTTGTAAACTACCCTCTGTCCGCATGCACATAGTAGTAAAGATGTAGATTATCTTTAACCATTTGTAAAATTACCCACTAACCACCCCACCATTCTCTCCTATGTGTCCCTAAACGCATTGCCTGTTAACAGTATTTTGAATTTGGGTCATTTTATTGCTTTCCCTCAAACAATTATTCCTTGGCCAATGTTTTAGTACCTAGTTAATGATTTATCTAAAATACATCAGTCCATCCATTCCCACCTATGATTCTGTATGTTTATGTAATGATGTTAAAACCTTCACTGACCACAAGCCCTAATTGATGTATAAATGCCCAGTTTTACTTACCCATCCCCCCACCCACATGCTAAATCTCAAAGTCAGCATATACCAAAGCTCAAGTTCAGAGGTCTTCAAACTATGGCCCACCAGTTGTTCACGAACTTCAATTTCCATCATGCCTAGTCATGTCTGTGAATGTGAGAGAATTACAAGGCCTCATGGGATGTGTAGTTCTGCAACAGCTGGAGGGCCGTAGTTTGTAAATCTCAGCTCTAGCTGGTGAGTATAATGGGCCATACACACTAGAAGATTGTCAGAACAATTTATCCTTCCGATTTACCAAAACCAAATAATATGAGGTCCAACAAACACTTTCAAATCCTATGCAATCTGGTAGGCCCTTGCACTACATAGAAAAGTTAAATCTGCACGAAAAAGTCTTCAGAGAATCTTCTAGTGTGTATGGCCCTTTACAATATAAGAACAATAGGAGGTTGAAAAGAAATGTATGTAGATGTTACATCCCCATATCCAAACCTTTGCCTTCCTGTTGTATATTTTTTTAGCAAGTTGCATAAGCATTTAACAGACAACTGTGTGTGTAATTAATAATGTGATGTGCTCAAGCACTAATTTTATTTTTTTTTTTTTTTTTTATTTTTTCCCCACAGTTTCCTTCAAACGCAGAGCAATGGCTGGAGATTTCTGATCAATTTCTGGAGAAGTGGAATTTTCCCAATTGTGGGGGTGCTATTGATGGGAAGCACGTCCGCATTGTCCCCCCTCCGAATTCCGGCACATTTTATTATAATTATAAAGGTTTTTTTAGTATAGTCATGCTAGCCATAGTTAATGCAAACTATGAGTTTATTTTTTTGGATATTGGCAAAAATGGCCGCAATTCGGATGGGGGAGTTATTGATCAGACGGAGTTCGCTCGTCGTCTAAAGAACGGCACTCTGAACCTGCCATCCAGGGAGCAAACTGTTGAGGGTATGAGCTTTGTGTTTATCGCAGATGAGGCTTTTGCGCTTGGGGAGCATCTCATGAAGCCCTACCCTCAGAGGAACCTCACCCCAGACCAAAGGATTTACAACTACCGGTTGTCCAGAGCTCGCAGAGTTGTGGAGAATGCCTTCGGGATAATGGCCAACCGGTTCCGGATATTCCTGACGTCCATAAACCTGGCACTGTACAAAGTGGATAATGTGGTCTTGTGTTGCTGCATTTTGCACAACTTCCTACGCAGGAATGCACAAAATTATGTCTTGCAGCAACTGGATACTGACCCTGCTATGCCAGGTACAAGTGGAGAGGCCCAACCTTCTAACCAAGTGGAGTCCATGACGTCAATGGAAGTTGGACGGTCAGCATTGGCATCACACAGGGCCCGTCAGATCCGCCAGGAATATCTGGACTATTTCGTGGGGAGAGGAGCTGTGTCCTGGCAGCAATCACTGTCACACACCCATTAATCTTGTTAAAGATTGGACACACAAGATAAATGTCAGAGATATATTATTTTTCAACACATTAAACAAAAATTGCAATGATTCTGTATTGTGGATTATAATCATTTGGGCACATATGCCAAACACAATTATTTGGGTTAATCATGTGTTATATATGTGTGACTTTGGAAGGGTTAATACATTCATCAGTGTGTTTCTTGACTGTAGTCTCTCACCAGCTGATCCAAAGTGATGATGGCCATGTGTTATTTTTTAGCCAGTGGTGTAAATACAAGGGCCTTCTGCACCCCACAAAATGTACACAAACCCTGTCACATTGAGAACTAGGTCACACCCAAGGTTCATCTAATGTCACCTTACATTGGTGTTCATTGTCCAGAAGTTGCCCATACTATATATTTCATATAATACATTAGGGTATTAACAAAGTACCTACACCTGTTATGTTGTGTTCATTTATGACATCCTTCTCACTGCCCACCAATGTTAGGATATGTCAGTGTTATGTGAAACTTGATCATTGTTCATCTCAAAGTGTTATATATATAGGTAATGGAAAGTGAACTAGAGCAACGAACAAGCAATACACTATAGATTACACTGATCTCCCTACACTGATTGCTACTGGCAATATCAATGCCATATTGAATCCTAGGACTGCTAGTACCTTGAGTGTTGAGTCACACTTATGCGATGCGGGAAGTCTGCGACTTTGCAGCCTTCCAGCATTGCATAAGGGTGACCCGCCACTTACTTTTTCCACAGGATTGTATTCCACAAGTGTTAAGCACTGTGCGATCCAATCCAGATACATCAGAAATAAAGGGTCATGTGCGACTTGTATGCGTGTTCAGTGCGAATGTAGCCATACAAAGTGTATGTCTCAATTCACACTGCACATCTGATGGCATGTAATATCGTAGCGCACTGCTCCTTTATTACATGCGATCAGATGTTCATGCGAAAATCAGCTATACAGTTTGTATGGCTCAATTCGCACTGCACTCGCACAAAAGTCGCACATGATGCATTTATTCAGCCGCATCAGGATAGGATCGCACAATCGTTCAAACTTGTGTGATCCGATCCTGTGTGAAATGTCAGATCGCACTGTGATATGCGTTAAAACTGGGGGTATCTTTAACATTTCATTGACACCTCCAGCAACTCGCATATGGCAGTGACCAAAATGCTTTCATTAACATGTAAATATGGGAATAGGACAGCCATCATACATTTAGTGCTTCTTTACACAGCTTTAGACCTCGACCCCCCAACTAAAGTCTAATAAAGAATTGAACACACATTGTTGAATGTAAAAACGTTTTAGTATCAAACATTCACAGGGTTAGGGTTAGGGTTAGGGTTAGGGTTAGGGTTAGGGTGTTGTAAAGTGCTTTTCCCAAACTTGGGTACACTCTTTAACATCTGAGTGTAATTAAAATGCCCTAAAACATTCTAAAAAAATTGTAACATCAGGAACATCCCAATACAAACATTAAAAACCTAGTAAAATTGTGGCTTAAAATTTGCCAATCATGTCCACAAAATTGCGCATTTTGATTTGTAATGCCGTTGCAGTCTCCTTTATTTGTTCCAGGTCTGCGCAGCATTGGAGAGCCTCACGGGTCAAGATATTTAAGAACATTTCATAAACGTCTCCTGTCGTTATTCACATACACTTCCATTTATGTGGTTAATGTGTAGGGGTACTATGTACCCCATACCCATTCACATAGTGATTGGGGTCTGGGATCTGGGGGCCACCCTTTGTTAAAGGTTGCTTCCAAAGTCCTAGGAACCCCCTGGCCGCATGACCCCCCAAAACCACCAGACAGGGTTGTGGGGATGAGGCTCTTGTCCTCCTCTACATGGGAGTAAGGTGCTTTTGGGTGTGCGGTGCAGAGGCCCCCTGGCCCAAAGCAACAAAACCCCCCCATGTTGAGGGCATGTGTCCTGCTGTGGTCCAGGGGGTGTTTGTTCCGCTTGCTCGTTCTCTTTCCTGGCCTGACAAGCTGCATGCTTGTATAAGGGTCTGGTAGGGGTTTTGGGGGTAACCCACGCTGTCTTTTTGTTGTGGGCATACCCTCAAACTCAATACCACACACAAAAGGCCTGGTTGTGAACTTGGGGGGACACCCACGGTAGGTTGTTCAATTTTTGGGTGTAGTTCCCCCTCAAAAATCTTCACAACGCAAGTGGCCCCGCAAGTCAGAGCATCCTGATCCGACTTACGGTGCGACTTCCATTCAAATAAAGAGGCTCCCATAGGGAACTAGTGTTGTAAATTGGAGGCTAAAAATAACACTGATAAAAATCATTCTGAAAAAACCTACGTGGGCACACAATTGGCTCTTGGACACTTGGTCCTGGTTCCTCCACAGTTTCGGAACTGGCTTCCATGCTGCTTGGCAAGTTGCCAGGAGATCGGGCTTCTGACCTGGCTGGGGATGCCACATCCTGGCATGATGCAACATCTGCAATGTAAATTTGTAAGGGAATACAAGAATATAAGGTTAAACAATCATTGCAAATACACATATTTCTATGATACCACTACACAAAAATCTGTGCCTACCAACCTTCTTGTTGCTCTGGTGTCTCATCACTTGTAGGCTCCACCAGGATTATTTCCGGAATAATGTCTTCATCTACATAATACAAAACATTGGCCATATCATAAAAGTCACAAGAGGTACATTTGTTAGGACATGGTGCCCTGCTTGATAGCTCTTTTAGTAACAAATATGAAGACATGTACATGGTTATCTACGAAAAATATGGTACATTAATGTTTGACAGTGCATAGGAACCAATTACCTTTAGTGGAATCTGTGCCACCTTCTGTGCCCATGTCCTCATCTTGTTCCACAACTGCCGATGGAGCTGCCAAACCTCTCCTCCTCCTTTCCCATTGTTTGGCACGGAGTTTACGTTTTTCTCCTATTTAAAGGTTTGAATAATAATCTGTGATTAATAGGAATGTTTGCTGAGAAGATTCGTGCAGGAAAGAACGTTCGTTGCAACACAATACATATATTTTTCACTATGGCTTCCTGACTTTTAATGTCATATACTAAAACATCAACAATAGATCGATCAAATCACGACATGACAACTAAAATGAGTAATCTAACTTTTTACATAGACATTATAATCTAGACATGTTAATACAACATACACAAAATTATAAAAAACATATTGCATGATTAAAAAAATAAAGAAAAAATAAAACTTACTTTTTTTCAAAATCCGATGGATTTGGGAAAGCTGATCCTGCTCACGGTGTTTGAGGTCAGACCACCGTTTCCGAATCTGATCTTTCGATCGCTCGACACCGAATTTTTTGACCAAACAGGCCACCACCTTGTCCATGATGCCATCTTTCCTGGCATTGGGCCGATCGTAATTTGCCAACTTTCCATCGTAATCCATTTTTTCTAAAATGGAGACCATCTCCACCATTTCTGGCTTTGACATGGGTGTAGCCCTTGATTTTCGGGTGGCCCAATCACTTCGGCCCCCACTAATTGAGCTCCCAGATTGTTGAGACATGGTTCCTAATTAAACAATGATTATTCCACTGCCTCAGGTGTGAGTGTCGCATGTAGGCCTGATCTTCGGCACGTACACACCCCTGCACAAGCCCGCCACTGGAGGAGGAGTTGACGCCTGCGCTGTATTTAAAGGACGCCAGATCGTTCGGCCGACGATTCGCTAGCGGACATATCGAGAGTTGGAGCACGATCGAGCGGCGAATCACGACTTTTCCCCACAAACAAAGGTACGACTCTTTTAATAGAAAGTGTGTGTTTTGGGCCCTATACAGCTTTTATTAGGAATATCTTTATTATGTGCCAAAATACATGCTATTTTAATATGTTTTGTGTTGTTTTGTGTCTTGCAGGCATATACTGTCCTGCAATATGGTGGACAATTTCACCACCCACAACTTTTTAATAAGTTTTATTGATGAGTTCAGGCAACTGCCCTGTTTGTGGCAAGTCAAGTCCGCAGATTATAAAAATCGAAAACTCAGAAAACAGGCCATGGAACATTTGGTGGCCTTCTACAAGCCCGTCTGTCCTGGGGCAAATTTTGATTATATCCGCAAAAAAATAAACAGCATTCGCACTGCCTACAGGCGGGAGTTAAAAAAAATAGAAGATTCCACCCAGTCTGGAGCAGGGGCACGGAATGTATATGTACCACGGCTGTGGTACTATGATAACATGCGGTTCCTGGCAGACACCATGGAATCCAGGCCGTCAATTTCTACACTGCCTTCTACTTCGGCAGAGGGCTCAGTGTCGGTAGATCCAAGCCAGGATGAGGATTTCCTGGAGGAGAGTTTTACTCAGGTATGGCATTTCACAATATATTGTCTGCTAAAATGTAATCATGTAACAAAATTATAAGCTAAACCATAATTGACCCTTTAGGTAAACGGGCATAGCAAGGGGTTGGCATGACAGGCAACCGCCAGGGGCGCAGGCCAAGGGGGGTGGGTCACAAAAACATTGGCATTGTTTTATTGTTTATTTTAACAATCCACTCAGCCTGCACACCCCAGAACCCCCAGTTTGCAGGCGGATTCATGCAGGTGTAAAACATTGAGAGCAGCTTCATGCAGGTGTAAAACATTGAGAGCTGCTTCATGCAGGTGTAAAACATTGAGAGCAGCTTCATGCAGGTGTAAAACATTGAGAGCAGCTGAGCCAAAAGACCAGGAGACTGAGACTGCCTCTCACTGCATCCCCAGCACCCCTCCGGTCTTACAAACACTGCTGCATCCCCAGCACACCTCTGGTCCTAAGAAACACTGCTGTAGCCTCAGCATTCCTCTGGCTCAACCTTTTTTAATACAAAACTAACAGCTCCTGCAAATGATACATCCATCCTTGCTTCCATGTCTCTGGTCTCTCACTCTGGGTCAGCAAGGCAGGTGGCTTCCTTATTCATGTTTCCCTGCACTGCTTCACCCTCAATGCCCTACATCAAGCCCTCTGCAAGTTCAGGCCCCTCTCTCTCTGCAACCCCCTCCTCTCTCTCTCACACCCCCTCTTTCTCTCCCTCTCTCTATCTCTCAACCCTCTCTTTCTTTTTCACACCTGAGACAATGATTGCCCACTAGAGAGCTCTACACTGGGCAAACAAGGGGCAAATTAGAAACTTTTAATGCCCTTTAATTTTTTTTTGGGGGGGTGGGTTACAGTTTTACATTGATCTTGGGGGGGGGGGGGGTTGTTGCCAAATACAGCTCCTCAACAAGGGCACTGGAGACCCTAGATATGCCACTGTATGTAAAGTCTGCTATTTGTTCACAATAATATAACAAACATGCATTTTTATATACACTATAACATTCTAATCAATTGTTCATTTCATCAACAGGGAAGTGTCACTGAGGAGGAGCCAGGTTGCAGCCAGGAGCCTGGGGAGCCTGTGGAGCCTGAGGAGCCTGTGGAACTATTTCCACCACCACCTCCTCCTGCCAAACGGAGGCAAAAGAGGAAGCACGTGGATGACATCACCGACGAGTTTATCCAGGAGGCCACCATAGCCCTACGTCGGAAACCGGAGGCCAATGAGTCCTTCGGGAATATGACTGCCAAAATCCTGGATAAGGTGGACCTCAGGCAGTGTCAGTATGCCAGAAAAATTATTCTGGATGTGCTGCAAAACGCTGAAAACGGCATACTTACTGAGCACAGCCATGCATGCCAGGAGCACCCGTGCCCTCCACCTCCACCTCCACCTCCACAACACCCACCACCTCGCCAAATGCCACATGGCCAGTGGCAATATGGCCAGCAGGATCCAAACCTGCCCTCATGGCAACCTGATTACAGTTACCAGCAACTTTAATTTGTGTAACCCCCTATTATTTATTTTACCCCTGTTTGCCAGTTTCTAGTTTAATTTTGTCCAAATGGACCTTTTTTATGTTTAGTTTATTATACGGAAAGTATTGATGTTTGCTTTGTTTTTTTTTTTGCTGAGATCCAAAAAATAAAGAAAATTTAAAATAAAAAATGGCCTATCTGAATTTGTTAACATGTTTAATATTGTGCATAACCTGAAAAATATGTTTTAGACATTAATTCATAAAAGAATAAAGGGTCATATCAATAGTTAGATCTTTGGTGTGAAAATACAAAAATAATGGTGAAGAGTTCAAATTATTTAATTCTAAAATTTGATAGAACAGATAGAATAGACAAACATTATCTTCATCATAACAGAACACATGCCTTTTTATTAGAAAAGTATGGCATTATGAGCAGCATCTTCCTTCTTCTCACATTTATCAAGATGAGCATGTGCTCCGCATTTCACCTATTTCTTGGACTTCCGCGAGCCGAAAGTTCTTTCTGAATAAAATGTTGAGTTTACTAGAGAAAATTCTTCCGGGAACTCATTTGGTTTGATCATGCGTGTTGGGATTTGTAGCTGTGTGTCGGCAGAATTGTGTACTGACAGGCGAACAATCGTCCGTTCTGGTGTCGGCATACAAATATTTTCATGTTTGCAAGAAAGACTTTTGTCCGCGGATTGTGCGCAGACATCTGTCGGAGGCACCATACTAACACGCGTACAATCGGCAGATCCTTCGTCCACCGACGTTTGTATGCCGACGATCGGTACGTGTGTACGGGCCTTAAGAGTCTGTTAATTTTTTATACCTTCTAAACTGCTGTTAGAGGTGTTTGTTGCAGTGTCATGGCTGGAGGGCCAACCTACTTGTTTTATGGTAAGGAGGGAGGCTAGTTGATGCACGAGGCATCACTCTTCAAAATAACTATGTACAGAACAGTCTCTTTAGATTTATATTAATATCGCTAGATGGGCTTTGCATAGAAAAGGTATAGAAAGTTACAAAAAGTTTAAAACCAGAAGTACAAAAGTGAAGCATACACAAGCAAACTGCTTTGAAAGTAAACAAGATAAACTTACAGAAAAATTGTTTCTCCTGCTTCTGAGGTTGGAGGAAAATGTGGACTATACCCCCTGCCACTCCATACCACCTACTATCCTATTGGATGGAAGGGGATGGTCGCTGCATATTACCCAATTAGCACAGGAAGGATTTTAATTATAAAAAATTAAAGGTAATGGTCTTAGCTGTTTTTCTGTCCCCAACATCTATTGACAGGTGGGGAGGGAATGGACTGGCAGAGACTTCCTCCGCTGTATGTTAAATGCAAATCATGCTTCAGTACCATTCAGTCTGGACAGTCAGGCAATGCTCCTACCTTTTTCTATCCCTCACTTTCATGTTTGGGAGAAGGGTGAATGGTTTAAGTATACTAATGTATTTGCTCAGGAAGGTGGGGATCTCTGCCCTCAGATTACCATAGTTTAGCGGTCACACGACTGCTAATAATCACAAACTGGTAATTATGTGGAGATTTCAGATGTATAAAGAACTTTGAGAGTCGAAGCACTCTTGGGCTTGTTTTACACAGGCTGCAGCTTGTATAAAATCAGTGTGAACAGCATGCTTTTAGGCCTTGCTTACACTTACTTCAGAATGTGGCATTTGACCTGCATTTTTGAAGCACTCTGAATTCCAATTAAAGCAACTATCACTAAATAAAAGGCTTACCTTACAGTCCTGTACACACTGTTAAGTTTCTGCTGCTCTGCTTTGCAACCTGGATACACTAAGTAGTGGCAAAGATATGTACAGTTTTACTAACACAAGTCAAAGTTGAAACTATTGGGTTGTTGGCTTCTTTGTATCCCCACAACTTAAAAAAAATGCATTACATTGCCCAGAGGACCAAGGGCATGTAGTACTTGGATCTAATTAGATCTGTGTTGTGGTTAGGAAATAACTTTTTTATGTTTGTAATGGCTGTCCCCAGGCTGAAGCCCAATTTTTGGGCTTTCCTATGGAGGCGTTCCAGCCAGCACTATAATCACTGCCAAATTATACCCCTCATCCCATTATATCCTCTATACAAAACATAATAGGAAAGTGTAGAACTAGAGTGCTTAAAGTAAGACAGTCCTCCTACAGGACCTAATTATTTCGTTACACCCTGCAACCCCCCAGAGAGACAGAGTAGGAATATACAGGCATACACTATTAGGATTGTTGCTGGCTGCATATGAAGGTCGCATTCTTGCGCACTGCCTTCTGGCAGGGGGGGGGATATACCCTTGGGATTGTTGCTGGCTGCATGTGAAGGTGGCATTTGTGTGCACTGCTTTCTGACCGGGGGGGGGTATTGGGGGTCTGCTGAGGGAAAGAGAGCACAGGCACTTCTAGGCAGCTCCACAGACTATAACAACTGTAACAGCTGGGTTAGCATCAGGTGAGATGCTTTTTGGAGATCAGCTAAGTGTGTTCTCTCAGGTCCACCACATCCTGCTCTACAATTAGCTTCACAGCTCCTGCTGCAATCCCAGCCGTACTCTCTGGAAATGCTTGGTGCTTTACTTGTAGCAAGGTCTGTTAGCGCTGGTGGGTCTGTGTGACTGGCCTAGCTTTATCATTCATTTCAAATGAGAATTGTCTGTTTTGCTCCACAGTTACTTTTCAGTTTCAAAACCTGCAGGACCATTAAATAATAAAAGTTTGAGCCGAATTTGCAGAAAGATTTATTTTAGCTACTTTTATATGCAAAGTCTGGTGGTTATGGGAAAAGGAGAATTTGACTAGCTGGCAGACAGAACAAAAGTGGTCTTTTTTTAAGCAGCTCCATTCCTGGCCAATTCTGGGATTGGCATTTCTGTCCTACATGTAAAGATCAACATTTATATAAGTAAAATGGTTGTTTTTGCAATTGTTTTATGTCACGTGCTATTTGCGCAGCGGTTTATTAAACGCAAATTTTCAGGGAAAAATACACAATATAATACCCAATACTTTGCTAAAGATTTAAAGATGATCTTATGTTGAATAAATTGATACTTAAAGCGGAGTTCCGGGCACAAAATCGATATTTTTTTTGTGCCCCTCCGCTAGTTAGACATCACCTGAAAAGGAATTGGATAGTTAGGTTTTTTTTTTTTTGTTTACTCACCTTGTAATTGAAGATCGTAAATACTCACCTCAGAGTACTTCCTCCCTCAGCGCCGCGGGTCACCCGTCACTTCCTGTCTCGCGATGATTCCTGGGAGCTAAACGTCATCGCTCCCAGGAATCAATGCGACGGCACCGGCCCTGCTCGTCACTTCCGGGCGACCTTGCATTCCCCTGCTAAACAGCTTCTGGGCATGCCCAGAAGCTGTGGAGGAATGCGGCGCCGCACCGGAAGTGACGAGAGGGGCCGGTGCAGGCGCATTCTGGGACAAGAAGACGCGGAAGAAGACACAGAAGAGGACCGCGCCGGCTTCAGCTGCCCACAAGAGAGATGGAAACGCTGTGGAAGAAATTTTTAAGTAAGTATTTCTTCTAAAAGGTAAGTGCGAACCGGGACAGATCAGAGGCTAGCCATTGTGGAATGTGCTAGCCCTGACTGGCCCGGGGGTATGTTTATTGAAAAATGACTGTGCCCGGAACTCCGCTTTAACATGTCAAGCTTTAAAATTGTATATGCCTGTGGAATGGCGCCAAACGACTGTACTTAAAAATTTCCATAGGCTACGCTTTAAAAGCCTTTACAGTTTACCAGTATAGAGTTACATGAGAAGTCTGCCACTAGAATTATTGCTCTTGCTCTGATGTTTGCAACAATACCTTACATGTGTGTTGTGATCACCGTTTACATGTGAGTGCAGGACTTACGTGCATGTTCACATTTGCGCATGAGTAAATGAGAAAATGAGAAGAATTGTTTTTCTATATTATTTGCTTTATTTAAGTGTTTTTGTTTCTGTTGCACCTATATTTTTATTTGGATAAACAAAGGGGGTGTGGAAGTTGGATGTATTGGAAAGAGGTGCTGAGTTAGTTTACCCTCATCCCTTAGCTAAATGGAAAGCATATACAAGGAAAGGATCCCGCTGGACGGGACTATAACGGGTACTGACTCAGGTATATATCAAAAAGATTATTTATTTGTATAAACAATATGTACAAAAATTGTCAAATGGGCAAGAATGATACACAAATGCACAATTAAAAAATGTTTTAAAAAAAAAGCACTGAGGCTTTCCACCTGGGAGGACAGGGACACACTTGGAAACTTTTGACGATCCAAAGGAGGTAAATAGCAAAACAAAAACTGTTAACAATATCATATGAAACTCTGCCTTGCTTTTTTGGCATGTTGGGATTATGGTTAATACCTTCCCTTTATATATATACATATAAATCCCTTTTGTATTTTAAACAGATGGTTCTTTTCCTCTGAAGCACCATACCTACTGGAGAGTCAAACTGAAAGTGTGACTACTTCCCTCTCTCCTTCCTCCCCTCCCTCCCCCTCCAAAAAACACAGCCATCAGAGGTGGGTACATTTTTATGCACCTGAACTTTTAGAAATTAAACATCTTTTATGATAAGTAACACATTCAGTATCAAACACCTGCATCTATGTATAATATATATGCTGTGGAGCAATATGGACACATTTGAAGATATAGAACCTAAAATTCTTTAAAAGTATAACAATTGACAGCCAGTTTTGTTGAGACATACTGCTGATTCATTGTTTTCAATGGTATATATATATATATATATACATATATATATATATATATATATATATATACATATTTTGAATAATTCATTTTTTCAGAATTGCAAATTGGATGATTTGGTGCAGTTTGGGTATGGACCCCGTGTGATGCTGTGACGGCCTGTCTCTTCCGTCCGTCTTCCTCAGCTTCACACTCAGCACTCGTCGACCCACACTCTCCCCGGCAGGGGTAGTAGGAGGGACCAGGACATTCAATGTGGCTCTCTGGGACATCTCCTGGCATGTTACTCTCGGTGGTGCCAAACGATCGATTTTTAAATTAAGGCGACTCTCTCAGATTTAGTGACAAAATACATGGTATGTGTATGGTTATATTTAAAGTGACACCTGATGAAAACAGATGGTAATGAATACACTGTATATTATAATGTAAACTAATTTTTGTTCTTATCCATTCATAGAATACTTAAATTATAATAAAAATTGGAACCACGGTCAAAAGACCCCTGAGGAAGATTCATATTGAAACGCGTAGGGTCTCCAGCACCATACCTCAGGTTCCTCCATGTTGGATCAGTCACTTCCTATCTGATTTGCAAAAAGAGTCGTTAATGTTTTTTAAACATTTTTTAATTGTGCATTTGTGTATCATTCTTGCCCATTTGCCAATTTTTGTACATATTGTTTATACAAATAAATAATCTTTCTGATATATACCTGAGTCAGTACCCGTTATAGTCCCGTCCAGGGGGATCCTTTCCTTGTATATTTTTATTTGGGATCAACTTTAATGCTATCACAAAGGATGAACAATATCCCTTGTGAAAGCATGGGCCATGAAAGGTCCTCTTTAAGGAGAGATCTGGGGTCTGTTAGACCCCAGATGTCTCCTCTGGCCTCCAAAGCATCTGATCAAATCCAAATTGGTTTGATCAGATCCTTTCACCAGCTGGTTTACATGAGACTGATGTCCCTGTTGCTTCTGGTCTCTGACGTCACACAGTGGGAAGGACAACATCAGTTCCTCTTACTGTGTCCAATCGGACAGTAGAGCCTGGAGAAGGCGACAAGAGGGCAGGGGACCCCCTCTCCTCTCCATGTAAAAGTGATCCACCGACTATATAAAGGGAATCGCCTGCTCCAAAAAACTATAGATTATAAGTTCTAACGAGCAGGGTCCTCTGATTCCTCCTGTATTGAACTATTGTAACCACAGGCGGTCTCCCGGGTTACAAACATCTGTCTTACAAATGACTCCTACTTCCAAACAGAGGGAGACAATAGGAAGTGAGGAGAAATCTACCCCTAGGAAGGGAAATTCACTCCTGTAAGATTCTCATATGAAAAAGGTGTCTCCACTGAAGCTTTATCACCAATCCTTGTTTCCACAACAACCCAAAATTTTCAAAATACAATTGTCACAGGGACAAAAAGTGAGGTGAAATCTTCTGAACAGGGGTACGTAAAGCAAAACAAATGGCACAGGGGTGTTAACCTTCCCTATGCTATCCAAAATACTTAAAAATTATTATTTTGGCTGGAGCTAAACTTAAAAATTTTACCTGTTCCGAATTACAAACAAATTCGACTTAAGAACAAACCCACAGTCCCTATCTTGTTTGTAACCCGGGGACCGCCTGTATACAGTTTCCCCTAAGATTGTAAAGCGCTGCGCAAACTGTTGGGCGCTATACAAATCCTGTATAATAATAATATTACCAGGATCATGCTTATAGCCTCAACCATGATCCCAAGGTAACCACTTAAACCTTAGGCCATTTATAATTGCTATAAGGACAGGAAGTAGTAAATGATTTAGAAAAAGTTATATCAGCATGTTTATTGTTAAACATAAAGTACATGTTTGAGACAATAAATAACTGTTTTATACTTGTCATTTCACACTAGCAGCCCTAGTCATTTGTCACTACAGCACGTGTATTTTGTAAAGGATCTAGAAGCTTGGACAAACAAAAAATTGCTAAGGTGACAAGCATAGGCCAGATATCTTTTTTACATGTGTTAGCAATATTCCTTTAGATAGGTCTATTCCTTGCTTATACCTAAAGGCTATTGTAGGTAAAAGGGTGCTAAGGATGATATCTGCACAGGATAATCATCATAGGGAGTTGTTTTTATCAGAAAATAAAAGTTAATTTGAACTGGTTAACCCTTTGATCATCCTAGTACAGCTTTGGAAATAAAACTAAATAAAGGAAAATGTGAGAAAGTTGAGGAAAGGAGTTATATTTTAAAAATTCCCTGGACATAGTAGTTGTGTTAAAATGTCGTAAAAGTTCTAATTTTTTAAAGTCAGCTAATTATCGAAAATATTTTTTTACACTGCTCTGGAGATTTAAATAATAGCTCCACTTTTGTTGAGAAAAAAAAAAAACCCTGTGCGATCAATGTACATTGCATGGATTTGAACAAACGTTGTTGCAGATTGCTACCTTTGGTTATTCTGAAGAAATAGCTGTTTGTCTGTGTCCATGTTCATGTGTATGGGAGTGCTTTTATAATTATCAGTCAGCTGCTGCACTTGCAGGGCTCTGATGAGGAAAGTTGCAGGGTCTGCATCCCTTTAGACGTGAATTCATTTTGAAAGTAGCTCACCAAAAATGACATTTTTGTTGCAGGGGATGTTCAAATTCTTGGTGCAGATATCTGGGAAAATCAGTAAGCCAATCACACAAGCAAGAAATTACGTATCTGGGGGAAGCTCTGTACATCATTTGTGTGCAGAATGCCTCCAGTCATATTGCATTGCATTTTACAGACGTTTACAATGCAGTTTGAAAAGGAAAGGTAATTTTTAATAACATTCAATTACAATATGACTTCTGTCGCAATGGTATATGCTAAAAAATTTTTTCAATTTGCTATTTTTTCCCCCCACAAAAGTGGAGTTACCCTTTAACTTCTAGTCTCATCCAAAAGGTCCACGCCTGCTGTATTGGTATTCCCTCCTGTTGATTTAAAATGTATGGTATAGCTTTATCTGCAGCTACTATAGAGTTTTAAAACATGCAAGACATCTAAATTTAGAATTTTGTGCCAGGACCATGGATTGTATTTTATTAGGCCAGCATTCTGCTCAGATTTCACCCAGGGGTTACTTATGTGTCAAAATGACAAATTTAGATGTATTAATCAGCTTGCTGAAAGATTAGTGTTTGAAAAGGTATTTATACCTTAAATACACTCCATAAAGTGAATACCTGCTGTGCAGTTTGAGCTAGAATTTTATGTGAACCTCCATATTCTGACTATTTTGAGATAAAATAAACCATTTCCTGATTTACAACCTTTGCAAAATATCAATTTCTGTCGTATGGAGGCAAGTGATTTGAACCAGAACAAAACAGAAATAAACATTAAACAATTATTGGAATTTAGGTTTATTTAAAAAAACAGCAGGGTCGAGGGAACAGGCCACCCATTAGCGAGAAAGAGCTATTGGACTTTTTAACAACCTGCTGTTTCCTGGCTCAGAATCCAATGTGGACGCTACGAGGGGTGTCAGGCCCGGATGCTATCGATTACAGATGATGCAGCAACAGTGCAATTATATCTCAGTTTGTGTTTGCAGTGATCGGAGTACAGGCTTTTCTCTGGCTGTACAGCAATGACTTTGCTAATTGAGAAGCTTTTATGCATAAATTTATCTATTTTGTGCAGCAGAGCAACATTTGTCACACTTGCTTACAACTTTTATCCCAATTTCAAATAAGTTAGTCTTATTTTTTTACTATTGGTTCAAAATGTCATAGTGATTTGAATTTGATGGATTTGCATCAATGGTTGTCTTTCAACAGTTATATTTTGACTGTTAAAAAGGATGTTGTTTGTCAAGTAGAAATGGCCACATGTGGAAGTGTAGATTGGGCCGGAAGCACGACTTTAAACCACTGTCACTAAATAGAAAAAAAGCTGCACACTAACTGTGCTTGTACATTCCTGCAGCAGCTTTCAGTATACCCTCTAGGCCCAAATGCCAGGCCGTTCTGATCAAAGTTCTGTCACTTCCTGGCAGAGAGGGACTTACCTACTCTGTTTTGCCTCCCACACCTTCCTTTTGGCCGCTAACTTAGCCCATCACGAGCCAGTGGAAATGTATGGCAGAGAAAGGGACCTGAGGAAGCTCCAACGCTACCCAGAAATATCATGACTTTTCGCCTTCAAAAAGACAAAAAAATTTTTTTTTTTTCTGTCTTTGTTCCTGAGAGATTTTCGTTTATTCGGAAACTACCTTTTGTTTTCCAGACAGAAAGTGAAGAATTCTCCCACTCCAAAGCCTGACAGTTCTAATTCTTACACACGCTAAAACTAAAAAAATGTTTGGGGTATAGCTAGAAATGTAAAGTTTCCGGAAATTTTGAAGCCATTTTCTGAAAAAATGGGGAAAAAAATGTGGAGTAGTTTTGCAAATTGAAAGTCGTTTTGTTACACTGAGAATGTGAAATGCAGTGTATATAAAAACATTATGTTTTAAATAAAAGTGCAGCTTATTTAGTAACTAAAGTAAACTTGCTTTTTAAAATTGTATTTTTTGTTATAAACGGAATAACAAGCACTGTACAAGTTAAAGTGATACTAAAGTCTTGTTTAAAAAAAAAAAAAATTAACAAACATGTTATACTTACCTGCTCTGTGAAGTGGTTTTGCACAGAGCAATTCAGAGCCTCCTTTTCTCAGGGTCCCTCACTTGTCCTCCTGGACCCTCCCTCCTGCTGAGTGCCTCCACAACAAGCAGCTTGCTATGGGGGCTCTTGAGCTGAGCCGCTGCTCTGTATGTCCATTCAGACAGGAAGCCACGGCTCAGCCCCACCCCCTCTCCTCATTGGCTCACTGACTTTGATTGACAGCAGCAGGAGCCAATGGCGCCAACTGTGTGTCTAAGCCATCCTGGACAGCCGAGTCTCTTGTGCAACATCGCTGGATCAAAAGGGGCACAGGTAAGTATTAGGCGGGCTGAGGGGGACTGCTGCACACAGAAGGTTTTTTATCTTAGTGCATAGAATGCATTAAGATAAAAAAAAAACTTCTGCTTTTAGAACAAATTTATAAACATTTAAACTATACATGAGAGAAGGCAACCATCCCCTTTTCCCTCATAATAATTTAAAAGCTTCCTGCCAATATGCATTTTCAGGTATTGACAATTCTGATTTTTGTAGTGGTGGTTTGCAACACTTTCTTACTTGGTGCTGCTGGGGAAAAAAACACTTTGAGGTTGATTTACTAAAACTTTGGAGGAAAAAGCTAATTACACTTTAATTTCTTTAGGGCATCTCTGGCATGCCAGAATAAGTTCTGTCATCCTTGTAGCATTTGGAAAAGAATATTGCATCTCACAATATTTGCATAATGCAGCTTTGCTCTTGGAAATTGCAAACTTTAGATGTTAGTCTCCACATTTTACTGAGAGAAGGAAAAGAAAAAACTATTTTACTGATCAGACTATGGGTAAACTCAATACTGTGATGGTGGAGAACATTAATAGGAATCATTTAAAGGTTAAAAAAGATAAACTTATTTGTCAGTCAAATTTACCCTCTAACTTGTCAATTAAGGTCTGAGAGGACAGAAACTACCATGTAATGTATCCCTACAATCAAGCAACTGTAGTAGGTACAGGATGGAGCCCACAAGCAAACTAAACTCGAGCCATTCCCTTTTAGTTACCCTCTAGTGACAGAAATGCCTATATATCTTGTTTGAGAACTGCATTGGGAAGTACAGTGTTATTTAAGCTTTATTCTAGGATTTGCTTGTCTTTAGCTGAGAGAACTTGCAATAATTTAGGACTTTACATACAGTCTCAGAAATGTTTAATTAAGGTCTTCATGTTATCTTGTTTGAATACCATGTCATAGATATATTATTTATTGTAAAAGAGCATGTTCTACACTTTTTTTCATTTTCTTCTGGAAAGAGCAAACAAAAACAGGTTAAAAAAAAAACTTAATTTTTTTTTTAGTTTTTCTTTTTCAGGCCTTCCCATCTCTAGGTGTATGAAAAGTTACTGTGTGGGTGTGTGTGTGTGTGTTTGTGTGTGTGTTTGTGTGTGTGTGTGTGTGTGTAATTTTGTGTGTATTTACATGGATATTGAAAAGGCTTTTTTTACTTATGAACTATTTTTATTTCAGATGCATCTTTTCAGTAAAACACAAGAGAATTTTGCTGCAAGGGTCCTTTGTATCTCAGACAAACAGAGTGGTAGCTGGAGGGTACACTACATTTCACATATAAAACAGTTTTTCTCATCCTTTATGAGATGGCAGCATTTGTTTACCATCTTTTATATAACAGTCGAGTTTTCTTTTTGTTGCTGTCTCAAATCACATTCCGTTTTTATTCCCAAGGGATCCCCAGAAGGCAAACATGCACTTAGTTTTCTCCAAGGATATTCAGTAAAATCCTCAATAAAGACTCATTTCCTCATGCAAAGCTGTCACATTTGCTCATCATTAGACGTCTCCAAGCAGTTTGCCAAGTGTCCATATATTGCAGGGCTTAAGTATGTACAAACGTTGCAGATGACATTGATGTTAAAGGAAATTTTGCTTGATTCTGTGATTGCCTGTTCAGAGTATTATTCAGTATTTTTATGTAGCTTTACCAGCAAGGCTGGGATTAAAATTGGTGCATCTTAACTTAGCTATGTACATGTGATATGGTCAGATGTTTGGGTGTAGTCCAGGTAGCCTTTTGTAAAATAATTGTTACATTAACAAGCATGCTTAAAACTCTTGAGCAGTTACACTGCTTTAGGTCGCTTTCACACTTGTGCAACTTGTCCTGCAACTTTGGACTGCAACGTCGCATGACAAGTCGTACTCCATGATTTCCAATGAATACCATTCATATCTGTGCAACTTCAAGTCGCAGTGACTTCAAAGTGGTCTGTGAACTACTTTGGTCCGACTTTGATGCATTTTGAGGTCCATAGCCCTCAAGATTACACAGGCATTGCTTCAAGTCCAGTCAAAATCACTGCAAAAACTCACGACTTTTAGGTTGCACAGGTGTGAAAGGGGCCTTAATGGGGAATCATGTTAGACAGCCTTAATGCTAACCTTATCTTTATGGAAACAACAGCAGCCCTCTTAAAAAAAAAATCTCAACAGCCTTATTAAAAAACTTCAACCTTGTCAATTACCTGTTCCTCTAAAAACTGTTTTCTGGTTTTGACACGGTGTCCTGCACGTCACTCACGGCAACAATAACACTCGATGATTATCTTATGTGTATGGATCAAAAGGCAATTTTAAACCCTCATTTTAAAATCCGATTTTCTATTTTATTGCATTTTATATTATCAGGTAATTTGTAAATGTTAGAATTACCTGTCCCATATTTACACAACTCTGTTTTCTGTATGCAGCACTTCCTCTAATTTCTGGTTGGGGAGTTTGCAGGCTTTCTCTCTCCAAATGGCTGTTGGCAAGCTTGCATGTCACATGATTACTCCCAAGCACATGAGTGATGAATGAATATAGTTTCTGCTAAATTGTTTGGCATAGCAGATGGGCCAGGAGGTGGGCAGATCACAGGTCCCATTCAGCTCCAGTCTTTTTGTACCACCTGTATGTGTCAGCACAGTGGCTGAATGCATCGTTATAGCCTTTGAAGTGGATGGTGAGAGGAGGTTACACTCAGCAGTGGCTTCAGTGAGGCAGCACTAATAATAGGAGTGACTAAAAAAGGGTTGCTAGGGAAAATAAAAAAATCGGTCATTTGCTGAATTGAGGAGACTAAAAACACCATGGATTAACAAACCAGCTCATATGTAAGGTTGGCTATGTGATGTTAGTTTCAGGGTAAATAACACTTTAAACTGAACCTGTGGCTAGGCTCAAAGCGAGCACTGCTGCCAGAACATACCAACATCTTAAGTCCATACATTGCCATCGTTAATTCCCAGTCAGTACTTGCAGAGTCATACCCCCATGTGACAGTGCTTTAGCCCTGGTTTCTTAGGCAACAAGAATAGTAATGTTGAATTCAGGGTTATAGCATGCCATTCTCCTATACCTGGGAAACTGATATGGGACAACTAAACCAATGGGATTCCTTAAGGATAGACCAAGACTTGAAGAGGTGGTGTGTTGTGCCTATTTCATTTGCACAAGTTGTTTTTGCTTTTTCTGCTTGCCTGCCCTTTGTTACTGTAGCCCAATGGGCACCTTTTCCATTTTTTTGTAGACATTTGCCACACTCTTTGCAGATTGAAAGTCAAATGAAGGTGTGATGATAGTGCTGACTGGGCACCCAAAAGGCTGTGTAAGAGGGATAGGCAACCATGTTGTTCAGAAGTCTTAAGTCAGCTATGACATTTTGTAACAATTGGAGACACATAGCAGCGGTGCCCCCTCCCCCTTACAGAACTAGCTATAATCTCAAGGGTGCCATAGCCAGGCATGGGCAGAGTGGCACCAGGAAGCAGCTGGATGTTAACTGTCAGTGGTGCTATGGAGCTGGAGCGCAAGGTGATTGGCTGTGCGTCAGCTTCCAGATATGCTAGGTCCACTCGGTGGTACTTGGCTCAGCGTGGCTTTCCTCGTGGATGACATCACTACGTGGCCGGGGGCATGGACTGTACCTTTCTTCCCCTAGGGTCACAGTTGTGCCATTGTATATATATTTTTTAGTGGAGACCTTGAAACTCAGTGCATGCTCTCCCTAATTGATATTTGGGGAAGCTGCACTGATGAATCTGGAGTCGGAATTGGTGAATGGGAGCAAATGTGTTTTTGGCTAAATATCTTGTGTGTTAAGTAATGAGAAATCTTTACCAGGCTGCTTAGCATGCAGCCATTAAATAGAAAATATTTAATACCAGAATAACCCCTTACCAATTACTTTTAAAGACAGTAGTTTTTCCCCATAAAACACTTTAGATATTGTTTTTTAAAATGTTACATTTTAGAACACGGAATCACTTACTACGTTTAATTAAAATAGTTTTTGCTTTAAACTGAAAGTGAACGACAATCAAGAGTACAATGAGGAGGAATCCATGCTGTTGTTAGGCATCATTTACCTCGAAAAGCAAGGAATTAGTATTTATATTCAACTTTTAATTAGAGGCCTAAAATAAATTATGTGATAAGAAAATAAATTGTAATGCGAACTGTTGGAAAACAAAGTTGGCCAAAGTGAGGTAGTTAGTAAAAAGAAGGTTGAGTAGCAGGAGACCCCTTTGGTAGCAATTCATATTGGATAAAAGAGTTATTTAAATTCAAAAGTAGAGAATGAAGAGTTTACAAGCACAAATAAAGCTAAGTACACTTGGAGTTTTTTGACTGTGAGCTGCAACACTACCAAAAATGATAGTTCTTTGTTGCTAAACACCTATTGCTAATTACACCAGTGATTAAAGTATGTGAGAGTGGTTTCCTGGGAAATCAGTGAACCAGGTTGTGATCCCTGGGTAAATCTCCAATAATTTGGCAAATTGAGTATACCTTTATTTCTAAGGATGTATACTGTATATCTATATATTAAATATAATTATCAACATAATGCCTCAAAATATGTAACAATTCCTTTCAGCTTTATATATTTAAAAATACAACAAAGGATTGGGTTAACTAGGATATTGCATGTCCATATTCATTCTTTTTTTTTTTTTTTTTTTTTTAGGTTGGGTTTAATTATGCTTAACATATTTAAACTTGTGTGTTACTGTGCCCTGCTTTTTTCATTGTTTGCACAGGACATGAGTCTATAGTTGAGCAAAGTCATTTTACTTTGCATCTACATAGTGGGTTAAATGTAATCAGTTAAAATTTTTGTTAAGTACATTTAAATAACACATTGAAAACGATTTCTGAATTTGAGTTCCAGTTGAGTTACTAAATAAGATACAAGTATGTAGCCAAAGCAGCTTACCCTACGAATAGTAGCTCCTGCTATTTCCTTACTGATTCAGTGGTGTTATTGGTTTCTTGATACTCTAGATTGCATTTTCTTGAACATGACTTTGGTGCACTGAATGCATCCTTATATATGGGTGGTGGGTGCACTCTAAAGTGCTGATTAGGTTATTAGCCCTGTTCTTTAGGGGAGACTGCTAAATTTAGGGATCTTTGTAAACTGCAGTCTTCAAGTATACTGATGTAAGCCATTTCCGTAAATTAAGATAACGAGTATAAAGTCAATGAAACAAATTTCATTTGTCACAGGCTTTTTATTGTAAATCAATTTCTATCCAAATGGGTCCCTGCACTTTTCACATTTGCTTTTCTAATTGTAATTGTATAGTGAATGGCGAAAGAAAGTAGAACACTGCACTCTACTCTTGCTGCATTGACAGTGGAAAATTTTAATTTACCAAAGCTGAATATGTGTAGGATCCTAACCATCAGTGGTGTAACAGCATCCCTATGTGACACACATTGTGCAGGGAGAAGATCTGGTATGTCCTGCAGTGGCACTACTACAAACCTAATTTGGGTAGGCTGGGTGGATTTTCTTGGATTCAGGATTCAGAGTACAACTATTGGTGTTGCGCTTTTTTTTTTGCTGACACTATAAGTATCTGAGAAAATCATAGAAAAACATTAGGGTAACTTCCCATAGCAACCAGTTAGTTTACATCCTAAATATCAGTTGTCAAAGGGATGATATGGCAACTCTATGGTTTACAGTTACACCATCACTACTTTATAAATTTGAGCAGACAATGTGAAGAACATTGAAGAACTGCCATCTTTTAAGCAGGTTCTTCCACGTGACAGCATTTTGCCTGACTAAAGACTGCTTAAATATCAAGTGCCGTATTATCTGTTGGGAAAGGTGATGTGCATCTTTGTGTACTTTTCCCATATTGCAGAATCCAGTTTAAATGAGAGTAATCCAGGGGTGCATTGGAAGGTTTTACAACTCATGTGCCTTATGGTCTGTATTATTCTTTCCATTAATATAAACTATTACATTTAGGTGCAAGTTTGCTCAGAGGGGTTAATCCAAACCCCCTTCTTAATTGTTTTTCTTCACAGAAGGTAGTTTTACTTTCTAATTTATAGTTCTCATCGTGTATTTGCTTTAATATCAGGGCAAACTTTACATCTTGTCTTACAGGTAAACATTTAAACATTAAGGTAGAAGACTGTCACACAATGTTCAAATTGTGTCATGATCAAGAAAAAAATTGGGAAGTCTGGGTGAACTTTTATACCTTGGGAGAAATTCCCAGTTAATGGTTGTTTTGGATGGGTAGAAGAACTCTGCTAGCAGAACAATGACTGGGTCAAAAGTCTATTGCTCCCCTGTGATAATAGAGGCACACGGAGGAGGATAGGGGGAGCTGGTGAGTACAGAGAATGCATCGTTGTAGTGGTTTTAATAAAACTCTTAGCAGCCATTTGATGTTTATGGTTTGCTTTAGAAGTGAGCCAACATTATATCATACAGATTGGTCAGATCCAAGTATTCATTATCAGTGGGACTTTACATCACACATTATATTATTTCCTGAGGACAATACATACTGTTTATTAGTACAATAACAGAATTTTTACGTTCATAAAACTCCACTTAATATCATGATGTGTTAGTTGTGTACAGTTGCGCAGTCATGTTTGGACAGGAAGGACCAACTCCAAACTGTTCCCACAAAGTTGGTAGCATGAAATTGTCCAAAATGTCTTGGTATGCTGACGCCTTAAGAAATCCCTTCACTGGAACTAAGAGACCAAGCCCAACCCCTGAAAAACAACCCACACCATAATCCCCCCTCCACCAAATAATTTGGATCAGTGCCCAAACAAGGTATATAAAGACATGGATGAGGGAGTTTTGGGTGGAGGAACTTGACTGGCCTGCACAGAGTCCTGACCTCAACCCGATACACCTTTGGGATTAATTAAAGCAGAGACTGCGAGCCAGGCCTTCTCGCCCAACATCAGTGCCTGACCTCACAAATGCGTTTCTGGAAGAATGGTCAATTGTTCCCATAGACACACTCCTAAACCTTGTGGACAGCCTTCCCAGAAGAGTTGAAGCTGTTATAGCTGCAAAGGGATGGCCAACTCAATATTGAACCCTACGGACTAAGACTGGGATGCCATCTATGGTTTATGCGCGTGTAAAGGCAGGCGTCTCAATACTTTTGGTTATCTAGTGTAACACCTTTACAAGAAGACCTAGTTAACCACTTGACCTCTGGTGTATTTACCCTCCTTCCTGACCAGGCCATTTTTTGCGATATGGCACTGTGGGTCTTTAACTGAAAATTGTGCGGTCGTGCGACGCTCTACCCAAATTAAATGTATTTCCTTTTTTTCCCACAAATAGAGTTTTCTTTTGATGGTATTTAATCACCTCTGCATTTTTTTTTTTTTTGCACTATAAACAAAAAAAGCCTGACAATTTTGAAAAAAAAAAAAAAATTTCTTACTTTCTGCTATAAAACATATCCAATAAAGAAAATGTAAAAAAATCTAATTTCTTCTTATATTTCGGTTAATATGTATTCTGCTACATATTTTTGGTAACAAAATCCCAATAAGTATATATTGATTGGTTTGAAGAAAAGTTATAGTGTCTACAAACTATGGGATATATTTATGGAATTTATATATATATATATATATATATATATATATATATATATATATATATATATATAAATTATATATATATATATATATATATATATATATATATAAAATTCTACTAATAATGGCGGCGATGAGTGACTTTTAGTGGGATTGCGGCAGGCAAATCTGACACTTTTTGGGGACCAGTGACACTAATACAGTAATCAGTGCTAGAAATATGCACTGTTTCTGTACTAATGACACTGGCTGGTTAACATCAGGGGTGATCAAATGCTAAACTATGTGCCTAGACAGTGTTTGGGTACTGTTGGGAGGTGCTTTTACTAGGGGAAGGCATTGATCCATGTTCCTCCATGCCTTCCCTACTGACAGAAAGGCGATCTGCCTTGTTTACATAGGCACATTGCCCTTCTGCCTCTGTGCTGAATGATCGGCAGGTGCTGGCAGACATCGAGTCCACGGTACCTGCAGATCAGCTCCTGTTGTGTATAATCACAGCATGCGCGCCCCATAATCAGAAGTGCAGGATCAGGTGCTAGTAGATGACAGACTTACCAATAGTATGCAATGCAAATCTGCAGCTATCAAGGCTAGCAGACTATTAGCATGCAGTAAATAGGGAATTGATTAAGAGATACAACTATAATTCTACAACAGTGGTTCAGCCACATTTTGAGTATGCGGCCCAGTTTTGTTTCACCAATCCTCAGGATGTCCTTAAATTACTGTTAGAAAGATAAAGATGTGGGATGTGTGATTCCCTTACACAGTTAGTGGTGTCAGTAGGGAGTGTAGATAAATCCAAAAAACCTTTAGATGTGTTTCTTAGCAAAGACAATGTACAGGTATATTAAAAATGGTAGTGACATAAACACACACACTCACGTTGAAATGGATGGACTGGTGTCTTTATTCAGCCAAGTGCAAAGTGATTGTAAAGTCTCTTTTTTTTTTTTTAAATAACAAACATGTTATACTTACCTCCTCTGTGCATTTGGTTTTGCACAGAGCAGCCCAGATTCCTCCCTTCTTGGGTCCCTCTTTGGCTCTCCTTGCCCCTCCTCTTGTTGAGTGCCCCCACAGCAAGCAGCTTGCTATTGGGGCACCCGAGCCGAACTGCTGCTCCGTGTGTCCATTCACACACAGAGCTCCCATTCAGCCCCGCCCTCTCTCTCTCTTGATTGGCTGAATTACTTTGATTACCAGCCGTGGGAGCCACTAACGAGAGTCCCGAACGGCCAAGGGACTTGTGGACATCGCTGGAGAGATGGGGCTCAGGTAAGTATTTGGGGGGGGGGGGCTGCTGCAGAATGCATAGAATGCATTAGGATAAAAAAACCTTCTGACTTTATAACCCTTTTAATCCTGAAGCCCTGATTTGGTGAAATGTGTTAAGATGGCGGTCATGAATGTTTGTGATCGATCCTATGTGCGGTGGCTCTATGTGGAGTTTTAAACAAGTAAAAAGTCTGGTATTGTACTAATAAAAAGAATGCATTGTTTTAATCACTTGAGGACCACCTGCCATGTATATATGTCGGTACTGTGACCTTAACCTCCTTAGCGGTATTCCCAAGTGTGGCTCGGGGTGCAATCTCACTGCGCGGGGGGGTGGAATCGGCGGCAAATTCAAAAAGTTACGAACACACTGATATGTTGTAATCCTATTGGATTACATTACTAAATAAAAATAAATTGACCTTAGCTTGCCCCCCATTGCTTTCCCCGGTGCCCTTCCTGCATTTTTCCTGTACTTTGTGTCTGGAAACTGTAGAGCAACCATGGCATCAAAAAAGCGCACCGCCACCTCAAAAGCGTTATATGACCTGCTGGAAAACAGCGACAGCGATACAGAATCGCTTCTAGAATGGAGTGATAGCGAATCGTGGGGAGGTTCGTCATCAGACACAGAAAGCGATTTCAGCTATGATCCTGCGACTGTGCCCAGCGATGTGCGGACTTGGTGCTCGATTGACTGCGGTACGGAGAACGTAGCGCCCCCAAGGTTCCCGTTTACTGGAGCACCTGGTATCAAAGTGGATGTTGAGGATGACAACTCCTTGGCATACCTCCAACATTTTTTGACCGATGAGGTTATTGAAAAGATTGGTATGGAAACAAATTGGTACCAGGAGCAACAAGCTGCTGCGCATCGGCGGTTTTCAAGGATCAGAATGTGGGAACCAATGACCAAAGCGGACATCTGGAAGTTTCTGGGCCTAATTATTCTGTAGGGAGTGGTGGGGAAACCCCTGCAGAAGTGGTATTGGACCACCAACAAATTACTGGCCACTCCTTTTTTTGGCACGGTCATGTCGGAATACAAATTTTCGCTCATTATGAAATATTTGCACTTTGCAAATAATGATGAATTTGATGAGATCCAGCTTGAAAACTCAAAAAGATTTGGGACGTTTATCAAATCATTCTAAAAAATTTCCAGCAGTCCTATGTACCAGATAGAGACCTTTGTATCGACGAAAGTCTAATGGCCTACAAAGGAAGACTCAGCTGGATACAGTATATAGCGTCAAAGAGAGCACGCTTTGGCATAAAATCATTCATGCTATGTGAATCCAGCACTGGTTACATATGGAATTTGTTCCTATACACCGGGAAAGGAACCAAATTCAACCAATGATTCAGCAGTTATGGAATGGCAACCACTTCGGTTCTTACGTTGATTGGGCCATTGCTGAATCGGGTACTGTGTAACCACAGACAATTTTTATACGTCTCCAGAACTCTATGAGTTCCTTCTTCAAAACAAGACGGATGCATATGAGACCATTAGCCGCCAACCTTTGCCAATAAAAAGCTCAAGGCAGAAGAAATAGTTGCCTGGCAGAAAGGCAAAATGATGGCACTGAGATGGCATGACAAAAAAGATGTGTGCCTAATGAGTACAATTCACAACTCCTCTACTCTCATGGTACACACAAAAGGTGGAAAAGACGTAATGAAACCACAACTAGTGATGGATTACAATAACACCATAGGAGGTGTGGACAGAGCTGACCAGGCCATGACTTTTTATCCGGCAATGTGGAAACAACAAAAAAAATATTACAAAAAAATCTTCAGGCATCTTTTTGAACAATGTTTGTGGAACGCATTCATTCTACCAAAAAAAATAGTGACAGGCTTGTAGTTCATGTGGACTTTGTTTGTAAAGTTGCCGAACTGATATTTCTCAGGCACCAAACACCAACGGCTGTAAATAGATCCGGACGTTGTGCTGCTGGTGTTGTAAACCCCGAACGCTTGACTTGTTGTCACTTTTTGGACTACATTCCACCAACAGAAAAGAAGCCTGCACCCACAAGGATGTGTGTGGTTTGCTGCTCTAATCGTGACGACACTGGAAGGAAAATCCGTAAAGAAACGCGGTACTATTGTCCTGATTGAGACGTTGTGCTGAACCCTGTTTTAAAATTTTCCATACCCGGGACGTTTACTGAAGCAATATGACTACTAATATTGCATCCTTGTTTGGCCAAAAAAAATTCAGTGTTTTTGATTATGTTATTTACTATAATTTACTGAATAAAAAGTATTATTATTATTATATTATTATTTGTTATTATTTATAGTTATTTATTATATTATAATTTATGGTTTGTGTTTCAAACTTTATCATACCCGAGAAGTTATAAAGAAGAACGCACAGTAAAAAGAAATCATATGTAAATAGTTGGTTTGGGCTGCTCATCCTTAAGAATTACATGCAAATTAATGGTACCGCTTTCAGCACCTAAAATCTGAAATAATCATACCGCCAGGAAGGTTAAATTCCGGGGTTATAGCAGCAGCTAGCTGCCATAACCCCGGCATTTTTTTTATACAGCTGGCGATCCGGAACCTAATAAAAGTGGTCCCAGCAGCAGATTCACCACGGGATCACTTTTTTGGGCAGTGGGAGAGGTGCCCCCCTCCTGCCACTTCCCGGTCATTTCCCCTGCTCACTGAAGCCGTTGGTAACGGTGGAAACAATGCAATCCAGTGTAGTGATGGGCAGGAAGTCGAGTGAGGGCAAGATGACCCCTAATCAACTCTATGCCCTTGGAGGACCGGAGCGACATCAGTCTTCATTTCCGCCTAACAGTCTTTTTTTTAGGCACATGTAAAATTAAATTTTTTTTTTGCTTTTAAGTGTAAATGTGAGATCGGAGGTCTTTTTGACCCCAGATCTCACAATAAAGAAGACCTGTTATGCTTGTTTCTAATACAAGGGATGTTTACATTCCTTTTAATAGGAATAAAAGTGATAATAAAAAAAAAAAAAAATTAAGGGACAGTGTAAAAATAAAAAGTAAATACATTTTTTTTTTAAAAGCAACCTGTCCCTCCGCGCTCGCGCACGGAAGCATACTCAAGTCAGACCCACAAATGTAAACAGTGTTCAAACCACGAATGTGAGTTATCACTATTATTGTTATAGCAAGAGCAATAATTCTAGCCCAAGACCTCCCCTGTAACTCTAAACAAGTTACCTGTAAAAAATGTTAAAGCGTCGCCTATGAAGATTTTTAAGTACCAAAGTTTGTCACCATTCCATGAGTGTGCGCAATTTTAAAGCATGACATGTTAGGTATCAATTTACTCAGCATAACATCATCTTTTACATTATATAAAAACATTGGGGTAACTTTACTGTTTTCTTATTTTTTAATTTAAAAAAGTATATTTTTCCCCCAAAAATTGCATTTGTAAGACCGCTGCGCAAATACGGTGTGATATAAAGGATTGCAACGATCTCCATTTTATTCTCTAGGGTCTCTAAAAAATATATACAGTATCTCAGAAAAGTGAGTATAACCCTTACATTTTTGTAAATATTTTATTATATCTTTTCATGGGATAACACTGAAGAAATTACATTTTGTTACAATGTAAAGTAGTGAGTGTACAGCTTGTATAACAGTATACATTTGCTGTCCCCTTAACATAACTAAACACACAGCCATTAATGTCTAATCCACTGCCAACAAAAGTGAGTACACCCCTAAGTGAAAATTTCAAAATTGGGCCCAATTAATCATTCCCCTTCCCCCGGTGTCATGTGACTCGTTAGTGTTGCAAGGTCTCAGGTGTGAATTACTGGTCACCGGAAGTTCAACATGTCACCTCATGGCAAAGAACTCTCTGAGGATCTGAAAAAAAAAGAATTGTTGCTCTACATAATGATGGCCTAAGCAATAAGAAGATTGCCAAGACCCTGAAACTGAGCTGCAGCACGGTGGCCATGACCATACAGCGGTTTGACAGGACAGGTTCCACTCAGAACAGGCCTCGCCATGGTCGACCAAAGAAGTTGAGTGCTCGTGCTCAGCATCCTAACCTAGAGGTTTTCTTTGGGAAATAGACGTATGAGTGCTGCCAGCATATTGCTGCAGAGGTAAAGGGGTGGGGGTCAGCCTGTCAGTGCTCGGACCATACACCGCACACTGCATCAAATTGGTCAGCATGGCTGTCGTCCCAGAAGGAAGCCTCTTCTAAAGATGATGCACAAGAAAGCCTGCAAACAGTTTGCTGTAGACAAGCAGACTAAAGACATGAATTACTGGAACCATGTCCTGTGGTCTGATGAGACCAAGATAAACTTATTTTGTTCAGATAGTGTTAAGCGTGTGTGGCAGAACCAGGTGAGGAGTACAAAGAGAAGTGTGTTTTGCCTACAGTCAAGTATGGTGGTGGAAGTGTCATGGTCTGGGGCTGCATGAGTGCTGCTGGCGCTGGGGAGCTACAGTTTACTGAGGGAACTATGAATGCCAACATGTACTGTGACACACTGAAGCAGAGTATGATTTCCTCTTTCAGAGACTGAGCTGCAGAGCTGTATTCCAACATGATAACGACCCCAAACACACCTTCAAGATGACCACTGCCTTGCTAAAGAAGCTGGCCAAGCATGTCTCCAGACCTAAACCCTATTGAGCATCTGTGGGACATCCTCAAACGGAAGGTAGAGCAGCGCAAGGTCTCTAACATCCACCAGCTCCATGATGTCATCATGGAGGAGTGGAAGAGGACTCCAGTGGTAACCTGTGAAGCTCTGGTGAACTCCATGCCCAAGAAGGTTAAGGCAGTGCTGGAAAATAATGGTGGCCATACTAATTTTTGACACTTTGGGCCCAATGTGGACATTTCCACTTAGGGGGTGTACTCACTTTTGTTGCCAGCGGTTTAGACATTAAGTGTGTCGAGTTATTTTGAGGGGAGAGCAAATGTACACTGTTATACAAGCTGTACACTCACTACTTTACATTGTAGCAAAGTGTAATTTCTTCAGTGTTGTCATATGAAAATATATAATAAAATATTTACAAAAATGTGAGGGGTGTACTCACTTTTGTTAGATACTGTATGTAATGTTTGGGGCTTCAAAGCAATTATCCAGCAAAAATTACTGATTTTAACTTGTAAACAATAAATGCAGGAATAGGCCTGGTCCTTAAAGTGGTAGTATCCCGCTTTTTGACACTTTTACCTACAGGTAAGCCTATAATAAGGCTTACCTGTAGGTACAAATAATATCTCCTAAACCGGCATGGTTTAGGAGATATTTACAGTGCATGCAGCCGCTCTCGCGAGCGGCGCATGCGCTCTGAAGGTCCGGGGGGACCTTCAATTAAGTTGCCGGGAGCTTGCCGGAAAAATCACTCCCGCGCGCATTCGCGGAAGTGACGTCATTGCGGCTCCGGCCAATCATCGCGCCGGAGCCGTCTCTTCCGGCCAATCACCGCGCCGGAGCCGCTGAACCCGGAAAAGACGGCGAGGGATCATGGCAGCGCCCGCAGCGATGTCCGGGGGTCCGTGTCGGGGCTTCGTTCTAAGGTAAGTTACACATAATGGGCTAGTATGCGATGCATACTAGCCCATTATGCCTTTGTCTTGCAGTTTTGTTTTTTTTTTGTTCTAAGGGTTTACAACCGCTTTAAGTGGTTAAGGAAATATAATGTGTAAAATATATTTTGCTTCAGAAGTAAAACAAATGAAATTAGACGACATTGTCTTCCCTGAGCAGTTCAAACAGTAACTGCTGGCAGTAAGCACCATCTATTTTTCTGTAATAATCCTGCATGTGGTCTGTCTGCGATTGTGTAAAATACATGTGAGGAGGGCTTAAATTTTTCTGATGATTTTCACACTGGCAAACCATGGGGTGTCACAAGCAGCAGGGATCTGCAAAGTCCCATTTCAGGCTCTAGCGGCAGTTCTAAGCAGCTGTCAATATTGATAATTAGCACTTGCCACTTAGAGCAAGATTGCTAGACATCTGATGGAATGATGAGAGCATACAGGTTTCATGCGAAAGGTTAGGGAATGAGAGATCTCCAGGATCCTTTTATATTTAAAAAACACATACAGTACATACTTCAGGCTACCATACATGACTCAAATTTTGGGAAATTTAGCATGAATCAACACCAACTGGCTTAGGCTAAAATGTATTAAACAGTTGACTTTTTAAATGGAACCATGTGGAAAATTGTGAGTCGAACAGTGTCTTTATTTATTTGATGCAGGTACTGTTCATATAGCCAAAAATGTAAATTGATGCACCACACCACTGCTAAAAGTCCAGATATGACTTTATTCCAATAAAGGTCAGGGAGACAATTTAAATAGTAACCAACATGTTTTGAGGTCCAAAAGCCACCCTCTTCATTAGGGCTTGTGATTAAAAATGATATAAACAGACTAGAAGTTAATTAGACCAGGCAAGACAAACTTGTCACAAGCTGCCAAGACCTGTGTTTGTAATCACACTGGACGACATACTATTAAGGGTCCTTTCACACAAACGATCCAATCAGATCCGCCTGTCAGTTTTTTAGGCGGAGCTGATCTGATCCTCCATGCATTCTTATGGGGCAGCGGATGTCAGCAGAGACATATCCGCTGACACCCGCTGCTATCCGATCCGATCCTGCCTGTGAAATCCGGATGGATGGAAACCCTATTTCCCATCCGTCCAGCGGATGGGATCGGATGAGAATGGACAGAAGGTCTGTTCTCGTCCGATTACCCATAGAGGACAGCGGGGATCTGACAGCTCCATCTCCGCACACAGAGCGGAGACGGAGCTGCCATCCGCCTACTCAGCGGGCATCGGCGGATGGATCCCCGCTGAGCAGAACAGAGTCCGCCGGTGGATGCGGACAGTGTGAAAGGACCCTAAAAGTCCAGTTCACTTCACTCTCAAGCTCTGATGACATTTTTGGCCCTCCGAAATGCCTTGGTAACTCTTACAACTTTTATTGGAATAAAGTCCTTTTTTAACTTTTTAAAAGGTTGTAAACCTCCAAAAAAAAATTTTAAAACATAAAAACCTGAAAGACAACGGCATAATGAGCTATTATGCATCACATACTAGCTCTTTATGAAATACTTTAGAACGAAGCCCCCGCAGCATGTTCACCCATCTTCCTTTCAGGTTCACGTCCTCTGGCCATCTGATTAGCCAGAGCCGCGATGACATCACTCCTGCACATGTGCGCTGGAGCCAGTGATGTCACTGGCTACATGCAAAGTAAATATCTCCTAAACGGTGCATGTTTAGGAGATATTTACAGTACCTACAGGTAAGCCTTATCATAGGCTTTCTATAGGTACAAGTTACTTCCTCTTTAAGCAGTAGCATGGCACTTCAATTTATATTTTTGTTACTTTAAACTACAAGCCAAAGAGACAGCAAGGATCCTCTGGGGTGTAGGAGCTGCCTGGCCAGCAACTAAATCACCTACATCTACATCAATACCTTAAAGGGAAACTACACTTTCATGGGAAAAAGGATAGTAAATAAACAAAGAATATATATATATATATATATATATATACAACCCAATTCTAAAAAAAGTTGGGACACTGTACAAATTGTGAGTAAAAAAGGAATGGACTAATTTACAAATCTCATAAACTTATATTTTTATTCACAATATAATATAGATAACATATCAAATGTTGAAAGTGAGACATTTTGAAATGTCATGCCAAATATTGGCTCATTTTGGATTTCATGAAAGCTACACATTCCAAAAAAGTTCGAACAGGTAGCAATAAGAGGCCGGAAAAGATAAATGTACATATAACGAACAGCTGGAGGACCAATTTGCAACTTATTAGGTCAATTGGCAACATGATTGGGTATAAAAAAAGAGCCTCCCAGAGTGGCAGTGTCTCTCAGAAGTCAAGATGGGCAGTGGATCACCAATTCCCCCAATGCTGTGGCAAAAAATAGTGGAGCAATATCAGAAAGGAGTTTCTCAGAGAAAAATTGCAAAGAGTTTGAAGTTATCATCATCTACAGTGCATAATATCATCCAAAGATTCAGAGAATCTGGAACAATCCCTGTGCGTAAGGGTCAAGGCCGGAAAACCATACTGGATGCCCGTGATCTTCGGGCCCTTAGACAGCACTGCATCACATACAGGAAAGCTTACTGTAATGGAAATCACAGCATGGGTTCAGGAATACTTCCAGAAAACATTGTCGGTAAACACAATCCACCGTGCCATTCGCCGATGCCAGCTAAAACTCTATAGGCTAAAAAGAAGCCATATCTAAACATGATTCAGAAGCGCAGGCATTTTCTCTGGGCCAAGGCTCATTTAAAATGGACTGTGGCAAAGTGGAAATCTGTTCTGTGGTCAGGCGAATCAAAATTTCAAGTTCGTTTTGGAAAACTAGGACACCATGTCATCGGACTAAAGAGGACAAGGACAACCCAAGTTGTTATCAGCACTTAGTTCAGAAGCCTGCATCTCTGATGGTATGGGGTTGCATGAGTGCGTGTGGCATGGGCAGTTTACACATCTGGAAAGGCACCATCAATGCTGAAAGGTATATCCAAGTTCTAGAACAACATATGCTCCCATCCAGACGTTGTCTCTTTCAGGGAAGACCTTGCATTTTCCATCATGACAATGCCAGACCACATACTGCATCAATTACAACATCATGGCTGCGTAGAAGGATCCGGGTACTGAAATGGCCAGCCTGCAGTCCAGATCTTTCACCCATAGAAAACATTTTGAGAATCATAAAGAGGAAGATGCGACAAAGAAGACCTAAGACAGTTGAGCAACTAGAAGCCTGTATTAGACAAGAATGGGACAACATTCCTATTCCTAAACTTAGCAACTTGTCTCCTCAGTCCCCAGACGTTTGCAGACTGTTATAAAAAGAAGAGGGGATGCCACACAGTGGTAAACATGGCCTTGTCCCAACTTTTTTGAGATGGGTTGATGCCATGAAATTTTAAATCAACGTATTTCTCCCTTAAAATGATACATTTTCTCAGTTTAAACATTGGTAATAAAAATGTAAAAATGACCTTTCCTTTTCAATCTGCAACTGCGCAGTTTTCTGTAAAATTTAATGCATTACAATTTTGAGGCCTTCTGAAAACAATTGGGATAACTTCCTCAGTAATGTAATTTCCTGCTTGTGTAATTGCCTCACAGATTTTCCCAGAAGTCTGCACTAAGATACAAGTCAGACTTTAGGCATCCTCTCTGATAAAAATGTCATTCATAAAAATTTACTTCTAAAGGGATGCAGAACCTGCAGCGTTCCTCATTAGAACACTGCAGGTGCATCAGCTGATTTTTATTCAAAATAATTATAGAAACGTCACTCCCATCCTGATCCACTTTGCACGTTGACATAAAAAAACATTCATTGATAAGTATTTCTTTTATTTTGACGGTTGTATAATTATATGGCAGAGGCTATGCACTTAGCAGTCATCCCCACTGCCTACCATTTGACAAGTAAAAACAATAATAATAGTCTTAAAAAGTTCCATGTATGGTTTTGACACTAACTTAAAATTTATTTGTACCAATAGAATAGAACCCAGAGCTGGGACAAGGCCATCCAGCACCCTGGGCAAAGATGGCAAACTGCGCCCCCCCCCCCCATGTGTATTCACAGTTCATATCTCGGTGTCAGTGTGACACAGGCTGGGAGTGAAGTGAGTCTCTTTTTCCCGTCTCCAGTCATGTGATATGTCACATGATAAGGCAGTCTGCCCTGAGACTGAGGTGTGTTCTCAGCAGGGGTCCTTCTTCTTCTGCCCACAGTAAGTATATATATGGGGGCAATATGTTGCCTCCTCACCACCTGTGTTAAACCCCATCATGCTGCACTACTGCACTGCAACTGTGTGCATTGCACGCAGTTCCGGGGAGGTTGCAGTTGTGGCATCTGCAGCTTAAATGAGGGGAGTGATAGGGAGCTGTAAAAGGCTCAGCAGCATGTTTTATTGCCTGCCAACCGCAAGTGTAAATGAGCCCAAGGCTAGGTTCACACTGTTGCAGGTGGTTGCATGTGCGGGACAGCGTGTAAATGGCACCTATTCCCTATTCCTATTATTGGCACTCCCACGCATCTGAAAATGCAGCACATTTTTTGGTGTGAGAAATCGCATGGTGCTTTTTGTGATTTCCCTGTGGCTGCGTTTTCATAAAGGTGCAGGGTCTTTTTTCCTGTGTTTCCTGCAGGTACAGCAGCCCATTTAAATGAATGTGCTGCTGTGCCTGCGCAAATGTGAGTTACAGCAAACGCATTAGTGTGAAAATGACATAATAGTCAGCTAAAAGGAAAATACACACAGCAAGGTGCCTCCAACATATTTCACTTAATAGCACAAAGTCACTTTAAAAAATATTTCCATTGAGTACTCCTCTATTTAGCAATCATATCCACAGTGCTCAGCTGAAAAGAGCAGAACATAATTGCATTGTACCTGTAATTCATCAGTGTTCTTGGGTTTAGTCTTGGCATCTTCTGCCTGCTTCTGTCCTTGTCTGTCAGCCCACCCACCACCTGGATTGTTTTAGTGTCCTTAGCTCTGCTGGGGATGTAAGCCCCATACACACGTACCGATCGTTGGCTGAACGATCGGCCGTCTTTTATCCAGGGCTGTCGTGTCTGTTGAAAACTGAAAAAGACTGCACACAAATTTTGTCGGCCAACAACAGCCGACTGCAGAAGTTTTTTTTTTGTTTTTTTGGGGTTTATTTTTTAGTAAATCAGGCCCGGTGTGTTTTAGCAGAGAAGACAGTAACCAAGAAGAAATGACAGGTCTGCATTTATTGTTATTTTCCAAACAGATTTAACATTTTAATGTTTTTGGGAAATCAGTGCACTTTGATGCTTTTTTTGACAGTTTTATGATATGTATTGCCATTAGGTTACTGGCTTTAATAGAGGTTGCATATAATATGAAGATGCATGTGCTTATGCGGCCGGGAGGTGCCTGAGAATAGAGGTGTCTGCGTACTGCCGCCTGTACAATTCAATAACAGCCTTTGTCCGTACGCGAAGCAAGTATTATGGACATGGATGCAAACAGTGTACAGCCTCAGCCTGTCATTGATTTGCACAGGCTGCTCTGCACAAAAACCCAACACTTCTGGGCATCTCCCGAACATAAAACATGCATCTTTTTTCTATACAGGCCATTTGCGCTTATGTAAATGAGGCCTAACAATCCTCATTAAAGTGTAAGAAAATTAGAAATTACTACTATTACATTTTGACATAGGTTTTTCAATGGGCTCTATGATTGTCTTTTCAGTGGACTTTATCATAGTCTTATCCTTATTTCAAGTAGCTAAACTGTTCACTTTGTGTTTTAAAAGAAAAGCAACGATTAATTATAATAATCAAATTATATTTTCCTTTTATAGCTATGTTTCTTACTCTTCCAGGTAGAAGATTTATATTTTTTTATTCGTCAGCTACTTCTGAATTGTAGATATCTAGAAAAAGACACAGATTTTGAGAGCTTTTAAAGGTTACAAAAACAAAAGTCATAACCATCAGCCAGATGACTGTAAGAAATTGCATACAATACACATGCTTGTTAAATAAAGCACAGCAATTTCTTGTTTTGCAGGGAAAGACACATTACTAGGAAATTCTCTTAAAAAAGTAGGCTCTCTCGGTCTCAGATCTTCAGAAGGACTATCCTTCATGGCTGAGGAATAGTACTTTACAATACTTAGAGGGAATAAACAGCTTTTAATGAAGTAGTATTGCCACATAATGTGTATCATAAAATTGCCTTCATAGTATGGGTTCCCTGGATGGTTCTTAATATCGACCAAGTCGGAATATGTTTTGATAAAGCTGTACGGGCAGTTGTGAAGAATACAAAGTCACCTTAAATTAACGGATTGAAATAACCAGCGAGCACAAAGAGCCATGCTCAGCGCGAACGGATTCTGCCTTTGGGGTGGTCTGTCAGACTTGGTTTGCAGGTAGCATTTTATTCTGAAGAGCACAGGGTTTCATTGCAGCAAAACAGATGTTCATCTTGTTTCTCTATCGGCTGTTTGATGAGAAATTTATTGCTCTTCTGCTGGGATGAAGCTCCACTGCTGTGGGAGTCTATTAGCCAGACCAGCCTTTGGAAAGAAGCCAGAAAAGCAGTGTTTTGATGAAAGCTCCTGTTCTGTGGGCGCCACTAATAATGCATTGGCTAGACTCTCCTTATTGGGCCATTGATTGCCCCTGATTTGATTTATTGATCAATACCCCTCAGATTTGGCGTCTGAGAAGCTGAACTAATCTTTAACCGCTGTGAAACATCTCTGGCTGGTGGAGAATTAGAACTGATAAGGAATGTATGAAAAGAATCTGAGCTTATCTTAATCACACAGTGCGTCTGCTCTGTCTTCAGCAGGGCGAGTATGTGTGTGCAGAACACAATCACCAGGCAGAACAGAACAGATCTATACATTGATGGAATTCAAAGCCTCCAGCATCGATTACCATTATAACAAACAGTGGTGCACAGAATGGCTGATTATTTTTAGACAAAGATTCTGTGCTCTCAGCAGCAATTTTGCTGATGCTGTCAATGTGTCAGATGTCTGCTGTTGATTGCAATTAAATGCAAAACAAAAAATATAAAACCATCTGCATCCATGCTATTATTTTAAACCTCTAAAAAACACATATTGGTGGGGTTTTCTTTTGTACATCTAGCAGCTTCTACAACTCAAAATACAATTGAGCTTCAGAATGCTTTATTTGGGGACATTCAATCAATCACTAATCTATTTTGGATTCACTTAATTGTTATTACCAGGATGTATATTTTATAGGGAATGTTCTTTCAAAGTATTGAATATTTGGCAGATATATTTTTTACTGTAATTGAATGCTGTCTTACGCTAAATGCTAACACAGACAAGTATAGAGGTTATATTGAAATGATGGTAAATGAAGTATGGGCTATATTGATGGTAATTCAGATGTGTTTTCTATCAGGGGTTCACTTAAAGCATGGTTCTCTATAATAACAGTAACATATCTGTAAGCAACAATCCCTGAATACTTTACAGTTAAGCTGTCTTCTTTATCACCACCTTCTTTTTTTGTTAGAGTACCTTATATTGTATGTATCATATGGACCAGTGGTTACCAGACTTGCCTCCAAGGCCATATCTATAGCTCCCTACACATTCACATATTGGTATTAGGTCTACTGCAAATTTAAAGCAGTAACTATTAATCTAATACTATAAATATATAACAAATGGTGTGTAGTTCACAGCTAAAAACGTAAAGTGATTGTAAATGATCACTTCAGTTTAAAATAGCTAAGTTTAAAATAGAAATGAAAGGCAAAACCTTTTTGTACAGATATAAAAAAAACATTATAAATACCTTTTTTACTTTTTTTTATAAGTGATCACGTTCCCTCTTCCTTAGCTGCATAAGAGCTGGGGAGGAGGAGAAACAGCAGCACACTGAGCTTCCCAGTAAAAGACTTTGCAGCGGGGTCGTGTCAGGACAGGTCTGATCATTGGAGGAGAGTACACTGAGTTCCCAGCATAGCTAGAGAACTGACCACAGTGTGCTCTCCTGCTTAGTCTGGTCAGTTTTAATAGGAAAGCAGAGGGACTGGTAGGAACACCAGGCATTTCACACAAAGGAAGCAATACAAAGAAAACAAGATACTGCTCGAGTTGTAATAAGATGGTTGCAGGGGCTGACTGGCAACTTTTGGCCCAGGGGGCAAGTACAAACCAGAGGCCCATGGTGCAGCAACTCAGCCCCCCTCCCACTTTGCCTCTTCCCTGTCTCCTCCTGACCCCATTCCAGGCTGAAGCTTGGTTTCAGGTACTCTGTACTCACTGGCAAAATCCAGGTTCCTGACCTGGCCAGCAGGAAGCAGTTGGGGGGAGCTGGGACAGCTCAGTCGGGGGTGCCTGGGGAGGAGAGTCCCCAGTGGGGCATGAAACCAGGCTCTGCTCAGACACAGTTTACACCATCTATGCTGGGAGAGAGGGCTGCGCTCTGTACTTGTCTTCATCCCGCGCTCAGTAGGTCAGCAGTTAAGAGTTTTTACTTTTCTTCACCAGGAATCCTTTAGGCATGCCTGTGGCAGAAGTAGTGCAGCCTTTTTAACCACCTCCCACCCGGGCCATTGTACATATACGGCCGGGTGGGAGTCTTGTCCTTCTGATCGGCGCGATCTTGATGTGCCTGTGTCCCTAGGACACAGAGCAACAAGATGCGGCAGGAGGGCCCTGTGATTGGCCCTCGTGATCACATGACGGCTGTGTCCAATCACAGCCGTCATGTAATGTCAATACAGCCGTTGTAACGGCTTCGATCTCTTCTCCTCCTGACAGATCCTGTCAGTGAGGAGAAGAGGAGAGGATCGGTGCTGCAGCCGGGGGGATCAGTGAGTATTTTTAATTACTCACTGATCACAGGGGGGGTCTGTGCTGGTAATCTGATGATTGATTACCAGTGCAGCCCTGGGGGGAGGGGGTGCCACTAGAGCCACCAGGGATGCCCACCCATGACCACCAGGGATGCCCACCATGGCCACCAGGGATGGCAAACAGGGCTCAGAGAGCCTGCCAGTGGTGCCCTCCTATCAGTGCTGCCCACCAATGCCATCTATCAGTGCTGCCCACCAGTGCCCGTTATTGTCATCTATCAGTGCCGCACACCAGTGCCCATTATTGCCCACCAGTGCTGCCTATCAGTGCCCCCCATCAGTGCGACCTATCAGTGCCCATCGGTGCCGCCTATCAGTGCCCATCAGTGCCGCCGATCAGTCCCCATCAGTGCTGCCTATCAGTGCCCATCAGTGCTGCCTATCAGTGCCCACCAATGCTGCATATCAGTGCTATCTATCAGTGCCACATATCAGTGCCCATCAGTGCTGCATATCAGTGCTACCTATCAGTGCCCATCAGTGTTGCATATCAGTGCCACCCCATCAGTGCCACCCCATCAGTGCCTCCTCATCAGTGCCTGTCAGTGTGGCGTCATCAGTGCAGGAAAAAACGTATCTATTTACAAAATTTTATAACCTAAACAAAAAAACTTTTTTTTTTTTTCAAACTTTTCGGTCTTTTTTTATTTGTGCACCAAAAAAGAAAAAACCTGGCGGTGATCAAATACCACCAAAAGAAAGCTCTATTTGTGGGGAAAAAATTACATAAATTTGGTTTAGGTACAGTGTTGCATGACCGCGCAATTGTCATTCAAAATGCAACAGCGCTAAAAGCTGAAAATTGGTCTGGGAAGCAAGGGGGTTTAAGTGCCCAGTATTGAGGTAGTTAAAGGGCATCAGAGCGGCCCCCGGGGCAATTGCCCCCCTACCCCCTGACCCAGTCCTCCCCTGGATGGATGTGCTGTTTAATTAATTGGAAAGAACTGCACTAAAGCCTCACTGAACTACAAGGGATTTTGGGAAGACAATATTAGATCCAAGAAAGAGAAGTTGTAACTGGTTGCTATGGGATAATACATATTGTCAGATACAGTGGGGTGAATTTTTAATAAGTCAATGAAGACTGGTACCCTACATTAACTTTTAATGTGACATTTTGTATAAGTATAGGCAGTAACAGTTTTTTTAAACATTAGCACTTTGTGAGTAATGCATTAAAACGTGAGCAACAGCAACAAAAACAAAATTAGCATTATCGCCATGGTGACCAATAAGAATTTTTTTCCCCCCATAAAACTAAAGGTGAAATCTGACTGGTTGTAGTAGGAGAGAACTACAATTTTGTAGTCTCCTGATGACACAAAAACCGCGAAATGCATTGTGGTCTACATTGAACCCGGAAACACCGAGAGCCAGCGACGTCACTTCCGCCCTGTCTGGAATGCACGCGGACCGCTGCCACGCTACAAGGGCTGTGTATGAAACTCTGTCTTAATACAGAGTGATACTATCGAACCATCACAGATCCTTTAACAACTAACAGCGCACTCACCTAGTGCCAGGAGGGCACTACATATTGTAAGCAGCCATTCTTTATTTTGATTTTAATACTCCCAATAAAAACGGTATTATACTATATTTTGGCTTCCCATTATTTTTTATATATACCTGCCTGAGACCCACATCCTAAGGCTTTGATTAAGGAGAAGGAGAGTGAAGGAATCATCTAGCCCCATTGAAAGATCTTCTTTACTTCTGATGTGAAGGAGTTCGGTGCAGGACCGATCCATCCTTTAAAGGGATCAAAAGTGATCTAGGTCTTTGAGACCTAAAGCCATCTGGTAAGAAGTACAGATTGCCTATCTCACAAGAGCACAAATTGAAGCACAATATACACTGAAGATTTTACTTTGAGTTATTTATTGCACAGACTATCACCACCAGTTGCACAATAATTTTGTGAATTATTGTTAATTTCTTGTCAGATATATATTTATTGGTATTATTATTCAGCGCATTGATTATATATATTTTTTTGAGTAATAATTACAACTGTCACCAATTGTGTTATTTAGCTATCACAATAGTCGTCACCAAGTTTGCACATATATTGTGATAGAAGATTCACTATTATATATTTTTTGGGTATTAATTCTATAATTTTACATTATATTATTTGACATGCAATAATATATATGGTTTAAGCTCAACTCACATTTACACACCTATCCCACTTTTTGTGGAAAGTATCAATATTATTGCAATATATATTAGATCAAAGTCTACACACATGATAGACATATCTAATAGCATACTATCCATAATAAAATTACAACGCTCACCATAATAAATCTACACGTTCACCGTTACCAGCGCCTACTTTCACCTTCTTACCTACTTGTAATTTTTTTGGTATCATTACCATTGAAATAAAGGGGCAGCAGGTGTTCTTACATTTATAGAGTCACACACCAGAACCAGGCGCCTTCACCCCTACAATACATTACCTATAACTCCTCTCCACTTCCTCTTTCTGTAGGGGTACCCCAAGGTTCTGTCCTTAGACCCCTCCTCTTCTCCATTTACACCTCTTCCCTTGGTCAATTAGTAAACACCCATGGCTTCCACAACCATCTTTATGCTGACAACACAAAAATCTTTCTTTCTACTCCTCCCCTCACTCCTACAGTCTCCTCTCGCATTACTAACTTATTAACTGACATATCAGCATGGATATTACACACCACTTCCTCAAATTCTTTCTAAAACTGAGCTCATAATTTTTCCTTTTTTGGTCAAGATTAATAATACAACAACCATTTCCTCCCTTCATGCCAGGGTGCTAGGTGTAATCCTTTACTCTGACCTGTCCGTTCATCCCCAAATCCAATTGCTGTCCAAATCTTGCAGACTTCACCTCCGAAACATCTCCCCTTTTTAACCCTTGAAAACACTAAACAACGTATTCACTCCCTTGTTATCCTCCTTACCAACCATTCAGCGTCCGCCACCCTTCTCTGCCAATCCCTCCACTGGCTTCCCATTGCCCAACAAATTCAATTCAAAACACTAACCATAACATACAAAGCCATTTACAACTTTGCCCCAAGCTACAGCACCAATCTTCTCTCTAAATATCACTCAAAATGTCCTCTCTGCTCCTCCCAAGACCTCCTGCTCTCTATCTCCCTTGTCACCTCCTCCTATGCTCATCTCCAGGACTTATCCAGAGCCTCTCTCATACTCTGGAACTCACTATCCCAGTCTTGTTCAGTTATCTCTTACTCTGTCCACTTTTAGGCAATCCCTGAAAACTTATCTCTTCAGGGAGGTCTATCCTGCCTTTAGCTAACAACTGAATCTTCTACTTCCCTCATCAGTTCATCCCTTACAGTTACCACCTTTTGTTACACCAGCCCCTCCCTATTAGATTGTAAGCTTGCATGAGCAGGACCCTCCTAACCCTCTTGTATGTTGCTGTATTGTTTCCCTTTATATTGTAAAGTGCTGTGCAAACTGTTGGCACTATAAAAATCCTGTATTATTATAATAATAATAACATCTCATACTAACTGGCCCTTTTTATCCAGAATTGAAACATGCCTTCCAGTTGGGGGTTGTTAATTGCAGTCAGTGAAGATATCTTAAACCAAAGGTCATAAAAAGTGCATTTCTATGCCATGTTTACAGTTGACTTTTTGATCAGGTAACTACATCAGCTGTCTTTATGATCTCCCAGCTCAGGAGGTAAGCTGTCCTTCTAGAGAGATCTGGGCAGTAAATCCCTGCAGGGGGTCCTGATATTTAGAATGTCCATTCCATCCCTGCTCCTTCAGTAACCATACTATCCAGGTGTGGGGACAGGGGTCCTACTAGCTAATTGTTAATGAATTTATCTAGCCCTCTTTTATGTTGGCTAGCTGTATAAATGTCGTTTTGCAGTTAGCTCCTAAAGAAAATCAGTTTTTCAGTTCGTGTCCAAACAGCAATGATATCAATTTTCATAGAATATTATAGACATGCAAGCTAAAATTTGACTAGTTGCTATTGGAAACGCCTCTGCTTTTGTCTGTTACAATGGTTTAAAAGCTGCCTATTTTTTCAATTAGCACAGAAGCCTAGTCCTCCTGAGAACTGTTTGTATAAGTGGATTGGGCAGATAATTATAAGCGGGCTAGGATATTTCTAAGATCATCTCTTCCAATTTTTTTTTTTTTGCCTCATTGCTTTTATTATTGCTTGTCTGTTAGCATATGGTTATTGTTTTTGTTCTGCTGTAATGAAGAATTCCACATGTGCATGAAAACCTTTAGTTATTAATCTTATATTCATTGCTAATGTTACTAAACCTTTACAATTGAATTATCTGTAAATTAACACACTTACTGCTTGTTTCGGAGGAGGCATAGCAGGATTGATTCATATACTGTAAAATCCTGCTTCCAGGTTCTATATGTTGTAGCTACGATTTGTGTGATGTATTTTTTTTATAAAACCTTTGGACAGAAAGGTCAAATGGCAAGAGTCTGAAAATATGAGCATATGGGGTATGGGGTATTTCCCAAATGTGGATGTTCCACATCTGGGAAACACATCTTAAGCGCATATGCAAGTAAACACTGATGCACAGAGGCATTGGGGTTTACAAAAGTATGACTGCTTACAGCAAAGTATGGTATGTGTTCACATGTATGGCAAGCTGTACGTGCAACCTGTGGCTTTCTGGGCATGGGAAAACAAATATTTTCGGCCTCTCAGCATCCATGTGCATGAGGCCAAAGATATGTTTTATGAGGCAGAGTCGGTATAGAGTATAGCATAAAGTAGCTATACAACATAGGTAATAAAGCCAAGGACTGTTGGCACAGAAAACGGCTGCCACTATAATTGTTTGAAATGAGTCCTTATTTTTAAATGGGTTTCCTCTTAAAAAGACAATTTTGCCTTTGGTGCAAGCTATTCTTTAAGACATGGCCTTCTCATCTAACAGTGATCTTTACTGCCCATAACCTCATATCCTTCCTCTGGAAAGCATTGTTTCAGGGTTTAACATCCTGCGTGCAGCAGCACCATTCATTTCTTTGGAGAGCCATACTTATAGCCCTGCAGAGCACATTCTCCCCATAGGAATAATTAGGGCCATGTCACACATGGGTAAGATGAAGAGGACACAATAAGAACACTTTGAAACAGGGGCAGAAGCAAGTATTAGACCAGGTAAACTGAACTGGGGGGGGGGGGAGCAATAAAGGACAGCTTGTAACAAAGGTACGGCTGTCATTAAAGAGGAACTTCCCCTCTCTGTTATTTACCTCCTTTTTTCCTTTTACACTGCATTATCCACAAAATACATACTCACGTGCCCAGTGAGTCCAGTAGTGTTTTGTAGTGATCTTCTGCTGCACACCCAGTCCTGCATCACTATGTTCTTCTCTAACGTCATTGGGTATCAGCTGTCTCTTTTCCAGGGTCTTGCATTAACCCATATGGTGGCAAACTGCAGGGTATGCACTGTATTCTAAGGTCTTCTAGGATGTGTCATGTGGTATCCTAGAAGACTTTGGGCAACTGGATATGTCAGTTTGATGAGGATATTGCGTGGGAGAACCTTTTCAGTCAATTCTGTCACAATCCTCTATGCAAATTCAAAATTGGAAGAGGGGATATTTCCCATGAATCCCCGACTGGGAATTCACGGGAAATGGGGATATTAATGTGCCCAAAAAAAAAAAAAGATAATTGCTCAAAAACACTCCAATCAAGACATTTTATTCATACAGAACCTTAAAAACAAGAAGGATGTAGACTATTTAAAAAGACATCTTGTGTTTTGTACATCGACATACAGTACATTCATCCACATAGGGATAAATTCCAGAAGGTTTATGGATCATTTCTATGATTATTATGGTTATGATCCATAAACCTTCTGGGATTTGACCCTATGTGGATGAATGTACTGTATGTTGATGTATAAAACACAAGATGTCTTTTTAAATAATCTCTACCCTTCTTTTTTTTAAGGTTCTGTACGAATAAAATATATTGCTTTTATATGGATTGTTTTTGAGCAATTATCTCTTATTTTTGGGTATATTAAAATCCCCACTTCCCGTGAATTCCTCATTGGGGATTAATGGGAAATACCCCCTCTTCCAATTTCAGATATGTCATTCTCATCTAGACAATAATCCCAAAGTTTGGGGATGGTACCTCCCACCCCACCCCCCCCAAAAAAAAAAATACCTAAAATAAAAAAAATACAAAAGAAATAAATGTATGATTGTGAGATAATAGAGAAGGGAATGGATGTAAAGTGGGTTTGAATAAAGTTTATTTCGCACCGAATGTTACCTTCATCTCAAATACATTATACCACATAGTATACCATGTATATCCCCAGTTTAGTTCAACTATTTATCTATATTCCCTACAAAATTCAAATTTATATTTAAATAATACCAAGCATTCTTTATTGCTTACAACATGCACTTATTTATATGTACCTTCATTTAGTTTCATGCTGGTGAAAGCCCCTATAAGAGATTATGATGAGAAACTCCCTCTTTAAGGCTCCATGTACACGGGACATTAGAAAAAACGTCCTGCAAAGCTATTTCTGACGCCAGGAAAAAGCAGCTGTTAAACGTGCTTTCAGTAGCTTTTCCATTTGCATTATTGCACGTTTGGCCACGTTGCTTTTAGCAGCGTTTTTCTGCCTCCATTCAAAATCAATGGTTCCCTATGGGAGCCTATTGATTTGAATGGAAGTCGCACCGCAAGTCGTATCCGACTTGCGGCGCGACCTGCACTGTGAGAATCTTGAGGGGGAACTCCACGCCAAAAATGGGAAAAAAAACTGCGTGGGGGTCCCCCCAGGTTCCAAACCAGGCCCTTCGGGTCCGGTATGGAATTTGAGGGTAGCCCCACGGCGAAAAAATGGCGTGGGGTCCCCCCCAAAATCCATACCAGACCCTTATCCGAGCATGCAGCTCGGCAGGCCAGGAAAGGGGAGAGGACGAGCAAGCGGCCCCACCCCCCCTGGACCACACCAGGCCACATGCCCTCAACATGGGGGGTGTTGGTGCTTTGGGGCAGGGGGAGCTCTGCACCCCCCACCTCAAAGCACCTTGCCCCCATGTTGATGAGGACAAGGGCCTCATCCCCACAACCCTGGCCGGTGGTTGTGGGGGTCTGCGGGCAGGGGGCTCATCGGAATCTGGAAGCCCCCTTTAACAAGGGGGCCCCCCAGATCCCGGACCCCCTCCCTATGTGAATGGGTATGAGGCACACTGTACCCCTACTCAGTCACCACATAAAAGGCAGTGTAGGGAAATAACATCAGGAGACGTTTTGGAAAGTTTATTAAAAATCTTCATCCGGCTCTTCTTGTCTTCTGCGTTTGAAACGCCGGGAAACACACGTTCGAACGCAAATAATTGCGTTCTAAAAAAAGTCCCTGAACGCAACTGCCTGCAAATGACTGTAAACGACCATGTGTACATGGACAGATAAGATAACATGAAGCTGCGTTCAGGGGCTTCTGAAAAAAACGCCCAACTGCTCCTAAATGGCCATTTCCAGCGTCCCGTGTACATGGAGCCTAAGGAAGTCTGTTTGACCCTTTCCAGGCATTTACCCTTCCTAGCGGTATTCCCGAGCTTGACTCGGGGTTAGATTTTAGAGCCAAAAGCGGTAATCCCGAGCCACACTCGGGGTAGCGCTAGGAAGATCGCTGGATCCTGGTAGAGGTTTTACTTACCTTTTCTCCGGGATCCAGCGAAGAATGCGGGCGGTATGCGGCGGCGGAGCTTCCTCCCGATCGTCTGCGAACCCCGGCTTCCGTCTCCGGCGACGTGACGTTCGCCGGGGGGTGGAACTGGCGGCAAATTCAAATGTTAAACACACCAAACACACTGATATCATTCAAAATAAAAAAAAATCACATTACATTGCCCCCCAGTGCCCTTTCCTGCAGTTTTACTGTACTTTTTATGTAAATATATGTGTATATATATATATATATATATATATATAATATATGTATACATATATATATATATATATATATATATATATATATATAAAATAAATGTATACAGTTGGTTTGGGCTGCTCATTCACAAGAATTACATGCAAAATAATGGTACCGCTTTCAGCACCTAAAATCCAAAAGAATCATACCGCCAGGGAGGTTAAACTCCCTAGAGCTCTTTAACCACTGGGGAGCAGCTATAAAGCCTGGTCAATGCATACAAGTTTCACATGTGTCAATTACTCTATAGGGTCTCTGGAGAGACAGTTTATTAACACATGCTGATAATTATGTATGGAGTAGTGCAACATTTTATCTTGCCTTCTCCTCATACCATTTGTTTGGTATAAGAGACTGCCGACTTGTCTCTCCATTCCCTCCCCGGGGTCATCTTACATTAGTAGTCTAATGCAGCCAATTATATGAGGAATATTGGTTCTTGTTTGAGCCTTCTTACAGCAGGCATCATAATCCTGAGAGTGATACAAAGTGTATGCACGTGATTTGCTTTGATCTTCACCACTAATTGCTAATGTCCCAATTAGGTTACATTAAACAGCAGACAGATGTGTGCAGGCCGTGGTGCGTAGGCTAATGGTTGGTCATAACAATCCAATGTGTCTGCTGTTTTATTCGAGAAATCACAAAAACTGTTCAGTTGTACCCCCGAAAATGGTTTTATGAACCATAACCCTTGTATGCAAGTATGGCACTTTAGGAATATTAGTCCTCCAAAAACTATAGCTTAGTCATGGTTTATGTGTAATTTTTTAAAATTCATATTAGTGCTTAATTTTCTTTCTTTCTGCTCAGAATCATCTGACTTTATCCACTGATTTAAAATAAAGGGAACAACTGATATATAAATGTTGGTACAAACACTAGCACCATAGCTATACTTTGAAAGCAATAAATTGAAGTAGAATTTAGATGCAGGTCTAACACAACACAATGTAAAAATATATACTGTATATAAATAAATATAAATAGGTAGCCCTTTGTTTTACAAATAAATATGTAATACATGACACAAAATTCCTAAAGAACTATGGAAGCCTAATTTGCAGCTCCCTTTGTCTGATAAAAAAACTGGTTCTGAGCTAACTAGGTCATACCCAAAGTTTATCCCTTTTACCCTATCCTGCCTCCCTTCCCTTATCTGATTCCCACCATGTAGTAAGGAATGGGTTCTCCCTCCTGACAGTCCCCTTGTTTTCCTCACCCCTACCTATCTTCTTATTATCTCTCTATCTTTGTTTTCTCCATCCTTGACAACCCACATTGTCCACCTGGGAAATTACTACTCATTACCCACCCGCTTCCTATCTGTTTTATTCCTACAGCCATTGGTCTATACCTTTAACCACAAAACTGAATTTTGAATATTATCTAGGCGTAACATACCTTTGAAGGATTGATAATGTTTTCACTATGATAGGATCTGCATGTGATGCAATTAGACTTTATTGAATGTTTGACAGACTACTTCATAGTGTACATCTGGTGTATTCACAGAACATTTTTGTTAACAATATACTTGCACTATGCTTAGATTTCTCGTAAAATGTGCATTGGTTTGTATTGTACCGGTCCTGATGTTTTACCTTAAAATTGAAAACAAAGAATGCACTAAAAATGGTTTTGAGCAAACTGATAAGGTGTAATTCACCACACTGATTACTCATTCCAGTTCTGAAAACAGGCTCTTTACAAAGCTAAAAGTTGGAATATCTGAATATGTGAAAAGATGACTAAAACGCTATCTGGTGGCTGGAAAGGAGATTGTATTATCAAACAGCATTTTAGTTTCAGTAATTTTTTTTAATCTAGTATCTCTAAATATGCATAAAAATAATCACAATTTCCATCCAGGAGAGTGTTTATGCAAAATCAAGGTACTATAGAATGACAGTCTGGAAACTGCAGTACCATTACTATATACTATAAACATTTTACCCTTCAACACAAAATTCTATAAAACATCCTAATTATGCTATTACAGACAACTTCTACACAAAAGAATTGAGAGAAATAAAAGAAAGGATAAGGGGGCAGTCTGGGGAAGTATAGTTGGTAGAGAGTGGTGGGAAAGGGTGAACATAGATTACTCTTTCAGCAGACGAAAAAGATCTAACTAGTTTGATGAGGCAATCAAATGATCAAGTGCGATGCAATTTTATTCTTCCCTTGTGATATCAAGGGGATTGGAGGTGGAAGACCACCAGACTTTGGCTAGAGCTTGTTTTGCTGCCATATAAAGGAAAGTAAGGAGACAGAACTGGGTGTTTGTACAGTGCTTGGGATTTAAATATAAAAGGACTTCCATAGGATCTTTTAGGGTACCTCCCACCAAGAGAGTGTAAACCATCTGGTATACTCTGCTTCAAAATCTTATGATGCAGGGGCACTTCCACCATATGTTTGGCAGCCCCTAAAACGAAATCCCAAAACAGAATGGGTACATTTTGCCGGCTGTTGTGGGACCATGTACCAAAGTATAAGTAGCTTTAGGATAAATTCTGTAACTGAGGCATTTATGCAAAAGTGGGATGTGGTATCCCAGATCTGTCCCCAGTCTTCACCAAGTGTTTATCCCAGCACTTCACATATTGTAGAGGTTTTGAGGCCTAGCTTTCCAACAATGAATTATATATTGTAGATGTAATGTCTCTAGCTGTTGGTTCTTTAAGGCATTTGCGCTGAAATTGAGTCACCCTTTGTAATGAGAACTGTCTTTTAATAGCTGCTGGGAAAAAAAATATTAGTTTGCAGGGATCAAAAGATCTCTGAGGTTAAAGGTGGTTAGATTAAAGATTCTGTATAGCCCCTTTGAAACCCACCATTAGAAATGAGTTTCTTCAGTAAGATCAAGTGGAAACATAGGTTAGGCTAGTGGTGTGTAGCTAGCTAGTGGTGCAAAGGCAGATCACTTTGCCAGAAAATGTAACACTGTCCCTTTTTTCTAGTTAATAGCAAATAATTAGGTTTGGTATATGGTTATTGACACTAGGGGGAATCCACATCTACCGGGATAGGGTTGAGTTCTAGACCTTCCATAGAGACCAGGAGGGCAGGACCCGCTCCCAGATGGTAGGTTGATAGTTAAGTGAGGAGGACTCAAAATTGATATAACAACCTTGGTCGAAAAGCCATTTTGACAACTGCTATTTGGACTAGCCACAAAATTAAGTTTTTTTTTTCTGTGGTTCCGTAAGTTGAGTAAGTTGCCTTATTAGAGCAGGATATTCGGCTGCATACATGGTAAGTTGCCTCCTTAGAGCGGGATCCACCCATGGTAGAGGGTAAACAAGTTGTTTAATGTATGGCCAGCTTGATAATTTAGTTATGTGTATTGTAAAGTTATAAAAATACACTTGCATAGAACTATGCTATTTATAACCATAGCTTAAGATATCTTTAGTAATTGCCACCCGTGCTGTGCCTTTTCTGTGTGTTGAAGGATTCTTCCCTGATGTCCAATGAGCTGGTGTACAATACAAGCAGTACGAGTAACAAAGAAGAGATTTGAAAATAACCTTGCTGAATCTGAAAAGCAGTTTTGTCATGCTAACTATAGTTGGATATAGACTTGTTATCCTGTACCCAAAGTTAAATGAAGACTTCTGGGTGAAGGTTGTCAAGTTCAGAGTTTTGTATAAAAATAAAGAAGTTAAGGCACTTAATCGTTTCCAGCGCTTTCCTTGGATTATAGCATTTAAATGGTAAAAATATACTACACTACTTTCATCATATTTCCTTATGAGGAGCAGCAGGTACAAAAATATTCTATGTCTGTGCTCATTATGTGCCTGACACGATAGGTGGTTAGCGCTCTTCCTCTTCAGCTCTGGATCTTGGGTTTAAATCATACCTGTAACACTTTCTATATAGAATCTCTTCCTCCAAGTGTTTTGGTTTGCCCCGGCAATCTGAAAATATACTAGTTGTCAGCTATACTTGGTGGAAGACCCATGTATAAATGTAGTAGGGACACATTTCCACAGTGGAAATACAAAAATGTAAAGCACAACTTACACAGACTAAGGGGAGAAAGGTCTTAAGGGATCTGAAGAAAAGGTTGTAGTGTGTTGCCTAAACCCATAATGGGTAATGTTATGTAGCCATTTTAGAAAGCGAGGGGGCTTAGTAAATTTTTTTTAAGAATTTCTACTATCTGGGATGGTTGATTCTGATTAAAATAAGCCCAACAAGATGGTTGGAAAATATACCGACCTCATGGACCATGCACTCCCAGTGAACTGCTTATGAATGAGTTTGTAGGGCTCAAAGGTCAGCATCCTGAATGTGGGCACATTCATTTTCCCATTTTGTGCTGAAATTAAAAAGCCATATGTATGTTTAAAAGTCTTATTTATGAACACTTAAGCATAAGTAAGTCTAGCCTGGATCCATTCCCTGGCTGTTGATATATGTCAGCTGGCAGCCACACTTTCTTTACATTAAATCCCTGAGAATACGTTATTGCATCCCGCAATGCTTCTGCAAAGTTATCAGTGAACTCAGGCCAGTGAAAAACCCTTTGAAAGAAACTTCACTGAGGGATATTGATTATAGCAGCTTCTCATTATCTAAAAGCTGTCCTTATTTTGCATTGAATACATACTTTTCTTCCTTAAATAATTCATGCACATAGTCGATATTGCGGCTGGATCTTAGAATTGGTAGTTAGCAAACTTGGACATGAGATGGGTTATGTATGATATTAAAAAAAAATCACTCCCCCCTTTTCCTTTTTTGTTGCAGAAAGAGCTGAACTCTCTCGCATCGGAGTTGGCTGCCCGGCAGGAAGAGAGCGAACATTCCCACAAGCGGCTTATTGAACTCAGCCGGGAGTTCAAGAAGAATGTCCCTGAGGTATAGTATGTTACACTACAAGTCCCGCTTAACCTACTGATTGCTGATGTGATTTGTTTTTAGGTAGAGAAACATTTAAGACCTTTTATCATTTAACACTACATTTTATTTAATTCTTTTTTTGTTATTTTTTTATTTTATTGATTTAAGGCATAATTAAAATACTAGTGGAAGAATAGTATCTCAATGCAATACAAATCTTTTAAACGCTTCAAAATACAGGAATAATTAGGACAAATTATTACTGATATTGTAGGTTTTGTATGATTGTTGTTACTGAAAATAATAAAGTTATCTTCATTCTTTAAAGGAAACTTGTTCATAGCCTATACAGGGAGAAGCAACATGTTGACTTTTATGCCTCTCTTCCCAGTAGTACATACTCACCTTTACTTACCAACAGTCCCATTTAGCCTGAACAGACAAAATGATCTGGTATTTCTGGGTGTAGAGAAGCATATAAGGTGCTTGTTGATTGGCTCAACACAGTGGAAAATGAGTCAATAGCTGAATGATGAGTATGCGCTACTGGGAAGGGGGTCATTAAAGCAAACCTGTTGCTTTGTTCTGAATAAGCGAATTATAGGATCACTTTAGTAGAATAATGCCTCAGTGACATCTGTCCCCTCAACTCTCTGGGGGGGATAATGTATCTTAATATATCACACAGTACACTTCAGATGTCATTCCTTGAGGCAATTGGACACTGGCATAAACTTTTGCTAGGGCCTCCCCAGAGTGTACCCATATAACCCTGCCCACTCCGTGAGGCTTATGTTGTTTAGTTAGTGTCCTTAGGTGATGGACCTGTTCTTTGGATAAGTATTTTTTGTTTTTTTAAATCATTTAAATCTTTTTTTCATCTGCAACGTCTATCATAGTCGGATTGCTTAATGCCTTGCGTTACCAAGCAGATTCCCAGATCTGTGACCCTCAGCATGTACCTCAGGCTCTACTCCAGTCCCCTCTCTATGGGGCCAGCCTGTAATGTTTGCTTCAAGCACTGGATCCCGTGTAAAGCATTCACCATGCAACATGTGAAGTTAGCTGTTGGGTGCTATAGAGGTCTAGTACCATGGTCCATTTTTTGGCTCTCAGACTCTAAAAACCCCTTCTGGGGTGTGCCCTCCATGACAAACCTTAATAGGTCCAGCATAATAAATATGGTAAGATAGTGTTTCCCTCTATATGGACTGTGATTCCTAGCTTTCTGCAACATTAACAGCAGGACATTTCACACTATGCGGTTTAGTGGGCAAAGGATTGGGAATTATTAACCACTTGGCCTTCAGGAGATTTCCCCCCTTCATGACCGGGCAATTTTTTGCGATATGGCACTGCGTTACTTTAACAATTTCACGGTCATGCAACGCTGTACCCAAATAAAACTTGTGGCCTTTTTTTCCCACCAATAGAGCTTTCTTTTAGTGGTATTTGATCACCTCTGCGGTTTTTATTTTTTGTGCTATAAACAAAAAAAGACCGACCATTTTTGAAAAAAAAAAACAATATTTTTTACTTTTTGCTATAAAACATATCCAATAAAAAAAAATTAAAAAATCGAATTTCTTCATAAATTTCTACTACATATTGTTTGGTTAAAAAATCCCAATAGGCGTATATTGATTGATTTGCGCAAAAGTTAAAGTGTCTACAAACTACTGGATATTTTTTTAATTTTATTTTTTACTAGTAATGGCGGCAATCAGCGACTTATAGTGGGACTGTGATATTGCAGCGGACAATCTGACACGGACACTTTTTGGGGACCAGTGACACTAATACAATGATCAGTACTAAAATTATGTCACTGTACTTATGACACTGGCTGGGAAGGGGTTCAGGGGCTATCAAAGGGTTAACTGTGTACCTAGTTAGTGTTTTACTATACTGTGTGAGGTGCTTTTACTACGGTAAGGGATGGAATTTATTCCCTGCTATGCAGGGACACAAATTATATCCCTCACCTCCTATCAGAACTGCAATCCGCCTTGTTTACATATGCAGATCGCAGGTCTGTGTCTCTGCCTGACAATCGGCGGGTGCGTGAGGTGATCTAGTACCCTGCACCCACCGATCAGCTTCCGCTGTGTGCAATCACAGCGGAAGCAAGCCGCTGGTGGCAGGCATGCACGCCTCTTACTCAGAAGTTTTGTTGGTGTATGTGGTTTGCAGAAACCATACATGTCCTCTTTTCCCCCAACACTGTTCAGAAAACAGAAACGGAACCTCCTTTACTTAAACATATGGAGAAAAGCATTGAGGACAATGATTTTGTAGTGGAGGCTGCTGATGATTTTCCTTCCCCCTGAAGCTTATGAGGTACAAGCTATTGTCTCGCACCAATTGCTTTCCACTATAGACACACTAATTGATGTGGTGCGCAGCAGACTTTGCCCAACGGCACCTGATTCTCTACAACCAAAACAGACCGCATTGGGTACTAAGAGATTTACTTTTCTCATGCATGCGCAGATTGATTGTCCATTTTATGAGGGCTCACTCAGGTTTATACTCCTTATAAGCTTTTTGATAATATTTATCCTATGGAAAAGCATTTTAAAAAATAAATGGTCTATTTCAATTCTCAATAAACACCTTACCGTTCCTATTGAGGATGTTCCTTCCTTTAAGAATTCTGTCGCTAGCCATTTTGAAACTCTTTTAAATGCCTTTTTTTACAGTTCCTGCAGCTGGCTATTACTCCAGTGTCCATTTGCCATACTGTCACCAGTTGGTTGAGAAACATAAACAGGAACTAGTAACTTGTCTTTGAAGACCCTGCTCTCTTAGAATAGTTATGTCAGCCCTATTGTTTTGTGTTGTAATTCGACAAGTCTCATATGTATGTGCACATAAGGGGTCTTTCTGTCCTCCCCAAGCCGTAACCTCAAAGCCAGGGCTTAAGACTTCCTTTGCCACAAGCCCTGGCCCACCAAGCCTTCCCAGAAGCCCTCCTCACAACGAAGGGGAGCTCTCACTCTGAGGAGACCTGTTGGCATTTGTGTGATTCGAAATGTCCTGGACCTCTGGGTCCTTCTCCTCACTTTTTACCTTTTTGCCAGCTTCACACCAAAAGACAGCAGATTTATTGACCACCTTGCACCAGCTTCAGGAACAAAGGGCAGTTGTTACTTCAGAAGAATTGTCTCAAGGTTTCTATTTAACTCTATTTACAGTCTCAAAACCAAATGGTGGCATCCACCCAATACTAGGCTTAAAATCCCAAAACAGATTTCCCTGTGTGACAAAATTTTGTATAGAATCTACAAGATCTGTCATTACTTCCTTCAGACAGGGGAATTCCTCGCATCAGTAGACATACAAGATGCCTATCTCCATATTCTCATTTTCCCATCACACCAAACTTTTTTCCATTTTGCTGTGATAGACCCCCATTTCCATTTTGTGGAACTTCCATTCATGTTCTACTCTATTCCCTGAGTTTTTAAAAAAGCACTTGCCCTTCTTCTGTCTCTTTTATGAACCCGAGCCATTCATGTCACAGGGCCTTGTGTGCCAGCACCTAAAGAATCGTGCAGTTCTTTCAAAGTTTTTGGCTGCATAATTAATTACCCAATGTCTGCTCTCCAGCGCTCACACCAACTGGAGTACCTGGGTAAAATAAGAAGATTGCCTCCCTAAGGTCTAGCCCTCAAACCCTAAAAACAGAGCACCCCTCAATTTGCTTCTGCATTAAGGTTTTGGGCCTCATGATGGCCTCCTTTGAGGCAGTTCCCTTTGCCCAGTTTCGCAAGACATTGAGCAAACAGATCCAGTCTTTTGATCACCCAATGCTTCTATCCATCTGAATAAGGATCTCCCCAGCATGGTGGATATCCAATCCTGCCCTGGAATTGGGAAAATCATTCCTTTACATGACTTGGAACATGGTATTGATAGATCCAAGTATCCAGGGAATATGGTCCCCACAGGAGTCAAAACCCCTTAATTATATTCTGGAAATGAGAGCCATCAGATTGTATTTATAACATTGGACCTCCCTTCTGCAAGGTCACCCAGTCAGAGTACAGTCAGGCAATGTCACAACAGTGACCTACATAAATCAACAAGGGGATACCAGAAAACTATTAGCCCTAAAAGAAACAAGTCTGATACTCCCATGAACTGAAACTTACATTCCAAATCGCTTTGCTGTCCACAATATGGGAGTGGACACTTGGCAGGCAGATTTCCTAAGTTGTAAATGCCTAGACCCAGGAGAGTGCTCTCTGCACCCCAAGATCTTTTAAAATGTCTCTCTAAAGTGGAGAAATCCAGTGGACATTCTGGTCTCCAGGTTCAATAGCAAGCTGAACAAGCTTGTGGCCATGGCCAAGGATCCTCTTGCCTTCACAGTAGATGCTCTGGTGATTCCTTGGACTCAGTTCATACTGGTTTATGACTTTCATCCGATAAATATCCTTCCTTGACTGCTGCACAAAATAGAGGAGAAGAGGATCCCGATAATTCTTATTACACCAAATTGGCCCAGAAGAAGGAGGTATACAGACATGCCTAGACTTCTGGCAGATGAGTCTTGGACTCTTCCAAACAGACCAGACTTAATGCCCCAAAGCCCCCTGTTCCAGCCTGCTTCTCAGTCACTGTCTTTAATGGAATGAATGTTGAAACCCAAGGCAATCTTTGCATGGTGCAAGGATGGAAGGCGTAATCCTAGTAAATATTCTATTGCTCGTATTTTGGCCTTTCTTCAGTCTGAGCTTGACCAGCGTTAGGCCTTGATTATCTTTAAGGAACAGGTTTTTACCTTATTCGTATTCTTCTGGAGACCCCTTGCTTCGTCATCCCTTATCAAAACTTTTCTACAGGCAGTTGCTCTTATAAGTCACCAAAATCGAGCTTCTGTGTCACCCTATAAGCCAAACTTGGAACTCACTGTTCTTTAGAACCCTCTCCCCCAGTTTAATCAATTAAAGGCATTTTGCAAGAAAATATCACTTTTGAGGTTGGCTTCTTGGTTGCCACCATGTTTTTGAGTTACAGGCTTCCTCTTGTAAGGTGCCTGTTCCTGTTTTGCACAATGCCATGTAGATTTTGAGACTAAAACCATCCTTTTTTACCTAAGGTGGTCCCCTCTCTCACCTCAGATTATGTTTTCCTTAATTCCCTCTGTCCTGTCCCAAGACATAGAAGGATAAATAGTGTTATGCTGTCCCTTTAAATTCATTTTCATGAAAGATACTATAGTGCAAAAAAGTGCAAAAATCTAAATAATTTATAGATTTTTGTACTGTTTGCACTATAGTAGCAGCGCAAAACTATTTATCTTTCTATGTGCACAATATATGTATCCCTATATCAGTGAGTGCTACGGTTCTAATTTTACTCCTAGTGCAGATTGTTTAATTTCACACTGTCCCAAAACATGACACTGTAATCCCTGTATGTTATTTGGATATGGTTAATTCTGTCAGAATCTGTTTGGCAACTGGGGCCCCTTTTCCCAAAACAGAGACCCTTATTTGTTCTGCCTGGAGGCCCATGTTGAGGACACTCTTCTTCCCACTCCACCATTGCCAGGTGAATTAGACAGCTCATATCCAGGTCCTACACCCTAAAGGAAAAGGTTCCTTCCTTTCCTTTCAGAGCCCATTCTATCAGGGTTGTTGGTGTCTCCTGGGCTTTTAATCATTAAGCATCTTTATCTCAGATTTGTAACAATGCCACCTTGTACTCTATTCACACAATTTTCAAGTTCTACCAGGTGGACGTGCAGGCCTCAGCTGAGGCGAACCACCGCAAGTTGTTTTCTGAGGTTTTGTTTTTTTTTTTTTTTTTTTGAGTTCTTAAATTTTGGTTTGCAATGTTGTTACCCACTCCTCAGTTTTATCGTTTGGGCACATCACATGGTCTATGAATACAAGTCCTCACAAAATGTGTGAGGTTATATGGGTATGCTTTTGGGGAAACCCTAGCAAAAAGTTTTGCCAGTGTTAAGCCACCTGAAGGTAGCATCAAATAAGACATGGTCTATGAATACATGTCCTGTGTTCTGTACTGTATTCCAAAATAAAGAATTTACAGATACATTGTAAGTATTATTTATTGTGTAACAAAGAGTGGAAAAAATTCTAGCTTGATTCTGGCTGCCAAGCTAATGCAAATTGGAACATGAATGTAAACATGCGGTGGTGGGAAGCAGTCATTATTCTATTTAATAAATTTGAAAATTAAGTCTTTGTTTTAAAGGGTCTATTTCCACTATTAAGTTGAAAATCTATTCTCTTTTCATCCAAATCACAGCTTTGTCAGTGCAACAGGAGTTCAGTAAAGAAAACTCATTGATTTGATGGGGCTAATTTACTAAAGGCAAATAGGTTGTTAACATTGCATCGAAGTTGCACTTTCCCCAGAGCTTAGTGAATGTGGTGAAATTTTACTTTTCAAAGAATACCCAGTCATGTGCAAGGAAGATAAATAAAGAGCAACTTAACTTGCACATGATTGTAAGTTAGCAGAGCTTCACCTCATTCACTAAGCCCTGGGAATAATTCCACTACAAAATGCAACTACCCTTGCAAAATGAATAGTCTGTATTTGGTAAATCAATGTATTTGATTTGTCCATGTGTTTCTAAAGCCTTGTAGACATGGGCTCAAAATCAATCGAAATCAGTTGGTTCGACAGGGAACGGCCGACTCTTGGCCTTTGTGTACAACTGTCTGTTCTACAGAAGCCAGTCTAATTACTGGCTTATGTTAAATGTGCATGCTGGAAAACGAGCATCCAACTGGCAGCCAAAAGCTGTGAGCGTTGATCAGTATGTTTTGTCGGGAAGTGGGTTGGGGTCCCCCTGTCAGAATACAATAGCACATCTGGGAAAATCGCCAAACTAACATTAGTTGTGTTAGTACTGCGATCTTTTGGGTTATTTTCATTAGGCCCGCTGAGTTGAGTAGAAAAAAAACAAAAAACAAACTTCTACTCAGCTTTAGTCCATAGCTACTTTATAACAACAAAAAATGGCCCAGAGCTGTTTTCAAATACATAGCAAACTGGTGACGTTGGAGTATTGGGAACTGTTGTATTTTTTGGCGATAACCAAAATACTGTTTAAAGTCACCAAATACAGAATATGAGTTCTTATTGTACATAAAAAAAAAAAAAGTTTTATAAATAGGATATTTCAGACATATAGGTTGTAGCGTGTATAGTCAAATCTTGGTTAAAATCCCTGTCTGGGTTGTTTGTGTCCCATTGGGGATATTTCCTCTTAAGTCCTGAACTGGAGACAAAAGAGGGATAATCTCATCAAAAGTCAAGATAAATCTGTTTTTAGATGGTTCTGTTGACAGTGGTCACCAGTATAAATATAGTGGATGAATCTCACCAGTGGCAAAAAAATAAAAACCGGATAGAAGTTATAACCCTACTCTTGCACTATCAGAACTGAAAGAAAAATTAAGTAATATTTACTGGAAATACATTTTAAGAGTAATCTTAAGTTGGTAATGCTTGCTGCTTTTTTATCCATATATCTTTTTTTCTTAAATAGATGTTTGTGATTGGCTCTATGAATGATGTCTTTCTGATTTCTAGGAAATCCGGGAAGTTGTTGCTCCTGTTTTAAAAAGCTTTCAGGCTGAGGTAAGAATTAATTTATTATACAGAAAATTGAAAGCTGATATTGGCAGATATTTGGATTTCTAAAAGGCAAGCCACTGACCAGTTGTAAGGCATAGTAATACTAGCCAGCATATTACTATCTAAGTGCGCTGGTGATTCCTCAATTGTAGAGTGTTTTGTACGGACGATTTGTCCACAAACACTACAATTGTCTCTAAGGAGAAACTGACAACTACACAATCATTATTTTTACAATAGAAAATAGCTGCAGTGGTTGCCTCTGAATAGTCTTTGTTCACTCCAATTAAATTTTAGCTTTAGATGGAAATGTAAATTTTTACCTGCTTTGGACAACAATCATTTTGTCAATGGATACCTGATAATTCTCCCTGCTGTATGTTTACCATGACAGCATTTTAGGAACCAGTAAATCTCCCAGTTGAACTGACACTAGGAATGTCTGTGCACGCCACTATTGCATTAATGTTCTGTGTGATTATAAGAGTGTACATGTTACACTCTTTTTTAAGAATAACATAATCATTTGTATGATGCAAGCATGAATATCCATGCAGTAATTGTATAAATAATCATTCACTGCCATCCTAGGTCTATAGTTAGTATAACTTTGAGAGGCCTTGAACAGTTAAGCTGGCTTTACGTGACTCACTTTTTTTGTTCCACTAGTTGGTTGAGCAGAAAACAAATGATCCGATTCCACTATCCACACAATCCAATTGATGTGGATAGGAGAAACCTTCCCACTCAGCTATTCTATTTTGACAGCAGGGGAATTTCCCCATCATGAAAACAGAATGATTATTGTTGCCAGCTATAGCTAAATCTGACAGGCTGGTTGTACACAATTCAAGCTTGCCCATATATGGATCAAAATTTCTGACAGTTCCTGCTGAAGTTTGGGTATTTCTTTAAAATAAAATATGCCGCACCTGTCCCTCGCCGCCACTAAGGCTGAGAATCAAGCAATCAAACATCGCTGATTGCTCAGTTCCCAGTGCTCCCTAAGCAGATTTGGGGACTATCAGTCACCGCTGTCTGCTCTGACCCCCCCCCCCAATGTTCACTGGAGCGCTGGGCTGCGGAAGGGGCGGGAGCAGCTGGCTCAGAATCCTGGGAGGATTTTGACCATATGGTGGAGATCTTTCTCCAGCCTAGACCAGCTCTGTGACATCAGCCGACAATGGGCTTTAACCCGCTGTCAACTGAAAAGGGATCACAGGAGTGTAGAACAAACTGCACTCCTGTGATCCACGGGGGAAATACAGCCAAATAAGTTTTGGCTGTACTTCTCCTTTAAATTAGAGCACAGAAATCACAACCACCCCCCCCCCCCCCCAAACACACACACACACACACATTTTTGTCTCTAGGATCTTTGATGAGTAGTTATATGAAATAGCCTTTATTATCACAGGTGCAATCTCCTTTATTATCACAGGTGCAATCTCCATATTATCACAGTGCAATCTCCTTTTTTATCATTGATTATCATGATATTCATTATGACAACTGCTGCTTGAGTATTTTATTTTTCATGTAAAAAGAGTTTAATTATGCTTTACTTTCATGTAGCTATTGTTTTGTATCTGGGAGTTACATTTCATGTAAGTCTGGTAATTTACACTGAAAGGAATGAAATGTTTGAGACCTACTGTATAAGACATTCATTCAATTAAAAGTTTTTAAATGTTCTCTTAAGATATGTTTTGGCCTACTAAAACATCAATCCAGACAGAACAGATGTATTTGGTTCTAAAAGCACTGATGGAAAAGAGCTGAGTATTTATCACTCAGTTGTCTTGTTCTCTTTTGCTCTCCACCAGAATAGATGTTCTGTATTGGGTTCGATGTCAAACAGTGCATTAGGATATAAGCTTGAAGTTCAGCTTCAAGAAAATATTATTATTATTAGAAAATATTATTTGTTGGTCTATAAACTTTTTTGTGCTGTGCCCACAGACTTGGACAACAGTCGTTTGTTCTAAATGTTTTCTCTTCTTTCCGCCTATGGTTGAATTTTGTCTTCCTTAACCGCCTTAGCGGTAAACCCGAGCGTGACTCGGGGTAGGAATTTTCTGCTATTAGCGGTATCCCCGAGTCACGCTCGGGGTCAATGGGCAGAGCGTGCAGACAGCGCAGCGGAGCTTCTCTTACCTTATCCTGGCGATCCAGCGATGAGCTCTCATTGCTGTGACCGCCAGCGAGATCTCCGCCGCTCGTCTGTCGGTAGGAGGACTTCCTAGTTCCGTTCCCTGCAGCAGCAATGCTGCATGGGAGCGGAACTAGGGAGGGAAATTCAAAAAAAAAAAAAACGTTGCACAAAACACATAACACATTTTATATTATATATATGCATATATATATATATATATATATATATATATATATATATATATATATATATGCATATATATATATATCGTGGACATGTGCTGAAGGCACACAGTTACCAATACACATCGCCATTCTATATTTCTTTACACCTGGGAAAGCAAGCTTATGTATCATATAATATGTAACAACTTTTCCTGATTTTATTATTTATTTATTTATTTTACTATTGTGTTATACAGCTTAATATTTGGAAGGTGAAAGACCATCAGCGCAGTCACTATTAATACAAAATACCATAAACTGTCTGTGACATAAAGCTAATGTACAGTACATAAATCACAAGCAAATCAACTTGTTCACAAATCTGTGAATTCTTAGTTGTTGCACAGCACCATTAGGCATTTTCATTCCACCCCTCTAAGATATAATACAAATAATGATTCAGCGCAACTAAAACAGTGTCTCTTCTATAAATGAGTCCCAAATGATGAAAATGATGAAACAAAAACTGTCCTTAACCACTTAAGCCCCGGAGGATTTGGCTGCTCAAAGACCAGGCCCTATTTTGCGATTCGGCACTGCGTGACCTTTAACGGACAATTGCGCGGTCGTGGGACACTGTACCGAAATGGAATTGATGTCATTTTTTCCCTACAAACAGCCTTCTTTTGGTTGTATTTGATCACCTGTGCGATTTTTATTTTTTGCACTATAAACAAAAAAAGAGCAACAATTTTGAAAAAAATAACAATATTTTTCACATTTTTTTATATGAAATTTTTATATGAAAGTTATTGCGTTTACTAACTACGGGAACGATTTATGTCATTTTTATTGTTTTTTTTTTAACTAGTAATGGCGGCGATCTGCAATTTTTTTTTGCGGGACTGCGACATTGTGGCGGACAGATCGGACCCCTGACTGACATTTTTTACATTTTTGGGGGTACCAGTGACATTACTACAGTAATCAGTGCTATAAATATGCACTGTTACTGTAAAAATGACACTGGCAGGGAAGGGGTTAACTTTATTGGTGATCAAGGGGTTAAGTGTGTCCCTAGGAGCATGATTCTAACTGTTAGGGGGCGTGGCTAGTGAAGTAATCACGAAGACATACGATCCTACATAGCAAGATCGCATAGCCTCTGTCATTACTTCAGGGAAAATGACAGACGGCTGTGTTTACATCAGCCGTCTGTCTTTCTCCCTCTCCTATGGGAGATCGCGAGTGGCCGGCGGACATCGGAGCCGCCGGTCACACGTGCTGGCTAGGCAGGGAACGAGCGGGGGCGGGAGTGCGCTGCCGACGGCGCATGCTCGCTCCCTACAGGCTCGGGGGCGAGCGACGTAGTACTATGTCACTTTGCCCAGGAGAAGCTGACTGCCACAGTAAATAGTCGTGCGGCAGTCGGCAAGTGGTTAAGGACCAGAAGGTTTTACCCCCTTAATGACCAGGGCATTTTTTGCCATATGGCACTGCGTTACTTTAACTGATCATCTCCGTCATTTTTATTTTCTGCGTGATTAACAAAAAAAGAGCTACAATTTTGAAAAAAATATATATAATTTTTACTTTCTGCAATAAAAAAATTAAAAATAAAATTTTTCCTTCATTTTAGGCCAATTTGTATTCTGCCACATATTTTTGGTAAAAAAAATTCCAATAAGAGTATATTGATTGGATTGCGCAAAAGTTATCGCGTCTACAAACTAGGGGAAAGATTTATGTAATTTTTATTTATGTATTTTCTTTACTAGTAATGGCAGCGATCAGCGATTTTTTGCGTGACTGCGACATTGCGGCGGACAGATCGGACACCTAACTGACATTTTTGACAGTTTTGGGGGGACCAGTGACATTACTACAGTAATCAGTGCTAAAAATATGCACTGTTATGTACTAATGGCACTGGCAGGGAAGGGGTTAACACCAGGGACGATCAAATGGTTCAATGTGTCCCTAGGGAGTGCTTTCTAACTGTGAGGGGGGTGGGCTTATGGAATCAACACAGGGACCCCTCCGGCCTCCTTACATGAACTACTTTGAAGGGATCGGGATTCCATGCCACTGAGCCCTTGTTCATGTCCTGTATCCATGTCATATGAAGTATTTTGTCTCATGTTTACTCCGGTAATTGTGTTAGGCAGTTCGCTCCAACTACAGCGTACCGACCCCCCTCGTTACTTTTTCAACCTACTAGGCTTGGTTCATTACAAGGTTTAATCACCTGAAAAATTCTTCTCAGATGTCTGTTCTCATCACATGCCCCAGAAGAAGCTTACTAGATTAAGCGAAACATGTAGGGCAGCTGGGATTCAACTTAATATCTGTGTACCCACTTTGTACAGACGACCTCTAGAGACGGTCATTATCCCTCTCTTTGGCCGCCTCATAAATATAGGCTATTCTATAACATATGTGATTGTTATATGTGACTGCTGGTATAAACATTAATATTTGACCGGCTATGCGATTTGTATACTGTTTTGAGGCTTTGTCGCCTTATTGCATTATATGTACATTGTATGTTGGCCTTTTTTATCTTTTTCCTCTGTGTATTTTGTCTTATATGTTTTTGTGAATTCTTTAATAAAATATACAATTTTAATACTGGTGCCTACAAAGTCCAATCCCTTCCTTTCCAGTCTCTCTAGCAGTAAATAGCAGTCTTATGACTTCTATCAGTGTCTGGTTAAAGCTTGTAGGAGGAGTTTTCATTCTCCTCTGACTGTCCTATGAGGTTGCAGGACCCCTGTCCCTCTGTCTGGATTGTGCTGGTTGGCCCTGGGCTGATCACATGCACCCTCCCAAGAAAAAACAAAAACCTCCCTAGCAGTACAAATCAAACTGAGCATGGACAGAGTGACTCCAAAGGCTCTGTCTCATCAGGAGATGGATTGGTTTCACAGTGAGTATAACAGTCATGCTTTACTGCATATACAGATTGATTTTCTGTTGTGGGTTTAGTAACACTTTAAATGCGTATATGTGGCCAACCACCAGTGAATTCCAGATACCCCAGCCTTCTCATCCACGTGTCACATGCATAACATCCAGCGAACCATACGCGCTCACCTCCTGGATTGGACCGTAATCAAAAGTCAAGGTCAAACACACTTTTGCCTCTCTAGGGCTATACTCTAACTGTCTCCCAGTAACAATCACAGGAACCAACACATGGACTGGAGCTTCTGTTTGACCTCCTCCTCTCCACGTAAAAAGTGCTGCTGTAGTTTACTTGAGCCTCCTGTAGGATGGTTTCTGCCAAATTAAAGACTGGCCACTTCTATCTTCCCCTGCAAAGACAATGAGATGGTCAGCCCCAGCTGAGTGATCCCAACTAGTACATGCCCCTGTACTAGGTAGAGGCATGAACTAGTTGGGATCACTCACAGTGGCAGCACTCATCCTGCAGGAGACTTGAGGAGACTACAGCAGCACTTGAAAGGAGGAGGTCAATCAGAAGCTCCACTCCATGTTTTATTGACTGTGATTGTTACTGGGAGACAGGAGCCAGTTGGAGTATAGCCCTATAGGGTCAAAAGTGCATTTGACCTTTACTATTGATTAAGGACCAGCCCAGGAGGTGAACGCATATGGTTTACTGGGTGTTATGAATGTGACATGTGAGTAATTTGTTGAAGAGAAGCCTGGGATATCTGAAATTCACTGGCGGTTGGTCACACATACAAGGGTGTAGGAACCCACACAAATCTGGGGGGGACAGCATTTTTACTCGCCAGGTATATGCTTTTTCAGTAAATTGCGAGAGAGAGAGTGTGTATGTGTGTGTGTGCGTGCGTGTGCATGAAACAATTTTAATTGTATTATTTTTTATCATTTTATTTTATTTTTTTTTACAATGTCACTGACTATGACTCTGTCCATTCAGAAAAGGAAGGAGCTGGTAAATTACATATTTACCGACCTCTTCCTGGTTCTCTATTGTAACACATCCCCTGCAGCAGCTGGCAGGAGAGGGGAGTGAGCACAGTGGGGGGGGGGGGGGGAAGCACAGTAGGAGGTGGGGACCAGGGGAGCACACAGGGGCCCAGAGACAGCAGAACACAAGTGAACTGGATAGGAGTGGTGGGGGCAGCATACAGAGGAACCAATCTCCTCCATTTTCCTCCTGCAGCTACAGGATGAAAAAGGAGGACAGTGATTTCTCTACATGCTGCCCCCCACCGCCCCTCCTATCCAGGTGTACAGGGGAGCTGCACAGGCCCTCTAGAGCATGGGGTCCGGTTGCAATTGCAACCCCTGTAGTTACACCCCTGCTTATATTAGTGGTCAGTGGGAAGAATGCTTCTTATATTGGTCATCAGTGAGAAGAATGTCCCTTAAATTGGTGGTCAGTGGGAAGAATGTCCCTTACATTGGTGGTCACTGGAAGGAATGCTTCTTACATTGGTAATCAATGAGAAGAATGTCTCTTAAATGGATTGTCAGTGGGAAGAACGTTCCTTCCATTGGTGATCAGTGAGAAGAATGCTCCTTACATTGGTAGTCAGTGGGAAGAATTCTGCTTACATTGGTGGTCAGTGGGAAGAATGCTCCTTACATTGGTAGTCAGTGGGAAGAATGCTCCTTACATTGGTAGTCAGTGGGAAGAATGCTCCTTACATTGGTATTCAGTGGGAAGAATGCTCCTTACATTGGTGGTCAGTGGGGAGAATGCTGCTTACATTGGTGGTCAGTGGGAAGAATGCTCCTTACATTGGTGGTCAGTGGGAAGAATGCTCCTTACATTGGTGGTCAGTGGGAAGAATGTCCCTTACATTGGTGGTCAGTAGGAAGAATGTTCCTTACATTGGTGGTCAGTGGGAAGAATGTCCCTTACAGTGATAGTCAGTGGGAAGAATGCTCCTTACATTGGTGGTCAGTGGGAAGAATGTTCCTTACATTGGTGGTCAGTGGGAAGAATGTTCCTTACATTGGTGGTCAGTGGGAAGAATGTCCCTTACATTGATGGTCAGTGGGAAGAATGCTCCTTACATTGGTGGTCAGTGGGAAGAATGCTCCTTACATTGGCGGTCAGTGGGAAGAATGCTGCTTACATTGGTGGTCAGTGAGAAGAATGCTCCTTACATTGGTGGTCAGTGGGAAGAATGCTCCTTACATTGGTGGTCAGTGGGAAGAATGCTCTTTACATTGGTGGTCAGTGGGAAGAATGTCCCTTACATTGGTGGTCAGTGGGAAGAATGTTCCTTACATTGGTGGTCAGTGGGAAGAATGCTCCTTACATTGGGGGTCAGTGGGAAGAATGTTCCTTACATTGGAGGTCAGTGAGAAGAATGTCCCTTACATTGGTGATCAGTGAGAAGAATGTCCCTTACATTGGTGGTCAGTGGGAAGAATGCTCCTTACATTGGTGGTCAGTGGGAAGAAGGAGGAGGACACACCCAAAGAGCTCTCTGTGAGAACCAGCCCTTTTCAAGCCTGGGCCTTGCTTGCTAGCTTGGCCCAGGAACAATGCCTGATCCTGGGGGAGGCCCTGGGAGGGATCCCCCTGATGACACGGGGCCTAGTGAGGAGGAGGTGGAGGACCTGTCTGTGGGTCCAGGCCCTGGTGAGAATGCGGATGTCTTCAGCCAGAAGATTATCAATCGTTTTAGGGCGATTGGGAGAGCGGAAGAAAAACTTAAAGTTTTGAAGGCTGAACATAAATCCTTCAAAACCAAGTATTTCCAAGCCTGGAGTAAAAATCGCACAGCCATGAAGCCTGAGTTACAAGAACTGGAGGAAAAGGTAAAGGAACAATCTTTATTATTGGAAAGGCTGAAAGACAGAAGTGGAGCATTTAAAGAAAAGTTTGACAATGAGAGGCGTTTTACCAGCCAAGCATCAGCAAGTTCTGTGGATCAGCAGGCTCAGTTAATGGATGACCAGGCTCCATCTGCCTCTGCACCTCTCCCCCCATGCCAGAACTGGGAATCACCAGCGGCAACCAGCCAGGGGGTTGAGAGTGGACATGGATCCCTGACATTCATCCAGCAGATGGAGTCACCCCTGAAAGCAGACAAGTTTGTCTTTTCTGATGATCCATCAGAAATCCCTGAGGATGGGCAGAGGAGATACAGGCCAGCAAAGCCAGTAATGGTGGAGAAATCTCAGTACACCATGCTGCCATCCAACATGTCTGCCCCATCTGCTGTAGTGGATGGTGTCCCAGGTGAGAAGGAGCTCTGCATACAGCTACCTATGGGAGTTACCGCTGTGGAGAAACCGACAGACATGCAAGGAAAATCCCTGACCGTGGAATCCCCGGACCATCAGATGAATGTGGATGGACCTGCATTAAACACCCCAGGCATGGATTTTGCTGGTCTGGCTGAGACCAGTAGTCCCACGGCAAGCAAAATGGCTGCCAGCTCCAAAGAGCCTGCTTCATGTTCACCTGAGCCTCCCAGTCTTCCAGTGCTGATTGACCAGCTGAGTGCTGATGGGGGAGGGGATCAACATGGTTCTGGAAGTGGAATTGAAGTAGCAATGGAAATATCCTGCAATGCTTTACCTGCTGCTGTGTTAAAACAGAATGCTATTTCCACAGCTGAAAACCCTGTCCTAGTGGAAGAGGAGATGACAGCTGGAGTTTTTACCAGTGCAGCAGCTATGGATTCTGCTGTGAAGACAACAGCAATAATAAATATCCCAGCAAGTATAAAAAATGACATTAATGTTAAAGCAATGAATGTGGTGGGTGGTGGTGAAGGGGTTAGTAATGCTGGGAAAAATAAAAATGACATTTCTCCTCCTGCTCAGCAGAGGAAAGATTCGATTGCACAGATCAATCCCGAATCTGTGCAATCGTTATCTGCTAAGTGTGTGTCAGATAATTTAAAAAAAACTGATGGATTTTCTGCTGGGAGGAATGTTGGAAGCTATGCTTCAGCTTTGGGGAGTCACACCAGGGTGGGTGGTGGGAATTCTGTTATTGGTCAAAATTCAGGGAGGTTTGGTGGGTATAGGAGGAGGAATGTGGTACAGTTGAGGTGGGTGGGGGATGGAACTCCACCAGTAAGGGGGAGGGTGGCTGAGTTGATTTTGGAAATGGGGTTTAAAGTCTGTGATATTTTTGCTTTAATTTGCCCGGTGGGGAGTTATGAATTTGATTTGTCGTTTGTAAAACCTGAAAGTTTGGATCTCTTCTGGGAGAGATTTAGGAGGTGCAAGGGCCTTCAGCAGTGGAGTGGTTTGGTGCCAAAAGTGATTTCAAGACAGCCTCTGATAAAATCAGTGACCATTTTGGTGCGTAACGAATCCATACCAGAGGCTGATTTATTAGTATGGCTACGCCGATATGGCGAGGTCCTCACTCCACTGCGGAAGGTCCTTGATGAGCATGGGATATGGACAGGGGCCTGGACAGTGTCACTAAAATTGGGGGTGCTGGGCGATGTAGTTCAGCACCTTCCCTGCTCAGCCTTTCTGGGTAGGGATAGGCTGACCATTTTCTACCAAGGTCAGCCTAAGGTGTGCAATAAATGTGGTGATAAAGGCCACTTTGCATCGTCCTGCACCCACAAGAAGTGCTCACTGTGCCAGGATTTAGGCCATTTGGCCAGAGAATGCACCCAGATTCGGTGCAATTTGTGCCAGCAGCTGGGTCATCCATATAGCCAGTGCCCAGAGGCACTGCATAACTTGCCAGGATTGGAGACTGAGCTGCAGAGGCTTGATAAAGAAGATGAAGCAGCTGAAGTTAGAGAGGAAATTGTTGTTGCCCCTCCTGTGTCTGTTGTGTCAGATTCTGTTTCCCCTGGTGATGTGGTCCCTGAGTCTGTCCTTCCTGTGTCTGTTGTGTCAGATTTTGTTTCCCCTGGTGATGTGGTCCCTGAGTCTGTCCCTCCTGTTGTTCCTACATCTACTGTGCGTAGATCCTCCAGACTAGCGGAAGCTGCTGGGGGGGCGGGTATAGTGGATCTTCCCCCTCGGCCTACTCCACCTCCAGTCCCTGTCTCTCGACACCGCAAACGCGGCCAAGAGGGTGCAGGGGTGCTGGATGGTGGTGGGGTCGATGGGGTTGAGGGAGGAGTGTCCATGTCCCATGTCTCACCCTCTGTTGTGGAGGATTCGGATGAGGAGGGGTGGGAGAGGACAAAGAGGAAGAAAAAGAAGAAGAGGAAGACCAGTAAAGTGGTCGTTTCTTCCTTACAGTTAGAGCCAGGAGGGGTTCCTCTTGGCAACACATTTTCGGTTTTATCAGGGGAGGAGTTGGTGTCGGATTTATCTATTTGTTTATCATCTATGGATGAGGGGGAGTCACATAGTGTAAAGAGAGCTGTCTCGGGTGATGAGAGTGTGGTGGAGGTTAAGAAACGACTACCCCAATCATCCTGATGGCAGTGCCCGCTCTGATAAAGGTGGCGACCATTAATGTCGCCAGCGTGAAATCTGCAAGAGCTCGTGATATTGCCTTATTTTTGCTCAGTGAGTTTGATGCTGAGATTTTATTTTTGCAAGAGACCTGGCTCAATACTTTGGCCGATGTCCATCTAGCAAAAAGGGAGTGGAGATGCGGTCCCTCCTTTTGGTCTCTTGCGGCTGAGCCTTGCAGCGGAGTTGCGGTTCTTTTTAAAACCGATATGGTAACGTGCCGGCGGATAATTGAGGTAGAAATGGGGAGATGCATGGTCTTAGACGTCTCTGTTAGGGGGCAGGACCTGCGCCTCATCAATATCTATGGACCGCAGTCAAAATGGGACAGGAAATGCCTCTTCACAAAGATCAAGCCCTTCCTTTTTACATCCCAGCAGGTTGTCTTTGGAGGTGACTTTAACACCATAATTAGGCCTGAAGACAGGAGGGTCTCCATAGACAGGCTGGGTTATGATAGCGTTTTTCTTAGAGATATGGTTAGACAAGCAGGCCTGGTAGATGTGCACATTAAGCACTGCCCTGGCAGCACGGGATTCACGTTTCAGAGAGGGAATAGTCAGAGTAGGATAGATAGGTTTTTTTTAAAGGAGAACTCTGCTTTCTCGGCTCCTGAGTTGAGGGCGGTGGAGTTCTCTGACCACTGTATGCTGTCTGTGACTCTGAATGCCTCGGACACTCCACCCAGGGGAAGGGGTACCTGGAAACTGAATTCGGCTCTCCTGGAAGATGTAGAGGTAAGACAATCCTTTGAGGATTTTTTTCAGGCACAGGTTTCTATTCTGGACTTTTGCAGCAGTAAGTCAGAGTGGTGGGAGCTTGTGAAACAAAGGGCGATTGGACTTTTCAAGGCCATAAGTAAGAAGAAGCAGCTTGGTATGTATATTGTCTACCAGCATTTGCGGAGGAAGCTTGATCGTCTTGTCTCGTATGGAGGAGATCCAGGGGAGATCTCGGAGGTAAAGCTTCTTCTTAGGAAGTGTCAATACGACCGGCATGCCTCCTTGGTTCTGGAGAGAGATTACGGGAAATATCACTCGCCTGATCCTTACCAGAACTGTAAGCAAGGCATAGCAGTTAAGACGGTCATAGGTCTGAGGGATAGTACGGGTTCCCTGGTTAAGTCCAGATCAGGGATCCTGGAGATCTTCAGGTCATATTACGCAGACCTTCTGGGAAGAAAGGACCTTAGTCGGGACAGGATGGAAAGCTTTCTGGATTCTACTCCAGGATTGGGAAATGATACATTGCCTTTGATGGATTTGACAGAACCAATTTCAGCGGATGAGGTAGTTCGTGCTATAGAGAAGCTGGCTACCAAAAAATCGCCTGGGCCAGATGGGTTGACAGCTGAATTTTACAAGTGTTTTAAGTCCATTCTGGCTCCCTTTTTAGCGGAGGTTTATAACAGCTGTTTAGAAGAGGGTTCTCTCCCTCCCTCCATGAGGCAATCCGCTGTGATTCTTCTGTCAAAAGGTAAAGACCCCTCAATAATTGAGAACTGGCGCCCCATCAGTCTTCTCAATGTTGATAGAAAGATCTTGGCGAAGATTCTTTTTTGGCGCTTGTCGTCAGTAGCAGGCGATTTGTTGTCCAATCATCAGCACTGCTCGGTCCAGGGCAGAAGTACCTTTTCAGCAATTTTAGCTGTCCGGGAGGCTTTGGAGCGATGCAGGGCTGCTGGATGGAGAAAGTACTTGCTGGCATTGGATCAGGCGAAGGCTTTTGATCGAGTCAATCATGAGTACCTGTATTTGCTACTTGGTAGATACGGCCTGCAGGGGAGGTTTATTGATTGGCTGAAAACATTATATAAAGGGGCTGAGAGCTTCCCACTTGTTAATGGTTGGGTTGGACGGCCTTTTGAGGTTGGCTCTGGTGTGCGCCAGGGGTGTCCTTTGAGCCCCCTGCTATATGTATTCGCAATCGACCCCTTCATAAGAAGGTTAGAGAGTGGATCGTTGTGTGGGGTGCCTTTGGGCATTGCTGGTGTGCCACCTTTGAAGGTCGTGGCCTATGCTGATGATGTGTCTGTTATTATCTCTGGGATGGAGGAGGCGCAGGAGGTGGTTTCTGTGATAGAGCAGTACACAGAGGCTTCTGGCTCTAAAATCAATCATGAAAAGAGTGAAGTTTTCTGGATGGGTGAGGAGGGTGAAAGCTTCGAACTTCCGGATGCCTTCCCAGAGCCCCAGCAGGAAATTAAAGTGTTGGGCATCAAATTTGGTCCGGGTGACTATGGTCATCGAAATTGGGAAAGCAGGTTGTTGAATGCCAATGCCAAGGTGGCAAGCTGGAAGAAATGGAAACTTTCCTTGAGGGAAAGGGTTGACTTGATTAAAACTTACCTGATCTCAATCTTTTTATATGTCAGCTTTGTCTGTATCTTGCCGGAATCTCTCTATGCAAGGGTGTACAGCTGCTTTTTCCAACTGTTATGGGGAAATAGGCTGAACCTGATCAAACGCAATGTAACTTACCTGTCCAGGCGGGAGGGTGGTCTAGGAATGGTCAACCCTATAGTTTTCTTTTCTCTGCTCTTTTTAAAGTATAATCTTGGTAATATGTTAGCAGAGACCCCGCCGGGATGGGTGGGTATTTTTCAATCTTGGTTTAGGCCTTTTCTGCGATGCTGGGAAGATGGCGGGCCAGTGAAAAGTCTGAGAGTCCGACATGGCAAGCTTCCGGCTTATGTTGCCCCGTGTCTGAAAATACTTAGGCAGTGGCAGGTGACAGTGGGGGATATCAAGTCCCTCCCCAGAAAGCTTCTGGAGAAGAGGATTTTGGGCTCTGCTTTCAGTGTGTCACTGACCTTAAGGGATTGCCCAGGCCCCGTAATGAGGGAGGGGTTGCGTTTAATTAACTTAGGAAGAATCCCTTTGAAGTTTAGGGATCAAGCCTGGCTCGCTTTCCATGGAAGGCTCTATGTGAGAGGGAACCTGAAGCATCGCCCTGTGGATGATCGGGATTGTCCTAGAGCGGAGTGTGTTGGTAAAGTGGAATCTATGGACCACTTTTTGCTCCAGTGTCCCTTTAACATAGAGGTGTATAAAAGGGTGGGGAGGGCTCTAGGCCTCCCCTTTCTCTATCGCATGAGTTATGCGGAGTGGGTGTACGGGGCATTCCCGACTCGCTGGGATTTTGATTTGGATACACTTTTTCTAGTTAGTATAGTTGTCCGTTACTTCACGTGGAATGCACGGTGCCAGATTACCCTGCGGAAGAAAGTCCTCCCTGTTGAGGTGGTGGTGTACGATATTCTGGGTGAGGTTGGGAAGATTCGGGGTCTTGAGAAGGGCAGGGAGCCTCGAGCGGTCTGGATAAGGGCGTGGAGGAATATCAGACCTGCTTTTGGTGAACTGTCCATCTCTGGGTGAGGAGCTCTTTTCCTATGCTATTTCTTTCACGCCCTTAGCTTTTGTTGGTTAATATCTTCTTTTTGAAGAAGGGCTGCATGCATAATGGGGGTGGTTTTGTTTCTTGACCTCGCAGGTTGGATGTCTGGTGTGGTGGTGTGAGTCCTACTAAGATTATTTTCTCCGGTAATGACAGTTTCATGATGTGAGTTTTGTTTTTGCTGTAAAGCCATTCTTTATTTGAGAGCAGAACTTGCTATGTATTTTTTTCCATTTTCATGTAAATATGTATATATTTATTTATGTATATTGATTTTATGATTATTGATTGCAAGACTTTTAATAAACAAAAATTGGGAAGAATGTTCCTTACATTGGAGGTCAGTGAGAAGAATGTCCCTTACATTGGTGATCAGTGAGAAGAATGTCCCTTACATTGGTGATCAGTGGGAAGAATGTTCTTTACATTGGGGGTCAGTGGGAAGAATATTCCTTACATTGGGGGTCAGTGGGAAGAATGTTCCTTACATTGGAGGTCAGTGAGAAGAATGTCCCTTACATTGGTGATCAGTGAGAAGAATGTCCCTTACATTGGTGGTCAGTGGGAAGAAAGTCCCTTACATTGGTGGTCAGTGGGAAGAATGCTCTTTACATTGGGGGTCAGTGGGAAGAATATTCCTTACATTGGAGGTCAGTGGGAAAAATGTCCCTTACATTGGTGGTCAGTGGGAAGAATGTCCCTTACATTGGTAGTCAGTGGAAAGAATGCCGCTTATATTGATGGTCAGTGGAAAGCACCACCATTACACACAGCTAGCATAATCATTGGTGTTTAGAGGAGTGTTACTGGTAGCATCACCAGGTACAAATAAAAGGTAAAAAGCTTGAAAATATGCAGCCATGTTGAAATTAGACCCCTAAAAACAAAGACATTTCCTAATGGGTTAGTGAAAGCTTCAGTACTGAATACAAGCACTCTCATTCCAATGCCTGTGCCCAAGTACAACAAGCTAAATCAACTGTTCTGTACAATTTATGCCACCAAAATTGTAGAAAGAATTTTCCCGGTGTCATAGGTTTGGTTTGATTTGGTACTTTTAAATTCCTTACCCCTTTTTCCCACTGCACTTTGACATTTCAACTTGACAGGTCAAACTAGAGTAAAATCAAAGCTGTGGTCTCTCAGCATTTGTGTCACCCTCTTCGTAATACATTGTGACAGTGCTACGCCAATCACAGGACTGGCTGAACAGAATTACAAATTATTTAAACAGTTCACAGAGTTATTTAAGTTGTAGTTTATTGGTTTGGCCCCAAGCTCTGATTGAATTCTCAGGGAAGCCTCCACTATGTACATTTTGCACACTGATAGACCTCATGCAAGGAACAGGGAGAATGAATATTATACCCTCGGCACATCTTGCTGCCATATAACCTTGTTAGCCTCAGATCCAGTTACAGGTCATTCATGATGGAGCACAGGGAGCCTTGTAAAATGTTTTCAGCAGCTGCTATTAGAAAGCTATGTAGCCTTTGGTCACATCCCCAGCTTAAAGATCACACAGAAAAGTCATGCACATGGAATAACTTCTGTGAAAAAGAATCACCTTGCAATAATAGAGTCAGACGATTCCCCCTCACTCAGCAGCAACTCCACTCCAGGATTCTAGCAGGCAGCATGTGTTCTCTTCGCAGTGGGGAGAACTCCTCCTCCCCCTGCACTCTATTGGTGTCAGCTAGTCAGCTGACTTTCTTTCACTGTCCCACTGCATCAGCCTCCTCTGTTTATTGGAGGATCGGCAGGGCTGAGGGGGGCAGCAGCAGACTGCTTTACAGAGCAACCGGCCGCTGTGGACACCTCTCCCCCCCAACCCCCCGCCGCTCCGCACAACGATCGGGGAGGACGGCAGTTACAGTACTAGTAGCCACTAGCAGATCAGTCAGGACTCATCAGGCGGACGGACGGGCCCATAGTTCCGCTACTGACTGGGGGGGATTTCACCATACCTGTCCCCCCCGCATTATTTCCTGGGGGGGATGTGTCCCCCCCGTCCCCCCCGGTTCCTACGCCCATGCACACATACATATTAAAAGTTCCAGCCTGGGGGGAGGGAAATTAAAAGTCAGTAGCTGCAAATACTGTAGCTGCTGAATTTTAATATAAGGACACTTAACTGTCCAGGTAGCCTGCGATGCCGGAACCTGAAGCCGACCCATCCATTGGCTCCGGGTGCAGGTGTCGGCATAATTACTAAGGGAAACAGGAAGTGAAGCCTTGCAGCTTCACAGTCTGTTTACTTTTCTGAATGGTCCTGCTGTCTTCTGGGACCTGTGTGTGTCTCTCAGAAGGCAGCGAGGGGGGGGGGGGGAGAGGTGGGCCGCAAATGACATAGGCCGCCGCGACGCCCTTAAACAAAAGTGAGAGTGGGCACCTGTTTTTGACAGGTGCCCTCCGACGACGTCTCCGGCGATTATGCCGGTCTCTGCAGCTTATTATATAGCCATTAGGGGCGTGGCCGCCAGATGACGTCATCGGGAGACCCCGTCCCCTTATGTCACAGATGATGTCATCTGTGACATAAGGGGGCGGGGTCTCCCGATGACATCATCTGGCGGCCACACCCCTAATGGCTATATAATAAGCTGCAGAGACCTGCATAATCGCCGGAGACGTCGTCGTCGGAGGACCGGAGGAAGAAGAAGAGCCGACAGCTAAAGACCAGAAGACCAGAATACCGGAGAGGAGAAGACAAGACAAGAAGAGCAGACAGCAAAAGAGCAGAAGACCGGAGAGGAGAAGACAAGAAGCAAAAGAGCAGAAGACCGGAGAGGGAGAAGACGGGATGAAGATTTTTAATAAACTTTCCAAAACGTCTCCTGTCGTTATTTACACACACTGTCTTTTATGGGGTGAATGGGTAGGGGTACAGTGTACCCCATACCCATTCACATAGGGAGGGGGTCCGGGATCTGGGGGGCCCCCTTGTTAAAGGGGGCTTCCAGATTCCGATGAGCCCCCTGCCCGCAGACCCCCACAACCACCGGCCAGGGTTGTGGGGATGAGGCCCTTGTCCTCATCAGCATGGGGGCAAGGTGCTTTGAGGTGGGGGGTGCAGAGCCCCCCCTACCCCAAAGCACCCACACCCCCCCGTGTTGAGGGCGTGTGGCCTGGTATGATCCAGGGGGGGTGGGGCCGCTCGCTCGTCCCCTCCCCTTTCCTGGCATGCCGGGCTGCATGCTCGGATAAGGGTCTGGTATGGATTTTGGGGGGGACCCCACGCCATTTTTTCGGTGTGGGGCTACCCTCAAATTCCATACCAGACCCGAAGGGCCTGGTTTGGAACCTGGGGGGGAACCCCACGCCGTTTTTTTCCCCATTTTGGCGTGGAGTTCCCCCTCAAGATTCTCACAGTGCAGGTCGCGCCGCAAGTCGGATCACCCTGATCCGACCTGTGGTGCGACTTCCATTCAAATCAATAGGCTCCCATAGGGAACCATTGATTTTGAATGGAGGCAGAAAAAACGCTGCTAACAGCTACTGTGGCCAAGCGTGCAATAACGCTAGTGGAAAAAGCTACTGAAAGCACGTTTTTACAGCTGCTGTTTCCCGGCGTCAAGTAAACAGCTTTGGAGCACGTTTTTATGACGCCCTGTGTGCATGGAGCCTTCACGTCTGACTGGGCAACATGTCATTGTTATAGTGGTCCTGAATGCAAAAAGCAGGGTTCATACGGTCATGAAAATCCTGGAAAAGTCATGGGATTTTGACATGACACTTTCCAGGCCTGGAAAAGTTATGGAAAATGAGTAAACCCCACTAAGTTTTGGAAAAGTCATGGAATTTTGTGCAACTATTTAATTTAGAAAATGTTTTGTATTGTACAGTATTCTGTGGGAGCGGGGCACAGTAAGTGGACTATTTTCTCTGTTTCGGGTTTAGGCGGATTAATCAGCCGCAGCGCAGTGCACAGCTGAAGCCTGGTCACTAGCCTCTGCAATATGAATAGACCGTGATAGGCTGGGAACTCTGCAGTGGATTGATCTGCTGAAACCTGAATCTGAGAAGTGCACTTACTGTCCCGCTCCCAGGGGCGTACCAGCGGGGGGGGGGGGGGGGGGGGGCGCGCACACTGGGGGACGTTAGCCGGGCCACTCGGATCGCCGCACTGGGGGGTGTCAGCTGGACCACCCGGATCACCGCACTGGGGGGGGTGTCAGGCCACACTGGGGGGTGTCAGGCCGGTGTCTGCCGGGCCGCCCTCATCGCCGCACTGGGGGGGGGGAGTGTCAGGCCGGTGTCCGCCGGGCCGCCCGCATCGCCGCACTGATGGGTGTCAGGCCGGTGTCCGCATCTCAGTGTGAAGAACTTCTTAGAAGGCAGCTGCAGCGGCAGGAAGAAGGTCAGTGCCTGAGGAGTCTTGTTTTGTGTGCTGGATAGGAGGGGGATGTGATGGGGCAGCTGCATAGAGATGAATTGAACTTTCCATATTTATTCCTCATGCTGTCGCTAAATGCTTGTTACTCCTCCTCTCAGCGGCTGCAGGAGGAATATGGAAAGTTCAATTCATCTATATGCAGCTGCCCCATCCCCCTCCTATACAACTTCCTTTGCTTGCCCCCCTCAGTGCTCTTTAGCCCCCCCTCAGTGCTAATAACCCCCCCCCTCAGTGCTCTTTAGCCCCCTCAGTGCTCTTTAGCCCCCCCCGTGCTCTTCTGCTCCCCACAGTGCTTTTCATCTCCCCCCCATGCTCTCTGGCTCCCCCAGTGCTCTCCACACCCCTGTGCTCCCTGGCTTCCCCCTCAGTTATTTCCAGTTCCCCCCCCCAGACAGTGCTCTCCAGTTCCCCCCTCCCCCTGTGCTCTCCATCCCCCTGGTTTTCCCTGCTTCCACCCCCCTGCGCCTTCCAACCCCCCTGCAATGCTTTCCAACCCCCCCCCCCCTTAATTCTCTCCAGCCCCCTCCGTGCCATTGAGCTCCTCCAGTGCTCTCTGCTTCCCCTGTGCTCTCCGGCCTCCCTAGTGCTCTTCTATCTTCTATCATGTCCGCAGTTCTTGACCTTCTCTTGTATCATGTCTGCAGTCTCTGACCATCTCTTGTATCATGTCCGCAGTCTCTGACCATCTCTTGTATCATGTCCGCAGTCTCTGACCATCTCTTGTATCATGTCCGCAGTCTCTGACCATCTCCTGTATCATGTCCGCACTCTCTGACCATTTCTTGCATCATGTCCGCACTCTCTGACCATCTCTTGCATCATGTCCGCACTCTCTGACCATCTCTTGTATCATGTCCGCACTCTCTGACTATCTCTTATATCATGTCTGCAGTCTCTGACCATCTCTTGTATCATGCCCGCAGTCTCTGACCATCTCTTGTATCATGTCCGAAGTCTCTGACCATCTCTTGTATCATGACCGCAGTCTCTGACTATCTCTTGTTTCATGTCCCCAGTCTCTGACCATCTCTTGTATCATGTCCACAGTCTCTGACCATCTCTTGTATCATGTCCACAGTCTCTGAACATCTCTTGTATCATGTCTGCAGTCTCGGACCATCTTCTGTATCATGTCTGCAGCCTCGGACCATCTTCTGTATCATGTCTGCAGTCTCTGACCATCTCTTGTATCATGTCCGCAGTCTCTGACCATCTCTTGTATCATGTCCGCAGTCTCTGACCATCTCTTCTACCATGTCCGCAACCTCTGACCATCTCCTGTACCATGTCTACAGTCTTTGACCACTTCCTCTATCATGTCCACAGCCCTACACTTTTTTGCCCAGGACTTGACCCCTGAGTATAGACAAGAGTAAGCGCCGCATTTGTGCATCTGTGCCATCCATACCAGTCCACCTGCACCTCCATCATGACTGTGGCTTGGGCCTAAAGAGTAAGCGCCGCATCTGACTGTGCCATCCATACCAGTCCGGGTGCACCTCCATCATGACTGCCTAAACTGAAGCTTTTTCCCCAAGCAGGAGCGGCCATTAATCTTCTTTCTCCAGTTACAGTATATTGGTCAAATTACAAGTTAACTTTATGGGGGTAACACAGTTTCAGCTAAAGTTAGTGTGTTCACAGGGTAGCAATGCCATGGAAATGCAGCTTTAAAATGTATGGCTTCATGATGAAAAGTATGAGAGGTGGCTGGAGAAAGATCAGGACCCGGGACGTGCTAAATGTACAGTGTGTGTTGTAAAACGTTTGACATTTCGAACATGGGAGAGGCAGCGCTGTCTAGCCACGCTAAAGGTGCAAAGCACCAGTCTGCAGCTGCGTGCTCGACAGCTTCCAATCCGATCGCTGGCTTTTTCACCCGTGCGCCTGAAGTGACACCGGCTCCCAGCTGCGGCAGCGGTGCTTCCATCTCATCCACTGTAAAACAAGGGACCATTTTGAGTCACGCTGTATCCAGAAACGAAACCCTAACTGCAGAGGTACTGTACACTACAAAGATTGTCATTTATTTTAGTAAAAATACGCTGGGTGTGACATGGATTTTCTTCTTATTTAACATGTATACATAGACATTTCATGAAACTTTAGGTCATGAATATTTACGTGAAGTCATGGAAAAGTCATGGAAAAGTCATGGAATTTTATTGGTGAAAATGTGTATGAACCCTGAAAAAGTGTGGATTTGCTATGTTATAGGGGAGATCTAGAAAACCTAAGTCTGCCTAAGCAGGTTTTTATCCTAAATTTCTCCTAAAAAATAGCAATGCATCCACATGGTGTTGTTTTAGTAAAGGCTAATAGGTTGTTCACTTTGAAAGGGAAGTTGCACTATGTAAGGGTGACTCAGAAGAAGATGGTGATGCAGAAGAAGACAAAACAAAACCACAAAAAGGCAACCTGGTGTTTCATCACTGCTGTAGAGATAAAAATATTCTGAGACTTTAAGCTGCGGTCAGGTTCAGTCTTTCCATCCGATTCTCTACACTACAAATTATAGCTAATAATTTGCATGGTTTATTTACGATATATAATATATATTTCCCAATCCAATGGAAGACACTGAAAAGTTGATCTATTGATGGGCCCTGTATTCTTTTAGCATTTTAATTATTAGGTACTGTAATGTCTAACCTACCAACAAATCAAATGACATTTGTTTGATTGAAAGGTGCAGAGCAGAAAATGCTGTATTCTCAGCATGGCAGTAATAGGAGTCATTGGATCTCTAGAACCATTAACACACAGGGGCAGTGTTTGCGCTAACATGCAGGCACACCAAGCCCCATTTCGTTGATTGTCAAAATAAAGGACAAGTGTGTATTTTTCCTGGCACTGGAAAAAGGAACACTCTGCCCCTGTATAATTGACAGAATAAATGAAGCCTGCTTGAAAATGGACAAACTTTAAATATCCTTGCACAGGAAAACCAGAGCAAGACGTAAGGCTGGCTAATTATAAAAGTTGCTTTACAAAAGATAATTCAAAGCAATAATTTAGCAAACATAATCAAGTAGCACAGATGGGAATTTTGATGAATGGTTTGCAACATGCAATTAGCGGCTCTAGCAGTTACATATCATTAACCCCCAGAGCACAAAAATTATTTTCTCATTATTAGCTGAAAAGGTAAAATTAAGCTGACTAGACTGTAAAGGAAAAAAATACAATTAATTACCTCTATTTACTATAATCATTATTTTAAACATAATTTTTTTTCTACTCGATACGTGATTGAAAACATCAGAATTATAGGTTTTGTTATGTTAATTTACAGATGAAAGTTTTAGAAAAATGGCCTGAAGAAATATTAAAAAAGGGCAGTTTTCCCAGTGTGAATGCATTGCTTTTTATTCACTGTATAATTGCACATTGCCATTAAATCTGCTCTTTTAATAGCTTTAAGTAAGTCTGGGCTTCAATTAAATGACTGTATACTGAACATAAGATCTTGACTGGTACTGGGCAAGGGGTTTCAAGTAATATAGTGCAAAGTGTTATACAGTAATACACAGCACATCCTGAAAAGAGAAAATAATAAACCTATAGACAACAATCCAACATCATCCACATTAGAAGCATTGGAACTGATTTACTGAAGCTTACATTGGTGCATCAACTGTGCTGGACAGCCAGGTTGTACTCTCACAATATTTACTAAGCCTCTATAATGTGCAGGGTTAAAGTGTACATATGGCCAATTTACTTTGAAGTAAATAAAAAAATTTGATTTTTCTGTACTGTATTGGGGTCTATCTAACTACTGTTAGCTCAGGGGTCGACAAATCCTAGGTGCCAGGTCACCATGGCGACTAGAAATTGCATCTTGGCACCTAGGCTTTTGTCAGCCTTCCGCAGCCGCCTCCTACTTGCCGTTCACAATATAGCCCAAAGTGTAAGATCCTTGGGGTATTCAATGCTTTTCTGCCTCTTTACTTCCGGGTTGCGTTCCACCACTCAGGTAGGTGGAACGCATATGGGTGTGGTAATGGTTCACAGCGCTGACGTCATCATCAGGTGCCGCATAGGGCGCCTATTTCAACTGACGGTCTGCACTCACACATCATTCGTGCAACCGCTCCTGATAGATGCCTAACCTGACGCTGCCGAATCTTCCAGTGACACACCCCATTCCTGGATTGACCGGAGCCTCGCTACCTCGCTCTACTCCTATTTGCTTCCTGGCTATTGATAAGTACCCCACAGGGGACCCCTCCTTATCAACAACGCTTGCTACCTATTACCTACATTATTGAACTGATTGCTAGCTCTTTTACATCTTGCTCTTTAATCTCTACTACCTGCATTGCTGAATTAGATTGCTAGCTCTCATACATCCTGCTTGCTAATACCTAAACCTGCATTACTGAACTAGCTTATCAACTCTTGTACATCTTGCCTACTACTATTTACCACCTGTTGAATGTACTAGATTGCTAGCTCTTGAGATTACTATTCATCACCACTTGCTACCATTCCTCAGAACCTATACCATCAGTGTATCATACCACTGCTACTTGCATTTAGTACCTGTCACTCTCATAACATCACTTACTGAGTGTTTGTACATGTGCATACTGAACCAGGCTGAACCACTATGATGAGTCAAGAGAGTTGGATCAGGTGATTTAACATTTCTCTACAAGACTACTGAGTGGAACCCTGCAGCTGTAGATCCAGTCCATTGACATAAATAGTCAGAGCGTTACAGATTGCACGAACCCAAAAAATGGATCCAGCAGATATGGCCACTCATGTCATGCACCTAACTCAAAAAGTAGAAACATTAGTTCATACCATCACTGAAGTACAAAAGGAAAATCATACCTTAAGACAACAGGTAGCCCGTGTATCACAACTTAATGCTGCTCAACCCCGTGAACCCAAGATAAACCCTCTACAAGTGTTCACTGGTGACCGGAAAAAATTTTGTGAGTTTACAAACGCATGTCAATTGCTTTTCAGTTTAAAACCTCGCACTTATAATACAGACCGCATTAAAGTCTGTACTACTATCTCTTATATGTCAGGTGATCCACGGGCCTGGGCAGATTCCTTTTTTGAGAAAGATGACTCTATTCTCAACTCATATCCTGCGTTTCTAGCAGAATTCTCTCGCCTCTATGAAGATCCAAATAGGCAAGGTACTGCTGACAGTCAACTGAGAGCCTTAAAACAGGGAAGGAGACCTGTTGAGGACTTTGTAGTGGAGTTCAAGAGATGGACCCTTGATTCAGGGTGGAATGACGCATCTCTACGAACTCAGTTCAGGCTTGGTCTATCCGAAGCCATAAAGGACGAGCTCGCCCGGGTGGAATTACCTGGCACCTTGGATGCTTTAATACAGCTTAGCATCAACATTGACAGACGATTACGAGAAAGGAAGGCTGAGAAAACGGGAGTCTCACCACCCAATCCTTCTCGTTTTTCGTCTTCTGAACCTACTCCTATGGAGGTAGGGATCATACGCTCTCCACTATCAACTGCTGAACGAGCCAGGAGAAAATCCTCGAATCTTTGCATGTATTGTGCTTCAGCTGATCATCTAATAAGCGTCTGTCCCCTTGTCCGCAAAAAAGAGGGTGAGTTTTCACATATATTATTAGGGGGGTTAACGACTTCTTTATCTAATCCCTATCTTTTCATTCAATTGATTTTGCAGTGGGACCAAAATAGGATCACTACCAAGGCTATGATCGACACAGGATCTTGTGGGAACTATATTGACACTAATTTTGTTACTTTAAATAAAATACCTATTATTTCAAAATCCATACCCCTCTCTGTTAGTTTAATTAATGGTGTTCCATTATCTTCTGGTCCAATTACTAAACAAACTCAAGCACTTCTAGTTACTGCAAATGAGATGCATGTTGAGACAAACATTTTCGATGTGTTACCTTCACCACATTTCCCAATTATTCTGGGACTTCCCTGGTTACACTTGCATCAACCTAACATCGATTGGAAAACACGAACACTGACTTTCCCTTCTCACTACTGTGAGACAACGTGTAAAATCCAATCCTACCAAAATGTCCTTTCTATGCTGTCAGATCAAACCCCACCACCATGTTATCAGGATCTCCACACAGGGACTATGATTGTTCCATCGATCTACTCCCTAACAGTAAATTACCCTTTGGACATGTATATCCTCTATCTCAGGATGAACTTTCTCATCTCAAGCAATACTTGGATGAGAATTTAGCTAAGGGGTTTATCAGACCCTCTACCCCTCCCACAGCTGCAGGACTTTTCTTTGTCCGCAATAAGGATCAAAGCCTTAGGCCTATCATTGATTATAGGCAATTGAACAACATCACAATAAAGGATCGCTATCCTTTACCTTTAATCCCTGAACTAATTGAACAGGTGCGTGGAGCCACTTACTTTTCTAAGTTGGACTTAAAAGGTGCATATAATATCATCCGTATACGTAAAGGGGATGAGTGGAAGACGGCATTCAGAACCAGGTATGGACTGTTTGAATACCTGGTAATGCCCTTTAGATTATGCAACGCTCCCACAGCATTCCAACGATTCATAAACGATATTTTCAGGGATCTACTTGATGTTTGTGTTGTGGTATATCTGGACGATATACTTATCTACTCGCAATCGTTGTCTGAACATGTAAGACATGTGCGACTTGTCCTTGCTAGATTACTTTCACACAATCTATATGTGAAATTGAAGAAATGCCTATTCCATATGGAAGAAGTTCCATTCCTGGGATACGTCATATCAAAAAACGGCATCCAGATGGATAAAAGCAAGATATCATGTATCCTAGATTGGCCTATACCAACAACTCGTAAGGCATTACAACGATTTCTTGGATTTTCAAATTTCTATAGGAAATTCATAAAAAACTTCTCTACCATCGTAAGACCATTAACTCAACTCACAAGTGTGAAAAAGACGTACAAATGGTCTGAAGACGCTAATCAAGCTTTCGGCCTATTAAAGACAAGTTTCACATCTGCTCCCATATTACGTCATCCAGACCCATCTTTACAATACATCTTAGAGGTGGATGCATCCAATATGGCCGTAGGAGCAGTTCTCTCTCAGAGACCAACAAGTACGTCTCCTCTACACCCTGTTGCTTTCTTTTCCAAAGCACTAAGTGCTCCTGAACTCAACTATCCAGTGGGTGAAAAGGAGCTACTTGCCATAAAATTGGCACTTGAAAATTGGCGACATTTGCTTGAAGGTACTCGGTTACCAATACTCATATATACTGATCACAAGAATCTCCAATACCTTCAAACCAATAAAACACTTTCCCATCGGCAAGTCCGTTGGTCATTATTCTTTTTAAGATTTAATTTCCTAGTGACCTACAAACCAGCAGAGAAAAACAAGAAGGCTGATTCATTATCTCGGTTAACTGAAGATAACTGTGTAGAAATCCCCTCACGTCCTATTATACCACAAGATCGTATCGTGGGCGTTGTTCGTTCCTTGAAGGAAGAGATTCTGCATAGTCTAAGATTGGACTCACCACCACCTCATTTACATTCCGATGCAGAAGGCTTTCTCTACTTTGATGATAAACTTTACATACCTCCTGATGTTCGCTCTAAGATCCTGGAACTATCACATGATGTACCTATGGCAGGACATATGGGTATGACCAAAACATTAAATCTGCTCACCAGGCAATTTTGGTGGCCTGGAATGAAAACATCCGTACAGAAGTTCGTTTCCTCATGTCACACCTGTGCTAGGTATAAATCCGACACTTCAAAACCATTCGGATTACTCTGCAGTTTACCCATACCCAAAGTTCCATGGGAAGTTGTGTCCCTAGACTTTATAGTGGAATTACCACCTTCCAAGGGATTTACCACCATTTTAGTGTCAGTGGACCATCTGACTAAGATGGCACATTTTGTTCCCATTCGCAGATTACCTTCTTCCAAGGAAACAGCGGAACTATTAGTTAAACATGTATTCAAATTACATGGAATCCCAAACACTCTTATATCAGACAGGGGTTCACAATTTATTTCCAAGTTTTGGCAATCCTTATGCCGTATATTACGTATTGAGCGAAAGCTTACTTCACCTTACCATCCACAAACTAATGGACAAACTGAGCGGGTCAACCAATGTATCGAACAGTATCTGCGCTGTTACACTTCTTATTTACAGGATGATTGGACGGATCTTCTTCCTCTAGCGGAATTTGCTTATAATAATGCAACCCACAGTACTACCAAGCAAAGTCCGTTCTTCCTTAATTATGGGTTTCATCCCACACTCCTTCCTCCACATATATTACCTTCAAGTAATCCGGTAGCCACTGACTGCCTCACACAAATAAAGGATTCATTGGATTTACTCAACACCACCATCTCTCATGCCCACAGCCAGCAGAAACGGTACTACGATCTCCGTAGAAGACCTTCTCCCCAATATACTGTTGGGGATCTTGTTTGGTTATCCACAAAAAATCTGAGATTGAAAATCCCCAGCAAAAAACTTGGACCTTTGTTTTTGGGGCCTTTCCCGATCTAAAAACTCATTGGAACATCTGCAGTCCGTCTTACATTACCGATGGACTTAAAGATACACCCCATATTCCATGTATCTCTACTAAAACCTCATATACCTAATCAGGAGATTAGATCTACCACCTTGCCTCCACCTCCGGTACAAGTAGAAGGAGGAGAAGAGTATGAGGTACGAGAGATTCTGGATTCTCGAATCCATAGAGGGAAACTTCAATATCTAGTCAGGTGGAGAAACTATGGACCTCAAGATGACACCTGGTTAGATGCTTCAGATGTTCATGCTTCCAGATTTACTTAGAGGTTTCACATCAAACACCCTGAGAAGCCAGCTTTGTAGGCCTTCTGGAGCCGGCCTTACGGGGGGGGGGGGGGTACTGTAAGATCCTTGGGGTATTCAATGCCTTTCTGCCTCTTTACTTCCGGGTTGCGTTCCACCACTCAGGTAGGTGGAACGCATATGGGTGTGGTAATGGTTCACAGCGCTGACGTCATCATCAGGCGCCGCATAGGGCGCCTATTTCAACTGACGGTCTGCACTCACACATCGTTCGTGCAACCGCTCCTGATAGATGCCTAACCTGACGCTGCCGAATCTTCCAGTGACACACCCCATTCCTGGATTGACCGGAGCCTCACTACCTCGCTCTACTCCTATTTGCTTCCTGGCTATTGATAAGTACCCCACAGGGGACCCCTCCTTATCAACAACGCTTGCTACCTATTACCTACTTTATTGAACTGATTGCTAGCTCTTTTACATCTTGCTCTTTAATCTCTACTACCTGCATTGCTGAATTAGATTGCTAGCTCTCATACATCCTGCTTGCTAATACCTAAACCTGCATTACTGAACTAGCTTATCAACTCTTGTACATCTTGCCTACTACTATTTACCACCTGTTGAATTTACTAGATTGCTAGCTCTTGAGATTACTATTCATCACCACTTGCTACCATTCCTCAGAACCTATACCATCAGTGTATCATACCACTGCTACTTGCATTTAGTACCTGTCACTCTCATAACATCACTTACTGAGTGTTTGTACATACTGAACCAGGCTGAACCACTATGATGAGTCAAGAGAGTTGGATCAGGTGATTTAACATTTCTCTACAAGACTACTGAGTGGAACTCTGCAGCTGTAGATCCAGTCCATTGACATAAATAGTCAGAGCATTACACAAAGACAACTACAGCATAGTCGTCCAGTTCTGGTCTATTGACGCCCTCCTAGAACCCCACCTCCCTGCATGCACCTGGGGCACGCATGGGCCACCCTCTTTGATTGCTTTAGACACAGGTGGTCACAGATCAAGTAAAGGGTCAATTACAGCGGCCCTTTGCCATGTGATCAGCTGTGTCCAATCACAGCTAATCACATGTATACAGATGCTGGATTTTTGGCATTTCCTTTCCTCAGTGAGGTCACACTGTAAGGAAAGGAAAGACGATATCCTGTGACAGGGAATGTATACACTGATCAGTGCCCTGATTATCAGCGCAGCCCCATCAGTGTCAATCAGTGACTATTAGTGCAGCATTCCAGTGACCATCAGTGCAGCATATCAATGTTGCCTTATCAGTAAAGCCTCATCAGTGCCTCCCCATCAATGACACCTATCAGTGCCCATCAGAATCCCGCTCCCAGCTGCCAATGTGCTTGTTCCTCTTCTCAAAGTGTGGGTATTTCTGTAAGTGGAAGCACTTCTGACTCTGCGCTTCAGCAAATGCACAAAGCAATGAACGTAGGAAAATAATGAGAAGAACACCACATAGACTGCAGGTGACCTTGTTTACCCCTTCATCTCTTTCTTCCCTTGTAACATGCACTCTCTACCACTCCTTCTAAAAGCAGTGTCCTCTATCCTTAAATTCTCTCTCCTTCATCTCTCTTCTCCACCCCCACAGGTTATATATATATATCACCCTCACTTCTGTCCCCTCCTTATTACTGCACTCACGATCTCCTGCTATTTCTAAATTCACACGCACAAAAAATCTCCAGGACACTGGGGCATGTCCCGTCATTTAAATCACACTCTCATTACCTCCCTCACCCTTCTGCTTCTCCTAACCTCTGGAGATATATCCCCAAACTCTGGACCATCATCATTTAACTGTACTCAATGCACACATTACACTGCACCCTCTGGCTGCAGCCGCAATCTACACAATTTAGTTCCCGTTTTTCTTCTTCTCAAGACCAGACTCCCTTTCTCTTGTGCCCCTTTGGAATGCCCGCTCTATCTGTAACAAACTCCCATTTCCCCATGACCTCTTTATCGCTAACTTATTTAATCTACTCGCCATTAGGGAAACCTGGCTTCATGAATCCGACCCTGCGTATTCTGCTGCCCTATCACATGGTGGTCTTCTCTGGACTCACTCCCCCAGACCCAGTGGACACAAGGGAGGGGGTGTCGGAATCCTTTTAACCCCACATAGCACCTGTCAGGTACCTCACCCACCTCCCTCTCTGTCACTCTCCTCATTTGACGCACACTGCAATCGTCTTTTCTCTCTAGTTTCTTTAAGGATAGCTGTGATCTACCGGCCCCCTGGAAGGGTATCAACCTTACTTGACAACTTCTCTGCCTGACTACCCTACTTTATCTCTTCTGAAATCCCTACAATTATTCTCACTGGCTTCAACATCCCTATTAATACTAACACTCCTACCACTTCCTAACCTCCTTTGACCTGAAGCAATGGATACATGCTTCTACTGACATTGTATTTCTTTTCCTATGCACCCAATGTAAGCTCTCCAATTACCCTTTCCCTCTCTCTGTTCACTACCTTATTAGTTTCACTCTATCCCTCTCCTCCTTTGACCTGAAGCAATGGATACATGCTTCTACTGACTCTGAAGGCAATATCCTTTACATTGTATTTCTTTTCCTATGCACCCAATGTAAGCTCTCCAATTACCCTTTCCCTCTCTCTGTTCACTACCTTATTAGTTTCACTCTATCCCTCTCCTCCACCTCCTCTCATTTCAACCGCCTAACAGTTACTCATAGAAACCTACGCCATCTCAACCCTTCTCTTCTCTACTCTGCTACTGACCATCTCTATGACAAAATCCCACCCTTGTCCTGCACCGACCTTGCCACTTCTGTCTACAACGCTTCAATTTTAGCCACCAGTCACTACACACAGAATCAGGCCCCAACCCCTTCAACCTTGGCAAACAGTTAATACTAGACGTTTAAAAAAGCATAGCCATGCTCTTGAACAAGGGGGCGTAAGACTAGGTCTCAGAAAGATTTGAACCAATATAAATCTGATCTCCAAAAATACAGTTCCAGCCTCTGCACTGCCAAGCAGACCTATCTTATCACTCTCATTAACAACTTATCATCCTGTCATCCTGTCTCTGTCAACTCTTCTTTACCTTCAGCTCTCTACTTCTTCCCCACTGCCTCCACCCACTAACTCACTCACTGCCCAGGAGATCGCAAATCACTTCAAAGAGAAGATTGAAACAATTCGTGAGGAGATCTCTGCTGTTAAGATACCTTCCACATTTTACACTTCATGCCCACAGGTACAATCACTACTTCCGTCATTTAACCTCACTTATATAGACATGGTTGCTAAACGACTTGCTAACATCCAGCTAGCCACCTGCCCTCTGGATCCTGTTCCCACACAAATGCTACATTCACCCTCTAGCTTTATTCTACACTCTCTAACCCACATCTTCAATCTCTCCCTCTCTTCTGGCATCTTCCCCAACTCTCTAAAACATGCACTAGGCAGCCCCATACTTAAAAAGACCTCACTGGACCCAACGAATCTTAACAACCTATGCCCCATTTCCTTGCTCCCCTTTTTATCCAAACTCCTTGAACTTCTGGTCTACAACCGACTAAGCGACCACCTTGCCAAGAATAGCCTTCTTAATCCCCTTCAGTCTGGTTTTCTTCCTCAACTCTCCTTTCAAACGATCTACTAACGGCCAAAACCTACGAACACTATTTTTCTGTACTCCTACTCCTGGACCTTTCTGCTGTCTTTGATACAATTGACCACCCCCTCCTCCCCAAAAAACTCCGCACCTTTGGTCCTTTGGTCTCTGTGACTGTACTCTTCACTGGTTCTCTTCCAACTTATCCAACCACTCCTTTAGCATTCCTTACAATTCTACTTCCTCCTCTCCTCTTCCTTTCTCTGTTGGGGTCCTCCAAGGTTTCGTTTTTGAACCTCTCTTATTTTCAATCTACACCTCCTCTCTTGGTCAACTGATTACCTTCCATGGCTTCCAATACCATCTCTACGCTGACGACACCCAAATCTATTTCTCTAACCCTCAGCTCACTCCCTCAGTCTCCTTACGCATAACTAATTTACTTTATTTTAATCAAATCAGTCTGAATGCCACTTCCTCAAACTCAATCTATCCAAAACAGAACATATAATTTTTCCTCCACCACGTGCCCCTTCCACTGATCTCTCTGTCAAAATCAATGGCACAACTATCAGCCCATCACCGCATGCCAAGGTTCAAGGTGTAGTCCTAGACTCTTAACTCTCCTTCAAGCCCCACTTCCAGTCACTGTCCAAATGTTGCTGTCTCAACCTCCGCAACATCTCCAAAATACGCCCCTTTTCAACTAATGGCACAACAAAGCTCCTAGTTCACTCCCTGAATATCTATCGCCTCGACCACTGCAACTCCCTTCTCATTGGCTTACCGCTACATAAGCTATCCCCCCTTCAGTCCGTGATGAATGCTGCTGCCAGACTCATCCACATTACCAATCGCTCAGTGTCTGCTACACCTCTCTGTCAATCCCTCCACTGGCTTCCGCTCACCCAACAAATTAAATTCAAAACACTAACAACAACTTACAAAGCCACCCCAACTTAGACCCCAGCTACATCACTAGCCTAGTCTCAAAATACCAACCTAATCGTTCTCTTCGTTCCTCCAAAGATCTCCTGCTGTCTAGCTCCCTCGTCACCTTCTCCCATGCTCGCCTCAAGGACTTTTCCAGAGCCTCTCCAAATCTATGAAACTCCTTACACCAATCTAGCCAATTATCTCCTACTCTATTAGCTTTTACACGATCGATGAAAACCTTCCTCTTCAGAGAAGCCTATTCTACCCACACCTAACAACTGTATTCTTATTTTCTCCATCAGCTCATCCCCCACAATTGTCTTTGGTTTCACTTGACCCTCCCTTCTAGATTGTAAGCTCTAACAAGCAGGGTCCTCTGATTCCTCCTGTATTGAATTGTATTGTAACTGTATTGTCTTCCCTGGTGTTGTAAAGAGCTGTGCAAAATGTTGGCGCTATATAAATCCTGTATAATAATAATAAGGTGCATGTGTGTTGCGCACGAGAATGTGTGATGGCTTGTGTGCATGTGCAAATTTGCGCATGCGCATATGTATTAGCCAATGCCCAATTCTTTCCATTATGAAAAGGAACATGTTTTAGCCTGTACACAAAAGGCCTTTACTTACAACCAGTGTCCCATGTACATCTGAACCAGTGTACCAGTGCACAAAACATCTGTCACAGTGTACCAGTGTCCCATCAATATCTGTACCAGTGCTGAAAAACTTCTGCAACAGTGTTCCATTGCAACATTAATATCTGTCAGTGCCCGCCGGTGGACGATTAACATCTGTCATAGTGTACAAGTGCACAAAAACATCTGTCATAGTGCGCAAAAACATATGTCAGTGTACAAGTGCACAGGAATATCTGTCAGTGTACCAGTGTCCCACCAATAAATAAAAAATTAAAAGCGCCCCTGTCCCACTGTCCTTGCGTAAAAAGGCAAAAGCAAACGTTGGTCCTGTATGCATACGTAAACGGCGATAGTACCACACATGTGAGGTATAACCATGAATGTCACAACGAGAAAAATAATTCTAGCAGCAGAACTCCTGTGCAGTTTTAAACCAATAAAGACTTATAAAGCTTCGCCTATGAAGATTTTTAAATACCAAAGTTTGGCGCTATTTTACAATTGTGCACAATTTTAAAGCGTGACATGTTTGATATCTATTTACTTGGCGCAACACCATATTTTATATTTTACCAAAAATGTGGGTATTATATTGTCTTCGTGTGCATTGAAATTCATTAAAGTGTATTTATGCATTAGTGTGTAAAATTGTGTTTGAAAAGCTGCTGCACAAAAACCGTGTGTATAAATAAGTTGCGCTAAACAGTGAATAATATTTGGCCAAAAATATTATACAAAATGTGAATGAAGAGATAGTGATAAACTATACACAAAAATGTGTGAACCACAGATATTCCAAAGTTCAAATGTTCATTGAATAAAATAAATTCCCAAAAAACTGAAGTCTGTGTAAAGTCCTAAGTGAGAACTGGGAAAGTCACTAGATGTGCAAACTCCTTACCAGAGACAGGAAAATAAATTGCCCAAATCGCAGAGTATCGAATCCAGCCAAGAGCGACTTCTAAATGACTCCTCAGATGTCCATGAAGGCTCAGCGGTCATATACCAGGTGCATTGTAAAAGATAATAGCAGATTTCATAGCGTAATACTGTATCATCCAGTGGGTTTCTAGACCAAATGTGATCCACTGCAGTATATACCACCAAAAGTGTGTACCACCACCAATGCTAACTGCTTACCAGTCATGCATTAAAGCAAAGCGGATAGTGAAAACCATCACCCTTAAGTCCAGTCTGCTTACCAGAAGGAAATGGTAAAACTAGCGAAGAGCCAGGAAATGAACACCCTCATATAGCCCAAATAGCAATCAAAGGGAGACCACCACCGACAACACAGCTGCTTACCAGATAAAAATGAAAGGAAAGCCAAATGTCTGTCTTTTGGGGATGTTCACAGTAGGTTTCAAAGCCAAGATGACTCAACAGAATTCTCCAAAAGTATCCAATAGCGAGATTATGGAAAGAAAACAGAGTGCTCCATAGTGTAAAACCATAAACTTTTAATATCCAATAAAAGAGAGCAACTTACAAAACATCAGGATAGTAGAGCGTAGGGTTTGTATGAGCCGCCGGCCGGTCGACTCCTCCGCCCGTCCTCAGACTTGTAATGGTGACGTCAGCACGCCGCGACCGACGTACGTTTCGTCAGATGTGACGTTCTCAAGGTACCATCTATTATCCTGATGTTTTGTAAGTTGCTCTCTTTTATTTATCTTTTGACACTTTTACCTACAGGTAAGCCTATAATAAGGCTTACCTGTAGGTACAAATAATATCTCCTAAACCGGCACGGTTTAGGAGATATTTACGGTGCATGCAGCCGCTCGCGCGAGCGGCGCATGCGCTCTGAAGGTCCGGGGGGACCTTCAATTAACTTGCCGGGAGCTTGCCGGAAAAATCACTCCCGCGCGCATGCGCGGGAGTGACGTCATCGCGGCTCCGGCCAATCAGCGCGCTGGAGCAGTCTCTTCCGGCCAATCAGCGCGCCGGAGCCGCCGAACCCGGAAGAGACGACGAGGGATCATGGTAGCACCCGCATCGATGTCCGGGGGTCCGTGTCGGGGCTTCGTTTTAAGGTAAGTTAAACATAATGGGCTAGTATGCGATGCATACTAGCTCATTATGCCTTTGTCTTGCAGGTTTTTTTTTTTTTTTTTTTTTTATAGGGTTTACAACCGCTTTAAGGGTGATGGTTTTCACTATCCGCTTTTCTTTAATGCATGTCTGGTAATCAGTTAGCATTGGTGGTGGTACACACTTTTGGTGGTATATACTGCAATGGATCACATTTGGCCTAGAAACCCACTGGATGATACAGTATTACGCTATGGAATCTGCTATTATCTTTTACACGCACCTGGTATATGACCGCTGAGCCTTCATGGACATCTGAGGAGTCATTTAGAAGTCGCTCTTGGCTGGATTCGATATTCTGCGATTTGGGCAATTTATTTACCTGTCTCTGGTAAGGAGTTTGCACAGACTTCAGTTTTTTGGGAATTTATTTTATTCAATGAACATTTGACCTTTGGAATATCTGTGGTTCACACATTTTTGTGTATAGTTTATCACTATCACTTCATTCACATTTTGTATAATATTTTTGGACAAATATTATTCACTGTTTAGCGCAACTTATTTATATATTTTTGGTTTAGTTGTTTGTCGCACTTTAAGTTGCTGCTCACCTTTAGGAGTTTAGCGCAGTTATCTCTCCTTTTTTACAAATACTGTGTGACATAAAAATTCGTAAAACCTACCATTTTTTCTCTAGGGCCTCTGATACAAAAATATATAATGTTTAGGGGTTCTGAGTAATTTTCAAGCAAAAATACAGATTTTTACTTGTAAACAAAAAGTGTCAGAAGAAGGCCTGGTCTTAAAGTGGATAATGCGCGAAGATACTCCTTGGATGTTGCACCTCCCTATGTGGCTAGGCTTTGAAAAAGTCACACATATGGTATCGCCATACTCAGTACGAGTAGCAGAATGTGTTTTGGGGTGTAATTGCAAGTATGCATATGCTGTGTGTGAGAAATAACTTATGACATTTTTGTGAAGAAAAAAAACACAAATTTTATTTAATTTCCCCATTTTTCAAAGAATTGTGGGAAAAAACAACTTTAAAAAGCTTGCCATGCCTCCTACTAAATAAATTGGATGGTCTACTTTCCAAAAATAGGGGTCAACTGGGAGGTATTTGTACTGTCCTGGCATGTTAGTGCCTCAAGAAATGAGATGGGCCGTCAGTATATTAGGTGTGATCAATTTTCAGTGATTGGCACCATAGCTTGTAGATTCTATAACTTTCATACAGTCCAAATAATATACACTGATTTAGGTTATTTTTACCAAAGAAATGTAGCAGAGCAAATTTTGGCAAAAAAATGAAAAAATTACTTATTTGTAAAATTTTATAACAGAAACGAAGAAAAACGAATTTTCTTTCAAAATGTACGGTCTTTTTTCATTTGTAGCACAAAAAATTAAAAACCCAGTGGTGATTAAATACCACCAAAAGAAAGCTCTGTGTGACAAAAATTATAAAAATTCCATATGGGTACATTGTTGCATGACTGAGTAATTGTCATTCAAAGTACGACAGTACTAAAAGCTGAAAATTGGCCTGGGCAGGAAGGGGGTGAAAGTGCATTATATTGAGGTGGTTTAAAGTTATTTTTTATTGCACTGTAACAGATACAAACTTAACAACAATTCAATACATATAAGAACCTGAAATAATAATAATACATCAAACACATACTACCAATGCTCTTCTGCTGACAGTTGTTCATTTGTCACAAATAAACAAGTAGTACATGTAATGATATCCCGTACTGGACACACAAAAAGCTGTCACAAGTGGCCATGTTGTTCAGTCATTATAGGTCAGCCATGACAGTCTTGCAGAACAGTTACACATTGCTGCAGTGATTACCCCATTCCTCCTCCTCTAATTCATGGAGTGAGTAGGTTTTACACTTCAAAAAAGCTTTTATCTCAACTCAGAGACATCAGAAACCAGCAGCGCTTAGGCCTGTGCAGAGCTGTAAACAGATAATTGAGTCCCGGCAGGATGTTTGTTTCTGCTGTCCAGGCCTATCGTAAAACTATGACCAAATCCATTAATGATACCCAGAACTAATGGGGATCGTAAAAGGCAATCAGAGAGCTCTGTCCAATTCAAAACTTAACAAGTCCACACACGATTTATAAACTCAGACAGGAACATGACACATTAATAATAAGTACATATTTGGATGATAAATGTCGTACTGAACGAATTAAGATCATACATGACCACACAGCTGTCAGATGCCTCCTGGGTGACCAGTTTATTTGAGCTACCCTGTGTTTAGTATCCCTGGATGCAAAAATCAATGCTGAACAATAATCTATACGTTTCAAGAATGCAACCGATGCATATTGGAAGATATGAATAGTGTAATAAAACTGTCCGTAGAGGAGGGACCTGATATTGTCATAAACTCGGGCCCACGGACACTCCGTTTTATTGGTCAGGGGCGTCTGTCAACACCCCTTTGATCCCAGAGAAAAAGTGAGACCCAACCAGTTGACAGAGTTCTCCTTTACCATCAAATCAGGAACATCTGTGAAGCCTGAGAACCGATAACACATGGCTCATCAACTGAACTCTGATAACACCCAGGACATTGATTGCAAGTATCCTTCCTCCTCAATTCCATCTTATTTTTCTATTGCTGAATTGTGTCTCTATTTCTTTGAAACACTTTTTTTCTGTAAATATTTTTTTTGCCCCAACTTTGACCTTTTCATTATTAAAACCTTATTTTAAAAAGTGTTAACTTTGTCCCTAAGCTCTTAATGCAAGCTAACAAAGAACCTTTCTCTTGAAGAGGGCTACTGTATAGGATAAATCCTATGAACATACCTGCCTGTGGTGACAGTGTGTGTGTTACAGATGATTATTCTAAAATCATAATTTATATTGCTAGACTTACGAGCTTCCTTCTGCTCAGACCAAACGGAGGTGGTGGCATTTAAAGGGTTAATTGCTTAATTGGCCCAGTGACAATTGCTCTCAGCCTGCTGGCACCTAGGTTGTGGTCCCGCGAGCTGGAAAATCTTTGTACAGGGTGCAGCTGAGAGTGGCATAGTTACATAAGTGACAGCATGGTGCGTGATCGGCTGGTCCTTTGTCACGAGTTAGTGAGGAGGGCAGGGATCTGATACCCGTGTTCGTCACAGTACATCATTCAGCATCATTGGGAGTTCTCTCCAAGCTCCCCAAACATAATAAACCGCACAGAATGACTTTGGTTTTCATATGATAGTTTGTAATGTTAAAAGTTATTCTTTGCCAAGCGTTACCATTCCAGTAGCTTTGGTGAAGTTCACACACGTCTTCTTCACAGCAATGTATTATGTGTAATGGTTTTCAGTTTGGTATGAGAACAGCAGTCTAAAATTATTTTCACAGTGGTCCATGTACAGTACATGTCTCATGATGGAATGGAGTAACTCTGTGAAAAGTGTGTTATGTATAAGATCACTGTTGCAAAGGAAGTCTTATTGATTGAGTGACAGCCATTCATTTTCCCTCAGACTGTTCTGGTTTATTGGAAGTGGGAATGAGTAATGGTGCAGGGAGAATGCATTTCCATTAGACGGCAACTCTACTTAATACATTTAATAGTCAGAGGAAACTGGTTCCAAAGTGCAGTGCTTTTGCTTATATGCTGCTGAAGCAACATTGTCACAAGTCAAGAAATGCATATTCCTTTCTAATTTGTGTCAAATTAATGTTGCTCAGTATATCAGACCTAGAAGTTAAATCCATGAGATCAAATGATTGATTGATCTGTCTCAGTACCTAAAACCTCAATATATATAAATGGGCTTTCAAAAAGGATTTACTGCTTAAACTACTAGATGCATTAATCGCTGAAGTATTGACTGCTTATTGCTTACAGTGTAAAAGTTTCACAGAGTTTTAGTGAGAGAGCATAACCAGATACATGTTTTCTGAATTGACAAGTTTTCTAGGTGAATGCAAAAGACATATCTATATATGGAGAAAAAACAAAAAGTTTCAAAAGTACGCATTTCTAACTTTTTAGGCACAAAAAGCTTTGTTATACTAAAAAATCGTTCTCTGTGGACAGTCACTTTTAGCAAACATCAAGTGATGTGGAGTGAAGGGAAATGACCATCTAAAAATATCTGTTACTGTTCAAAGCACAAACCTAACAGCATAAAAAAACTCTGAATATAAATATATTGTTTTTTTTTTCTTTTTTTTTTTAACTGCAGTGCAAAATATATGTAATTTTAAAGTAGAATTATAGTCAAACATTTTTTTCATTTTGGATATAGTAAGGGAAGGTTATAACCCTTGTCTGTTTTAGCCATCTGTGTCCCATTGGGGAGTTTTACCCTCACTTGCTGTCCCATAGAAAAAGGAAATCCCTGAAAATGAAGGGAATCCCTTGCCTTCCCCCAGGTCACAAGAACTAGTGTCCCTTTTGGGAGATTTCCACTCTATTATTGTTCTGGGAACAACCCAAAATGTAGGATTGTCTTTTACATTCACCTTTAATGATAATAGCATAGCTAGCCTTAGTATCCTAAATGTTTTCATATGCAGTAACATTTTTTTTTTTTTTTTTTTATTTAAATGTTTTTTATTTTATCGTTGCTGAAAATTACAAACAATGTGTTACAAAATATCACCCGCAAGAGCGAGGAAAGAGAAAAAAAAAAAAAAAAGCACATTTCTGCAACACAGATACAATTATCAACATCTTCCTAATCTTATATGTATACAACTAGAAAGAGCATGTTATATCATATCTGCTATAAACCCCCTGCCCCCTCACCTATGAAGAAAGAAAAAAAAAAAGGAAAACCAAGGGTGAGTAAGAACCCCCTCATACCCCTAAAATCTAGCACTGTGATCACCATGGAGGGGACCAGTCCACCAACCGAACACCACACTCTACTGACTACCCAATAGTGAGGCTCCTTCCTCAGATGTCACAAATCCATCCCAACCTCCCCATAATGAGGTGAATTTCTCCTGCTTGTATTTAGATGCCCATACTAACTCCTCCATCCTCCTGATTGCTTCCACTTTAAGTATCCAACTTGGAACCGTAGGGGGTATACTTTGCTTCCATTTTGAGGGTATGCAAGCCCTAGCTGCGCTAAGAAGATGGCCAATAATGCCTTTTTGAAATACTGACATCGGAAGATCCGACATATTCAATAAAAAGAAAGCAGGATCATTTGGGATTATATGTAAAGTAAATTTCTGAATAATCCTACGGACTTCCGACCAAAAATGTATTAGTCGGGGGCAAGCCCAAAAAATATGGAGCATAGTTCCCTCTGCACTGTTACAACGCCAGCAAGCCTCTGACACTTCCGGGTAACATTTGTGCAGTTTAGCTGGAGTATGATACCACCTTGACATAATCTTATAACTTGTTTCCTGCAATTTAGTACATCTGGAGGACTTTAATGTTAGTGCAAGCATCTTCTTAATTTGGTCTGGTGAGAATGTTCTACTCATCTCAATCTCCCACTTACGAATCCAGGGTAAAGCCGGTTGAGTCTGAGGAGTAACCAATAGGTCATACATATATGACAAAGTGCCCCTCTTCTGGCCTTGACTAGAACAGTATTCCTCAAACTCCGTAAGCGGTCTGTTATAAGTACTTGGTGGTGAGAGCGAACCTAGAAAATGACGCAATTGTAAAGCCTGCCATACCGCTAGAGTGTATAGACCCTGTGATTCTGTCAGTTCTAATAGCGTAGGCCATCTATCCTCTATCAGAAAGTGTGTTACCTGGAAAAGACCAGTTCTGCGCAGCTTCATAAAGCGACTAGAAGAAAGTCCTGGCTCAAATTTAGGGTTACCTAAGATTGGGTAGAGTGGGGAGTCCCTTGAGAATAACCTCTGTTTTAATCGAGTTGCCTTACACGATCTCAGTGTCGCGCCTATCAGAGGATGTGTCTTCAACGCCAAGGGGCATTCCTTCCACATCCAGGGGGTCCTACTCAATGCCACAGGGGTCTGTGCTTGCTCTATCTGAACTGAGATTTTGGCGTTAAAGTGGCAACCCCAGTCTACCACTCTACCTAGGTGAACGGCTTGATGGTACTTTCTAATATCAGGTAAGGCGATCCCTCCCATTCTCTTCGGAAGGCTCAGCCAATTTTTTGATATCCGTGGTTTCCCATGTGGCCAGATAAACTTTAAAAATAGAGTATTTACCATAATTAAAAAACTTCAATGGAATCTGAGATGGTAGAGTTTGAAATAAATATAGGAACTTTGGGAGGATACACATTTTAAGAAGATTACACCTCCCGAACCACGAATGTAGTCCCTTCTGCCATTTCTCTAACAATATCCGTGTCATAACCATCAGTGGAGGGAAATTCAAAGTAAATAGTTGACTTAATTTAGTTGGTATATTAGTTCCTAGATAGCGAATAGCTTGCTCCGGCCATTTAAATTTAAAGTTCTTTTGAATCGACTCTTGCATAGGTATAGTTAAGTGTACTCCCATCACTGCAGACTTGGAAAAATTAATTTTAAAATTAGATAGTTTCCCATATATATCAAACTCCTGTAATAAGTTAGGTAGTGATATCAACGGGTTAGCTAGTGAAAACAGCAGATCGTCCGTGTATGCCGAGATCTTGTGTTGTACCCCACCTACCGGAATACCCCAAATATCCGAGTGGCTACGTATTTTACATAAAAAGGGTTCTAAAACCAACGCGAATAAAAGGGGTGACAAAGGGCAACCTTGGCGTGTCCCATTGCTAATGGGGAAGGGATCTGAGAGAAAACTATTTACCTTAACCTGTGCAGATGGCATCGAATAGGATGCCGAAATCCAATTCCGCATATTATTTCCTAAGCCCACATGCCTCAGTACTGCGGTCATAAAATCCCAATTGACCCGATCGAATGCCTTCTCAGCGTCTGTACTTAAAAAAATTCCCGGTTTGCGGGCATTGGAGGCAATATGAATTAGGTTAAGGACCTTGATTGTGTTGTCCCTAGCCTCTCTATTAGGTATAAACCCAACCTGGTCTAAATGTATCAGCGGTTGTACATGTTGGGAAAGTCGTGCTGCCAGTAACTTTGTAAAAAATTTTAAATCAAAATTTAAAAGGGAGATCGGTCTGTAGCTACTACAATCTGCTGGGTCCTTATCCTCCTTATGGATTAAAGTGATATGTGCTTTCAAGTTTTCTTTAAGAAAGGCTGGACCTTCTCTGGCGGAGTTAAAAAGCTTTTCCAAATGTGGGCCTAGTTCTGTAAAAAAAGAGGTATAATAAAACTGAGTGAGCCCATCCAGTCCAGGCGCCTTGCCCGGTTTCATTGATTTAATAATTTGGAATATTTCTGATTGAGTTATGGGTGTCTCAAGTTTTTCCGTCACCTCTAAGGATAGCCGAGGCATCCCTGAGTTCACAATATATTCCTTCACCTAGGCCAGATCCGGGGTAGCCACTGGGAGATTATAGAGGTCTTTAAAGAACTCACGAAAAGCCTGCGTCATCTGGGATGGCATCACTAGTTTTTTACCCTGCTTATTCTTCACCTGTGTAATATATGATGAAGTCCTGAGGTCACGTACTGCATTTGCTAATGCCTTCCCATATTTGTCTCCAACCTCGTATCCTATTTTTCTTCCTCCTTGGATAACATTTTTGCTCTATCATGGAGTATGTCCGTAATCTGTCGGCGGACAGTGACCAGCTCCTGTGTATTATTTGATGTTTGGGCATGTTTATGGTATGCTTCCGCTTTTTGTAGCCTAGCCAGCAACGACTGGAGGGTACTCTCTCTCTCCCTTTTAATGCGTGCCCCATATTTAATCAAAATGCCGCGTATAACGGGTTTATGGGCTTCCCATAGTAGGCCGATATTGCAATCGTCCATATCATTAATTCTAAAATATTCCCTAAGTGCCTCTGTTGCTTCTGCTAACACCCCAGGGCTTTCCAGTAAACTTTCATTCAATTTCCACACCTTTGAGGAGTTTGATAACATCCTCCCTAGTGAATATCTAAGGAGCACGGGGGCATGGTCTGACCACGTGATATTGCCTATAGAGGTATCAATTACTGAGTGGAGTTGTGCATGTGGAATCAGGAAGTAATCCAGTCTCGAATAGACCTGGTGTGGTGGAGAAAAAAAAGTGAAATCCCGTTCTGACGGGTGAAAGAGCCGCCACACATCTATTAGTTGCGCTCGATTAAGGGCGCGGGACACTTCCTTATGCACCCTAGGTGCCGTTGTGGATGATCCCGAAGAAACATCCATCGAAGGGACCAGCGAGATGTTTAGATCTCCCCCCATTATCAATTGTCCCTCAGCAAAATCTGTCAATTTGTCCAGAATCTGAGACAAATATAAATCTTGCTGATAGTTTGGTGCATATAGGGATACTACTGTGATCAAGGCTTCCCCTACCATACCCTTTACGAAGACATAACGACCTCTAGGGTCCACCATAGAGTCTCGGTATATCCAGGGTAAACTGTTTGTAATAAGAATAGATGCTCCCCTGGACTTAGATTCCTCGTTAGTAGAGTAGTACACATGAGGGAAATGTCTGGATTGTAAAATTGGGTATTTATTAGTTCTAAAATGAGTCTCTTGAATCAGAGCTATATCCACTTTCATACGTCTCAAATCCTCCCAAAGCATACGTCTTTTTTCTGGTTGGTTAAGTCCTTTAGTATTCAGTGATAGTACCCTAAACCCCTCCATGGTGGACACCAAAGTGCAGGCTAAAGTGCAAAAAAAAAAACAAAAACCCCAAAGCCCAAATCTACTCCCTCAATTCCCCGCTAATCCCCCCTACAGTGTCAGCACTAACGTGCACTGTGCGCTACAATCAAGCGTCCCCCCCCCTTTGCGCACTGTCCTATTTGGGGGTTTGGAAAAAAATAGCCGTTAGAGGGCGCCCCCCTCCTACTCCTCCCCAGTATCAATATATATTCCCCTGTACAAGTTCATCCCTCCTCCCTCCCTTCTCCCCCCTTTCTCCTTTGCCTATACTAAGCATAAATAGATAGTACAGTAGGGAAAGGGGCTATATTTCCCCTGTAATCTCCAAATATACCCTGTCTCCTTCCTAATGGTCAACTCGGAAGGAAGGGGGAGAAAAAAAAGAAGAAAAAAAAAAAGGGGGATTCTTTCTTTTTTCCCCCATTCCTTTCCTTCCCCCCTTTCCCTTTCCTCTCCCTTCCTGCAGTAACATTTTTTATATGACAGCTGATAATAACCAATAGCAGCTAGAGATGACAGAATTGATTTGCATATAAATAAATCTGTGACTTCTGATAAACTTAGTACAACAAGGGGGAGAGAATCAATATGGATACCACAAATCGAGGAAGCGCAAATGTATCCAGATTGGTACATTCTGAACAATTTTTGATTCATGAGTTTCCTGAATTTAATAATTCTCTACATATCATACAGAGCTGCTTGGAAATATTTAGTCAAAACCTGCATTTCTGATTCACCAAGGAGGCAGACAGTCCATTATTCTCCATGCATGCTTTAGGTAAAGCTGGACTCCAAAGAAACTGCAAGATACACAGATATATGAGAGATATATTACCTGTCAAAGAATTGCATTTCCTTCTATTCAGACCTGAGATTTGCAAAGTATTTTCATGCAGCCCAGCCCTGCCTGGTACGGAAGGGGTAAGGCTGGCCATATATTATGTCATTTTCTTTTCTTCAACCACAGTCAGTGTTGATGGAGGAATGCCTCCATCTGTCCGAATTTGAACCGTCCGAATTTCGATCTGTCTTTGACCGGCTTAACAAGTATAGTTTCTTTAATTTTATCCAAAAGTTGACTTTAGATATAAAACAATTTTATAGGTCAACATCATTTTTTTGTTAGTTTGTGGTGGGGTTCTCTAGATTTAACTCTCTGTGAAAACCGTAGTACTACTGCAGTACAGACTATGTTTTAAAGAGTGCTTTTGTTTTGAGATTGTAATTCCCTAGAAAGTTGATCTTCCAATCTAACCCAACCCAACTGCTATTAGCAGCTTCCCCAGCACTAGTTTGTTGTGCAGTACCGAAAGAAATGCTTTTACGTGTTTTAAAATTTAGTTTCCATATACACAGTTTTGTATTTGTGCAATAAATTATGAATGTGTTTCTCTCTGTTCATTTCTTATTTGCACTGCTCTGGTTGTATATATTTGAAATAACTCGATCTAAAAAAAAAAAAATATATTGATTTTTTTTCTTATACATCATCAAATAATGAATGTGGAAAGCATGCTTATATTGCATTTCATTTTAACTAGTGTTCTCGTCCTTTATTTTAATAATATTGATCTGGTTGATGTGTATTGCTTTTTGTCCTTGTGAAAATAATTCCAGCTTGGTGTCTGTAGAGGTTTCTTGCATCTGGAGGACTGCGGCTATGAATTATGAAAGTTTCTATTGCCACCTAAATTATAGATTGTTATAACTGCCATTTTTCAAAGATTCCATAGTAGGTGGAGTATTATACCCGTAGCTTTTATTCTAATATAAACATTTTTAAGGGTACACAGTGCATTCTAAGACCTAATTTGGTAAAGCTTTACCCAATCAGGGCACAGTGTAAATAAAAAATGGGTGTGGTCACCCCCAAAATCCATACCAGACCCTTATCTGAGCATGTAGCCTGGAAGCCCAGGAAAGGGGGTGGGGGGAAGCGAGCGCACATTGTACCCCTACTTATTCACCAAAATAAGTGTAAAAAATAAAGAAAAACAGTAGACGGTTTTCAAAAAGTCCTATGATAAAAAAAAAAAAAAAAACAATGAACCCCGATGTAGATCCATCTTCAAGCACGCTGTCGACGCCAATGGACCCAAAAAAAAAAGATACACCATCAACCAAGGCTGACTGCCAAATGCCTGCTCCATCATTTTTTATATAGGTAAGGAGTGGAGCCACCTGGCGACCTCATTGGTGGCACCGCTCCCTTGTGACATCAACGACCCAGCGTGCACCAGTCAGTGATGTCACAAGGGAGTCAGGCAACCAGGTTTTGTCATCAGATGGCCCTGCCCCGTACCTGTTTAAGAACTGCATGCAGACATCTAGATTGACAATAGATCTACATTGTTTTTTTATTTGTTTTTACAATTTTTTCAATAAAGGAGTTGTCAAAAACCTGTGTACTGTTTTTATTTATTTTTGAAACTTTTTTTGGTAAATGATAGTGAATGCAGAGCCCTCCTGCTCCAAAGCATCCCCCATGTTGAGGGTATGTGGCCTAGTATGGTTCCGCTTGTGTCCCCCCCCCCCCCTTCCTGACCCCCCGGGGTGCATGCTCGGATAAGGGTCTAATATATTTTAGGGGGGACCCCATGTGGTTGTATTTTATTTTGGCATGGGGTTCCCCTTAAAATCCATACCAGACCTGAAGGGCCTAGTATGAATTGGGGGGGGGACCCCCACACTGTTTTTTTTTTTTTATTTTTTTAAATTTTTGTATTGCCAGCAATTTAAATGCCTTTTTTTTTTTTTTGTTCTTTAGAAATGTCAATTTATCTGCAGCAGGTTCTATACATAGTACAGATGCACCAATTTACAGGCAAACTAAAGAAATTTTTCATTTTTATCTTTTTACTTTAAACATCATTAAAATCACTGCTCCTTTAAAAACGATTGTTTTTAAAAAAAAATGTTTTGGTGGAAGCTTGGGCACCATTGCCCACATCCTCTGGTTCTGTAAATCCTTGAGTTCCTTTTGGAACCAAGGTTTTGCCCTAATTTCCTCTATTACTGGATTGCATTCATCCCCAAATCCTACCTTAGCCATACTTCATATAGGCATAGATAAGTTCCCACCTTCATCTAGAACTATAATCATTCACTTATTACATGCGGCTAAACTTACTATTACTAGGTTGTTGAAAACCTTTGACTCTGACTCCATTTCAAATACTCGCCACTCTTAACCTCCAATGTGAAAGGATACATGGAAAGGATAGTGGCCAGAAATAATCTACAACTGGAAAAAATCAAAGTTTTATGGTCACTCTGGTTACACTAATTGTCTATATCTGTTTATGTACTTCACTATCAGATATCTGCTGATGTTGGTTCTCTTCTTTCTTTCTCCTCTCTTTTCCTTCCCCCCACCCCCCTCTTTACCTTCCCTACCCTCCCCCTTTCACCCCACCCGTCTAGATGTCACTTTGTTTTAAGTAACATTAATACCAGCAATATTTCACTCCTTTCTATATCCTCTGTCTCATTGCTAAGATGATGTTTATTAAATGTTCCATATTCTAGACGGTACAACTATTGAACACTGTGATTATAACTGTTGATTGTATGTTATCTTTAAATTTAATAAAGACATTTTAAGAAAAAAAATGTTTTGCATTGATACATGTCCCCCAGGGTTAACATACCATTTTTATGGCCAATAACTTGCATATATGCCTTCAAAATGGGTATTTTTGGTTTTTCATGTACAGGTCCCATAGACTTTAATAGAGTTTGTGGCTCGGAGCCCAATCTTTACCCTGTTTGGGAGTTCTGGTGCGAACTGAACAGGGGGGTGTTCAGCCCATCTCTTGTGGACATCACTATAGTATTTAATTAAAGCCATACAAAAAAACTCTCTGCTCATTGAAAATTACAATACAATATACTTGTATTGGTTACTTCACAACTTAATAGGGAGTGTTTGTCTTTTATTGTTACACAGAGTAGTGTGCATGTTATATTCTTACCTCTTACTGTCTGTACTATCGGGCTATTAGCTAACTATGTTTTTTTATGGCATGCAGCTGTCTCTGCTTGAGAACCTCATCTTTTAGTGGAACACTGTCCCTGCTACACCCTGTATGACTTACCACATGGGTATTGCATTGTGATCATGGTTGCATTATTCATTGTTTTACAAAGCTGCTGGTTGCAGGCACCTAATTCATAACCAAAAAATGCCCTTTCACACACTAGCTTCCAAATCACAAGAGCACTACTTTCCCTCCATCTGACTAATGCAGCTAGTTTTCCTTGCCAAAAGACACCCCTAACGACTAAAAGTGTTTAGAAATATAGTTTACAGTTTACACTATGTCACTGCCTTGTGACCTAGCGGTCATATTGCCACTCTCCCTAGAACAACCTTTTTATTGACAGTCTAACAGTAGCAGTGCAACAAGGGAGCTACACTGCTGAGACATAAAATGTATATAATGGTATCTGTTTAGTGATTGCCATCAGATATGTTAGATGACAGTTTTTTTTTAGTGTCTAAAGTTTTTTTTTTTGTGGCCAGAAATACAATTAGGAAAAAAAAAACAATTAGAAACAAAAAGAAAATATTTTTAATCAGATAAATATGAAATGTTGAATATTTATATTTAGCCATCTTTTTGTTACAAGCCTATTGTTTACAGAGATCAGTAGGTCTAACTGTAATTTACACACTGAACTGAATGAATGCATGGCAGAAACTCATCAATTATGGCTCAGTCCAAAGTGTTAGGCTGGCTATACATGTTCAATCAACTTGTAAAACGTTCTTTAGATTTACCTTAAACTGTATAGTGCAAAGGCCCACCTAATTGGATACAATTGAAACTTGTTTATTTGACCTTTTTTTATATGTTTTTTTGGTAAATCTAAAGGAAAATTGTACAAGAAACATGTATGGGAAAGCCATATACTGCTGTCTCTTTAGATATTCCATATTGCTCTGGGAATCCTTTATCATATATTAAATGTTGATTTGTAAAACATACACAGTATACATATGTATGTATATAGATATAAAGGTCTTTGCAGGGCCCTTGTGTTAGGCAACAAAACATCTGTTAGGGCAAAGTCCCTACTAGCCCTCAGTGGTATAGGGCTGCTAAGTAGCAGCTTTTAGACTTCTTTAAATCTTTGCACAAGCCTGAGTTATAACAAAGAAATTCTGAAAGATTGGGGATAAGGTTGTCACATTCTAATAGATATGAGCTGTAAATATTATGGTATATAGAGATGCCAGCAAATATCCCCAGTGTAAGGAAAGTCAGAGAGCAATGATGAAATAAGAATAAAAACCAGTGCATGAAGGATGGAGAAATATGGAAGATATCCTAGAAAGAGTTAACAGAAAAGATGTCTGGAAAAGGGTAACAAAACAGGGGTGTACAAGGCAATGAGCCAAAAGGATGTGTGGAACAGGTAACAAATAAGATATAAGGCCAAAAATCAAGAACACAAGTTGTGATAAGCAAATTGCATATATAGTGATCCATTTTCCAGAGCAAAGATATCTGTTGAAGGTTACAGAAGGACAGCACAGAGAACAAAAAAAATTAAAAATCAAAGAATATCTAAAAGAGATACAGTACATTAAAGTAGAACTTTGGGGAAAAAAAGACATTTGATGAGACAAACAAATAAAGCCCAACTTCAGTTGACACGTTTTAGCAGTTACAGCGACATGTTTTGTTTTTTTAAACAATATGAATCGAAACTCACCATTTTAGCACCCCCGCCAGTGTTTTTAGCTTCTCCCAACCCAACTTCAACTGCCTTTGATGAACAGCAAGGCCACCTGATTTATTGACAGGATAAATAGAGAAAAACTGTTACACAACTGGGACGCATAAAAAACAAAACCTGCTGCATATTTTTTATTTTGACGATGGTTTCACTTTAAGCCCCCGTTCACACTGGGGCGACCTGTGAGGCGACCTGGTCGCCTCACAGGTCGCCGCAGGTCGCCTCCCATAGGGAAGCTGCGGACCCGTTCTGATAGGAGCGACACAAGTCGCTCCGACTCAGAAAAAGGGTCCGGAGCTTCTTTGGGGCGACCAGGAGGCGACCGCCATAGACTTCAATGTTACGAAGTCCGTGGCGGCCGCTCCGAGGTAGCGGCGCGCTGCTCGCACCGCGACCTCGGAGGTCGCGGTGCGAAGTAGCGTCGCCCCAGTGTGAATGGGGGCTTAAACAATATTAAATGCTTGTTTAAAAAAAAAAAAAGCAAAACAACAAACGTCATACAAACCTGCTCTGTGCAGTTGGTTTTCCTCAGAGCAGACCTGATCCTCCTCTTCTCGGGTTCCTCTCTGGCACTCCAAGCCTCTCCCTCCTATTGAGTGCCCCCAGTGCCAGCAGCTTGTTATGGGGGCACCCCATCAGGGCCGCTGCTCTCCGTGTCTATTCACACACAGTGCAGCGACTCAGCCCCGCCCCCTCTCCTCATTGGTTCACTGGCTGTGACTAACAGTAAGTCCCCCGAGAGCTGAGGCTGTCGTGAACATTGTTGGATTGAGAGGGGACTCAGGTAAGTATTTGGGGGGTGGGGGGGAGCTGCTGCACACTGAAGGATGTTTACGTAAAGAAAAGGAGGTGAATGGCGCTGTCTACTAACAAAGAGATCCAATCAATAAAGTGATGTCAGATAATTCAGGGCAATAGTAATAAATACTGTATGTGGCAATTATAATGTGCAAAGAATCCAACAGTAAGTTAAAAATAGCTGGTGTAATGGTAGGTAGACGATAGTAAATAAATAAATGCACAATACAAAAGTTAAAGTGTCACGTGCTGTGAAATGGTAGTGCAAATAATAAATGGAAAAGTTAATACCACTTGAAAGTGCTTAGTAACAAAATATATATGTACGTGGTAACAGAATAATTAATTGAAAATAAAGTGACAAGGTGCACACATAAATATCAAATGAAGTGATAAGGAGCAATCGGACGGTAAGAAATAAACAATATGAACACTATGCTAAAGTGGCACTGTGCAAATAGAAGTATCCAATAAAGTGGAGATATGTCAGCTGGACAAGGTATAACCAATAAAGTGACAATGTGCACATATAATCAAATAAAGTGACTGGGTGTCAGCTGACGGAAGCAGTCCATAAATAGTGTATACAGGTGAAAACAATATTCATGCGGCAATACCAGTGGGGACCCCGTGGTGGGTAGTATGGTGAGGTGCTTGGCAGCCACTATGGTAAGTAGCAAACTCACCAGAAATACCCACCCCCCACAGGGGTATAGAGCGGGTATAAAAAGTGCAAAAATGATCCCTCTGGTGGATCCTGGTTCCCTCAAGGTATCCTGATGTACAGGGATGTGCCGGGACACGGGAGGTCCCTGTAGGGCTCCGGGATAATCAAGGGGTTCCTCTAAGGGATGTCCAGGGGTCTGGTAGGGTCCGCATTTGGTGGGTGGGGTACTCCAAGAATATCAGCCAGTGTCAGCGGGACAGAGATTTAAATGGAAGAACCATGTGGAGTAAGGAGAGGGCACATAGCGTGCTACTGTATATATATATCCTTTAATATGTGTAGGTAAAAATGGGTACTCACAATTAGGAAGTAAAATACGAGCAGTGCACAGGTCTCTGGAACGCAATGCGTTCCACACGCAAACCGGAACCGGAAGTGATGTGACGCGCCGTAGGCGTTTCATCATCCAACGTCTTGAGTGGCCTTTTGGTTATAGTTAAAGTTTACATAGCCTTTTGGTTATAGTTAGAGGGAGGCTGCAGCCTACTATTATCACATCTCTTCCTTAGCGCGGAGTATATTCCTTTCACAGAAGGATTTTTACCTTCATGCATAGAATGCATGAAGGTACATAACCTTTAGCTTTTACAACCCCTTTAAGTGCGTAACATAAAGATTAAATCCAAAATCAAAAATGTAATATATTGCTGCTTACCAGTCCTAGATGTGTTATCTGAACGTGTTTTCTTTTTTTTTCAGGCTTTTCCCCTTTATTTCACTTGGTTATCCATCCTTCCAGGCTTAGAGTGTTTGTATTTTGGATGAAGTTGTAAAGCAGGCATCTTTGGGCAGAAGCATTGTCAGCCTGGGCAGAAGGAAGTGCTAGACTAGCAAGTTTAGTTGGACTTGACTAACAAATTGAAGCTGAATTCCTGCTAATACTTTATACGCAGTTAGAGCAAACAGTTATTGTTTTCCTTTTGGGATAAAGGTTTTACATAAATGAACAAAAGCTGGCCATTGTAAACAACCCCGTCAGTGCCTTGTCTCAGTTGATACTTGTCTGGAAAGCTTGGTCTGTTAAAGTAAGTTTAAAAAAAACAGACTTACTGGCTGAATCACCAGGTGAAAATAAAAGAAAAAAAAACCCCCCAAAAAAAAACTAATGCAGCCATCACAGCTAAACATTTGTAAGCTACAATTCAATAAATGTTTGTTTTGGGGTTTAATACCACTTTAAAGCCAAACTCCAGCTAACTCTTGTTAGGCAGTTTAAGCAGCAGGTTTTTTCTTTTTCTTTAGGAAATTGTTTAAAGCATTTGAACAAAAGCTGTATGCTGTAAGCACCCTTATCAGGGACTTGGCAGGCTCTAAGGACTGCTATGTTGATAAACATAATGCCCCTACAAAGCGTTTTCCTATATTGTGTTATTTGGTTTGTTCCAACTCCCATAATGTCACTTTTGCTGGACAGTTTGGTCTACCTATAAATGTATAGAAAGATATGTAAAGACATGATAAATATAAAAAGACTTTATATACTAAATACTATATTTTCAGGTAAAAACCTCATTCAGTTACCAGAATAAACCATTTCATCCTAATGTTGGCCTTTAGAATAAATTCAGCCATACATGGATCGAAAATCGGCTGGAACAGTAGGGACTGGCCAAATTTTGATCCATGTATGGGCAAACTGGTTGTACTGAAGTTGATCTATTGATTGACTTGTGTACAACCAGCCAGTCTGTTTTTTTCCTGAATAATTAGTGCCACAAGCTATAGCCAGTAACACAAATTTTTGTGTTCTTACAGCAGGGGAAGTCATGCTCCCCGCAAGCAGAACACACTATGGAAGGGATTCCCCCATCAACAATGACTGTCTTGGTGGGGAAATCAAGCAATTATCTTTCTTTCCACCCATGATGGATGGAAAGAAAATCACATAATTTACTGCCTGCCCAAGAGGGTTACATTCAGGCCTCAATTCACCATTACAAGTAAAAAAGAAAATAATTTAATAGATTTAAGCTGGCCATACACTGATCGGAATAGTAAAGAAGATGCTCACTGGAAGGGTTTAGCCACTTCCTATTTTGGCACACCTCTTCTACATGTGAAAACCATAATTTTTTTGCTAGAAAATTACTCAGAAACCCCAAACATTATACAGGCATACCTCGTTTTAAGTACACTCACTTTACATACACTCGCGAGTACGGACACAGCCTGGTCAGCTTGGCATGGCACTACTCCCAGTTTTTAACATTGGCGTCTATGGGAAATCTTGGTCAGCTTGACATGGCACTGCTCCCAAACCATAAGAGACAGGGATACCAAACTTAGGGAGCACCGAGAGGGGACCCAGGACTATCCTATTTGTGGCCGGCCAGCTTGCCTAGGTAATCTACCTTGTCATAGTCCTGAATCCCCTTAACCACTTAAGCCCCGGAGGATTTGGCTGCTAAAGGACCAGGGTTTTTTTTGCGATTTTTTTACTGCGTGACTTTAACGGACAATTGCGCGGTCGTGCGATGCTGTACCTAAACGAATTTGACATCCTTTTTTTCCCACAAACAGAGCTTTCTTTTGGTGGTATTTGATCACCTGTGCAATTTTTTGATCACACGCTATAAACAAAAAAAGAGCGTAAATTTTGCAAAAATAACAATATTTTTCACATTTTTTTATATGAAATTCCCCCAAAAAAATGTAAAAATCTAAATTTTTTAACATTTTTCGGCCAATTTGTTTTATGCTACCTATGTTTGGTAAAAAAAAATCGCAAAAAGCGTATTTTGATTGGTTTGCGCAAAAGTTATCACGTTTACTAACAAAGGGAAAGATTTTTGTCATTTTTGGTGTTTTTTTTTTTTTTTAACGCGTAATGGCGGCGATCTGCGATTTTTTTTTTCGGTACTGCGACATTGCGGCGGACAGATCGGACCCTTGACTGACATTTTTGACACTTTTGGGGGTACCAGTGACATTACTGCAGTAATCAGTGCTATACATATGCACTGTTACTGCAAAAATGACACTGGCAGGGAAGGGGTTAACTTTATTGGACAGGGAGGGGTTAAGTGTGTCCTAGGGGCGTGATTCTAACTGTGCAGGGACATTGCTATTGGTGTAAAAGCAAAGATCAACAGTTCTACATAGTAGAACGGTCAGATCTTCACTTTTACACAGGGAGAACTGACAGGCAGCTTGTTTACACGCAACCGGTTAACATGCTCCCCAAGCTTGGTGTCCTTGTCACTTATGTTTTGGGAGCAGTGCCATGTCAAGCTGTCCAAGATTTCCTATGGAGCTAGTGTATTTACATGCATTGAGAAATGAAAAAAGGTATTGCTTCACTTTAAGTACATTTTCGTTTTACATACATGCTCTGGTCCCATTGTGTACTTAAAAGTGGGGTATGCCTGTATTTTTTTTTTTTTTTTAGCAGAGACCCAAGGGAATACAGTATTAGCACAGCAATTTTTCAAACACATTTTTTTGGGGAAAAAAAGTTTCATGAAAAAAAAACGCTAAGGTTAGCCCAATTTTTTTTGTATAAAGTGAAAGATGATGTCACGCCGAGTAAATAGATACCTAACATGTCACGCTTTAAAATTGCGCACACTCGTGGAATGGCGCCAAACTTCGGTACGTAAATATCTCCATAGGCGACCATTTAAACGTTTAACAGGTTCCCAGTTTAGATTTACAGAGGAGATCATGGACTAGAATTGTTGCTCTCACTTTAACGTTCGTGATGATACCTCACATGTTTGGGTTAAACATAGTTTACATATGTGGGCGTGACAAACATATGCGTTTGCTTCTGTGTGCTTGCATGGGGGCGCTTTAAAAACATTTTTTTTATATTTATTATATTTTTTTTCCATATTTTTATGCTTTCCTTTTAAATTTTTCTTTTTTTGATCACTTTTATTCTTATTACAAGGAATGTAATCATCCCTTGTAATAAGAATAGGGCATGACAGGTCCTCTATAATAGAATAGGGCAACTGCCAGGCCGAGCGTGACATTTCGATCGGGCCTCCGAGAGTCATAGAGACTGTCGGGGACCATTCTATATGGTGAATTTCCACCCCCCCCTTCCCTGCTGCCTGTAAGACCAATCAAGCTGCTGAACTGCTGCTATGATTGTTCTTATGGTGAAGGAAATCACCAGCTACAAAAGATGATGTCTAAATGATGCCTGCAGCTACAGGCATCATTCAGATATCCCCACTCAAAGTCCAGGACGTCATTTGACGTCCTTGGGCTGGAAGTGGTTAAAGAGGCACTCTAAATCTAAGAAATGACAAAGCTCTACAGAAAAAATACATTCAAGCTCATCTCATAAATGTAGGAGATAAAACCTTTCCTTGGACTCTCTATGCCTTAATTAATAAAGTATAGGGAAAAAAAAACACTGCCTGTGGAAAGAAATTAATGTACACTATCTTATTCTCATAACTTAACATAGTAGACTCTTTGGATTGTAGAACTTACAGAAAAATATCCATGCTAAATTCTGCATATAAATATCCATCTAATATTATAGATGTCTGACTAAAGCCACTCTATGTAGAGAAGTAACTAGAAGAATACCAAGCAGGTTTTACGGCTTGAAGGTCAATGACAGATCAGATATTTTCTTTGAGGCAAATACATGAAAGAATCCATGAGCATGAAATAGAAGTACATTGCCTCTCGATTTTACAACAACATTTTATTTTATTATGTGAAAACATTTGTATATAGCCAGGATCAGGATAATTAATCTTAACATGGTAGGAAGTACAGCTCACATTTAGCCATCCTTGTGGGGTGGCTGGCCGGAATATTATCAAAAATATTATCAAAAAACTAAGGATGAGTGATGCATTGCATTGCATATATGTTCTATAGTGTGCTATAAAGTATATTTTTTTGAGAGGAAGGCATACAAAGTACAGATGACATCTTATTAAACAAACGCAAGTATGGGGGTAACCTTATGATATATGTATTGTTGTAAGATCTAATGATGCACTAACTAAGCTTTCTTGTCATTGGATAGAGCAAAAAACAGGATGGGTTTTGTGGTCAGCCAAGAGAAAACCAAGAACCTAGAGGTTATGAAAATGGCAAGTTGGAGTTTGCATGTTCTGTCTGTACTTGAATGGTTTCTTCATGGTCCCCTTTTTTTCCTCCCACACTCCACAGACATGCTAGTAGTTTAATTGGCTCCTGTCTAAAAATGTCTCAATTGGCCGTATGATGTGTGTGTGTGTGTGTGTGTGTCTGTATCAGGGCCGATCCTAGGCGGGTACAAGGGGTTCACCGCACCCAGGAGCTGCGAGCTGCGGCGGAGAAGGGGTGCCGAAACTCCAGTGGCAGAGTCCTCCCCTCCTCCAGTGGCAGTGGCGTACGGGCGGGCCAGCGGGCGGGCGGTACGGCCAGTGTGAAGGAGTAGGCAGCTCCGCCTCCTTCAGTCCACGCTTCTCGTGGGGCGGAGCCGCAACGGGAAGAAGGTAAGTGCCCTAGCTGCTCAAAAAGAAAAGGCCCTCTGTCAGCCCCTGCAGCCCACCATATCACAGCCGTGTTCCCAATGCAGGCTCCGATCCTCCCCGAGCCACCTTGTGCCTATATCCGGCCATACCATGTGTGCAGGGGGGAGCTCCTCTGCCGAGTGCCGCAGTGTAAGATTCCAGTGTGCAGTCTTCATTCCTGTGTGAGCCTCACATATAGCAATAGCAGAGCTGAGACCAGCCAGGCACACCGGGGGGGGGGGGGGGTGTACCTCTGGAAGGGAGCCTTGAGACATAGCTGCTGTCACTGTACTGGGCTGCGTCGCTCTTCCATGTGACACAAACAAGGGATAAAGGGATGTAACTTTGTGTTGTGTACAACACAAAGTTGTGTGTTGTGTTGTGGGCACCTGGGGGGGGGGGGTGAGCGTGGGTAACCTCTGGCAAGGCTGTTCTAAATGGAACTAGTATGCAGTGCAGCCAATCAGAAAGCCATCTGCTGGGTGCTGGGAGTGTGGGCATAGGAGGTCTGTACCTGGCACCTTACCCCCCGGGCTGTGTATGTTTGTATATAAGAAGCTGTGGGCAAAGACTGTGTGGCCTGTATTGCATGGAGTCTGCATGTTTTATGGGCACAGTGTACAGTCCATACATCCATTTGTGCAGCACACAGGCCCTAAGGGGGCCTAGTGTTATCTAACACACAATGCACACATGGAGGAGCTGCTTCCAGATGTCCCCTCCTCCTTGCTTATGTTCCCCCTTTCTCCCATCACCGATGCCCTGTGACTTCTTTGCAGCTGTTTGCTCCTCACCCTTACTGCAGGGGAGTTATGGGGGATTTAACTCCAATAATAGATTCCCCCACTGCTTTGACCCCCCTACTGACCCCCCTTACCGGTGCCCCATGCCACCTCCCTGTAGTGCTGCTGGCCGGGTTCCCTCCAGCTGGCTTTAGCTACTGCAGGGGAGGTTCAGACCATGGAATCCAAATCTGTCAAAGAATCCTCTTCACTGCGTGGTGCTTCGGCACTTCCTGTACTGGGCTCCCCACTGCAGCACCAATCTGCACCCACCTCCCTGCAGCTGCTGCCCGGCTTCCTCTCCACCCCTGTAGCTGTAGCTGCTGCTGGGCGGGAAATCAGTGCAGCTGCCAGGAGATGGACAGCGGGGGACTGGTAAAAATGCCATGTTTACCAGACCCTTCCCGAATAAACACAGTGAGCAATCAGTATAAATGTGGGTACACACTATAATCCATATCGGATGTGTATGGCTGGCATAATATATCATCTGCATATATTGTATGTGTTCAATATAGTCATATTGTGATGTATAGTGACGGGCACAGTATATTCTCTATACAGTGTACATATAAGGTGCAGGCTGGTAGGATGCATTTGGTGGGCACTGGTAGGCTGCATTTGGTGGGCTCTGGTAGACTGCATTTGATGGGCACTGATGAGGCTGCATTTGGTGGGCACTGATGAGGCTGCATCAATGCATTGATCTCTTGTATCATATCCACAGTCTCTAACCATCTCTTGTATCAAGTCTGCAGTCTCTTACCATCTCCTGTCTGGGGGCTCTGTCTAACAGACTCTCTAACAGATGCCCTCTCTGTGTCCATTAGAGAGACCCCCCTCCAGTTCCCATTAGAGTACTCTGCTTCTCTTACTGTAATTTGTTTATTGTTAAGAGATCGTGGCAGGGTCCCAGGGTAAGGAAGACTTCTTAGGGGACCATCTCTGTGTTTGAGCCATTGCCATAGAAACATTTGTAAAGGGGAGGAGTTAGTAAGATGACCACGCCCATGTGGGGGCGCCAGAAAAATTTCTGAACCCAGGCGTCTGTGACCCTAGGATCGGCCCTGGTCTGTATGCTTGCAAGTGAAACAGGGATAAGCTTTTGAGGACAGGGGATGATGTGAATGTTCAGTATGTAAAGCACTGCATTGCCAGCTCTATATAAATGCTGTAATAAATAAAACAGAACATCATACATCTGTTGGCAGGGGAATATACAGTAAATTAGGACAAATAATGGTTTTCTCTTACCTTGGTACTTTTGTGAAAGAAACAGGTCGAATCCCATCTTCTGTCTAGGGCAGCAGTGGTGCAGTTGTGTAAAACTCTTGTATGACTACTTATCATGTAAAAATCTAAATGTGGGGGACCCTGGCATGCAGATAAGGCAAGGCTCAGCATATTTGAAGGTGCTAAAACAGGGTTTCTAAACTAGGGTTCCCCCCAGATGCAACTATTGCGTATCAGGTACATCTCCACTGGCACCATTGATCATTTTGGCTATCTACAAGGAGGTCATTCTTCCCAATGACTACAAGTGTAAGGAGCATTGTTCCCACTAACCATCACGCTAAAATATCATGAGTTATAGATATAATAATTTTTACAGGGCTTCCCTGAGACCGGGAAGTTATTTAGAGGGTATGTTAATTATATGAAATCAGTAAGGATTCAAAGATGATAAGATTCAGGAGATGAGCTGTGGTCAAGCATAGAAAACAATAGAAGAAGGTGCCCCACAAAGGCACAATTCTTCACAAATTGTTGCACTTCTGAAGGTAAAGACAATGATCAGGTTTTTATTTGAAATTTTTGAATACCCACACCGATGAAAATATAAACCAAACCTTTTAAAGTAGTTCTGTCATCATATGGAACCTGTTAGTGTTTGCTGCCTGATAATTCTCAAAGATGAAAACACTCCAGATATACTTTTTGTGCTTGTTTTTTGTTTTCATTTTCTTTTTGGAATAGAGGGGAAAGGGGTTACTGGTTTTATGCTGACTTTGACTTCCACTATGTCTCACAGGCACTTGGTATGCTTTAAGGACCTCTGATGTAAGAAATATATTTGTGTAGTGTAGAATTCCTACAGAGTTTTCCTCAGAAAGTCAACTTCAGTTTCTAGTTTTCAGCTTTAGCTGTCCGATTAGCTCGTGACTGCCAAGTAAATCTTCCTGGGAGTCGAAAAGCACTGATTCCATTGCCTGCTTCATGATTAAATATTCCATTTTTTTGACATGAGGATTTTCTGGTGAAGAAAACCTGACCACTGCTATCAGCACCTCGTCATATCTCCATCCTGCTTCCCTCAGGCAAGACAGACACTCTATAAAACCTGGTGCTTAGAAAGGAAAGCAAGCTTTGCTGATTTACATTTAACCACTTGTGGCACACTGATATTGTGTCTATGTTGCTGTTGAAGAGCCATCTAAAATTGTCTTAACTTGTTTGTATCTATACAAAGCAGTCCTAATACTGTACAAGTTCTCTGTTATCCTCATACAGTGGCTGTTTCCTAGTTTTTTTATGTTTTAAAGGCAGCAGATACAGAGCTAGTTAAAGCATAGTAGACATGAAAACGACATGTAGGTCTACAGTGCCTTGCGAAAGTATTCGGCCCCCTTGAACTTTTCGACCTTTTGCCACATTTCAGGCTTCAAACATAAAGATATAAAACTGTAATTTTTTGTGAAGAATCAACAACAAGTGGAACACAATCATGAAGTGGAACGAAATTTATTGGATATTTCAAACTTTTTTAACAAATAAAAAACTGAAAAATTGGGCTTGCAAAATTATTCAGCCCCCTTAAGTTAATACTTTGTAGCGCCACCTTTTGCTGTGATTACAGCTGTAAGTCGCTTGGGGTATGTCTCTATCAGTTTTGCACATGGAGAGACTGAAATTTTTGCCCATTCCTCCTTGCAAAACAGCTCGAGCTCAGTGAGGTTGGATAGAGAGCGTTTGTGAACAGCAGTTTTCAGTTCTTTCCACAGATTCTCAATTGGATTCAGGTCTGGACTTTGACTTGGCCATTCTAACACCTGGATATGTTTATTTGTGAACAATTCCATTGTAGATTTTGCTTTATGTTTTGGATCATTGTCTTGTTGGAAGACAAATCTCCGTCCCAGTCTCAGGTCTTTGCAGACTCCATCAGGTTTTCTTCCAGAATGGTCCTGTATTTGGCTCCATCCATCTTCCCATCAATTTTAACCATCTTCCCTGTCCCTGCTGAAGAAAAGCAAGCCCAAACCATGATGCTGCCACCACCATGTTTGACAGTGGGGATGGTGTGTTCAGGGTGATGAGCTGTGTTGCTTTTACGACAAACCATAACGTTTTGTATTGTTGCCAAAAAGTTCGATTTTGGTTTCATCTGACCAGAGCACCTTCTTCCACATGCTTGGTGTGTCTCCCAGGTGGCTTGTAGCAAACTTTAAACAACACTTTTTATGAATATCTTTAAGAAATGGCTTTCTTCTTGCCACTCTTCCATAAAGGCCAGATTTGTGCAGTATACAACTGATTGTTGTCCTATGGACAGAGTCTCCCACCTCAGCTGTAGATCTCTGCAGTTCATCCAGAGTGATCATGGGCCTATTGGCTGCATCTCTGATCAGTCTTCTCCTTGTATGAGCTGAAAGTTTACAGGGACGGCCAGGTCTTCTTAGATTTGCAGTGGTCTGATACTCCTTCCATTTCAATATTATCGCTTGCACAGTGCTCCTTGGGATGTTTAAAGCTTGGGAAATCTTTTTGTATCCAAATCCAGCTTTAAACTTCACAAGAGTATCTCAGACCTGCCTGGTGTGTTCCTTGTTCTTCATGATGCTCTCTGCGCTTTAAACGGACCTCTGAGACTATCACAGTGCAGGTGCATTTATACGGAGACTTGATTACACACAGGTGGATTCTATTTATCATCATTAGTCATTTAGGTCAACATTGGATCATTCAGAGATCCTCACTGACCTTCTGGAGAGAGTTTGCTGCACTGAAAGTAAAGGGGCTGAATAATTTTGCACGCCCAATTTTTCAGTTTTTTATTTGTTAACAAAGTTTGAAATATCCAATAAATTTTGTTCCACTTCATGATTGTGTCCCACTTGTTGTTGATTCTTCACAAAAAAATTACAGTTTTATATCTTTATGTTTGAAGCCTGAAATGTGGCAAAAGGTTGCAAAGTTCAAGGGGGGCGAATACTTTTGCAAGGCACTGTATGTACCTATTCCAGTTGATCCTGTACAAAAGTCCACAGAAAGACCTGGTGACTTCCTACACTATCAAGAGACAGCACTGAAGATTAGAGAACTGGGATTTCAGCTGTCCTGGGGCCTGGAATTTAAGTAAGTATTAGTATGTGTTAAAAGTTTTATTTAAAAAATGTTGAAGATATTTCTCAGTTGAGGGGTTATGTATTTTATTTTTAAGGGTGGCCATTGTTAGGTTGCAAGCAATATGAAACCCAAATGAGAAAACTAATATATAACAACTATGACTCCAACTGCTAGATATAAGGGGTTCAACGGTACCAGGAGTTTGCCGTGAATCCTACATGTTCAGAATTCCTGGTTCCGGCAATTTGTGTGGTATTTCACCAGACTGAATTCTTTGTAACTTTAAATATTGACAATGTGCTTTATCTTTGACAGGGAAAGCAAAGGTAGTGCTGCTGACTAACTGCAAAGGAAAAGATTATTGTAGCTCTTGTAGGCACTAGCAGCTCTGTTTAAATATATGTAAACCTTTTGTGGGGGGATTAGCTCGGTGGTGGGTGTGGATGACCCCTTGGGGGGGTTCGTTACACAGGGAGATAGCCGAGAAGTGGTTGCAAACAACAGTGTAAGGTTTTATTATTGCAATTTTCTTCACACAAGTGCAAGCATCAAAAACAGCATACTTCAAAATAAACATAAAATAAAATAAATTTCTTGCCACTGTGGACGGCTACCTTCTCACACACAGGAACCTACCTAAGGAGTCTGTCCCCAACCTACTGTTGGGCAGACTTTGCTGATCCTACAGCAGACCATCAATATTTCATTTATTTTCTCTTTACACAGAAATAGTTCATTTCTCTTCTCATAGAAAATGTCCCTTTTCTCTTCACATAGAAAACATTCCTTTGTTTTTCTCTTCACATAGAAAACAATCCAAGACCTCACCTTGAGAAGTCTTCAGTCTTAATTCATTTTCTCCTCACATAGAAAATGTCCATTGGTTTCTCTTCACATAGAAACAATCCAAGACCTCATCTTGAGTAGTCTTCAGTCCCTTTACCCTCCTCAGCGCACATCTCTTCAGGAGGCATCCCTCTCCCATGCTCACACAGCTTCAGGAGGCACCCATCTGACTGTCCTCCTCTACCCACACAGCGTCAGGAGGCAGCCATCAATAAACTTCCTCTGAATAAATTATAGAGGCCGTAATTTCCTCATTCTGAATAGCTGAAGGTTTTTCAACTTCCTCAAACCTTCCTGGCTACCTTTGCAGCCGACACCCTATAGTAATTGGTGAATTGTCTAAACCAAGCAGACATGTATCTCCTGTCTGTGACAACATCCACAGATTTACCTGACTTCCTGTCACACTTTACTTAAAGGAATAGTACAGGCAAGCACAGTAAAACTCATTACTGACATGCAATGAGCATTAAAAAATCGCTCTGTATTGGTCAAATCAATTAAAAATCTCTCTTTGTACCTTATGTAATGGTGTCGAGCGTTCGGACACCATCTTGTCTTCTCGGCATCCATCTTGTGCAGTGAAACAGGCGACCAGTTCTTTAAAGTCTGTCATTTCCTTCCCCCCTCCTTGGAGCGAAAGTAGCCCCCACCTTTGCAGATTCTAGCAGGAGTCCTGTCTCCAAAAACACAGCAGGAGGTCGTAAAGCAGATCTTATCGAAAATCCCCATCCTTACCGGTCAGGTTGTAAAATCTTATCAGCACAGATGTTCACTACGGCTGACCAGGCTGTGTGGAATTCCCCCAAGCCAGTTGTAAATAAAAAGTAACACTTAAATCTCACAATTCATATCCCAGTCATAACTGTTTACCTGAATATAACATATTAACAAAAAGTAGATATTTGAATGCCGCATAACACACTGATCGTAACAAGACCACACATGGTCCCCCTGTAATACAGGAAATTGAAACGAGCGATAAGATATCCCCTCTGTGATAAAAGATATTCATGTTTGATATTGTTTGAAAGCAAATGACATGCTTAGTTATAAAATATCAGTTTCGAGAATGTAACCTTTACATATGTCAAGATATTAAGAGTGGTATGACTCTGTCCACAAAAGTACATTTGAAATAGTCATAAACCACTGGACAGCCCTTTTGCCACTCTGATTGTAATTGGTCAGGGGTGTCCGTCACCACCCCTTTTGAACTCAGAGAAAAAGACAGGAACTGATAGAGCAGGCAGTCTTCATTCTACCATCCAAGCAATAACATTGCTTTAAGAGAAGGACCGATCACATGTTCAGTTTCTGGAACTCTGATAATACCAGGACTTTTTAAATGCAAGTATATTTACTCTTTATCTTCATATTTCTAAATTGCTGTATTGTGTCTCTATTTCTTCGTAACCCATTTTTCTGTAAATATTTTTATTTGCACCAATCTTCACCTTTCTTATAATTAAACCTTATTTTGAAAAGTGTTAACTTTATCTCTAAGCTCTTAAACGCAAACTGACCCAAAAGAACCTGCCTCCTGAAAGAGCACTACTGTTTAGAATAACCCATCTTAACATTCTTGTCTGAGGTGACAGTGTGTGTTACAGATGGTTATTCTAAAGTCATAATTGGTATTTCTAAAATTACGAGCGTCCTCTGGGCTCATTATAACGTAGAGGTGGTGGTTGAGAAAGGGTTAATTGTTTATTTAGTCCGGTGAAAATCGCTCTCAGTCTGCTGGCATCTAGATTGTGGTCCCGCAAGCTGGACAATTTGTGTGCCGGGTGCAGATGAGAGTGGCATTGCTATGCAAGTGACGGCAGGGTGTGAGATTGCTTGGTCTTTGGTCACAGGTTGGATGAGAAGGCCAGAGGTCTGATACCCGCCACCGTCACACCTTATATTTGATTAAAATTACTCTGGTCACTTTGTTTTCAGTCCACAGTTCCCTCGGTAGTTTACACCAGCTGGGTGCGCCATTACTCCACAGCTGCTGGGCATGTTCCAAAGTGAATAATTAATTTCCGGAAGTGACTTTGTACCGGCCCAGCGTCACTTCCAGCTTATGGGCACATACAGTAAAGGGAAATGATGCTGCATGCCTGCTGTATGGCAAGGTCATTTCCATGACAACATAGACTCCGCCCCCCGATAGAGCACATAGTGAGTACAATTTCAGGTGTCATCTGGGAGGGGTGGGGCTGGGCAGGATAGGGGCGGTTGTAATGAATAGTAGGTATGCCTGTGCAAGAGAGAAAGACAACTTTTTCAGGAAATGAGAGGCAGCATGCAGAATTCAGATAAAGAAAGATAAGGTTGTCAGTGAGGAACAGGAAGAAGCTGATTGTCCAGCTTAGATAATACTTTCTAAGCTACGCAAGCAGCTAGGCAGAAAATGATGACGCGTTATGGCGAAATGCATTGAGCTTGGTCCAGAGGCTACGACTTCCGGTTCGTCATTTCCACTTTTTGTTTGGAATGCACGGCGGAATTGAGCGGCGTTCGTCCCCTTATTGCTGTTCAAATGTGCTGACGTTGGCACTTTTAAATGTGAATGTTCCATTATTGTTTAAATTGCTATCAATAAACCCCAAACATTATTGCGCAATTATTTGTTCTTCATCTTTTTGGGAAATGGGATAACCATTGTGACTGGTGGACAAGTAAAATAAGATATCCTGTGAGCCAGGAGGCACCCATCAAAAGTATATATATTATTCATCTAAGGAGGATGCCTGATAAATATAGAGCAAGCTGGGTCCTGGAGGCCCTCTTTTCTCTGGTGAGTTACCCTCACATTAATGGATGAAGGAAAACACAAGCAGAAGCACTTTTTAAGCAAGATAATTTGTCAAAGCACCTTATCACTGCTGTGGTGGATTTTTCCCACTTGATGAATTTTTTGCACTTTATGAATTAATGGACTTTTTTCTATATCTATATTTATATGCATTATTTAATTAATTAACTATCTACATTATTTAATTATTTATTTAGCACTTAGCACTTTCAGCTACGGTGCCTCAAATTTCTCTCTTTTTTTAGAAAATTAATATCATGGATAAAGATATTTTACATACAATAATAGGAAAAATGTCATTTTTCACTGGAATTCCCCTTTAATGGCATATACTGTAGGTAGTAAAATGCTGTGTATCTTGGGTGTGGAGGAAGGGAAAGCGATATTAGTTTTACAAGCTATTATTTAACTGTTTTCGGACTGCCGCCGCAGAAAAACTGTGGCAGGCTGGCCATCTGTAACGCTCCTGCGTTTTTGTAGTAGGCTGGATTTGCAGCTGCAGAATCTCCACTCAGTAGTCATGTAGAGATGTGTTGAATAACCAGATCCAACTCTCCAGACTCATCACTGTGGGCCTGTCAGCTTCAGCATTCAGATATACACACTCAATAAGATGTTCCTGGAGTGATAGGATGTATATGATAGTATGAAGATGATGTGCTGAAGGGACAGGTGTGAACAGTGACAGAGATGGTAAGCACTTGATAGAAATGTTCAGGAGAGTATTAGATGGTATTAGGTAGAATGCAGATAGGTTAGTAATCGAGTATGGTAACAGGTGGTAAGGACAGCAGATGACAAATACAGGATAGACTAACCCAGTGCAAGGATAGATGGTAGTAGACTCAAGAGCTAGCAATCTATTTAACAGTGCAGATGATAGAATTAGTATGCATAGATAGTAACAGTCCTTATGTGCAGAGGTAGATAGTGTAAGTAAGGTTATGGAGGATTCCCCTGTGGGGTACTTATCACTAGTAAGTTAGTAGTAGAAGGGTCCAGTAGTAAGGGAGTGATCCAGTAGCGAGATACAGGGATCGGTAGCGAGGTTCCGGTCTGTTCCAAGTAAAAGAAAGTAGCTGGAGGTTCCGGCAGCAAGATAAGCTTGTAAGCATGTGGACACACAGGTAGTTTGAACGAACAATGTGAGAGAGAACGCCGGCGGTTTAAATAGCCGCTCTGCGGCGCTCGGCGATGACGTCATCCGTCTTAAAGGTGTATGCGTACCACCTAATTAGAAAGGTGGGACGCATATTTGAAAAGAAAATAGAAAATAAGGGTACCAGAGGTACCAGAATCTTACAGTACCCCCCCCCTTAAGGCCGGCTCCGGAAGGCCTATAGCACTGGTTTCTCCGGGTATTTCAAGTGAAATCTTCGTATAAGTCTAGGTGCGTGAACATCAGTGGTATCCAACCAGGTGTCGTCTTGGGGTCCATAGTTCTTCCATCTTATGAGATACTGGAGTCTTCCTCTGTGGATACGAGAATCCAAAATCTCCTTAATCTCATATTCTTCTCCGCCTTCAACTTGTACTGGAGGTGGAGGCAAGATGGTAGGCCTTATTCCTTGATTAGGAACATGGGGCTTCAGTAGCGACACATGGAAGATGGGATGGATCTTGAGATCTGCTGGTAAGGTGAGCTGTACTGCAGCTTTTCCAATAAGTTTCTTAATTGGTAAGGGTCCCAGAAATAAAGGTCCAAGCTTTTTGCTAGGGATCTTTAATCTTAAATTTCTTGTCGATAGCCAAACGAGGTCCCCAATAGCATACTGAGGAGAAGGTCTTCTACGTAGGTCGTAGTACCTTTTTTGTTGGCTGTGGGCGTGTGAGATAGTGGTATTAAGTAAACCCAGAGAGTCCTTTATTTGGGTAAGATAGTCTGAGGCTACTGGGTTACTTGATGGTAGGATGCGTGGTGGAAGAAGTGTGGGATGAAACCCATAGTTCACGTAGAACGGACTTTGCTTAGTTGTACTGTGGGTTGCGTTGTTATAAGCAAATTCCCCCAGAGGGAGAAGGTCCACCCAATCATCCTGTAGGTATGATGTGTAGCAACGCAGATATTGTTCTATACACTCATTGACTCTTTCAGTCTGTCCGTTGGTCTGAGGGTGGTAGGGAGAAGTGAGCTTTCGCTCAATACGTAATATTTGACAAAGAGCTTGCCAAAATTTGGAGATAAACTGTGAACCACGGTCGGATAAAAGAGTCTTTGGTATTCCGTGTAACTTGAACACATGTTTCATCAGTAGTTCCGCTGTTTGTTTGGATGAAGGTAGTCTACGGATAGCGATGAAATGTGCCATCTTTGTCAGGTGGTCCACTGACACTAGAATGGTATTAAATCCTTTAGATGGTGGTAGTTCTACTATAAAGTCTAAGGATACAACCTCCCATGGAACCTGGGGTATTGGTAGACTGCAGAGTAGACCAGATGGTTTTGTAGTGTCAATTTTGGACCTTGCACAGATGTGACATGAAGATACAAATTTTTGTACAGACGTCTTCATATCAGGCCACCAAAACTGCCTAGTAAGCAAATTAAGGGTTTTCGTCATACCCATATGTCCTGCCATGGGCACATCATGTGATAACTCCAAGATCTTGGTGCGCATAGTAGGGGGTATGTAAAGTTTGTCGTTGTAGTAGAGGAAGCCTTCTGCATCAGTACTTAGTTGTGGTGGAGGTGAATCCAATCCTATACTGTGCAAAATCTCTTCCTTCAGGGAACGAACAACCCCAATAATACGTTCATAGGGTATTATAGGAATAGAAGGGATTTCAGCGCAGTTATCTTCGGTTAATCGTGATAGCGCATCCGCTTTTTTATTTTTGTCTGCAGGCGTGTAGGTCACTAAGAAGTTGAATCTTAGGAAGAATAATGACCATCGTACCTGCCGGTGGGAGAGAGTTTTGTTAGTCTGGAGGTATTGAAGGTTTTTATGATCTGTATATATGAGTATTGGTAACCGGGTACCCTCAAGTAGATGTCGCCAATTCTCCAGTGCCAGTTTTATGGCAAGCAACTCCTTTTCACCCACTGGGTAATTCACCTCTGGGCTGCTTAATGATTTTGAAAAGAAAGCAACTGGGTGGAGTGGTAAAGTATTTGTTGGTCGTTGGGAGAGAACTGCTCCTACTGCCATATTTGACGCATCTACCTCCAGAATATATTGGAGGGATGGGTCTGGATGGCGTAGTATGGGAGCAGAAGTAAAGCTTGATTTTAACAAGCAGAAAGCTTGATTTGCTTCTTCTGACCATTTGAATGGTTTCTTTATACTTGTCAGTTGTGTGAGAGGTCTCACAATGGCAGAAAAGTTCTTGATGAACTTCCTATAGAAGTTTGAAAATCCAAGGAATCGCTGTAATGCCTTACGAGTTGTTGGTATAGGCCAGTCCAGAATACAGGATATCTTGCTCATATCCATCTTAATTCCGGTTTTGGATATGATGTATCCTAGAAATAATATTTCTTCTTTATGAAATAGGCATTTTTTTAATTTCACGTATAGATTGTGTGCAAGTAATCTGGATAACACAAGTCTTACATGTTTTATATGTTCAGAGAGAGATCGAGAATAGATAAGTATATCGTCCAGATATACTACAACACAGACATCAAGTAAGTCTCTAAAGATGTCGTTTATGAACCTTTGGAAAGCTGCAGGAGCATTACACAACCCTAATGGCATCACAAGATATTCGAATAATCCGTATCTGGTTCTGAATGCTGTTTTCCACTCATCTCCGTCACGGATTCGGATTAGGTTGTATGCCCCTTTCAGGTCTAATTTAGAGAAGTAAGTAGCCCCACGCACTTGTTCAATGAGTTCAGGGATGAGCGGTAAAGGATAGCGATCCTTTATTGTAATCGTATTTAATTGCCTATAATCGATAATAGGCCTAAGACTTGAATCCTTATTGCGGACAAAGAAAAGTCCTGCAGCTGTGGAAGAAGTAGAGGGTCTGATGAAACCTTTTGTCAAATTCTCATCCAAGTATTCCTTGAGATGAGAAAGTTCATCCTGTGAAAGAGGATAAACATGACCGAAAGGCAATTTGCTGTTAGGGAGTAGATCGATAGTGCAATCATAATCCCTATGGGGAGGCAACACTTGAGCATTTTTTTCAAGGAATACTTCGGACAGGTCCTGATAGCATAGTGGTGCCATCTCATCTGACACCACAGACAGGATCTTTCCAAAAGATGGGAGGTTACACGTAATCTCGCAATAGTGAGAAGGGAAAGACAAAGTCCGTCTTTTCCAATCTATGATTGGTTGATGTGTGTGTGTAACCAGGGGAGTCCCAAAATAATAGAAAAATGGGGTGAAGATAGTATATCAAAAGTGGTGGTCTCCATATGAGACTCGTTAGTAGTGACAAGGAGTGCTTGTGTCTGGTTGGTGATTGGACCAGAAGATAGTGGAATACCGTTAATGAAACTAACAGAAACAGGTTTAGGTTTTGAAATAATAGGTATTTTATTTAAGGTAACAAAACATGTATCAATATAGTTTCCACAAGATCCGGTGTCGATCATAGCCTTGGTGGTAATCCTAGTCTGGTCCCACTGCAATGTCAAATGAACAAAAAGATAGGGGTTAGAAAAGGAAGTCGTTAATCCTCCTAGCAAGACATGTGAACACTCACCCTCTTTTATGCGGACAAGGGGACAGACGCTTATCAAATTATCCGGGGATGCGCAGTACATGCAGAGGTTTCTGGATCTTCTTCTGGCTCGTTCAGTAGTTGATAAGGGTGGGCGTATGGTTCCTACCTCCATGGGAGTAGGGTCAACGGCCGAAACCCGAGAAGGACTAGACAATGGCATTCACATTTTTTCAGCCCTTCTTTCACGCAGTCGCCTGTCGATGTTGATACTGAGTTGTATTAAGGCATCCAAGGTGCCAGGTAAATCCGCTCGGGCGAGCTCGTCTTAAACAGCTTCTGACAACCCGAGTCTGAATTGAGTTCGCAGAGATGTGTCATTCCACCCTGAATCAAGGGTCCATCTTTTGAACTCAGCTACAAATTCTTCTACAGGTCTCCTTCCTTGTTTTAAAGCCCTCAATTGAATATCAGCAGTACTCTGCCTGTTGGGGTCATCATATAAACTAGCGAGTTCCGCTAGGAATAAAGAATAGGAGTTGAGAAGCTGATCATTTTTCTCAAAGAGAGAGTCTGCCCAGGCCCGTGGATCACCCGTTAAGTATGAGATAACGGTACAGACTTTAGTTTGATCAGTAGGGTATGTACGAGGTTTTAACAAAAAAAGCAATTGACATGCGTTTTTGAATTCACGAAATTTTTTCCGATCACCTGTAAACACTAGAGGAGGGTTTATTTTAGGTTCAGGGGGTTGAGCAGCAGTGAGCCGTGAAAGACGGGTTACCTGCTGTATCAGAGTCTGATTTTCTTCTTTTACTTCAGTAAGAGCAAGCATTAATGCATTTACTTGTTGTGTCACTTGAGTGGGTAATTCTGCTGAATCCATTTTTTAGGTTCGTTCAATCTGTAACGCTCCTGCGTTTTTGTAGTAGGCTGGATTTGCAGCTGCAGAATCTCCACTCAGTAGTCATGTAGAGATGTGTTGAATAACCAGATCCAACTCTCCAGACTCATCACTGTGGGCCTGTCAGCTTCAGCATACAGATATACACACTCAATAAGATGTTCCTGGAGTGATAGGATGTATATGATAGTATGAAGATGATGTGCTGAAGGGACAGGTGTGAACAGTGACAGAGATGGTAAGCACTTGATAGAAATGTTCAGGAGAGTATTAGATGGTATTAGGTAGAATGCAGATAGGTTAGTAATCGAGTATGGTAACAGGTGGTAAGGACAGCAGATGACAAATACAGGATAGACTAACCCAGTGCAAGGATAGATGGTAGTAGACTCAAGAGCTAGCAATCTATGTAACAGTGCAGATGATAGAATTAGTATGCATAGATAGTAACAGTCCTTATGTGCAGAGGTAGATAGTGTAAGTAAGGTTATGGAGGATTCCCCTGTGGGGTACTTATCACTAGTAAGTTAGTAGTAGAAGGGTCCAGTAGTAAGGGAGTGATCCAGTAGCGAGATACAGGGATCGGTAGCGAGGTTCCGGTCTGTTCCAAGTAAAAGAAAGTAGCTGGAGGTTCCGGCAGCAAGACAAGCTTGTAAGCATGTGGACACACAGGTAGTTTGAACGAACAATGTGAGAGAGAACGCCGGCGGTTTAAATAGCCGCTCTGCGGCGCTCGGCGATGACGTCATCCGTCTTAAAGGTGTATGCGTACCACCTAATTAGAAAGGTGGGACGCATATTTGAAAAGAAAATAGAAAATAAGGGTACCAAAGGTACCAGAATCTTACACCATCCTGCGTGAACCACCATATGTATCCCGCCCCCACTCAGCAGCAGGGATTTCCGATGCACGAGGCAGGTTGCTCCGATTGCCACCCGCGATCGCTCCCCGTTGAGAGAGAAGAACAGTCAGCTGTTGCAAACACAGCTGACCGTTCTTCTCTCTGGAATGATCACAGAGCTCCTGTGATCCTATATAGGATCACAGGTCTCTGTGATCATTTCACAAGCCCAACCTCCATACAATTAGAAACACGCCCCTAGGTACACATTTAACCCTTTGATCGCCCCTGCATTAACCCCTAGCCTTCCAATGGCATTATTACCCTAAGGCTTCTTTCACACGGTCCGCCTCCGCAGGCGGATCCGTGTTGCTCAGCGGGGATCGATCCGCGATTCCCGCTGAGCCGGGCGGATGACAGCTCTGTCTCCGCTTGCAGAGCGGAGAGGGAGGTGTCTCAGCACCCGCTGCCCTCTATGGGGGATCGGAGGAGAGCGGACCGCTTGTCCGCTCTCATCAGATCCGCTCCGCTCCGATTACTGAACGGATGGAAAAATAGGGTTTCCATCCGTCCAGATTTCAGCACAGGATCGGATGCGGATGGCAGCGGGTGTCAGCGGAGGTGACCTCCGCTGACACCCGCTGCCCCATAGAGCTGCATGGAGGATCCGATCAGATCCGCCTAAAAAACTGACAGGCGGATCTGATCGGACCGCCCGTGTGAAAGAGCCCTAACAGTGCATATTTTTAGCACTGATTACTGTAGTAATGTCACTGGCCCAAAAGTGTCAAAAATGTCAGTTAGGGGTCCGATCTGTCCATCGCAATGTCGCAGTACCGATAAGAATCGCAGATCGCCACTATTACTAGTATAAAAAAAAAACAATAAAAATGACAAATCTTTGCCGTAGTTAGTAGACGCGATAACTTTTGCACAAACCAATCAAAATACGCTTATTGCATTTTTGTTTTACCAAAAATATGTAGCAGACAACAAATAGCCTAAAATGTTTAAACATTTTGATTTTTTAATTTTTTTGGGAATGTTATATAGCAGAATGTGAAAAATATTGTTTTTCTTTTTTTTTTTTTTTTCAGAATTGTCGCTCTATTTTTGTTTAGCGCAAAAAATAAAAATTGCAGAGGTAAGCAAATAGCACCAAAAGAAAGCTCTATTTGTGGGAAAAAAGGACATCAATTTTATTTAGTACAGCGTTTAGTACAGTGGTGCAATTTTCCATTAAAGTAAAGCAGTGCTGAAGCGCAAAAAATGGCCTAGTCATTAAGGGGGCAAATCCTTCCGGTCCAGAATTGGTTAGATAAAGCCAGTAATTACAATAAAACTAGAGAGAAAACTTAGTTATTGGGTTTACATCTACTTTAACCCCTTCTCGCCGACGGAATGCAAATATGTGGGGTCGAATTTAAGGGGTTTTCCCGGGGGGATGTCTGCAGCTGCAGGCATCACTCTGGTATAATTTTTTAGAGCCAACGGTCGCCTTCCTTTAAACAGAGCAGCCGCTGTTGTTACAAGGAGCTGGAAGAAAGCCCCCCCCCCCCCTCCTGCCACCTTCCGTGGCTCGCCCGGGTCTCCTTTTTCACTGGGAGGCCCGAGCAACCGGCCAGCACATCTGCCGCTGGCCAAAGACCTGAAATAACCCGGATTTGGCTTTATCAGGTCTCCGATATAGAAACCCGGAAGCCATGTCATGACATCACTGCCAGGTACTGCAGCCCTAAAGGCACCAGATTTTAATAAAATGACAGTATTCAAAACAGCCAAACTTGGCGTTTTTAATGCTTTTAAGTGCAAAGGAGGGATTTGGGTCTTTGAGACCCCAGAATCCTCCATAAAAAGTACCTGCCATTGCCTTTTACTGTCACAAGGGATGTTTACATTCCTTGTGACAGCAATAAAAGTGATAAAAAAAAATTAAAGCGCCTCGTCCCTCCGTGATCGCACACAGAAACTAACGCATACTTAAGTCACGCCCGCATATGTAAACAGCGTTCAAACCACACATGCCACGATCATTAAAGGGAAAGAAATAATTCCAGTACAAGACCTCCTCTGTAACTCTAAACAGGTAACCGTTTAAATTTGGAGATTTTTAAGTACCGTAGTTTGTCACCATTTCATAAGTGTGCGCAATTTTGAAGCATGACATGTTAGGTATCTGTTTACTTGGCGTACCATCATCTTTCACATTATAAAAAAAATTGGGCTAACTTTACTGTTTTGGATTTTTTTAAATCATGAAAGTGTATTTCTTTCAAATTTGATTGACCGCTGCGCAAAATACTGTGTGACATAAAATATTGCAACGACCACCATTTTATTCACTAGGGTCTCTGCTAAAAAATTACATATATATATATATATAATGTGTGGAGGCTCTAAGTAATTTTCTAGCAAAAAATACTGTTTTTAACCACTTACGGATACGCCCATCGTGTATTTATGTCGGTACTTTGACGTTAAATACCAGGGTTATGGCAGCAGATAGCTGCCATAACCCCGGTATTTTTTTTTAAACAGCGGGTGGTCCGCTTTAACATAAGGGTGGTCCCAGCGGCGTATTCACCGTGGGATCTACCTTATGGGTGGCAGGAGAGGTGTCCCCCCCCCCCCTCCCGCCGCTTCCTGGTCGTTTTCCCCACTTACTGGCTTATTTGACCTGTCGGTAGCAGTGAAAATGGTCCGGTCCGCTCTCCCTCTCAGGCAGGACGTCGAGTGAGGGCAAGATGGCCCTCGCTTGACTCTATGGCCTTGGAGGACCGGAGCGACGTTATATGTCGCTTCCTAGCAACGGATTTTAAGAGCCTATTTTTTCATCATGAAAAAAAAAAGACTTTTTTTTTTTCTTTTTTAGTGTAGGCCTTTTTGACAGCAGATCTCACATTAAAGAGGTCATGACATGTTTATTTCTATTACAAGGGATGTTTACATTCCTTGTAATTGGAATAAAAATGATCAAAAAAATATTTAAAAAAAAACAGTGTAAAAACAAAAAATAAAAGATAATAAATAGGAAAAAAATAATTAATTAAAGCACCCTGTCCCCATTAGCTCGAGAGCAGAAGCGAACGCATACGCAAGTCGCGCCCACATATGTAAACAGTGTTCAAACCACACATGTGATGTATCACCACGATCCTTAGGTTGAGCCGTAGACCTCCTCTGTAATTCTAAACTGGTAACCTGTAGAAATTGTTAAAGTGTCACCTATGGAGCGTGTGCAATTTTGAAGCATTACATGTTGGGTATCTATTTACTTGGCGTAACATTATCTTTCACATTAAGTAAGACCGCTGTGCAAATAAGGTGTGATAAAAAATATTGCAACAATCTCCATTTTAATCTCTGGGGTCTCTGCTAATATATATATATATAATGTTTTGGGGTTCTAAGTAATTTTCCAGCAAAAATGCAAATGCAATCTATGCTTGGGGTCTTTGCATTCCAGTGCTGATGTACAAGTATATTTCTTATATATTGTGACCTGTGTGCATAGATCTTTACAACCAAAAATCTATTTAAGGCTTCATGTGCACTACAGCTCCTAACTTTTTTTGCCAAAGCTCCTAAACTTAACCCCCCCAAAAAAGCCTATGTGTCAATGTACACATAGGCTTTTACTAGAGTTTAGGAGCTGCTACAGTTAGGGGAGCTTCAACCTCCCTTTCCTGAACGCAAAAGAATTCCATTCTGGTTAGGAAAATGTTGACCGCTGGCCTCAAAAATTGTGGGATATGTGTACATGAAGCCTAAGGACCAATATTTGTCAGCAGAACCTGATTGATAGCTAGCTCTTTAATTGTCAAAATCTCAGCTACTTTATTTCTATTAATTGTTATTAATTGGGGTCTTTTCCTGTTTTTTTTTTTTTTTTTTAGATTATAACATTTAGCTAGGGGTGATTAGAGCACATCAGGCAGTTGTTGCTGACAAACCATTTAAGAGCTGCCTTTTGTTCTCAGCACCTCATCCTTTGGGAGAAAAAATTAAAAACACTGTGCACCCAAGACACCACACACCCCAACCCCAGGGGTGCCACATTATCCTGCCGTATCCCCCAAATTCCCCTTTTCTCAAAAGTATCAGAGTCATAGACCTTAAGCATGGTATGGTAAAGACCAGCCAGCAGCCAGACAGTACATAAACATGAACAGGTAGAATAAGCTAAAGTGTGGAAACACAAACCAGTCAGGTATTTTGTTGTACTAGAAATTAAAGTGTATAATTTCAGAGACAATAATGGCTTATCATTGTAGGGTGGTAAAAACATGCAGTTGAGCTTCGTTTTTACCTCCGCCCCCTACCTTAAAATACAAAGGCATCCAGACCGGGGTGTCCACATGCCCAGCTGTGATGCTTTGCTTCCCAGCCACGGCAGGAAGAAAAAAAGAGGAGAAGAGGAAGAGGTCATATTAGCAGTGCTCACCTCGGTACCTCCTACCTTTTGGCAGCACCTATACCTCTCCTTTTAGGCTTGCCTAATTGTAGGAAAGCCTATGGCTGTAGGTTTTCCCTCTGCAGTTATGTTTCCAGTGGCTTGACTGTAATGAAATAAATATATTTTAAAAAATACACGTACAGCTTTGTGTTGCCCAGCAACCACATCAATTCTCCTGTTGTTGACTTGCCTCATATGGAGTAGCACCCCCTGGGAATTCATCCAACATTGCGACTTCCTCATCTTCCTGCTCCTGCTCTTCGATGGCTTGATCAATGATACGACGCATATACAGGCTCCAGAAAGAAGGCGTAAGGTACGATGTCACTGATGGCGCCCTGGCCGTGACTGACCAGTTTGGTGATCTCATCAAATGGCCACAGAAATCTGCATGAATCGCGCATGAGCAGCCACTGGCGAGGTGAAAAAAACCCAAGCTCCCCAGAACCTGTCCTGCCGCAGAGTTCGTACAGGTAGTCGTTAACTGCACGTTTCTGTTGGAGCAGCCTATCAAGCAAATGCAACGTGAGTTCCATCGAGTCGGGCAGTCACAAATAAGACGCCTGACAGGCAGGTTGTGTCGCCGCTGAATGTCAGGAAGGCGAGCCATGGCTGTGTAAAATCTTCTGAAATGGCCCGAGATTTTCCTGGCCTGCCGCAAGACGTCCCGGACCCCAGGGTATTTGGCAACGAATCGCTGCACGACCAAGTTCAGATCGTGTGCCATGCATGGCACATGTGTTATTTTGCCCTGTTTCAGCGTGCTCAGCAGATTGGCACCGTTGTCGCACACCACTTTACCAACTGTCAAATTGTGTGGTGTCAGCCACTGATCTGCCTGTGAACGCAAAGCTGAAAGGAGTGCAGGACCAGTGTGGCTCTTGGCTTCCAGGCACAACAGACGCAGCACAGCATGGCAAGGTCTCACCTGGCATGTGGAATAGGTTCTCGGGATCTTGGGCGGCGCAGCGGAAGAGATGGTAGCAGCGGAAAAGGAGGAGTCAGCTGAGGAGGAGAGGGAGGATGGAGTAGGAGGAGGAGAAGAAGAGGCAGGCCTGCATGCAATCCGTGGCGGTAAAACCAAATCTACACGGGTGCCACGGTTTACATGCTTGACGGCGACGGCTGTCAGAAGGTTCACCCAGTGGGCAGTAAAAGTGATATACCTTCCCTGCCCGTGTTTGCTAGACCATGTGTCTGTGGTCAGATGTATCTTGGCACCGACACTGTGTGCCAGAGATACATTCACTTGCGGCTGAACATGGCCATACAGCTCTGGAATGCCCTTCTGCGAGAAATATTTCCTGCCTGGGACCTTCCATTGTGGTGTTCCAATGGCCACAAATTTCCGAAAGGCCTCCGAGTCCACCAGTTGATATGGCAGTAGTTGGTGGGCTATCAGTTGCAACAAGCCAGCAGTCAAACGTTGGGCAAAAGGGTTATCCGGGGTCATCATTTTTTTGCGCTACAACATTTGGGCCACGGAAGCCTACCTTTTTCCAGAACAACGTGAGGACGGCATGATGGAAGGTGGAGTGAAGGCCAATTGTGAGGAGAGAGGAGAAGGAGAAGAGGCTGGATGGTGAGAGCCTGGAGTGTGGCTTTGTGGGTTCTGACGGCGTTGCTCCCACTGGGCTCGGTGATGGAAGTTCAGGTGCCTTCTTAAGGCGGTTGTCCCTAGGTGAGTGTTGGGCTTACCGCAACTTATACGCTGACTGCAAAGGCTGCAGATAGCAGCACAGTTGTCAGCAGCGGACACATTAATAAAAGCCCACACTGCAGAGTCATGTGTCGGCGTCCTGGGAGCGCCAGATGTGACCGTATATGGTTGATGGCTCGCTCCTGATACATTTGCAGTCTGCTTTGTCCCTCCTGTGCAATGCAAGTTCCGCCTGCTTCTCCTCCCTATCTGATGGTCCCTCTCTCCCTCTGACCTCCCCTCCTCTTCCTTTCTTGTGGGCACCCATGTGACGTCCATAGACACATCATCATCCACGTCACCTTCCCCACCACTAACATTTTAGATCTCAAAGTAGGCAGCAACAGCGGGGACCAACCTCCTTGGGCTGATCTGGGTACTTTTTGTCAGAATGCTGAGTGGCGGCTGTTGCTACCTCCTCTTCCTGATCCGATGCCAACAATGGCCGCACATCGCAAATGTCTTGTGATGGATCGGAAAATAATTCCAGTGACTCAAGCAGAGGGTATATGGTGGTGGTGTTGGTGGGGGTGTCTTTGGGGTGCACACAGCAGAGAGTGAAGAGGGTGCACATAGAGAGAATGAGGAGGGTGCAGAAGAGGAAGGCTGAGTAAGCCACTCAACCAAGTCTGGTGCGTCCTTTGACGTAATCAAACGCACCTTCTGAAACTTCACAATTTGGCTCCGGCCTACTGCTCCTGCCCTACCCCTACCACCCCTGCGTAAGGGCCTGCCTCTTCCTCTGCCTGTCATTTTTTAATGTGTATATACTATACCTTTTTTCTGATTTTTCACCTTTCCACCAATTCACTTGCTATATCTTTATTAGCATACCTGAGATCCCTCTTTTTCTCAGATCACTTTATATCATTTATTTATTTATACCTTCTCTGCCAATTGATAAATTGGCTTCACCTAGCAATTAGCTAGTTTGCACACGCTGCTCTTAATATCAATTTATTTATAAATGTTTCACTATATATTTTATCACTGGATGCTTAATTAATTTCACTGTATTTAATTATTTATTAATTTTTTATATATATATATATAATTTATATATATATTTATATTTTTAATACGGTCACTGTCACTTTATTGCACTTACTCACTATTATATATTAATGTGCCTTTTTTTACTATATTATATTATTATCAACTGTTTTAGCTATTGGTTCATTGTACTTATTTTTATTTATTTGACACTTTCAATGATATACCGTATCTGATTTACCATCATTACTGATTGAAACACTATATCTGGCAGCGCCATCCACCTCACCATCCCTTATATATCTGAATATAGCTTCCACACTATATTTTGAGGTAGGCTGCAGCCATTTTCTTCTTTTATCCATTAGCGCGGAATCCCCAATTTTTTAATATGTGGAACAAGGTATATAACCCCCCACTTCAATCTGTGTTATTGGGGGGACACAGGTTTATCACACCAGTTCTACAAATAATTGGCCAGTAACTGTTGTCACTGTGTGTAGCACAGTTAACGCAGCAAAAGAAGCCAAATTTTTGCAGGACTAAAATACACTCTTAGAAAAGTATACTGTTAAATTACACCCCACTTCAATATGTGGTATTGGGGGGGGGCACTGGTCTATCACACCAGTTGTACAAAAAATTGGCCAGTGAGTTTGGCAGTGTGTGTATTAGAGTTAATGCAGCAAAAGAGGCAATATTGTTGCAGGACACAAATACACTTATACAAGTATACTCAGATAACACCCCACTTCAATATGTGGTATTGGGGGGGGGGGGGGGCACTGGTTTATCACACCAGTTGTACAAAAAAATTGGCCAGTGAGTTTGGCACTGTGTGTAGCAGAGTAAACACAGCGAGAGAGGCAATATTGTTGCAGGACACAAATACACTTATACAAGTATACTCAGATAACACCCCACTTCAATATGTGGTATTGGGGGGCCACTGGTCTATCACACCAGTTGTACAAAAAATTGGCCAGTGAGTTTGGCACTGTGTGTGTGTGTAGCAGAGTTAATGCAGCAAAAGAGGCAATATTGCTGCAGGACACAAATACACTTATACAAGTATACTCAGATAACACCCCACTTCAATATGTGGTATTGGGGGGGGGGGCACTGGTTTATCACACCAGTTGTACAAAAAATTGGCCAGTGAGTTTGGCACTGTGTGTAGCAGAGTTAATGCAGCAAAAGAGGCAATATTGTTGCAGGACACAAATACACTTATACAAGTATACTCAAATAACACCCCACTTCAATATGTGGTTTTGGGGGGCCACTGGTCTATCACACCAGTTTACAAAAAATTGGCCAGTGAGTTTGGCACTGTGTGTAGCAGAGTAAACGCAGCAAAAGAGGCAATATTGTTGCAGGACACAAATACACTTATAAAAGTATACTCAGATAACACCCCACTTCAATATGTGGTATTGGGGGGCCACTGGTCTATTACACCAGTTATAATACTTTAAAAGTGCTTTTGTCACTGTTTGTAGTATTGCTGCAGAAATGCTCAACACACCAGTCACAATGCTGCACAGTGCACAATACAAATCCACTGTAATATGCTTTCTATATTATAAAGTATATTATAAGTGGATTACACCCCTATATAGTGCACTGCACACCTATAATACCGATTTGTGTCACTGACGAATCTGTCCCTGGTGCACACAGCAGACCTCTCCCTACACTGACAAAAGAGACTGTACATCTGTACCAAATACCAGCCCTTAAAATGACTTTTGTGGACCTTAACAGAGCGATTTGTGTCACTGACGATCTGTCCCTGGTGCACACAGCAAACCTCTCCCTACACTGACAAAAGAGACTGTAGACCTATACCAAATACCAGCCCTTAAAGGGACTTTTTTGGATCTTAACACCCTATACTGACAAAAAGCAGAATGTGAAATGGCCGCCAGGTCAGGTCTATTTATAAGTTAGGGGGTATGTCCATGTGCTGCAATGTTTCAATTGGCTGTCCTGTTCCTCCTGATGGCTGTGTCATGGGTCAAAGTTCTCCCCAATGTAAACTAATATGGCCACCGCGAACAACGCCATGTGCTCGCAAAATCGGCGGGCTACGAACAAGCAAAGTTCGCCGCAAACCAAACCGCCGGGTGAACCGCAAGGCCATCCATACCAGCAGATCCAAGTAATCATTTTCCACCTGATGCTGGATTCTCCCCTACTAGTGCCTCTCACTCCACTGTTTTACTGCTGCCAGATAATTTTTTTATTGATCCTGACCTTGCTCCTGCTCTATACCCTCCTGCCTTGTACCTGTTCCCCCTTGTTCCTGATCCCAGTTTTGGTTCCCCCTTCCCTTCTGCTCACTGCACCTCCAGTGTTTTTTATATATTTTATATAATTAGTTGCTAGTTCGGCTTCCTGTTTGTTAGGTTGTTCAGTTGGGCCCCTGTCACTGGGTTTTTGGTTCACTTACGTATATCTTTATGTTTGCTGTGTGCTGGTGTGGATGGAGTTTGGTTTACTGTAAATAAATCTAAATTTAAATATATATAGTTGGGTCACAGGTTTGAGTTTGAGAGTAGCTACGCAGATTTGACCATCCTGCTGCTGATTCCTGACAAATAACATAAGTATAGAAATGTTTCTGGGAATCTGCATATTTGGGGCAACCCAGGCCAGGCAATTTCCACTAGATTATATTGGGGGGGAGGTTGCAGTGCAAAGAGCTGAGACCAAATGGGCCTTAGACCACTGGACTTGGGAGTAGGGCTGCCTTTACAGCCACTGTACACTATTTGTAGCTATTGCCTCTTATATAATGCAGTCTAATTTCTATAAGATAAAACCTACCTTGTTTCTTCCTATTTGCTGTCTTTTCAAGCCTCATGCACTGGTCTGACGTAAGCCAACTTCTACCAAACACGTAAAAGAAGTTTACATTTTGTAAATAAATGGGGTTACGGGCATGGAAGAGGGTTCAAGGAATGTGGTGTTTGTGGCTTTGAAGTAATTAAATAAGCCCTCTGTGCAAATGTGTAAATGAAATCACCAAAAAATGACTAAATGTTGCTTCAAACACTTAGTGCCCATTCACACTACCGCGACTTGTCAGGCGACTGGTCAGCCTAACAAGTTGCGGTCCATGCAGTGCTACGGGAACCTTTCTAATAGGATCGACTGAAGTCGCTCCGACTTAGAAAATAGTTCCTGTACTACTTCGGGGCGACATCGGAGCGACTTGCATTGACATTCATTATATGAAGTCCGTGCAAGTCGTGCCGAAGTCGCGGTGCACGCAACTTCACAGGTCGCCCCCGAAGTCGTGCCACGGTAGTGTGAACCGGCACTTAATGTGTTCCCAGATACACTCATGAATACATTTTGTTAAACAGTGCTGCGCTACATATGTTCAAACTTATATATCCAATATTGACAAAATTGTGTCCAAATAAATAAAAAATCAATCACAATATCAATATTTGACCATATACATACACTCTTAGGCCACGATATTAGGTACACCCTGCCAGTACCAGGTTAGACCTCATTTGCCTTCAGAACTGCCCTAATTCTTTGTGGCATAGATTCAACAAGGTGTTAGAAACATTCTTCAGAGATTTTGGTCCATATTGACATTATGGCATCACGCAGTTGCTGCAGATTTGTCAGCTGCACATCCATAATGCGAATCTCCCGTTCCACCACATCCCAAAGGTGCTCTATTGGATTGAGATCTGGTGACTGTGGAGGTCATTGGAGTATAGTGAACTTATTGTCATGTTCAAGAAACAAGTTTGAGATGATTCAAGCTTTGTGACATGGTGCATTATCCTGCTGGAAGAAGCCATCAGAAGATGGGTACACTGTAGTCATAAAGGGATGGACATGGTCAGCAACAATACTCAGGTAGGCAGTGACATTTAGGGTCCTTTCACACGGGCGGTCCGTATGTCCGTTTTTTATCCCATTTTTTTGCGGATAAAAAACGGACGTAATGCATGTCAATGGGATTGCGGATGTCAGCGGATGACCATCCGCTGACATCCAATTTGCATCCTTTCCTATCAGTTCAGTTTTTTGGAACGGAAGAGAACCCTATTTTTCTTCTGTTTAAAAAAACAGGACATACGCAATAACGGATGTCAGCGGTGTCACCCGCTGACATCTGCAATCCCATTGACATACATTATCTCCGTTTATCATCCGCAATCGGATGGGATGATAAACGGACATACGGACCGGATGACACAAGTGTCATCCGTGTCCGTAAAGAAAAAAAAAAGTGCCGGAGCGGATCAAAAAACGGTCCACCCCGTGTGAAAGGACCCTTAAACGATGCTAAATTGGTACTAAAGGGCCCAAAGTGTTCTAGAAAATATCCCTTACACTATTACACCACCAGCCTGAACCATTGATACAAGGCAGGATGGATCCATGCTTTCATGTTGTTTATGCCAAATTCTGACTCTACCATCCTAATGTCTCAGCTGAAATCAAGACTCATCAGAACAGGCAACGTTTTTCCAATCTTCCATTGTTCAATTTTGGTGAGCCTGTGTGAATTGTAGCCTCAGTTTTCTGTTCTTAACTGACAGGAGTGACATGTGGTGTGGTCTTCTGCTGCTGTAGCCCATCTGCTTCAAAGTTTGATGTGTTGTGCATTCAGAGATGGTATTCTGCATACCTTGGTTGTAACGAGTGGTTATTTGATTAACTGTTGCCTTTTGTGTCATCTTGAACCAGTCTGCCCATTCTCCTCTGACCACTCACATCAACTCATCATGTGATCACTCATCGCTGAATTCCACCACCAAACACTCTCTGCACTCACCTTAGCACCCAGACCTGCAATGAGTCACTGCACATCCCCTTTAAGGGATCTTATAAGACACTCAGGTATCTCTTCCTTCCTCAACGTACCTCCTCCAATATGGCTACTGATTTGGGACCGAAAGGTGGACAGGGAAGCCAAACAACACATGTGAAATGGATTTACAGATTTAGCAGAACCCTGCAGCAAGGACGAAACACCAGTGACCTAAGTCCTGCAGATGGAACCACAGTGCTCAGGAGGGCTGGTGATCTGAGATTTGCGGAAGTGTGTCAGATGAAGAGGATTCCCTGATCACTGTAGATCTTAAAGTGAGTGATGATCTCCAACATGGATGGACAAGAACCAACATAAAAGAGTGAATTCAGGAACTGAAAAGAAAAGGATAGATGGGAAGCAGAAAGAATGTGGTGAGCATTATAGCATTTGACAAAACACCCAGAAGTATGGAGGACCTGCCTGTGGAGAGATCGTAGAATGATACCAGTTGTTTATGCTTCATACTTACCTGCTTGTGGTGAGTGTTGGATTTAAGGGGAGCTGGACTCACTCGTGGAAATTTTTAGAGACAGACATCATTTCATTGTAGTTACTTTCCACAGATGTCACTCATATATAGAGACTCTCTTTTTCATGCATGGTGGACTATGTATTTATGTAACTTCCAGTGGCAGATTGTATGAGGCTATTATAACCCCATGGGGTGGATACAATACTGCTTTTACCATCTGGAATATCTTCCTTGGATATATATGTTGTAGGACATTCACATGCATGCAATTTTGTGGTGTTTAGTGAAGGAGTGCTGCTGAGGTTGTTTGTATGATATGGGACCAGTCAAGGAATCACTTCACCACCCAAAACCACTCAAAAGGAATAGAGAGCTAGACATAGTGTTTTACCTCTTTAAAATGATAAATCGTTTCTTAAAACAATCTAAAATTCACTCACAATGTTGGTGCACTAATCCACAGTAGTGCACCACCTTAAAAGCAACTTCAAGTATTTACAGGTACATGTCCCCCCTTAAAGTGTTACTAAACCCACAACAGTAAAATCAGTCTGTATATGTAGTAAAACATGTTTGTTATACTCACTGTGGAACCTAAGGGGTTAATCCTCTGCACTGTGTAAAAAGGCTGTTTGATCCTTTCTTCTCTGATCTTCCCTTTCTTCCACAGTTCGCAAACAATCTCCTGATAGAACAGAGCCTTGGGGGGGGGGGGGGGGAGTGCAGCTGCACATGCTCAGTTTGATGTGTATTGCTAGAGGGGTTTTTTTTTTGTCTTGGGAGAGTGCATGTGATCAGCACAGGGCCAATCAACACTGTCCAGACAGAGGGTCAGGTCCTGCAGCCTCATAGGACAATCAGGGTAGAATTAAAACTCCTCCTACAAGCTTTAACCAGTGCTCAGCCAGACACTGATAGAAATCACAAGACTGCTCTAACCGCTGATGAGAAAAGGTATTTAGCAGTTTATATTTGCAAAAAATATTACATTTTCTTGTTCAGTGTACTGTGGGAGACCAGAAATAGTGAATGCAGGGTCCTGGGTTTAGTAACACTTTAAGGGTAAGGCTACAGCATCGTCATTAGCTTGTATATGGCTAGCTCCTTCCTGGTTGCGTTGTGACTATACTAAGCTCCTCTCAGGCTCATTTCATCACTTCCTGTGACTTCTTACAAAGGAACCTTTGGCTTTAGTGTTTTTGTTTTGTATTTCACAGGTCTGGTATAGTAAAAGTAGTTTAATTGACACAGTAGCAAAAAAAAAAAAAAAAAACTTATATCAAAGGTAATACTGAAGCACTTGTACCAGGATAATTGGGATAGCAGTCAGTGGTGTAAAGATCATCATCAGCAGTATCCAAGCAAGGCAATGTATTTTGGGGCTCTACCACCTTTTTTTTATTAGTCTTAAGGGGGCTGAGTCCTGAAATGCATTGTCTTGCTTGACTGACAATCCTAAATCCTTACTGGCCAGGATATCAGAGCCCCCTGTGGATGCTGACTGTTTGCACCTTTTTAAGTGGGTTCTACTAGAAAACATACAGGCACAGCAAGCTGCTGGATTCAACTCTGTTCAGAGTTGCTGCTTATCTTTATACCCCTGGCTCCTATCCTTATTGTTCTTGTACAACTGCTTCAGTATTAATTTTAATTTAAGGGATTTTATGCTTATGTGTAAATTAAAACGACTTTAACTATAGCAGAACTGCACCCTTTTAAGACCTCATTCACAAAGATGTACTTAAGCAAACACCTGTGTGAGGACTGTGTTTGCCCACATGGAATGCAGCGGTGTACCATGTATCTGCATGCAGGCAGTACCATTCATGTTAACTAGTATGCAGCGGCTGCACAGATACACTCGCTGCTCTGAATTTGCTATTTGTGTGTCCCTGAACTCACATTGTCTACATTAAATGAAATGCGCCCACATGGATGTCAAATTGTAAGTGTACATGAATGGGACTGCCTGCACAAGGTACACCTATGCATGCTGTGTGGGAAAACACCATCCTCACATTGGTTTATGCTTAAGTACACCAGTGAGAACGAGGCCTTATTTAATTCTTTTTGGTAGGGCTGGATCATCCCTAAACTCAAGGAGCTGCAGGACTAAGTGTGTTTTTCCCTTCCTCATAATTTCTGGATCTACAGTGAACTTGAACTGACATCTGATTGCTGCAAATACAGAATAGTGTACTTTTTCAGTTTTATAAATCAGTGTTTCTCTACCTTTTTTCAGTCAAGGCACCGTATACAATTGTAGGCATTTTCAAGGCATCCTTTAAAATTCTAGATAATCGCGAGTGTTGCGGGCTTTCAGAACCAGACGGCTGGATAACTCCCTACGAGGCCTCGGGAACTCACAGAGACTTCTGACAACGAAGTAGAGTCAAAGTTACATAGTTACATAGAGTCAAAATATGTTCATTTATTTCAGAAAATAGAGAGAGATTGAATTCACAATAAGGGGTTTGGATTCTTAAATGTAAAAAAACGATTCTAACTTTTGACTAGTATTCTAAGGTATCTCTCCTCCTGAAATTTCTCTCCATCAGTCAGCTAATGTGACCCCAGTGCTAACGGGGAGAGGCAGAAAGGATGCTGTGGAGGTGACAGACACCCTTCTTATCAACTGATGATGTCTTTGGATGTTAGGATGCCAGTGTCTAGAAAATTTGTGGCTTTGTGTAACTAAAAGGCAGGCTTGATACAACCCCTGGCTTGTATACAATTTTTAACCACTCTACTACCGCTCACAGTAATACTACTGCGGCAGAGTGGCTCGTTCCCGTCCAGTCACGTAGTATTAACGTGACTGGACTCCTCCCCTTCTGGGCGGCGCTTGCGCGCCGCCGGAGGCTCGCTCCCGCTGTTTTCATTCACAGCGGGAGTCGGGCCAGGGGAGGAGCAGCGGCGATCGCCGCTGCTCTTACCCGATCGTCGGGGATCGAGTCTGGAGATCCGCCCGCTGTGTGTAAACAGAGCGGGCGGATCTCCATAGTGACAGGGAGTGACAGATCGGACTGTTCAGCATAGCTGGACATCCGATCTGTCCATGAATCACACAGTCACCTCCCCCCCTACACGTCAGTAAGCACCAGGCATACATTAACCCCTCCCTCTCCAATAAAATTAACCCCTTCCCTGCCAGTGTCATTTTTACAGTAACAGTGCATATATATAGCACTGATTACTGCAGTAATGTCACTGGTACCCCCAAAAGTGTCAAAAATGTCAGTCAGGGGTCCGGTCTGTCCGCCGCAATGTCGCAGTCCCGCAAAAAAAATCGCAGATCGCCGCCATTACGCGTTAAAAAAAAAACACCAAAAATGACAGAAATCTTTCCCTTTGTTAGTAAACGCAATAACTTTTGCGCAAACCAATCAAAATACGCTTATTGCGATTTTTTTTACCAAACATATGTAGCATAAAACAAATTGGCCAAAAACTTTTAAAAAAATTGGTTTTTACATCTTTTTTGGGGGGAATTTCATATAAAAAAATGTGAAAAATATTGTTATTTTTTCAAAATAAACGCTCTTTTTTTGTTTATAGCGCAAAAAGTAAAAATCGCACAGGTGATCAAATACCACCAAAAGAAAGCTCTGTTTGTGGGAAAAAAAGGACGTAAATTTCGTTTGGGTACGGCGTCGCACGACCGCGCAATTGTCAGTTGAAGTCGCACAGCGTCGAATCGCAAAAAGTGGCCTGGACGGAAGACAGCAAAATCCTCCGGTTGTAAAGTGGTTAAACAGTTTTTAGGCATTTTGCAAAGGCATCCCTGAAGAAGCCTCAGGGCACCCCCTGTTGAAAAAAGGCTGTTATTGACTAAATTACTGTTGTGCCAATGACCAATTTATACAAAGTTTGTGGTGCTAGTTTTTTATGGTTTGTAAACTTTCCTATAATTTTTAGATTTTTTGATTCTTTGCTGGTCAGGTACCCTGTAATTAAAAACCAGGCGTTGCAGCTAAATCGACATAAAAAAGCCTTTTAAATTTGAAATTGATCAGGTTGGATACTACTGCTGTATTAAAGCTTAATTAATATGTTGTAAATCAATTAAACATCTATAATTAGTGTGGAGCTTGGGTCTGGTCTGAACTCTAGTTGGGTTGAACTTGGCAATAGGCAGTCTTTGCTGGGCCAATATGCTGTGGGTGGGGGATCCCCCACAAAAGGTCATATTAGATTAATGATGAATCTCCACCTGCATCTCATTGGCCTGGCAAATTACAGTTTGTTTCTGGCTTCAGTCAAACAGGTTTGATCTGGACCCAATCCCAAACCCAGGTTGATCCCTATCCAAATGATGTGGCATTGTGGCTGCTGCTGTCCCTGAAAATCATACTATTCAGTAACACCATACACAGCTTAAATGTATCTCTCATTTATGTAGTTTAAAGGATTGGTATTTTTCCATGTTGCCCCTAAAGGTACATTGAAAGAAAATGCTTTGTTTGTTTAGAAAAATCATTTTTTGCTTTACTAAATGCTTCACATGGCAGTGCCAAGCTCCCAGTGCCCTTTTTTTGAAAAAAGTGTATCTGTTTGGAACGGTTTCTGCAATTTTTGATTGGGTTGAATAAAATTGATGTTTTTAGCCCAGTGGTTCCTGTTGCTCTGGTAGGTGCACCTCATTCATGTTACTGCATAGTTAGTGCTACTGTTGGGCATAATTTGACATAGGGTCGTATAGTTTTTGTTTGGTATTATATTTAGTAGCTTTGAATATGGTTAGAACGTAGTATCAGGATTTGCCTTCCATAGGCTTCAATTGGGTTTGCTGCTAAGTTCAAGTTTCAACAAATAGTTCAGAGAAGAAATATTATGTACTGAACATAAAAATGCTTATACAGTATGATTAGTTTGACAGTACATAAACTACTTGTCATGTTTAACCCTTTCACACCGACCGTACACAGATTTGCGTCCCCACTAGGCTGGGCTTTTCCGTGGGGCGGCATATTTATGTATCTTCCTTTGTGCATGGAGGCCAATAACATTTTTTCCTTACTCAGCTTTCCTGACTGCTTTTCACTAGTTTTGCATTTGGCTAGGGTCAGTGTCACTACTGGTAGCATGAGGCGATACCTGGGCCCTATAGAGGTTGTACAGGCAGTCCAGCTCCTCCAGGATGGCACATAAATACTTACTATTGCCAGAAGGTTTGCTGTGTTTCCCAGCACAATCTCACGAGCATGGAGGAGATTAAAGGAGACAGGCAGTTATTCTAGAAGAGCTGGAAAGAGCCATAGAAGGTCCTTACCCTTTTAGCAGGACCGGTATCTGCTCCTTTGTGTAAGGGGGAACAGGATAAGCACTGCCAGAGCCCTACAAAATGATCTCCAGCAGACCACTGGTGTGAATGTCTCTGACAAAACAATCAGAAACAGACTTCATGAAGGTGGCTTGTGGGCCATGACGTTCTTTAGTGGGCCCTGTGCTCACTGCCTGGCACTGTGGAGCTTGATTGGCAGTTGCCATTAAACACCAGAATTGGCAGGTCCACCACTGGCACCCTGTGCTTTTCACAGATGAGAGCAGGTTTCCCTGAGCACATGTGACAGACGTGAAAGGGTCTGGAGAATATTATATATTATACTGCCTGTAACATCGTTTAGCATGACTGGTTTGGTGGTGGATCTGTGATGGTCTGGGGAGGCATATCCATGGAGGGACGCACAGACATCTACAGGCTAAAGAATGGCACCCTGACTGCCATTAGGTATCAGGATGAAATCCTTGGACCTATTGTTAGACCCTACACTGGTGCAGTGTGTCCTAGGTTCCTCCTGGTGAACGACAATGCCCAGCCTCATGTGGTGAGAGTATGCATTCAGTTATGGAGGATGAAGGAATTGATACCGTTGAATTGCCCCCACGCTCGCCTGACCTAAATCCAGTAGAACACCTCTGCGACATTATGTTTTGGTCCATCCGATGCCACTAGGTTGCATCTCAGTCTGTTCAGGAGCTCAGTGATGCCCTGGTCCAGATCTGGGAGGAAATACCCCAGGAGGAACGTTGTCAGGCATGCATACAAGCACATGGGGACCATACAAACTACTAAGTACCATTTTGAGTTGCTGCAATGAAATTTCAGCAAAATGGACTAGCCTTCTGCATCATTTTTTCACTTTGATTTTCGGGGTGTCTTTGGATTCAGCCCTATCTAGGTTGATCATTTTCATTTCCATCAAATGATGGGCCATCCTTTCATTCCTAATAGTTCATATTCCCATCGCACACCTTCCTGTGTATAGGCACATCTGTTGTAGGTGTTGCAGCGATCACCAGCTGGAGCTTGTCAGGCATGTGATAATGTGTTAACAGTGACAGAGAATATATGTGAAAATACCACCAATCAAAACAATAGAAAACTGTGAAATCCCCCCTCCTCTGACATCACATGACATCATGTTCCCGCCTATGGCCATTTATTAAATAATTATATGAGCTGAGATTAGTGTAATTGTCACTTAAGAATAAACCTGTGTGTTTACGGGGACCCCCCAGCGGATGTGTTAATGTGTGGTTAACATGTACCAATCGGGTACATCACCAGGATGTACATCGATCTCCTCTCACTAGCAGCGGGGCACAGCGTCCCTGTTGCAAGGCTACAAGTCCTTCACTGCGCGCCACGTAGGCCGCTCATGCACTGTCAGGACACACTGCACTGGACTTCGTGGCTACCGCTGTCATGGCAACCATGACGTCAGGTGTGCGGAAATGCCGGACGCGTGCGGCTCCATAGGGGGAAGGCATAGCAGATCAACAGAAGAGGTGTCCTGGGAAACAGCAGGAGCGCAAAGTAGAAAGAAAGGCAGAAAACAAGAAATTACCAAATGGAGGGGAAAGGAAGGAGCTAAGGGAAGAGAGAACATGAACACTAATAATAAAATAAAAGATAAAAACAAACATTTTTAAAATAAAAATAAATATTAATAAAAATTTACATGAAAATGAAGAAATGAATAGGAATGAAAAAATGAATAAAAAAAATCTAAATAAATAAAGATGAAAATAAAAAAAGAAAATATAATATAAAAATAAAGAGAAAATAAATAAAAGAAAAAGAAAGAAAAAAAATTAACATAGAGAAAAATAGAGAAAAAATATAGAAGACATAGAAGAAATACAGAAGAAATACAGAAAAAGGAAAGAAAGGAAAAATAGAGAAGTAAATAAATGGGAATGAGATAGAAAGTTAACCACAAATGTAAATCCAAATGAAAGACAAAAGACACATCGTCTTCTGCCCATGGGCATAACTGATCGAGTGTACCTCAGGAATAAAAAGGGTTATAAATGACCCTGCAAACTGAAGATCGGGAGACATTTCATCCCTAACACATTACCCAGTCCATATCAGTATAGATATTCAGCATGATATTTTCACCCATTGAGATCTGATGTGTTTTCAAAGTGTTCCTTTGATTTTTTTGAGCAGTGTAAAAACAAAAATATTTTTTAAAAATTGAATTTAGTTGCTAGTGTGTAGATAAGAGATTAGTGTCAGTTCTTGAAGACTACTCAATGCATTGCAATACATTTATCATAAAAAGTATGCCCATTTTTTTTCTCAGCATATACTGTATGTATGCTAAATATCCCAATATATTACAAATCCAGATATGGCTGAGCATGGACGGGTAGTGAACCGTACACTTATTCACCTGTGCCCATTCACATTGGCCTATTATTTGGCTCTTTGGTCCTGTTTTCTAAACCAGTGAAGTAGAAAATGAAGCAAAGCAATGAACATTTGGCAGAACTCATTACTCCCTGACACTGTGAATGCAAATGGTATTTAATTAAGAGTTAGAAATGTTTGCTCTTGAGTGGTTGTTCAAGCTGAGTAGAAATGTGATCTTAGTCTTTTGGAACCTTACTAGAGGAAATAACAGAAACCCCTATTAAAGCCTAATGCTGCATGGACTGTTTGGCAGCACAGGCAACTTTCAGTCCATCGAAGTAAAAAAAATCCCATTGTGTCCTACCAGCTAAAATCAGGCAAGGCATGTTTCAGCTCCCAATTTTTCACCAGTTTGGGGACCTAAGTTGCCTATCCTTGTCAAAGCTACTAGTAATTATGTCACAAATTATAAATATGAAGAGATTTGCAGATCTTCCCCAGCTGATTGATTAGCAAAGGATCCCAAAGGATTCTTTTATTTACACTTGGTCATCCAGCAGGTTAATCGGTTGTTCTTCAAAAGATCGAGCTATCATGCAGATGTAGCAATTAGGTTGAGACAAACCATTTACCACTGACTGGGGTGCTTGCAAAGATTATTTTTTATTTATTTTTGTAAAACCTTTATCCCCAAAGGAAAAAAAAACTGCTGTAACCTCTTGGCTGGAATTTGGCTTCAATTTGTTGGTACATCTACATCTGCTAGTACATCTAACACTCCCCCACCCCCGACTTACACTGCTGCTGTCCAAAGCTGTCTATGTTGCTCCTTCATCCAGAGTGTAGGCACCATAATATAGGAGGTGTATTACTGGCCAGATCAACAAAATGAAAGCAGCCAACACATCTAATGATTGGTAAGCTGCAATATATTACATGTTGGTTTTGGGTTTAATACCACTTTAAAACAAGAGATAGGGCATAATGAAAATAGTTTCAAGCCTGGAGTGTCATCCAATTCCGGTTTATAACTTAAGATTTTTTATTTCTTATGCTGGTTTCCTTTTCCTTTTTTTTTCCTTCTCATTCCCCTCCCCTCCCCCCCCCCCCACCTCCTTGTGGGAGTGGGGTTTTCTGGTTACGATTTCCTTATATGAGGAGCTTGAATGTGGTGTCACTTGATCAATTTATACCAATCATGGATAAGCTTTAGGGCTCTTTCACACACTGTGTCCTTTAAACGGACTCTGTTTATCTCAGCGGGGGATCGATCCGCCGATCCCCGCTGAGCAGGAGGATGACAGCTGTTCTCCGCTCTGTGTATGGAGACACAGCTGTCAGTTCCCCATACATCTCTATGGGGGAATCGGATGGGAACGGACTGTCGGTCTGTTCTAATCCGATCCGCTGGATGAATGGAAAATAGGGTTTCCATCCGTCCAGATTTGACGGATCGGACATGTGTCCTCTGACATCCGATGCCCCATAGAGATGCATGGGGTGACCGTTCAGATCCGCCAAAAAAACGGACAGGCAGATCTGCCTGTGTGAAAGAGCCCTAAATGTAAAAAAAAAAGTATTCCAAACTCAATACACATTTGTAAAGCAAATCATTTTTTTTTTGTTTTTTTGATCAAAGCATTAGATGGTCGTTTTACTGCTGCTATATAACTGGACCCTTTTATAACTGTTTCAGGTGGCATAATACTGAAGATTATTCTTATACTACGTTATTTTCACAAGGACTGTTTAATTGTTTACTTTTCAAGAGAAAGCAGTTACTCTAATTACAGCCATCTCTTCTTAGAGATATTCTTTGAATGTGATTAAAGGGAGTATAGCTTAACAATTTTACTGGTCAATTGGGATAATACTTCACAAAGAAATGGTTGAAAAGCAAGCTTTACAAGAAGGTATGATCATTGCAGAGAGGCTGTCCTGACAATAGTAATTAATTAGGCTATTATGCATTCAGCTGTGATAATTGCTTTGCTGGAAACTCACCAGCCATGAAAAAGATCCAGCGTATAAATGTAATTTATCAATCTGAATTGCTAAGGCTAAGTTGCATTTTCTCACCTTGAGTCTACGAACACCATTGTGAGAATGATGAAAAATAAAGAGGAAATGATCCATGCATCTTATAAATATATCATTTGCAATTCTCTATCATGCACATCTTATCGGTAAGTCACTCTCTCATAGTCTCATTATTCCAAAGAAAAAAAAAACTTTCAGACATCTTTCCAGGAAATTTGTTGGATGTTTATTTATTTTCTTTTTTTTTTCTTTCTTTGGTTTGCTATTAACTTCATTTAGTCATCAGTTTTCCATTAGTGTTGTATTTCCTAGCAATGTTAGGTTTATATTAATGTGTATCACCCATAAGTGCATCACCCATTATTACACAACTCAGCTGGGTGGAGACTTGCTATTTGCCCAAATCCCCCACAATGCAGTAGCAAATTCCGGGCTCCATTATATTATTTCTGAACTTAGGGCAGCTTTACACTAGGAATCACACCCGAGTACACTGCGTGTTCCTGTGCAATTTAAATGCTTTTCAGTGCAGTCAAATTTGAGCCTATTTATTTTTAATATAAGGCTGATATGTGCTCACTGTATAAGTCTGAGAACTTAACTGTAGCCTTGAAGTTTCTTGAAAAGTGCTCTGTAGATGCCCAACACCTGAAGCAAATGTCATATTTCCTAAGAAACTCCATGTGTTCTTCAAAATGTTTTTTTGAATGTACAACATTTTTCGAGAAGATGTAGTTTGTCATGAATGAGGCAGTAAGAGTGGAGTGTGGGTCATTACACTTTTCTTCATTGCCACTGGCAGTTGGTATATCTACTGTCTTTCTAACAAATACAAGATTTCTAGAGTCTTTGTATTTAGTAGATAGTTTTTCTTTTCTTGAAGTTGAAAGGCTAGAAATGCTTAAGTCGTAATTGAGAATCTTGGATCATTCTTAGCTCTAGCTAAGTCTAAAAAGAAAGGTGGAAAGAAGACGTGATGTTCTTATATCTTGAACCCACTGTCACCCATTTTTCTTGAATATTGTAAGGCACAGTATTTACAGCATGTGCAGTGTCTAGGTAGCTAATGTAAGACTTGTTATATGTGGATTTTCCTCTACATTTTCAAGCTCAAGAAGATCACGAAGATCCTGGAACTTTAGGTTGTCTCTGCTGGACAATCTAACAAAGTACAGTAATCTCTTGAATAATGCATTTTCTCACTCTCTCTGCCCCATGCAAGTTTAAAGCCTTTGTCTGGTTTGTGGATGTGAACAATTTTAAATCATTTAACTGGGGGCCTAAACAGGAGATCAAGTTTATGCATAGGTGAAATGCTAAGGTTCTGTAACTCTGCTTTATATGATGATTTGCAACTTCTGTAGGTCTCTGGGCGATAGCTGAACTTTATAAGACCTGTATTGATTGCAAGGTCTGACATCAGTTCCTTTAGGCTTTGCCGTGACATGTACTCCTTTACTGTTGTTGGAGGTGGCGGTAATCCATACCATATATTTTGGTGCTAGAGGAGAGAATACAGTAGCAGACAGGTTTGGTCCACCCTGCTACCCCCTTTCTTTCTGAGTTTCAACTCCGCTTCTGCTTTGGCTTATGTTTCTTTTGCCTTTGTCTGTGCTCATGCTTGGGCATTTGTCTCAGCAACTTGAGTCTAGGCCTGTGCCTTAGCACCTTGTACCCTAATGGCTGCTTGATAGTTTGTCTGGTTGAAAAAAAAGTCCATCTAGTTCAACCAATATAAGGGAAAAATGTTTTATACAATCCCATATACGCAATCCGATACCCACAGTTGATCCTGAGGAAGGCAAAAAACCCCAGAAAAGCATGATCCAATTTGCTCCAGCAGGGAAAAACATTCCTTTCTGATCCCCCAAGAGGCAATCGGATATTCCCTGGATTAACTTTACGTATAAATGTTAGTATCCAATTATATTATGTACATTTTGGAAAGAATCCAGGCCTTTTTTAAAGCAATCTACTGAGCCAGCCAGAACCAGCTCTTGAAGGAGTTTATTCCACATTTTCACAGCTCTTACTGTGAAGAAACCTTTCCGTATTTGGAGATTAAATCTCTTTTCCTCTATATGTAAAGCGTGCCCCCTTGTCCTCTGTGATGACCTTAAAGTGAATAACTCAACACCAAGTTCACAATATGGACCACTTATATATTTATACATGTTGATTACATCCCCCTTAATCTCCTTTTCACAAGAGAGAATACATTCAGTTCCTCTAATCTTTCCTCATAGCTGAGCTCCTCCATGCTTCTTATCAGTTTGGTTGCCCTTCTCTCCATTTTCTCCAGTTCCCCGATATATCTTTTTTGTGAACTGGTGCCCAAAACTGAACTGCATATTCCAGATAAGGTATTGCTAATCATTTGTACAGGGGCAAAATGATATCTCTCTCTCTGGAGTCAATATCTCTCTCTTAATACAAGAAATTATTTTGCTAGCTTTGGAAACTGCAGCTTGGCATTGCATGCTATTATTAAGCTTATGATCTACCAAAACAACCAAATCTATCTCCACCATTGATTCCCCCAGTTGTAGTCCCCCTAGTAAGTATGACGCTTGCAAATTACGACTTTGCTGCCTATGCCTTTGCCTCACATTGTTGTGAATAGTTTGACTAAAGGAGCTGGCTGACTCATTTTCTAGCCCCTCTTCTTCATTTCTTTGCTCTGCTTCATCACAGCCTGTATAGCAGGACACTTTCTTGCTCTCGATGAGCCAACTGTGACAATTTTTTAATTGTACACCCGCTGAAGAGATCTGTAGATAGGAACCTACCCGGTGAGGACTCAGATGCCTAGAGGGCCCCCAACACCTTGTGACCTGATACTCCTCAGCAGCTTGCAATATTCCTGTCTGGAAATCATTCTGCTTCCTGCAACAGTGATGGCTGATGTATTAATGCCCACACCCCTGTGTTACACATGTCACTTGCATTGGAAGTCTTCAGTCTTCACAAAGGAATTGGGGGGCTACACGAACCCCGCTTGTAAGGCCGAACTAAATAATACACCTCAGGAAGTGCCGCCATGGCTAACAGAGGATAGACTTAGAGCTAAACTAGAGAAACTTAACATAAATAAATCCCCGGGACCGGATGGCTTGCACCCAAGGGTTCTTAATGAGCTCAGCCAGGTGATTGCCAGACCATTATTCTTGATCTTTAAGGATAGTTTACAGACGGGTATGGTGCCAGCTGATTGGAAAAAAGCCAACGTGGTACCAATATTTAAAAAGGGGCAGAGATATATACCGGGTAATTATAGGCCGGTCAGCCTAACATCAGTAGTCTGCAAAATTTTGGAGGGGATGATAAGGGACCATATACAAGACTTTAGTAATGAAAACGGTATTATAAGTAGTAATCAGCATGGATTCATGAAAAATCGTTCGTGCCAAACCAATCTATTAACCTTCTACGATGAAGTGAGCTGCCACTTAGATAAAGGTAAGCCTGTGGATGTGGTGTATCTGGACTTTGCAAAGGCCTTTGACACCGTTCCCCACAAACGCTTACTGTACAAACTAAGGAAGGTAGGTATGGACCATAAGGTGAGTACCTGGATAGAGAACTGGCTCCAGGGGAGAGTACAGAGGGTGGTGATTAATGGGGAGTACTCGGATTGGGCGGGTGTGGAAAGTGGGGTCCCCCAGGGTTCTGTCCTGGGACCAATCCTGTTTAATTTATTCATAAATGATCTAGAGGAGGGGATATCTAGTACAATCTCAGTATTTGCAGATGATACTAAATTAGGCATGCCAATATCTTTTATGCAGGATGTGGAAATCTTGCAAGCAGACCTGAACAAAATAACGGGGTGGGCAACTACATGGCAGATGAGATTTAATGTAGAAAAATGTAAAGTAATGCACTCGGGGGCCAGAAACCAGAAAGCAAGCTACTCACTAGGGGGGGAACCTCTGGGTGAGTCTAGGATGGAAAGGGACCTGGGGGTACTGGTAGACAACAGGCTTGGCAGTGGCATGCAATGCCAAGCCGCCGCAAACAAAGCCAACAGAATACTGGGTTGTATAAAAAAGGGGATTCACTCCAGAAATAAAGAGATTATTCTTCCATTCTACAAGACTCTGGTCCGGCCACATCTGGAGTATGCTGTCCAGTTCTGGGCACCGGTCCTCAGGAAGGATGTGCTGGAACTGGAGAAAGTCCAGAGAAGGGTAACAAAAATAATTAGGGGAATGGAGGACATCAGCTATGAGGAAAGACTACAAGCACTGAACCTATTCTCTCTGGAGAAGAGACGATTGAGGGGGGATATGATATCAATGTACAAATACTGTACTGGCGACCCTAGCATAAGGAACAAACTATTCAGAGAAAGGAGATGCAATAAGACACGTGGCCACTCACTAAAACTTGAGGAAAGGCGGTTTAACCTTAAAGTGCGTAAGGGGTTCTTCACTGTAAGAGCGGTAAGGATGTGGAATTCTCTTCCACAAGCAGTCGTATCAGCGGGGAGCATTGATAGTTTCAAAAAACTATTGGATGGACACCTTAAAGACCACAACATACAGGGGTATACAATGTACGGTTAAAAGCAAACACACACACACATCATAGGTTGAACTGGATGGACTTATGTCTTTTTTCAACCTCACTAACTATGTAACTATGTAACTATGGAGATCTGCTCAGGTTGGCTCCCAGCCTCTGCACTTGTTCGTAGTTAGACACTCATCCGACGTAGTGTTTACTCCTTTACCCCTGGCTGGACTTCGGAGTAGTGGTGCTCAGAACCTTTGGCCTTCATCACCCTCTCTAGATACTTCTAGGTGTACAGTCTTCAGACTTTGGCTAATATTTTCTTCTCCTCTCCTTTTCTCCCCTGTACCTTGACATAAGGTCAGAGTTGTCTTTTTCAGGAGATTCCTTTTCACATTACTCCACCTTGAGAAACAAATATTTCCCAACATGGTATCATAGTACTTACTCCTAGTTAAAGTCTAAGGGGTCTTGATCACCTTTCATAAGTCATTGAGTTATCAAATACTAGATACACACTCAGATTCTGAAGGGCAATACCTCTTCCTTAAACTTACAATAAACATCAAAACTTACATTTTTGCAAACATGTATATCCCTAATAACCAGCTAGCCTTGAACATTACAAATATTTAAGATCTTATGGAATTTGCGGAGGGTGTGATTGTGTTGGGTGAAGATTTCATCTGTGTTCTTGACCCTACACTAGATACTTCATCAGGACGAATCTTGTTTTTCAGATCACAGACTAATAGACTTAAAAAGCTTCTTACCTAACACAATTTAGTGGATGTGTGGAGGGTATCCCAAACTACTGACAAAAACTTTTTTTCTGTGGCCCATTCTTCATACTCTCAAATAGACTTTTTCTTTTTTAGTCAATTTGCCCATTACTGTTCAACCACTTTGCATTATTGCGAATATTTCCAAGCTCCCAGCACAGAGACTGAGGTCTCACCAAGAGCCCCAGGCCCTGTTCTAATGATCAGGACCCAGAATGTCCAATTCCAGATCACCTGATTGCTCTGATAGCCTCTGCTTGGCTATCACAGTGATCAGCCACTGTGAAGCTCGCCCCAATGTTTTCTGTCCCTGTGAATGGACAAGAGAGATACATTCAATTGCTCTCTGTCCTTCCAGAGAGAGAAAAAAAGTGTGTGCAGGAAAAATAATTAAAATATTAATAATAAAAAAAAAAACAAATACCTAGATCAAGGTTTGAAGTCAGTACCAAGGTCAGTGTTTGGATCAAGTTCAGGGTCAAAGATCAAGGTCAAAGGTCAGGTTCAAAGATCAAAGCCAAAGGTCAGGGTCAGTAATTTTTAGACAGACTTTTTTTTTTTAAATTAGTATCAGTGTCAGTGTCGTTGTGTTTTAGGTAGGATTAAAAAAAGCAAATTGCACACTGTTGCTTCTGGGCTGTACTATGGGTCCAAACAACTAACATATACATATGTGGTATTGCTGCGATCCTCAGGAGCAGGAGAATGTGTTTTGGGTTGTTCTTTGGTGGTAGGTTATTTTAGTAGTAGCAAGAAATATACAGTTACATTTTTAAAAAAGTTTAAAAAAAAACAGGCGATATCCATTACCATTTACAACTAAATGAAAGCTCAATTTGTTTAAAAAAAAAAAAAAAAACAAGGTATAATCCTCCTGGATGCACAGTAGTTGTGATGATATGTACGGTTTTACTAACACATGTCAAAATTGCAAAATTGGTCTTAAGCATTTAGATTTGTTTTACCCTTAGGCACGAAGGGGTTAACCACTTAAGCCCCGGAAGATTTTACCCCCATTCCGACCAGGGGGTATTTTGCGATTCGGCACTGCGTGATTTTAACGGACAATTGCGCAGTCGTGCGACGCTGTACCTAAACGAATTTGGCGTCCTTTTTTTCCCACAAACAGAGCTTTCTTTTGGTGGTATTTGATCACCTGTGCGATTTTTTGATCACGCGCTATAAACAAAAAAAGAGCGTCAATTTTGCAAAAATAACAATATTTTTCACATTTTTTTATATGAAATTCCCCCCAAAAAAATATAAAAATCAAAATTTTTTAACATTTTCGGCCAATTTGTTTTATGCTACCTATGTTTGGTAAAAAAAATCGCAAAAAGCGTATTTTGATTGGTTTGCGCAAAAGTTATCGCGTTTACTAACAAAGGGAAAGATTTTTGTCATTTTTGTTGTTTTTTTTTTAACGCGTAATGGCGGCGATCTGCGATTTTTTTTGCGGTACTGCGACATTGCGGTGGACAGATCGGACCCTTGACTGACATTTTTGACACTTTTGGGGTTACCAGTGACATTTCTACAGTAATCAGTGCTATATATATGCACTGTTACTGTAAAAATACACTGGTAGTGAAGGGGTTAACTTTATTTGGGAGGGAGGGGCTGTGTGTGTCCCTAGGGGCGTGCTTTCTACTGTGATTGGCTGTGGCTTCAGCTGTAAGGACACTGATCAACGGATCTACATAGTAGATCCATGTGATCAGTGTCTTTGCAGCGAGGAGAATGACAGGCAGCTTGTTTACACAAGCTGCCTGACATTCTTCCTCTCCCCCGCCGATCGCCGAGTGGCCGGCGGACATCGGGTCCGCTGGTCACACGCGCGGGGGGGTCCGTGACCACGCGGGAGCGGGAGCACGCCTTCGGGGGCGCGCGCTCGCTCCCTAGACCCTCACAAGCAAGCAACGTAGCCCTACGTTAGTTTGCCTGTGAGGGGCTGCCCGCCGACGTAGATAGTCGTGCGGCGGTCGGCAAGTGGTTAAAGACACCATATGCACAACATAAATAATAGATGCAATTTCCCATTTCATCTCTGACCACCAACAAGATGACGCTCCTTTGCCCATTCAATGGGAAGCGCTTAAATTCGTGCTACGGGGAATTTTTCTCAAACATGGTTCACGCCTTAAAAAATCATGCATGTCACTGATTCAAAATCTGTTGACATAGATCTCCCAACTTGAAAATTTTCATAACCAAAACCAATCCAATGACATATTACTACAACTGTTTGAGGCTAGACACCAACTCATGGACATACTAAACCTAAAAAAAATCTATCTACTAGAAATCACTATTATAAAAGACTATATAAGAAAGGTGACACACCAGGTAGGCTATTAGATAGGGCACCTCATGCTACAAATGGTATGACCTCCATTCCCAAACATTATGATGGTCACATAACTCACAATAAAAAAGGATTAACAAAGTGTTTTGTACTTTCTATGAGTGTCATAACATTCCCACTGCATGGACAGACAAACAATGCATTAATTTACCTGCAAAAATTAAAGAGTACATTATGAGGACTGCTCTTCCTACCCTACCAGTGACCAAGATAGACAGTCTAAAACAACCTTTTCAGGAGGAGGGGCTACAAGGAGCAAATAGCCTTCTTGATCCCCTTCAGCCTGGAATTCGGCCTCAACAATCCACTGAAACTGCTCTACTAAAACTAACAAACGATCTACTAATGGCCAAAACCAATGGACACTATTCTGTACTCCTACTCCTGGACCTTTCGGCTGCCTTTGATATTGTTAACCACCCCCTCCTCCTCAAAAAACTCCACGCCTTTGGTCTCCGTGACTGTACTCTTCACTGGTTCTCTTCCTACTTATCCAACTGCACCTTTACTTACAATTCTCCTTTCCTCTTCCTTTCTCTGTTGGGGTCCCCCAAGGCTCTGTTCTTGGACCCCTCTTATTTTCAATCTACACCTCCTCTCTGGGTCAGCTGATAGCCTCTCACAGCTTTCAATACCATCTCTATGGTGACGATACCCAAATCTATTTATCCACCCCTCAGCTCTCTCCCTCAGTCTCCTCATGTATAACTAATTTACTTTATTTTAATCAGTCTGGATGTCACACCACTTCCTCAAACTCAATCTATCCAAAACCAAACTTATAGTTTTTCCTCCACCACGTGCCCCTTCCCCTGTTCTCTCTGTCAATATCGATGGCACAACTATCAGCCCTTCCCCACATGCCAAGGTCCTAGGTGTTGTCCTGGACTCTGAACTCTCCTTCAAGCCCCACATCCAATCACTGTCCAAATTTTGCCACCTCAACCTCCGCAACATCTCCAAAATACACCCCTTTCTAACCAATGACACAACAAAGCTCCTAGTTCACTCTCTGGTCATCTTGCGCATCTACTACTGCAATTCCCTTCTCATTGGCTTACCTCTACACAGGTTATCCCCCCTTCAATCCATCATGAACGCTGCTGCCAGACTCAGTGTCCGCTACTCCTCTCTGTCAAGCCCTCCACTGGCTTCCGCTCACCCAACAAATTAAATTCAAAATACTAACAATATCTTACAAAGCCATCCACAGTTTAGCCCCCAGCTGCATCACTAGCCTAGTCTCAAAATACCAACCTAATCGCTCTCTTCGTTCCTCTAAAAACCTTCTGCTCTCTAGCTCCCTTATCACCTCCTTCCATGCTCGCCTCCAGGACCTTTCCAGAGCCTCTCCAATCCTATGGAACTCCCTACCCCAATCTGTCCGATTATCTCCTACTCTATTAGCTTTTAGACGATCCCTGAAAACCCTCTTCTTCAGAGAAGCCTATCCTACCCACACCTAACAACTATACTTCCATTTTCTCCATCAGCCCACCCCCCACATTGTAAAGCTCTGTTGGCGCTATATAAATCCTGTATAATAATAATAATAAATAAAAGGTGTAGTTGCTCAGGTGTATGTGTTTGCAATGTGTGTTCAACAAAAAATGTAATGAATTTTTCATTGGGGTCAATGACCAAAATTAGCATTAGCATTTTGGTCATGTGCATATCCACCAGAGGTTTTTTAGAGTAATGAGAACATTGTACCAAAAACATTTCCAGTCATAGTTTCACCTATATTTTTGGGCTCTGTATTGGATCTAATTAATTGTTTGTTACTGTCAGCATATGTGAAGTGATACATCCTTTTATTCTTTTTAGTTCCTAGATTTTGTTTCATTTTTGTTCCTAAATTGCTTGGCTAAGATATTTCTTTGACACCAGCAGTTTATGCATCTTAATTGCCACATAATCACAAAACATTACCAAGTCACCCCAGAACAAATTGATAAATGACATTTTAAAGATATATTTTTATGGTCCTTTGTAGGCAACACATGAGACTTTACAGTTTTGTAAGCTTCACATTTTGACATTAACTCTGTATCACTGCTTATCCTTATTTTTCGTTTCCATTATTCTAGATACATTAGAGAAGAAAAAGAATAAAGGCACACTCCAGTCAGAACAAAAATTTAAGACTTGAAAAAATGCAGTTAACACATCCCACCTTTTTAGGCTGTAGTTTCTCACCCACACACAGCTGTTGTCCTTCATTCCTGCCAGTTTAATTTTCTTAATAATATTTTTATCTAAAACGCCTTTTGTTTACCTGTTTGTAATGCAGGAAAGATATTCTCAAATGTACCCACCATGTGTTCCTTACTACCCTTGACATATATATGGGATGTTAGCTGCTAATGTTATGTACATTTACAGGCTTGTCCTTCCCCTAGACTGTGACAGTGAAAGGAGAAGCAGCACACTGATGAGGTCATCTCTTTGTCACTTTGCTCTTTCCTCCTAGCAGCATGTCCCTTGTTAGCACTTGAGCACTGCAGCATAACTGCCTTTTCTCCCTGTGCTTCTTCTCCCTGTCCAACTTGGCTGCGTGTAGTTTACAAGAAGATAATACTCAATAAAATACAAATACTTAAACTGCCTATATTTAAAGTGATTGTAAACTCTCGTGTTTTTTTTTTTTTGTTAAACAAACATTTTATACTTACCTCCTCTGTGCAGTTGGTTTTGCACAGGGCAGCCAGGATCCTCCTCTTCTCGAGTCCCTCCCTCCTGTCAAGCGCCCACACAGCAAGCAGCTGTTCCTTTTCAGGTCTATCCTGCAGTGAGGTTAACCCCTCCAGGACCAAAGTCATCAGGGTTGGAGGCTCTTTCCCACCTAAAGTCTCTCTAAGCCTTTGCATTTTGTATCCCATATAAGGGCTTAGTAATCTTGGAAAACTGCAACTGGAATCTTTCATGCTACATAGCATAGGGGAGAACCCCTAAGTACTCCAAACTGTACTCAAATCCTCTCCCTTAAAGAGACCACAACCCAAATAATGGGGAAACATTCCTTCTTTCCAGGCCCCAATATATACAGTATCTCACAAAAGTGAGTACACCCCTCACATTTTTGTAAATATTTTATTGTATCTTTTCATGTGACAACACTGAAGAAATGACACTTTGCTACAATGTAAAGTAACGAGTGTACAGCTTGTATAACAGTGTACATTTTCTGTCCCCTCAAAATAACTCAAAACAGCCATTAATGTCTAAACTGCTGGCAACAAAAGTGAGTACACCCCTAAGTGAAAAAGTCCAAATTGGGCCCAATTAGCCATTTTCCCTCCCTTAGTGTTACAAGATCTCAGGTGTGAATGGGGAGCAGGTGTGTTAAATTTGGTATTATCGTTCTTACTCTCTAATACTGGTCAGTGGAATTTCAACATGGCACCTCATGGCAAAGAACTTTCTGAGGATCTGAAAAAAAGTATTGTTACTCTAGATAAAGATGGCCTAGGCTATAAGAAGATTGCCAGGATCCTAAAACTGAGCTGCAGCACGGTGGCCAAGACCATATAGCGGTTTAACAGGACAGGTTCCACTCAGAACAGGCCATACCATGGTCGACCGAAGAGCTTGAGTGCACATGCTCAGCGTCATATCAAAAGTTTGTCTTTAGGAAATAGATGTATGCATTGCTGCAGAGGCTAAAGGGGTCGGGGGGGGGGAGGGTCAGCCTGTCAGTGCTCAGACCATATGCCGCACACTGCATCAAATTGGTCTGCATGGCTGTCATGTCAGAAGGAAGCCTCTTCTAAAGATGATGCACAAGAAGGCCTGCAAACAGTTTGCTAAAGCCAAGCAGACTAAGGACATAAATTAGTGGAACCATGTCCTGTGGTCTGATGAGACCAATATAAACTTATTTGGTTCAGATGGTGTCAAGGGTATGTGGCGGCAACCAGGTAAGGAGTACAAAGACAAGTGAGTCTTGCCTACAGTCAAGCTTGGTGGTGGGAGTGTCATGGTCTGGGGCTGCATGAGTGCTTCCGGCACTGGGGAGCTACAGTTCAGTGAGGGAACCATGAATGCCAACATGTACTGTGACATACTGAAGCAGAGCATGATCCCCTCACTTCAGAGACTGGGCCGCAGGGCAGTATTCCAACATGATAACAGCCCCAAACAAGACGACCTCCAAGACAACCTCTGCCCTACTAAAGAAGCTGAGGGTAAAGGTGATGGACTGGCCAAGCATGTCTCCAGACCTAAACCCTATTGAAACCCTATTGAGCATCTGTGGGGCATCCTCAAACAGAAGGTGGAAGAGCGCAAGGTCTCTATCATCCGCCAGCTCCGTCATGAAGGAGTGGAAGAGGACTCCAGTGGCAACCTGTGAAGCTCTGGTGAACTCCATGCCCAAGAGGGTTAAGGTAGTGCTGGATAATAATGGTGGCCACACAAAATATTGAAACTTTGGACCCAATTTGAACATTTCCACTTAGGGGTGTACTCAGTTTTGTTGCCAGCAGCTTAGACATTAATGGCTGTGTGTTGAGTTATTTTGAGGGGACAGCAAATGTACACTGTTATACAAGCTGTACACTCACTACTTTACATTGTAGCAAAGTGTCATTTCTTCAGTGTTGTGACATGAAAAGGTATAATATAATATTTACAAAAATGTGAGGGGTGTACTCACTTTTGTGAGATACTGTATGTAATTAATCTAGCACAGAAATTAGCACAGTCTTAAAAAGAGGTAGATTAAACTCCCAGCACTGTGCTGCAGCATCTTCTTGCAAAATTTGTAGTGCCCACCATTCCTTGGGATCTCAGTGGCAGGAGAATGACATCACCTCATGCACTAATGAAATCAAAGAAAAGTTAGTTATGTTATCTAGCCTTATTGCCTCCTATAGTTTTTTTAACTTCATTTTTTATTTTATTGCTACATTTGGCAAGAGGGAGGGGACCCTGTTGAAAAAATGCTGACATTGCAAGTAGTTTTTTCTGTCAGATGAACACCAGATTTAAAAAAATGACACATTATTTAAAAAAAACAAAAACATTCCCACTCCACAAGAAAAAGATATTTGCAATATCCCCCAAAGAAAGGAAGCAGATAGGGTTCTGTCATAAAGTTTAGTAAAAATCCCTGCAATATATAGCAGTCTAGGTAGATGGGAAAAATAATAGCGCTAAAAAGTTTTTTCACTTTAGGACCTCAAATATGGTTTTTATGTTGCCATTAGAAGATGTGCCTTATTTTATCTTTCATTTAGCTGCAGAAACATCAAACTGATAAAGTTCCATAAATTTGATTATTTAACAACATTAAGGTAGAAAATAAAATGGATATGCTCCATTGCATTTTGAGAGAAGGGAGAAGATTCAGCTCTGCTCAGGAGGCCTGAGAATTACCCAGGCCTATATTGCATTTGGTTTGAGTGACATGCAATTTAAATTCAGCCCTCAGCAGGCTTCAAAAAGGATATTCTGCCAGAGAATTGCTTTTTTTTTGTTCTGTTATGTTGTTTGGATCCTTGAGACATCCTTACGTGCTTTTAATTCTGTTCCCAGTTCAAGAATGATTGTGTAAACAATGATCTGCATCATTTTGGGACAAATGGTAAGTATTAATAGCAAGCTATTGTTCTTACCTGTGTATGGTAAAATGTCTACCCTATGTACAAACAGGTTTTTATGGAACGATTTTATAGGTTAAGCTGATGTCCTGGGAAATATCTCATCTCTATAGGGGCTTGGGCATTCTTTATCCTTGAGTAAGAATCAATGAATGAATTCCCAGCCTAAATGTTCAGGGACCTGCAGAGTCTATTGTAAATGTGCCACAGAATACTGTATTAATACATGAGCAGTCACAGTGCGATTGTTCAATAAACGTGGAATAAGTATTCAGACAGATACCTAGGACATTTTGAAGCATATACACTTTAGTATAGAAATTGTAAATAGCTTCTGATAATCCTACCATGCTAACACACAGGGGTGAGTATATGGGGCATATTTAGGATGAAAGGAGATTCTAGCACACCCCCCTGCCTTGATTTGCCCAAATTTGCTGCTAGTGTTTTCCCTGCAAATTCTTGTTAGTGTTATTTAATTCCACAGTCAGTGACAAGAACAAATGGCGCTGCCCAATAAATGAATATGTTAGGTCACTAGTGTACAAAGCAAGGTCCATAAGGGCATGAATGAGTGAGTTTGGGGTAAAGGAATTTGACTGGCCTGAACAGAGTCCTGACCTCAACCCGATAGAACACCATTGGGATTATCTAGAGCAGAGACTGTGAGCCAGGCCTTCTCATCCAACATCAGTCCCTGACCTCACAAATACGCTTTTGGAAGAATAGTCAAACATTTCCATAGACACACTCCTAAACCTTCCAGGCAGCCTTCCCATAAGAGTTGAAGCTGTTATAGCTGCAAAGGGTGGGCAAACTCAATATTGAACCCTACAGACCAAGGGTCCGGGATCTCATTAAAGATCATGTGCGTGTAAAGGCAGGTGTCCCAATACTTTTGGTAATATAGTGTATATCACTGAACTGAACTGTGCATCTGCAGTACAGAGGAGCTGTAAGTCCCAGAGTGTCAGCAGATGGCTGAGAGTGACCTGTTTAGAAACTGGAGGATTTACATTGCTGTACTGTTATGTGATAGAGTTATTTTTGGATATTGCTCCATGGTAACACTTGTGTCTTTTTCACTCAAACAATAATTTCGATAGTCCATAGGCACAGTAAGATTTTGATTCATCAGTTCAGTCACTTAACCTCCCTGGCGGTATGATTCTGTCAGGAATTCTGTACCAAAAGCGGTACAATTTTTTTCATGGAAATTTGGCGTTATGTATTATAGGCCTACAATTCTTAGTAATTACTGACTTAAACCTGACCAAAACAAGACTCTAGTAGACATCCCAGATGTGATAAATTTGAAACACAAACGCATGAATTATAATCGAATCAATAATATAATTTTATTATATAATATATATAATAAAATTATATTATTGATTAGATTATAATTCATGCGTTATATATTATATATATATATATATATATATGTGTGTGTATATATATATATATATATATATAACGCATGAATTATAATCGAATCAATAATATAATTTTATATATATATACGTGTGTGTATATAGGTATATATATATATATATATATATACACACATATATACATATATGTATATATATATATATACATATACATATATGTATATATATATATATATACATATATATATATATACATATATATATATATATATATATATATATATGCATATATATATATATATATATATGCATATATATATAATATAAAATGTGTTTGTGTTTTGTGCAACGTTTTTTTTTTTTTGTTTGAATTTCCCTCCCTAGTTCCGCTCCCATGCAGCATTGCTGCTGCAGGGAACGGAACTAGGAAGTCCTCCTACCGACAGACGAGCGGCGGAGATCTCGGCTGGCGGTCACAGCAATGAGAGCTCATCGCTGGATCGCCAGGATAAGGTAAGACACTCCGCTGCGCTGTCTGCATAGCTCTGCCCATTCACCCCGAGCGTGACTCGGGGATACCGATAATAGCAGGAAATTCCTACCCCGAGTCACGCTCGGGTTTACCGCTAGCGTGGTTAAACTAACAGTCATGTTAATTTATACCATACACATCAAAATAGGGCTATACGATCTGAATGATTTTAAGTTAATTTAAACTAACACAGGAGACTGCACAGTAGGGTAAATCAATAGTTTTGATTTAATGCCCTTTTCCCCAGTAACACATTATTACCTTTTCTTTACTGGTCCACGGCTTTGTTTAGTCATCTGGAACAAAGAAAAGACACGCTGGGGTGTATAGAAGCATCTGACCCATTCCATGTGACAACAGTGGTGCTTGGTGATTGGCCCAGCACTCTCACATGGCAGCAGAGACAGTCCTCAACTTTGTGTAGAGGCTTTAACTGGGGTTGCTAAGTGCTTATAAATGGCTGTCTTTTCTTATTTCTGGTAGGTGGTGCTCAAGTGTCTGTATTCCTAATAGAAACCTGTCAAATACCAAATACTGTTTTTTCAGTTTCTTAAAGACTTTTGATGTGGTTTATTGTGAATTTAGATAATAGAGTAGACAGTAAAAGTATTATGGCCCCAAATATGCCCCATTCTCGGTATGACTTGGTAAAATAGGTCAGATAGAGAAGCCACCGTAGGGCAAAAACTGACCAGGTCATCAGGTGAAAATAAAGGGGAAAAGATCTAAAAAAAAAAAAAAAAGAAAAAAAAAAAAAAGAAAGCCAATGCAACCACCACATCTAAGAATAAGTAAACTGCCACATATTACATTTTAGTTTTACATTTTTATGCCACTTTAAACAGTCTTGTTATTTTTTCTTTGAAATTCTTAGATCTTGTTGCTTCTGGCAACTGCCAAATATAAATGTTATTACACTTATTTCTGTTTTCATAATCATTCAGTTGTAGATGGAAATATATGAATTGCTGGAGGGTGTCCCTGTTCTATTCCACTTGGAGCACCTTTGTGCCATATCAGGGGGTTCAGATTGGTGTCTAGGTAGGGGATGTCCAGTCAAACCTCTGCTGTATATTGTTTATGGGCTGGTAGAGTCCTGGATGCCAAGTTATCGAAGCCATAATGGATTAAAGTGCCTTATCAGGGTTCAGATAAAAAAAAAAAAATAAGAAGTACAGTGAAATGCCCGAGATCAGCGCATCAGCACTACTCTAATCCAGCTGGACTGTACCGCACATCAGCTGCTGTGTTGTTAGGACTTTTTCACGTGGGCTTTCCATCCGGTGTACTTCGTTTTGTTCAGCCGGGATCGATCCGCTGCTCCATAGGGGTGCATGGAGTATCCGATCAGGTCCGCCTGAAAAACTGACAGGCGGACCTGATCGGAATGTCCGTGTGAAAGGGGCCTAACACAGCGACTGGTCTGAAAATACCCTAACACTACCATCTTCTCAGACTGACAATGCTGCTGTCCAAAGATGTCTGCTTTATCACTTCATCCAGAATGCAGACACCTTAAGAACGGAAGTATGTTACTGGTTGGATCAGTACTTATTAAAATACTGCCAGAAAAAAAATCGATTTGAAAGTTTTTCATGTCTGCATTTTTATATATTTGGATTCATTGTTTCAAATGATCTGGTACTTTTGCAAAAATCATTACAATGATTTGTCATAGGGACAGGCCACAAGCTGGCGAGTACTCTTTTTATCTGTCTGGGCAGAATAAATTATTCAGATCTGGTACTGTACATTAAAGAAAATCTTTAGAGAGGAAATATGGAGGTTACCATTCCAGACCTTTCCTTCTGAAAATGTTTGTTCCTTGGTTGCCATTCAGATTTAGTGACTTTGGTACTTTCTGAGTCATTGACCTGGAAGAAATGGGGCGGCACAGTGGTTTAGTGGTTAGCACTTTCATCTAGCAGCAAGAGGGTCACTGGTTTAAATCCCAACCACGACATTACCTGCCTGGAGTTTGCATGTTCTCCCTGTGCCTACGTGGGTTTCCTCCGGGTACTCCGGTTTCCTCCCACATTCCAAAGACATGCTGGTAGGTTAATTGGTTCCTGTCCAAATTGGCACTAGTATGTGTTAGGGACCTTAGATTGTAAGCTCCTTGACTGTAGGAACTGATATGAATTTACAATGGATATGTAAAGCTCTGCATAAATTGACAGCACTATATAAGTACCTAACATAAATAATAAATGTGCAGATTACAAACTCTGACTTTAAAATCCACTTTTTTTTTTTGTGTCAGCAACTCATAAAGAAATGAAGCCAGAAACAACCAAGCAAATAGCATTTTCAGAAGGGAGTCAGCATTGGTAGTCTGCATATTTCTTCAGCGCCAGTTGTTAGGGGGTTTTTCCTTTTAAATGTGGGTTTCCACCCTGTCTCCAACCATTGTGGGCTGGCTTTCTTTTTCCTGGGGCAGGGTATACATTATAAACTAGGGTTGGATCTGTTAGTATTGTTGGCACATGGGAACAGAGAAAACCATGGAGACTCCATTAGTAGTTGTAAGCAGGCTATATGTTTCCCCTCAGCATGCCCCCTGCTTTGAGTGTAACCAATGCAGTATATTAAAGGATATCTAGAACGTAGCTTATGACATAGTGGGAAGAGTTTGACCACTGCCAGGGCCGCTGTAAGAAATCATAATGCCCTCAACATTTTACCTAATGGGGTCCCATTCGCCCACACCCTTGACCAGTGTTACCAATATACCAGACTGAAATTTACTGGCAAGACACCCAAAATTTACTGGCACAGCCAAGTTTTTACTGGCATTTCCGAAAGCTACAAAATTATAGTTTTAAGTGCAAATTTCAGTATGTAAGTTACAAACAAGTGCACTATATAATTAGCAATGCGATTTACGGTAGATATTAATGTATGAAAACTTTTCTTATTATATAGTAAGGGTTGGCTATTATAACCCATCCGTTTTTAGCACTTATGCCCACAGAGAGAGAGAAACCGCTTTGCATTTGCCCCCACAGTGAGAGCCCCCCAGCCACTGCAGTGCTCAGCAAACAGACTTCTGACCCCCCCCCCCCTTTACTGGCTCAGGAAGGGCATGATATGGTGCCTGGGGCCCCCTAAGCACAATATGAAATTGACTGCCTGCCTGGACGTTGGACCCCTCAGTGTCAGTGACAGGCAGGCCCCAACCCCGGTTTAGGGACAGACCGGAGGGCAAAGAATTAGAATGGACAAGCAGGCAAAGCCCACACATGAAATTTACTCTCAGTGACACAACAACATGTGCAGCAGCACAGATGATGATGACATCCGAGTCTGACACACTGTGACCTCATCAGATTAACACGAGTGACACACACGTTCCCTTGTGCAATGACACTGTGACAGTCTCTCTCCTCTAGATGGATGGCACAGAGTGGAGAAATTTGAAGTATACAGTATAGCATACAGCAGAGTTACATAGTTACATAGTAGTTGAGGTTGAATAAAGACATCAGTCCATCCAGTTCAACCTGTACAGGTGTGAGTGTGTGCGTGTGTGTGTCAGTGGCCTGATCAATTCCCATAACTCTGAATGTTGTGATCTGTGAGATGTATGTCCAAGAGTCTTTTAAAAGTAGCCATACTCCCCGCAGCTACCACCAATTGTGGAAGAGACTTCCACATTCTCAGTTAGAGTATGGAGCTTTAAAATATATAAAGTAATGCTCAGTGTACAAAGTGTAGTGTTTAGCAGTAAATGATGTGCAGCACAATATACAGGATGAAGAGTATATAATGCACAATATGCAGAATGGAACAGTGTGAAGTGCAAAATATCTAGTTATGTATACTGAGTGGAGTGACTGTGCAGTATAAAATATACAGCACTGTAAATTGAGTAGAGTGGTGGTGTTCTGTATAAAAAGTACAGTATAAAGGAATGGTGTGGCATATCCAATGTGCATTGCATAATTATAGTGGAGGTGTCGGAGAACAGACCATACAGAACATTTTGCTGTACTGTAGCCAAGCCATGTGGGGTACAGAACAGATAGGTTATTACCTAGAGCAGAGTGAGTAGTAGAGAATATATCATTCCTTTTAGTGTGACATTTATCAGGGTTATGGGATTTCGGATTTACAGGAACAAATCTCCAAAAAACATGGGTTAACTGCCAATCATGTACATCTCAGGCACTTACTATTTGCACAAAGGTATAATGGCTCGATGAACGAATGATATCTAAATGTGAAAGCCAATTCCACAATAACTTTCTGCCATCTCCAGAAAACTTAATGCCATACCTTGCTTGTATCATTCCTGGGTATATCCAGTCCAGTCTCCCATGCCTGGACAGGTGGTCACTGCTCCTTTCAGATTCCAGCACAGAAAAGCACTGCCAGTCTGCCACTGAGTCACTGACTGTCTGACTGACACAGTCCAGCTCGTCTGTCCCAGCTTGCCTTGCTGAGCTCCCAAGGCCCTGTCCGTCCCCCACACGAGGCCACACTCTGCTTGGCTCCTGAGTCCTGGGTTTTCTTAACGACTGGCTGGCGGTAGTCGTAGGAATCGCACCATGATGATGACATCACGCTTGCTCAGACACCCGCCTTCTCCTGCACTGTTTACACCGTGACCACAAGTCTCCTCCTCCCGTCAGCCCGGCTACTGGCATTTTAATTTTTTTAGGGCGGCGCCCGTGCGGCATGACATCATCAGTGGGCGACGCAAACTCAAGATCGGATTGACTCGGCGATTTCCGGGAACTGCGCATGCGCAGTTCTCACCCGAGCCCGTAGCAGCCATTTTTACTGGCACTTACTGGCTCCTACGGGCAGCCTAAAAGTGCCCAGTTTTTACGGTGTGCCCATAAATCTACGGGCGGTTGGCAACACTGCCCTTGACCCCACCTAAGCACAAAGGAAGCAGTATAAATTTCTTTTACATTTTAATTAAAGAAAAAAATACACTATGTTTTTTTTTTTTTTGCTTTCACAAGGGATGAACAACATCCCTTGTGATAGCATGGGCTATGACAGGTACTCTTTATAGAAAGACCTGGGGTCCATTGGAGCCCAAATTTGTCCTCTGGCCTCCAAAGCATCTGATCAAACCATAATCAGTATGATCAGATGCTTGTTCAAGCTGGTATTGGCTTGTTTACATGAGACTGAAACTGGAAGTGACAAAATCCTCATTGCTCCCAGGTTCTGACGTCACACAGTGGGAGGAATGACATCTATCCCTCTCACTGTGTTCAGGAACTGGATGCTACTGGTTGCATCTTAAAGGAAGGAAGAGTGATGGTGGGACCCCCTTCCACCGCCTGTAAAAGTATTCCAGTCGCTTCTTAGCCACTAGGATTACTTTTACTTTGTGCAGAATCGATGGGGCTAAAAAAAAAATGATATCTTGATCAATGCTGCAGTGATTACCGAGATATTAACCTTCCAATCCAGCGACATAATGGTACGTTGCTGGACATGAAGCGGTTCAAGGGGATTGGTTTGGGGGGTGGTAAAAAGCAGCTCTGCTGCACATGTTTGCTGCTCCCCCAACTGAGGTGTAAAGTAGCATCTCTTATGATCACCAGCATTGCAATAATCACACAGGCAGCACAGTAAGCAGGTACTCTATCATGACTCTGTGTCATATGGCTGTTAGGTGCTGACTTTGATAACTTGTGGGTGTACTGTATGTCACATTCTGTAACACAGTACAACTATAACAGTCGGCGCCCAACAGCCATGTGACATAGAGCCACGATAGAGCACCTGCTTACTGTGCTGCCTGAGTGATTTTTGTAATGCTAATTACAATGATGATAACCTGCTGTGCTGTGACATAATGGGACACAGTGAGGATTCGGTGGTCTATTCTCCACTCACCTTGTCCATTGCAGCCATGCTCTCCTTCTCTCCCTCGCATCTCAGCACATGAGGACTGGAGGCGGGAGCAGGGCGAAGATTCATAGTATCACTCCACCGGCCAGGACTAAATGAGTAGCGGGGTGGCGTGATGTACAAAAATTAAGGATTAGTCCCTCCACTGCGCTCACTTCCTGGGCACCTATGGTGACCTGATGGAGCCCAGGAAAATTATATAATCCCCCTCCCCCCCCCCTCCCACCATAAATAAGTGGGAGCAGGGGAATGGTTACTAAGCTCGATTTTATTTTAAGACAGTAATGAACTGTAATGCTGCCCGGGCCCCGCTGTGTAGCTGATGGGGCCGGGCCCGGTACAACAGGACCACTGCTACACTTAGGGGTTGATTTACTAAAGGCAAATAGACTGTGCACTATGCAAAGTGCATTTGCACTCTGCAAGTGTAGTTGCTGTAGAGCTTAGCAAATGAGCAGAAGCGCTGCTGACTTCCATCATCCAATCATGTGCACGCAAAAATGCTGTTATGTCTATTTTCCTTGCTTGTGATTGGGGACTCTTTGCAAAGTGAAGCCTTACCTCATTTACTAAGCTCTGGGGCAACTGCACTTTGCTACTGTGTTCCTGCCTTTGGACTCTGTGGTGCTGTTCAATCAATGCAGTATAAAGCAAGTTCCTTGACTGGACAGTGAATAAACGAATGGCATTAAGGGTTCATATACTGTACCTTTGTGAGCAGAGAACTGGTAATTTTCCTGTGGGCTTCAGAGTGTCATGAGAGTGTTGAGGATTCTGCTGCTGTCCTGGATTATTAGAGAGAAAGAGAAGCTTTCCTGTGGAAGCTCTGTGCACATTAAAGGGGAGGTTCAGGTTCTATCTAACTAAGCCTAAAACTGCTCCCACACCCTTTATAAATCTTATTCCAATTACTGTCTAAAGGGAATCTGCTTATACTTAACTATTCTGAGGGTGCTCAGGTCCAGTCACATGATTGGCTCCCAGCGGCCAGCTTGAATTCCTCATAGTAAGTCTATAGGTGACGTCACTGCTCAGGCATTACAGCCGTTGTCGGCAATCTCTCCTCTCCCTGGCCACTGGGGAGATCAAGTAAGTATATGTATCTTCCTTTTATGGGATAGCTGGAATAGGATTTAAAAAGGGGGTGTGAGCAGATTTAGGCTTAGATCAATTCTGGACTTCCATTTTAAGTCTTTGTACATATATTTGGGTGAACAGGGCAACTACCCATGAACTGTAAGGTTGACTGTCTTCCTCGGTCTTGCAACAATCCACCACTTGACAGGTTCCAGAGGTCATATTTTGGTGATGAGTACCTCAGCTGCAAGGAGGGGATAACCCAAACACCTCATACTTGATGATCTCCAGTAAGCTCCCTGGTGCATGACCTGGCCTAACAATCCACTGCTAGGGGGTGCTACCCATTTATTAAACCCAAAACCAAAATGTAATAATTTGCAGATTACCAATCATTAGATGTGGTGGCTGCGTCTGTTTTCTTTTCTTTGTCATTTCCTTCTCTGTTTTTACCCAGTGATCTGGCCAGTAACACATCTCCTACATTAGTGAGACACTACTCTGGAGGAATGAACACAGAAGGCATAGCACACAGCAACATTGTCAGTCTGGGGGAAGTGTTAAATGTATTAGCAGATTTAGATACACTGGCAAATTGTAGCCAAACTCCGGGTAATACTTTGTAAGCAGTTATTGCAAACAGGTTTTTTTCTTTTGGGATAAAGGTTTTACATGAATAAATAAAAGCTGATCATTTTAATCACCCCTGCCAGTGTTAAGTGGTTTGTTTTATCCATGTAAATTGATACATTTAAGCTGCAATATAATCAATGTTTAGGTTTAATACTGCTTTAAAGCAGCATTAAATTCAAAAACAAAAATGTAATATGTTGCAGCATATCAGTTGTTAGATATAGTGACTGCATAATTTTCTTTTTAGGCTTTTTTCCTTTGTTTCCACTTGTGATCCATCCACTAGCACACTTTCTGTCTTAGGGTGTCTGTATTCTGCACAAAGTAGTAAAACAGACACCTTTGGACAGCAGCATTGTCAGTCTCAAAAGAAGGTAACGTAAAACTAGCAGATTTAGTAAGACTAGCAGATTTAGACCAGGGCTTCTCCTAAAGGTTGCTAGGGGTTCCTTGAGCAATAGGCAATTTCTGCCTCTCAGATAAGTTTCCAATGACACCATTGTTCCTTTTAGCTATCTGTAAGGGGGTAATTCTTCCCAATGGTGACAAGAGTAAGGAGCATTTTTCCCACTGACTGTCACACCAATGTGTCATGAGTTGTAGATTTTTCATTTTTTAGCAGGGGTTCCCCGAGACCAGAAATTTATTTCAAGGGTTTCTCTGTTTTTATATAAATGAATAAAAGCTGATCATTGTAACACCCAGTTAGTGTTAAATGGTTTGTCTCAACCTTCTAACTGCTACTTTGTCTGGGCAGCATGGTCTGTTAAAGTAATTTGAAAAACAAAAGATTCACTGGCTGGATAACCAGGTGAAAATAAAGAAAAACTGCTTTAAACCAAGGAATAGTGGAGATTTTGGAGAAAGAGTAAGATATATTTTGCTACATACATTAGGGAGATATTTTTTAAAAATGTTATCTTGGAAAAAATAATTAATACTAGCAGGTGTAAAAATGACATTTATTCTCAGAAATAGAGCAGGTTAAGATGCAGCTAGTTTAAAGCGGAGTTCCGGCCTTAAAATCCACTTTGGGCCATCCACTTGCTCAGTGTCACCTAAAAAAGAAATGGATAGTCCCGATTTTTTTTTTCAAATACTTACTTTGATATTGAAGAAAATATACTTACCTCTCTTTCACTTCCTCCCTCTGCGGCCGCGGCCCGTGCCATCACTTCCTGCTTGCATTGACTCCTGGGAGCTGAACGTCATCGCTTCCAGGAATCAATGCACCTGCAGCAGCCCCGCTCATCAGTTCCGGTTCAGACGCGTTATTCCCTGTTAAACAGCTTCTGGGCATGCCCAGAAGCTGTGCAGGGATGACCCGCCTGCCCCTGAAGTGACGAGCAGGGCCGGTGCAGGGCATTGTGGGACCGAAGAGGACACGGAAGAGGATGCCGAAGAGGACGCGCTGGCTTCAGCTGCCCACACCTGATATGGCAGCGCTGGACAAGACATTTTCAAGGTAAGTATTTCTTCTAAAAGGTAAGTGAAACCTGGGACAGTTCAGAGGCTATCCATTTTGAAATGTACTAGCCCTGACTGTCCCGGGGGTATTTTTATTGAAAAATTGTTTCCGAGGCCGGAACTCCGCTTTAATGTGACATATTTATGATATCTAACTTCTGTTAACTATGCAATCTGCAGGAAAATGCCACTTAATTGATATTCCTACCTTTCCACAATGTTGTAAAGGTATTTCTACTTATTAGACGAATGATCGTGTTTTTTTTTTTTTGCATACCAGTCTCATATCAAAAATGAAGTGTTTACTAAAGTTACAAAAATTTCACATATGACAGAATAAAAACTTGGAAGTGATGTAATGTGTTGTAGTGTATTTGTTTTGTATTTTTAAACAACAACTGTACTGATTAAACTAAAATCGTATGATTTGGTATTGTACAAGAAAAAACAGAGTACGATTGCTTCAAAAGTGGTATTTTTCTCACAATTTTCTGATCCTGTATACGGGCTATAACTGTAGCTTTACTCTTTTGAAGTTTTTATTCCGAAAAGTCTAATTTTCAAGCCTCTGGTAATGTAATGCAGAGGACAATGGTTTTGGTTTACTAAAGGCAAATAGACTGTGCACAGTTGCCCTCTGCAAGTGCAGTTGCTCAAAGGCTTAGTAAATGAGGTAAGACTTTGCTTTGCAAAGAGTACCCAATCACATGCAAGGAAATGAAAAAAAAAACAGCATTTTTGCTTGCACATGATTGGATGATGGAAGTCAGCAGAGCTTCTGCTTGTTTACTAAGCTCTGGAGCAAAAGTTTGCCTTTGGTAAATCAACCCCATTGCGCAGTTCCCTTTATTAATTAGACATTAGCTTACAGATTTAAAGTGTAGTTTAGTAAATCTATCAACAAAACTTCTTTTAGTCTTGGATAGAGCGGTAAAGGGTCAGAGCCTCTATCTGGGTGTTATTAACATATGTGTCTCTGCTAGAGAGTTTCAAAAGAGGTTCTGTTTTTCCTGGTGACTACTGTCTTTAAAGTGTTACTAAACTTACAACAGTAAAATCAGTCTGTATATGCAGTAAAGCATGCTTGTTATACTCACTTTGGAACCTAAGGGGTTAATCCTGTGTATTGTGTAAAAAGGCTGCTTGATCCTGTTTGCACAGATCCTCCCTTTCTTCCACTGACTCCAGAACAGGTCCAGATAGTGCAGAGCCTTTGGAGTCAGGCTGCACATGCTCAGTTTGGTGTGTATTGCTAGAGAGTTTTGGGAGAGTGCATGTTAAAAAAGTCAAACAGAATGTGTAAATATCTATAATAGAAAAACAGTCAACCAACATTCAGCTGGACATCCAAAACATATGCAATGGTAGTCAATCCCTAAACAATAGGGGGTACATTTATAATGCAGTGAATATTATATTTACCGAACATTCACTGCAGGTATATCTTCCTGTTCATATGTTTTAAATTATTTTTCACTTTCACAACTTCCTCATTTTGTGGGATGCAAAAGGGATCTCATTACTACCTTACTTTACTGTTTAATAGCTGGTATTGGTCTTTGTGACCTTCTCTGAGCTCTTAAGGCCCCCTTCACTTTGAAGTTGTAAAAGGGACAGCAATTAATTTCTATGGGCAAACAGATATAAACAGATTACATTCGCATCTGTTCAGGCCTGTTTTTGCAAATGGAACACGGCTCTGTCTTGGTCCATTAAAGCAGACCGGATGGATGTCCATTTAATGCATCCATTTTTGTATGGGTTGTTAGGAGCTAGTACCCACCAATGTGTTAACCAGTAACACTGACAAAAGGGATGAGTCATTCATTGCTAAGGAGCTGGCACATGCTGGTGTCTTAACAACCATGACTCATCCCTGCCTTCAGCAGTGGATTTTAAGTGGACCTCACGCCAAAAATCTAAAAAAAATGGTGTGAGCCTCTTCCCCAAAATTCATACCAGACCCTTCTACCAGCATACTACCTGGCCAGGAAGGGGGGGAGGGGCAAGAAAATCATACCAGGCCACATGCCCTCAACATGTTGATGAGGACAAGTGCTCTTCCCCACAGCTCTGCCCCCCCCCCCCCCATGTAGATCCATAAGCCATCACCTCGTCAGTCACGATGTATAATTACCACCGACTTACACGAGAACAATTAACTCCCGCCCAACCCAACTGCTTCACTTACTGGTGCCCAATGACATTGCTGGCTTTTCCTGACACCAAAGAAACAAAGTCGCGGGTGTAATGATATCCTGCGCTGGATATACGAAAGCAACCATTTTATTCAAGCAACCATTTTGTTCAGAGCTCTGCCATGACAGGCTCAGTGATAATTTTCCCCCCTCCCTACCTTAATTAATTCCTGGAATGCGGTGGGATTCAACTTCAAAGAAACGGCCCTTCAAAGAAACCTTATCTCAGCACTGACCAGGCTGTGTCGTAAATGCCACAACAGCCAAGCTGTTCATTAGAACATCTAACAATCCATACCCAAGTAATAAATGCAGACAGGAACATGACACATTAACAATAAGTATATATTTGGATGAGAAATGTCATACTGATCGAATTAAGACCAGGCATGACCACCCTATCACATATAGAATAGAAGCTAGGTAAAATAATGTTTTTTTTAAAACTTTTTTATGCACTAAGGACTATATTTTAAGCACATAGTCACCGTTCACTTGAACTGTTTTTATTGTTGATTGATTTTTATACCTAGAATTTTATATGTCATATACCAAGACACATATGCACTTTATGGCACATGCTTAATTATTTATTGGGAATCTTTGCATTTTTTTATCTACCTTTGATATTCACCTGGTTATTTACAATTTATCACAGAGATTTGCATGAAAATGCTATATATTAGACGTTCATAGTAGCAAGCGCAGTATTTGGCCTTTTTCTAAAAGACCATTCTTTTACCAAATATACCTTTATTGTACAGCAGCTGCTTTACCTTTATCTATATATACATGTATATTTGATTCTCCTATAAGTACACTAGTTTTTGCATAATTTTTTCACTACATCCTTGGCGCGTGGAATATACATTGTATATTTTTCTACACAGAATAGAAGCTAGCTGTCAGATGCCTTACGGATCAGAGGTTATTAGGAGATAGGCTGTGTTTGGTATCGATGGGTATAAAATTCAATGCTGCACAATAAGCTATCAGTTTCAAGAAGGCAACTGGTAGATGTTGGAAGATATGAATTATGTTATAAATCTGTCTATACGGGAGGTTCCTTGGTACTGTCGTAAACGTTAGGGCCGCCCATGGCCACTGTGCTTATTGGTCAGGGACCTCTGTTAACACCCCCTGCGGTCTCAGAGAAAAAGAGAGAGGCAGATGGGGTTAGGGAGTTCTCATGGTAACATCAAGAAAGGAACATCTATCAAGTTTGAGAACTGATCACACTGGCTCAGCTTCTGAAACTCTGATAATACTCAGGACATTGAATGCAGGTATCCTTACTTCTCAATCCTATATCTTATTTTTCTAAATTGCTGAATTATGTCGCTATTTCTTTGAAACACTTTTTTCTGTAAATATTTTATTTGCACCAATTTTAACCTTTTTATTATTAAACTTTATTTTGAAAAGTGTTATACTTGTCCCTAAGCTCTTAATGCAAACTAACAATGAACCTGTCTCTTGAAGAGTGCTACTGTATAGAATGAATCCTCTGAACATTCCTGTCTGTGGTGACAGTGCGTGTTACAGATGATTATTCTAAAGTCATAATTGGAATTTCTAAAATTACGAGCGTCCGCTGGGCTCATCATAACGTAGCGGTGGTGGCAGTGAAAGGGTTAATTGCTTAATTAGCCCGGTGACAATTGCTCTCAGCCTGCTGGCATCTAGATTGTGGTCCCGCAAGCTGGGAAATCTATGTGCCGGGTGCAGCTGAGAGTGGCATTGTTACGCAATTGACGACAGGGTGTGAGATTGGCTGGTCCGTGGTCACGAGTTAGTGAGAAGGGCAGGGATCTGATACCCGCCACCATCACAGCGGGGTCACTCAATTACATCACAGGGTGGCCCAGCCCCATTGTTTGTTTACCCTTTTGAGTAATTGATCATATATAGACATATTCATATAAGTCACTCCCTGCAGTCCCACAACCACCGGGCCAGGGTTAGTACCCCCACATGTTAACCACTTCAGCCTCGGATGGTTTTACCCCCTTCATTTCGGCACAGCATTATTGTAACGGATAATTGCGCGGTCGTGCGACGCTGTACTCAAACAAAATTTATGTCCTTTTTTTGCCACAAATAGAGCTTTCTTTTGGTGGCATTTGATCACCTGTGTGATTTTTATTTTTTGCGCTATAAACAAAAAAATATTGTGAAAGAAAAACAATATTTTTTACATTCTGCTATATGACATTCCCCAAAAAAAATAAAAAATAAAAATGTTTTAACATTTTAGGCCAATTTGTTTTCTGCTACATATTTTTGGTAAAAAAAATCGCAATAAGCATATTTTGATTGGTTTGAGCAAAAGTTATCGCGTCTACTAACTACGGGAAAGATTTATGACATTTTTATTGCTTTTTTTTTTACTAGTAATGGCGGCAATCTGCGATTTTTAGCGGGACTTCGACATTGCGGCGAACAGATCTGAACCCTAACTGACACTTTTGGGCGTACCAGTGACATTACTACAGTAATCAGTGCTAAAAATATGCACTGTTACTTTAATACTGCCATTGGCAGGGAAGGGGTTAACCCTGTGGGTGATCAACAGGGTTCATGTATGCCTATATGCTTACTAACTGTGTGTGGGGGTGGGGGGTTCTGTGACAGGCACAGACAGATCGCAGTTTCAGCTTAGCTGAAACTGCCCATCTGTCCCTGCTTGTCTCACAGAATATCCGCCTGCTTTGTTTACATAAGCAGGCAGGTCTTCTCTCCTGCCCCACGGATGATCGCGGGAGGAGGGCGGCAATCGCGGCTCTGGTGGTGCGCGTGTGCCGCCGAAACCACATGCACTCCAGTCACGTAGTACTACGTGACTAGACGCCGCCGAGCCGCTCTGCCGCAGTAATATTATGTGGGTGGTCGGCAAGCAGGTAAGAATATGTGGCCTGGTATGGTTCAGGCCTACCAGGCTGCATGCTCAGATAAGGGACTGGTATGGATGGGAGGGGGGGCACTTCACACCTTTTTTTCTTTCTCTGAGGTCCCCTGAGGGGGCCTAGTGTGGATTGAGGGGGGACCACACGCTTTTTTTTTTGGCGTGAGGTCCCCCACCCAAAATCCATACCAGACCTAAAGGGCACGCCATTTTAGAAAACAAAAAAGATATAATGGTTATCTCTTTAGTTTAAGTTCAGCTGGCAGTGGGGAGTCCTCCACTGACAGCAGGGATGAGTCACGGTTGTTACAGCAGGCAAATATAAAAACCAATGTAAAAATTGATGTAGGCCCCTTTCACACGGGCGTTCCGATCAGGTCCACCTGTCAGTTTTTCAGGCGGACTTGATTGAATGCTCCATATACCTCTATGGAGCAGCAGATGTCAGCGGTAACATCTCCCCTGATACCCGCAGCTATCTGATCCGATGTGGTCAGTGAAATCCAGACGGATGGAAACCCTATTTTCCATCCGTCTGGAGGATCGTATCAGATGAAAACGGACAGGCGGTCCGTTTTCATCCGATCTCCCATAGAGGAGAGCGGGGATCTTACAGCTCCTTCTCTGCAAAGTAAGCAGAGAGGGAGCTGTCATCCACCTGCTCAGCGGGGATTCGCTGACATCTGCCGCTCCATAGGGGACAGTGCCAGGTCCGATCAGGTCCAAAACTGACAGGCGGACCTAATCGGACAGCCCTTATGAAAGGGGCTATAAGCTGAAAATGATTTAACCTCTTGGCGCCAATAGTATGCATTTATATGGGGCCTCTCAGGGGTTTTTCAGGGGGGGAATTTTAGAATTCTTAAAGGGCCAGGAGGCAGTTGGCGCCAAGGGGTTAAAGCGGAGTCCCGGCCACAAAATCGACATAATCGATTTTGGGCCATCCGCTTGCTATTGGTCACCTGAAAAAGAAATGGATAATTATGATTTTTTTTTTTTGTTTACTTACCTTGTTATTGAAGAAAAATATACTCACCTTCCTTCCACTTTCTCCCTCTGTGGCCGGGGCCCGCGCCGTCACTTCCTCTTTGCACTGATTCCTGGGAGCTGAACGTCATCGCTCCCAGGAATCAATGCTCCTGCACAGGCCCCGCTCGTCACTTCCGGTGCGGCGCCTCATTCCTTGCTAAACAGCTTCTGGGCATGCCCAGAAGCTGTGGAGGAATGATGCGCCCGCACCGGAAGTGACGAGTGGGGCCGGTGCAGGCGCATTTTGGGAGAAGAGGACATGGAAGAGGACGTAGAAGAGGACGTGCTGGCTTCAGCTGCCCACATCCGAGATGGCAGCGCTGGAGAAGAAATTTTCAAGGCAAGTATTTCTTCTAAAAGGTAAGTGCGACCCAGGACAGTACAGAGGCTATCCATTGTGGAATGTACTAGCCCTGACTGTCCCGGGGGTATTTTTATTGAAAAAAAAATTTAGTGGCCGGAACTCCGCTTTAAGAACATTTACTGTCTGCCAACATCATATTTAGATACATTTTTTTTCTTGCAGAAAAAAAACTAATGAACCTAAAAGATTTTTTACACTTTTCACCCCCATATGGAACAACTAGTTTAAATCACAAATGTTTAAGCTGGAAACCTTTTGTTATTTGTTCTTTTGTCTGCTGTCATAATGTAGATGCCAGGCCCCATCTTGCATGCAAGCTCTGCATTCACCATGAAAGCTTTTAGAGAGCTGGTGTTTTTACCATTTTTTTGTATCAGAGAGAACAAGGAAGCAAAACGAGTAGGTCTCAAGGCTGTGTAACATGTAGGAACTCAAGATGAAGAAAGGGTTGAGTCTGGCTAGAAAGGAGCTGCGTTTCCTATGCCATCAACCTCTGACCACACACCCTAGAGGTATTTTAACTGGAGATCCAACCAGGATGGTAAAGTGGTTGTAAAGGCTGAAGATCTTTTACCTTCATGCATTCCATGCATGGAGGTAAAAAAACCTTCTGTATGCTGCTCATTTTTTCGATCCAGCAATGTGCACGGGAACCTCAGCTGTCCCGGGTCTCTAAGCAGACTTATACTTTTTCTTTAAGAAAAAAAGAGGAAAAGGAGGATATCTGTTATAGTAAATTATAAGAGGGGTCACAAAAAAGCTTTGCATTTGAGGCTGATTCTCCAGTAAGTCTAAGATGAAGCTAAAGTTCACAAAAATATTTCAAAAAATTAATCATAGATACACAATAATGAACTCTGATTATCATGAATGTAGTTGCCAATATTTACACATTTTGCACCTCATCCAGAATACAGTAATACCACGTGTATCAGACTTTTACACAGCCTGGCCACATACAGGCCCAACATGCAAATAGCACCTCCAGGCGTTCTAGGAGCATAAAATACACAACTAAATTCCTGACAACCTATCACACTATTGAAGGCCCTAGAGCACCAGGACAATGAAAACACCCCCAAAATGACCCTATTTTGGAAAGAAAACATGTTTATTCTGTGAGGCATGATGAGTCTTTTAAACATGTCATTTTTTTTCCACAACTTTTTGGAAAATGTGGAAAGAAAATTATAAGCATCTTTTTTTTTTTTAAACACAAAGTTGTTCTTTTTTTAAGATATTTCTAACACATAGCATGTACATAGAAAAGATGACACCACAAAATACACTCTGCAACTCCTCCTGAGTATGGCAATACCATATGTGTAAAACTTTTACACAGCCTGGCCACAGAGGCCCAACATCCTAGCAGCACCTTCAGTTATTCTGGGAGCATACATTACACATCTAATTTCCTGACTACCTATCACACCTTTGAAGGCCCCGAAGCACCAGGGCAATAGAATTGCCCACAAAATTACCACACGAGACAGGTGCTCAGGTACACCGATGGGCTGCAGATAGGTACTCAGGTATTCTAGCCTGCTGACAGGTACTGTGGGTACTCTGATGGGCTGCAGATAGGTACTTGGATACTCAGATGGGCTGGAGACAGGTATGCGGGTACTCTGATGGGCTGGAGACGGGTACTCGGGTACTCTGGTGGGCTGGAGACAGGTACTGGGGTACTCAGGTGGGCTGGAGACAGGTACTTGGGTACTCTGCTGGGCTGGAGACAGGTAGTTGGGTACTCTGATGGGTTGGAGACAGGTACTCGGATACTCTGATGGGCTGGAGAAGGGTACTCTAATGGGCTGGAGACAGGTACTCGGGTACTCTGATGGGTTGCAGATTGGTACTCTGAGGGGCTGCAGATAGGTACTCAGATGGGCTGGAGACAAGTACTTGGTTACTCTGATGGGCTGCAGATAGGTACTCAGGTACTCTGGGCTGGAGACAGGTACTCAGGTACTTTGATGGGCTGGAGACAGGTACTCGGGTACTCTGATGGGTTGCAGACAGGTACTCGGGTACTCTGAAGGGCTGCAGATAGGTACTCTGATGGGTTGGAGACAAGTACTCGGGTACTCTGATGGGCTGCAGATAGGTACTCTGTTGCTCTGATGGGCTGCAGATAGGTAGTCGGGTACTCTGGGCTGGAGACAGGTACTTGGGTACTCTGATGGGCTGGAGACAGGTACTCGGGTCCTTTGATGGGCTGCAGATAGGTACTCCGGTACCCTGGGCTGGAGACAGGTACCCGAGTACTCGGATGGGCTGGAGACAGGTACTCGGGTACTCTGATGGGCTGGAGACAGTTACTCAGGTAATGTGATGGACTTACAGACAGGTACTCGGGTACTCTGAATGGCTGGAGACAGGTACTGGGGCTTGTGGCCCATAACTATGATGGGAAGACTCACTGGCTCAAATCATTGTGTAGAAGGCAGTAAGAGATGAATAAACATTGTCACTATCAGAAAACATTGGAGCCTTGCCTGCCAGAACAACCTGGTATTCAACTGTATTGCAAGCTTGCAAAGGGTGTAGCAGGTATGCGCAGGACCCCATGTAGGTGCTTGCATTGTATACCTGCAGCATATTTTCCCTGACAGATTAATTTAACCACTTAAACCCCCTTCCTAACCAGGCCAATTTTTAGCTTTCAGTGCTCTCACATTTTGAGTGACAATTACTCAATCATGCAACACTGTATATATATATGAAATTTGTGTGCTTTTTTTTCACACAAATAAAGCTTTCTTTTGGTGGTATTTATTCATCACTGGGATTTTTTATTTTTTGTGCTATAAATGTAAACATCTGATAATTTTGAAAAAAAAATGCATTTTTCTTTGTTTCTGTTGAAAATTTTGCAAATTAGTAATTTTTCTTCATAAATTTGGCCAAAATTTATACTGCTATATATCTTTGGTTAAAAAAAAAAAAAAAGTGTATAGTTTTTGATTTTTATAAAGTTTATAGAGTCTACAAGCTTTGGTGTAAATGAAAATTGATCACACCTAATCACACCTCATGTACTGACGGCCTTTCTCATTTCTTGAAACACTAAAGGGCCATACACACTATAAGATTTTCTGAAAACTTTTTCCTTCAGATTTACCTTTTCTATGTAGTGCAAGGGCCTGCCAGATTGCATACAAATTGAAAGTGTTTAGGTATGACCTCATATTATATGGTTTTGGTAAATCTAAGGAAAAAGTCTTCAGAAAATCTTATAGTGTGTATGGCCCGTAACACGCCAGGAAAGTACAAATACCCCCCAAATGACCCCTTTTTGGAAAGTAGACATTCCAAGGTAATTAGTAAGAGGCATGGTGAGTTTTTTTAAGTTGTAATTTTTTCCCATAATTCTTTGCAAAATTAACATTTTTTTTTCTTTTTTTTGTTTTTTTCACAAATGTATCATATTAAAGGGTTGTTTCTCTCACCTGACATGTGCATACCACAAATTACATCCCAAAATACAGTCTGCTACTCTTCCTGAGTATGGCGATACCACATGTGTGAGACTTTTACACAGCCTGGCTACATACAGAGGCCCAACATGCAAGGAGCACCTCCAGGCGTTCTAGGAGCATAATTTACACATATAATTTCCTGACAAACCTATCACACTTTTGAAGGCCCTGGAGCACCAGGACAATGGAAACACCCACAAAATGACCCAATTTTGGAAAGAAAACACCCCAACGTATAATCTCTTAGGCATAATGAGTCTTTGGAACATATAATTTTTGTCCATACGTTTTTGGAAAACGGGGGAAGAAAATGAAAACGCATTTTTTTTTACACATAGTGGTCGATTTATAAGATATTTCTAAGACACAGCATGTGCATACCACACATTTCACCCCAAAATACATTCTGCTACTCCTCCTGAGTATGGTGATACCACATGTGTGAGACTTTTACACAGCCTGGCCACATACAGAGGCCGAACATGCAAGGAGCACCTCCGGGCGTTCTAGGAGCACAATTTACACATATAATTTCCTGACAACCTATCACACTTTTGAAGGCCCTGGAGCACCAGGACAATGGAAACACCCAAAAAATGACCCCATTTTGGAAAGCAAACACCCCAACGTATAATCTCTTAGGCATAATGAGTCTTTGGAACATATAATTTTTGTCCATACGTTTTTGGAAAACGGGGGAAGAAAATGAAAACGCATTTTTTTTTACACATAGTGGTCGATTTATAAGATATTTCTAAGACACAGCATGTGCATACCACACATTTCACCCCAAAATACATTCTGCTACTCCTCCTGAGTATGGTGATACCACATGTGTGAGACTTTTACACAGCCTGGCCACATACAGAGGCCGAACATGCAAGGAGCACCTCCGGGCGTTCTAGGAGCACAATTTACACATATAATTTCCTGACAACCTATCACACTTTTGAAGGCCCTGGAGCACCAGGACAATGGAAACACCCAAAAAATGACCCCATTTTGGAAAGCAAACACCCCAACGTATAATCTCTTAGGCATAATGAGTCTTTGGAACATGTGATTTTTGTCCATATGTTTTTGGAAAACGGGGGAAGAAAATGAAAACGCATTTTTTTTACACATAGTGGTCGATTTATAAGATATTTCTAAGACACAGCATGTGCATACCACACATTTCACCCCAAAATACATTCTGCTACTCCTCCTGAGTATGGCGATACCACATGTATGAGACTTTTACACTGCCTGGCCCCATACAGAGGCCGAACATGCAAGGAGCACCTCCAGGTGTTTTAGGAGCACAATTTACACATATAATTTCCTGACAACATATCACACTTTTGAAGACCCTGGAGCACCGGGACAATGTAAATGCCCACAAAATGACCCCATTTTGGAAAGCAAACACTCCAACGTATATTTTATGAGGCATAATGAGTCTTTTGAACATGTCATTTTTTTCCGCAAGTTTGTGGAAAATGTGGAAAGAAAAGGAAAACGCAATATTTTTACACAAAGTTGTCCGTTTATAAGATATTTCTAAGACGCAGCATGTGCATACCACAAATTGCACCCCAAAATGCAATCTGCTGCTCCTCCTGAGTACGGAAATACCACATGTGTGAGACTTTTACACAACCTGGCTCTATACAGAGGCCCAACATCAAAGTAGCACCTAACATTGTTGAAGGCCCTTTATATTTCTAACACCTAGCATGTACATATCACTATTTACACCCCAAAAATACATTCTGCTGAGCAAAAGGGTAAAGAAAATATTACCTGTGGTTTTAGTAGTGCAGTTGTCCACAGGAGAACATTGGTCCAGGCAACAGGCAGGGACGTGGTCCGCCACAGCAAACGGAATTGTCCAGGCAGCAGGCAAATATTGTCCATAGTCAGTACAGGCAGGGATACTGTCCATATACAGTCCAGGGTCAGTGCAGGTAGAGATATTGCCAGCAGTGCCTTGTATTTCTGGTATTAGTCCTGGTAGTAGGCAGGAACATGGTTCATACTACAGGTAGCAGGCCAGGAAAGAATGGGGACAGGGGTAGAGGCTTCTCCCACCCAAATCTCTTTGAAGCCTCCGGACTCCAGACCCGAATGCGGGAATGAGAAAACTAAAAAATTCGTTTTCTTCATCCAGAAAAACATTTCTGTAGCCCCTCACATATGTGAGACCCCTGTGCTATAAATCCCACTACTCCAGTAGCAGGATAAAAGATCAGTCCAAGAGGCAGGCATAAAACGTGGTCAATAAACAGTCCAGGGTCAGTTCCATAGCAGGCAGAGATGTACAGTTTAGCAATAGGCAGAAGTGTGGTCAAATAACAAGCCAGGGTCAGTTCCAGAGCAGGCAGAGATGTACAGTTAAGTGTTAGGCAGAAGCGTGGTTGTATAACAGGCCAGGGTCAGTTCCAGAGCAGGCAGAGATGTACAGTTAAGCATTAGGCAGAAGCGTGGTCAAATAACAAGCCAGGGTCAGTTCCGGAGAAGGCAGAGGCATATACAATTTAGTGCAGTGGCATAAGGGGTGTGGAGATAAATTACAAGATTTGAAAATTACATTTACCATACTTCACTAATAATTTAGAGAAGTATGGTAACGGCGGAAACACTGACCTATACAGAGGCCTGGTTGGGAAGGACACTAGGGACAAAAAAATGTGGTGTCCCTTCTAAATCCTCTTCTGGAGCAGACTCTGCATTTCTTGTGATGTGTTCGGCCTGTTTCACTGCGGGGGACTCGTTCAGGAAAATGCCGCTCATAGAGTCTGCTCACTGAATCCGAGCGAATGCTTTCTGGTGGGCCTTCAGGATACACAAGTGTGGTGATAATTTCTTCCTGGTATTGAAGATAGGGTATGGGGGTCTCAGTAGATTTGCGGTAAATAACATAAGTATTATACATGGCTAAACTGAAAAAATAAATGGAGACTTTTTTATACCAATGGTGGGTTTTTCTTGTGGGAAGGTAGGGTTCAATCATTTGATCATTGAAGTCGACTCCTCCCATGAATAAATTGTAGTCGTGAACACATGCTGGTTTCTTGATTGGGTCGTTTCTTCTTCTGGGGATTTCCACATAGGTGTCGTTATGAATAGTTGAGAGCATGTAGACATTTCTTCTGTCCCTCCACCTGATAGCCAATAGCTCATCGTTCCGCAAACTTGCTGTCTCCCCTCGTCGTAGTTTTTTTTATCAACGAGCTTTTGTGGGAAGCCCTTCCTATTGGCTCTCACTGTACCACATGCTGGAGTCTTCCTCCTGTGAAGATTGCGGAAGAGGGGCAAGCTTGTATAATAATTATCCACATATAGATGGTAACCCTTTTCAAGGAGTGGATATACAAGCTCCCAAACAATTTTTCCGCTGACTCCAATGTACTCTGGGCATTCACGGGGATGCAGCTGGGTGTCCTTCCCTTCGTACACCCAGAAGGAGTAGATGTAACCTGTGGCTCTGTCGCACAACTTATAGAGTTTAACCCCATATCGGGCCCTTTTGCTGGGGATAAACTGCTTGAAGCCCAGCCGTCCTGTGAAATGGACAAGTGACGCACCCACGGATATATTTTTGTCGGGGGTAAATAACTGGGGGAATTTCTCAGAGAAAAAATTTAGAAGCGGTCGAATTTTAAATAATTTGTCGAAAGCTAGGTCATTTCGGGGAGGACACTGGGTGTTGTCATTGTAATGCAGGAACCGCATGATCATAAGGTATCTTGATCTTGGCATAACGGATGAGAAGATTGGCATGTGGTGAATAGGCTTGGTTGACCAGTAGGAGTATAATTCGTTTTTTTTGTGAGTCCCATATTGAAAGTGAGTCCTAAAAATATTTTGAATTCCTCCACTGTTACTTCTCTCCACACATAGGGACGGGGGTAACTTGAACTTGGGTTGCTTGAAATGAACTGTTGTGCATAGAGGTTGCACTGGGCCACGATGGTAGATAGAAGGTCTTGGGTAAAAAGTAAATTAAACCAAATCAATAGGGGCAAAATTTTCTGTGTTCACCTGAACACCTGGCTGGGCGGTAAAAGGGGAATGTTTGCTGCGCCTGAATTAGGGGGACGCCACAGAGGGTTTTGAAGGGCATAGGGAAGGCTGGCATGCGTGCTAAGACATGTAAAAAACTGAGTAGCCAAGAAGGTGTTCTCAAGCCAGACTAAATTAGTCGGCGAGAATCAAATTGGACACGTACCACACGGTCGGGTGGGACCGGGAACCTAGCGCAACCTAGGAAGCATGTACAAAAAGGGTAGGGAGTGGAGGGACAGAGAAGTCCCCCCAGGAATGGTTGCAATGAGAGGCTCACTGGGATTACGGTGCAAACAGAGTAACTTTATTAGTGAAGATGTGCATACATGAATAAAATAAATAATCAATCAGTAAAACAAGTGTGGGGACTCATCAGGAGAACTAATTGACTCTGTGGACCCCTATGGGTGTCAAGATCGTATAGACAGCAAATAGAACATGTGTAGGTCCCCGCCCATCCAATCCCGAAATAGCACTGTTTAGGACGAGCTTAGTGTGATAAGTCGGGACAAGACGACCTGTAAATCACTCTAAAAGCCCGAGCAACTGTGCTTATGGCCAAAAGGAAGACTCATAAGGAGCCCTATGGAGAAGGCGCCTGGGTATGCCCAAGAAGAGTGAGAAGTATGTTAAAGAGGTCATACAAAGAGTGACTAAATGACATCAAGTGTAATCAATACATCACAGACAGAGGGCAAAGTGCGGCAACTTAATCTCATAAAATGTCATACAACAAGGGCAAAATTCCTATAATATGAGTTTCATTGTATAGCCAGAAACCTCCAAAGAAAACCGGGCCCCCATGGGGCAGTTCATGGCTACCGGTGCCGGAGGGATCGTGGCTGAACAGCCAAAATGCTTAAACAGCAAATGGTGGTATATGGTGGAGTGTGTCCCACCCGACCGTGTGGTACGTGTCCAATTTGATTCTCGCCGACTAATTTAGTCTGGCTTGAGAACACCTTCTTGGCTACTCAGTTTTTTACATGTCTTTTCTGCCACGCCCATTTGATTCCTGATGAATCTACTTCGACTGAGATTAACCAGCGGTTATTAGCACATACCTGTGAAGATGCTTTGACTCTGTGGACCCTTTTTCCGGGCCTTGACGTGTTCTCATTGTCTTTTTATCACCTGGCGGTTTTTGTTTTATTGAATATTTGTAGTTTATGATGGCATTTGTACTGGGGGACAACTTTGACGCAGAGATTAGGGCCACTTTTGGGAAAAATCTGACACCTGAAGAAACTATTGGGGAGAACCTCAAAGTACAATTCAAGGAACATAAGAAATTATTAGTTAAGTCACTTAACAGAAAATGGGATATACTTTCCCTTGAATCATATGTTGAACAGGGCATCATCCCGAGAGGCCTGAGGGAAAGAGTGATACCAGCAACACACTTACATACGGACAGATTCTTACAGAAATGGAAAACGGTCTGTATACAGCATGGACTTGATGTAATGAAACTCATTATAGAGGAGGAGAAAATCCAGCTGGCTGATCTAGAACAGGAGATTAAACTCACGACAGAAAAACTGGAACCACTAAAAGATCTGGAGGAATTCGAACAACAGAATCAATACCTAAAAAAAGAAATTGAGAAGGTACAAAAAAACCTACGCAGTACGAAGCAGTCCAAATTCCAGAGAGATCTAGGAGACTGGGAAACTGGGGAAATTTTTGATCTTACCTCTAGGAGAAGCAGGTCTCGCAGACGGGGTAATACACGAAGAAGCAGATCCTGGAACGAATCGACTTTCTCGGAAAGTGATGATGATGAGAGGTCGGTAACTTTTTTAGAACAGGACACTCAGGGGGAGTCCAACAATCCCCCTGTGGCTACAAAAGGTATTCTAAAAAAGACAGTCAAAAGGACAGGGGGAAGAGGAAGAGGAAGAGGAGACGCAGGGGGAGGAGAAAGAATGGAGACAAGGGAACGGAGAACACGATCGGGGAAGCAGAGATAAGACCACAACAAAAGAACACCCCGTTCCCTGTTGACCTGCCCTTGAATCCCATTTCAAGTGTAAATTCTAACCCAGTCCCTTCTCTGGCACCCCCTACCAATTCCAAAGACCAAAAAGTGATCAATCTGTCTGACTTCCCCCTAGACCAGAGACATATTGATCTACTGGAGAAGGGACTCTCTTTCTCACCAGCGAACAATATGGACCACTTCGAAGTATACAAAGACCTTTCTCTTTTCCTAAGGAAAATCTACTATAGACTACTTCACTCAACAGACGTAACCACCAACAGTGACCAACAGGAGCGAGAACCAAATGACCAAGAGGCCATTGAAATTTTGACATCATTACTTGATGAAAATGAGTCCAGCGATGATGAACCCCTAGATGTAGTTCCAGATATTAGGAAGGCCAACATTTACATACGATCCACCACAATGCCCAAGTTTAGAAATAACAAGTGGCTAAATGTTTTTGCTACACTTGTTGAAGAAGACCTGAAAAAGATCTGCTGGGAATGGTCTTTTCCTGACAACCTCACCTGTGATGAGAGATCTGCTCTAAAAGAGATTAAGGAAGCCAAGGGACTAGTAATCAAAAAGAGTGACAAGGGCGGGAATGTGGTCCTGATCTCCGAGGCTTCCTATGAAAAGGAAGCAAACAGACTTTTATCAGACCAATCAACCTATAATAAACTCAGGGAGACCCCCTTCCCCAAAGTTCAGATTGAACTGAATGAAAAACTTAGGTATGCTAGAGAGGCATGCCTTATCACAAATAAGGAGCTAAAATTTCTTAAGGTCTCTGACTACAATACCCCCACTTTCTATATAATTCCAAAAATTCATAAGAACTTACAGGACCCCCCTGGGAGACCTATAGTCTCAGCAGTGGGGGGCCCCTTGGAGAAAGTGGGGAAATATCTTGACTGCCTCATTAAGGAGTTAGTCTGTGACCTACCATCCTATGTTAGGGATACCGGTGATGTTTTGAACAAAACCAGGGACCTACATTTTGAAGAGGAAGTTATCTTGGTAGGAATAGACGTGGAGTCCCTATACACTTCCATCCCGAATGCCTGGGGCATGTTAGCCACCCATCATTTTCTTGAGAAAAAATTCCCCTACTGTGCAGCACAAAACGAATTCCTTGTGGACATCTTGGATTTCGCACTGTCCCATAATTTCTTTCAGTTTGCTGGTAAATATTACCAACAAATCAGAGGCACAGCCATGGGGGCACCCTGGGCCCCCTCATATGCATGTCTGCACTTGGGGTTGTGGGAGGAAGAAACGGTCTATGCCTCGTCTATGTACCAGAGCCATGCACTCACATGGCTTAGGTACATAGACGATGTGCTACTGGTCTGGAAGGGCACAGTTAATCAGCTCCAGGACTTCATGATTGAACTTAATAATAATCCCCGAAATATCCACTTAACCTACACTTGGAATAAGAAATGTATCTCATTTCTTGACCTAAAAATAAATCTGGAAAACGGAAGATTAGTCACCTCCACCTTCAGGAAACAAACGGCTGCAAATACTCTTCTCAGAGCCGATAGTTTACATCCTACTGCCCTGAAGAAAGGTATCCCTGTTGGTCAATTCATTAGACTAAAACGTAACTGCACTAAATACAGTAAATACGTTCAGGAGGCAAAAGAACTCTACCAACACTTCAGAGAACGTGGATACTCCCACCGTACTCTCCGGAGAGCCAAAAAACAAGCTGGCCAAAGAACACGTGACCAACTCCTTACATCTAACCCCAGAACTAATGAGCAAATGTTGGCACCACCGAGACTAATAACCACATATGGTACCCAATGGGGTGAGGTACGTAACATTCTAGAACGACACTGGCACGTGCTACAAAATACGGAGAGACTGAAAAAGATTGTGGGTCCAAGACCACTCCTGGTAGCCAAGAGCCTGGTACACTCAGAGTTCACTAAAACTCAATCTCAGGATAACTGGTTATCAGATCTACCCAAATTTAAGGGTATGTACCCATGCGGACATTGCCACATATGCAAATACGTGGAAAAAAGCTCAGTCTTCTTTGACTCAACAGGAAGGAAAAAATTCAAGATAACCTCCTTCATCAACTGCAGTACCTCGAAACTCCTATACCAAATCACATGCCCGTGTGGCAAACACTATATAGGCAAAACTAAGAGGACTTTAAGAATTAGGATAGGGGAACACCTAAAAAGCATAAGGCTAAAGGGGGACACTCCACTCGCACAACATTTCCAGGAATTTCACGGAGGGAATACTAGGGGCATGAAAGTCAAGGGATTCTGGGCCCTCAATATTTCACCTCGGAGGGGGGACTTTGACAAGGTACTCCTTAGAGAGGAAAAAGCCTGGATCTTTCGGCTTTCTACACTCACGCCATATGGACTTAATAATGAGCTAAGCCTTAAGATCTTTCTGGACCCCTAAACATGACCTCCACCCACCATATCTTCACAATTGAGCCAATGGCCCTTCAATAACTCTGATTAAAAATCTCCCCCCATTTTAGTTCTCTTTTGTTCCTCTTTCTTTTCCTCCCCCCCCCCCACCTAAGGGATATGCCCTAATTTCCACCTACTTTCCATGATTTCTGTGCCCCTCGGAAATATACCTATGATATAACTATATATCCATCTTCCCAACGAACCATAGAGCAGAGTGCACAATCTTACACCCTAAGAAGATGGCCATGCTCTGCACCTGAGTTGTAACCCAGTACATGCCGATCTATTTATGGGATTATGTTCTCATTCATTTTTTCCGTTTTATTTGTACAATGTATGGTCCATCTTTACCTCGGCTATTGCCAAGCAGGAGCTAAAGTTACATAGACCTTGGCCCAGTGACATGAGAACTTTGCTTGCCCTCCCCCCCCCCCTTCCTGCAAGGTAATGGGGGAGGTACCCCTTTCCCCTCTTTTACTACTTGTTATCGCCAGGCTTTTATATGGTCCCATCTGGCCGACATCGGAAACGGAACTTGCAATACATTACAATGATAATGCAGTGGTAGTACTACATCTTTACCACCAGATGGCCCCAGTCTGAAAGTCTCCGGGAGCACCTAATTGTTGATTGGGATTCCTACGGACACAGCGTATAAAAATGTACCCCGGAGAACGTGATGACGTCCTGAGGAAGCGTGCGTAAGCACGCGAAACGCGTCGACATCACACGTTGACGCCCCGCCCACCCTCCGTCCCTGCAGAGATCTATACTGACTGGCGGCTAACTCTTCACCGCGACCCGGAAGCAGCTCCAGGATTCCGTCCAGATACAGAATCAAGCCGGCCCCTACAGCCCTTCTGACGGTGAAGACTTTAACGTCTATGGCAACAACAAGTCGAACGGACCACTGGACAACTCATCACCGACGTATGTTCTTTTTGACACTGACCTGAGTGCGGGGTTCGGCACGGACATCCCTGAATCCACGGATAAGTACGGGTGATCCCTGGTAAGACCTATATATACCTTTACACACATCCATACCTGGATCCTCTATTGAGTAAGGTCGCTACACCATATCCCCGGAACCTCTAGCAACCCCAGCCAATGGTCTGATCGGGACTCCCCCGATACAGATTGACTTCGATACTTTCCCCCATTGTTCCAGTTTTGCCATACCCAGGATAACCAGTCAGTAGTAATAGATCTTTGGCGATCAGCCATTACTTGGAACTAGTTTATAGTTCCCTTCTTTGCCCTACACGGGGGATCCCACTTTGGAGTCATATCCTCCTCCCACTGCTGTTTAAGCTGCATGGCTGTTTAAGCCAGGATCCCTCCAACACACTCCACCATATACCACCATTTGCTGTTTAAGCATTTTGGCTGTTCAGCCACGATCCCTCCGGCACCGGTAGCCATGAACTGCCCCATGGGGGCCCGGTTTTCTTTGGAGGTTTCTGGCTATACAATGAAACTCATATTATAGGAATTTTGCCCTTGTTGTATGACATTTTATGAGATTAAGTTGCCGCACTTTGCCCTCTGTCTGTGATGTATTGATTACACTTGATGTCATTTAGTCACTCTTTGTATGACCTCTTTAACATACTTCTCACTCTTCTTGGGCATACCCAGGCGCCTTCTCCATAGGGCTCCTTATGAGTCTTCCTTTTGGCCATAAGCACAGTTGCTCGGGCTTTTAGAGTGATTTACAGGTCGTCTTGTCCCGACTTATCACACTAAGCTCGTCCTAAACAGTGCTATTTCGGGATTGGATGGGCGGGGACCTACACGTGTTCTATTTGCTGTCTATACGATCTTGACACCCATAGGGGTCCACAGAGTCAATTAGCTCTCCTGATGAGTCCCCACACTTGTTTTACTGATTGATTATTTATTTTATTCATGTATGCACATCTTCACTAATAAAGTTACTCTGTTTGCACCGTAATCCCAGTGAGCCTCTCATTGCAACCATTCCTGGGGGGACTTCTCTGTCCCTCCACTCCCTACCCTTTTTGGGCATGCGTGCTAACCCTTTGGGGCTGAGATGACACCCCACTAGTGCTTGGCATTTCTTGCAGTGGTACTCCAATTCCTGTGGATGCCACTATGCTACTAGTGGATGCCACTGCGCTAATGGTGGATGGCACTGAGCTGCTGGTTGATGCCACTGCTCTATCTATGGTAGCCTGCTCCTCGTCAAAACGCCTTTGTTTCCTGGGCACACATTCTTCATCCTCCGATGCTGTAGCAGACCTACTGCTTACAACTGGTTCAAATTCAGAATCAGACTCCGAGAGCTCCTCGCTGCTATTGTCGGTCAAAGAAAGAAGCTGGCATACCTCTTCAGCGGAATAAAATTTTTTGGCCATACTGGTGACTGTGGGCTGTGGTGACAAACTGCTGAGATATGGCAACAGATGTGGCTGCACTGATGGGTGCCGATGAGGGTGCACTGGTGGGTGCTGATGAGGGTGCACTGGTGGGTGCTGATGAGGGTGCACTAATGCACTGCACTGATTATCTTGCACTGTTGTGCACGGATAAGGTGGCACTGACGGGTTCTGATGAGGATTTACTTATAGGGTGGCACTGATGTGTAGTGGCACCAATTAGCACTGTAGTGGCACTAATGTGGTGCACTGGTGTGGCACTGTAGAGGACTGATGTGGCACTGTGGGGCACAGAGAAGCACTGATGTGCACTGTAGTTGCACAGTTGGCACTGATGTGGCACTTTAGTGGCACAGAGGAGCACTGATGTGAACTGTAGTTTGACAGTTGGCACTGACGTGGCACTGTAGTGGCACTGATGTGAGACTGAAGTGACACTGATGGCACAGATGTGGCACTGATGTGTGACTGATGTGGCACAGATTTGACACTGATGTGGCACAGGTGGCACTGATGTAGCACTGATGTGCACTGTAGTTTGACAGTTGGCACTGACGTGGCACTGTAGTGGCACTGATGTGAGACTGATGTGACACTGACGGCACAAATGTGACACTGATGTGAGACTGATGTGGCACTAGTGGCACAGATTTGACACTGATGGGCACTGTAGTGGCACAGGTGGCACAGATGAGCACTGATGTGCCACTGGTGACACAGGTAAGCACTGTAGTGGCACTGGTGGTACAGATGAGCACTGATGTGGCTCTGATGAGTACTGATGTGGCACTGTAGTAGTACTGGTGGCACAGATGAGCACTGTAGTGGCACTGGTGGTACAGATGAGCACTGATGTGGCTCTGATGAGTACTGATATGGCACTGGTGGCACAGATGAGCACTGTAGTGGCACTGATCTGATAGTGTAGTGGCACTTTGATGGTGGCACTTTTTTGGCACTGCTGGGCACTAAAAGGTATTCTAAGGCTTACTTTATAAACGCTGTAACGGTGTGAGGAGAGGAGAGAGCTCAACCCCTGCCTGACCCTTCATTGTTGACATTGTGATCGCTCCGTCATTGGACGGAGCGATCACGTGGTAAAGGACTGCGCTCATTGGTCCTTTACCCGGATCCGTGCTGCGTCGGGTCCCCGCGACCCGGCGAGCACGATCGCTCCCATGTGCGTGCCCCAGGGGGCGCGCGGGAGCGCGATTCTGGAAAGCCGTTCAGGAACGGCCTCTCAGAACTAGACGACCGCACTGCGGCCGTATTTCTACAGTCTGCAGTCGGAAAGTGGTTTATATATTAACTTGATACAATTAATTTAGCTTCAGCTAATGTTATTGATGTAGCACCCTCCTAGCTAGGTGCTAGAAGAGAGAATATAGTTTTTGGATCTTTTCTGCTTACCAGAGAGATTGTCAGGTAAATGTATATTGCTCTCTGCCTGCCAGAGGAGCAGGATCTGCTAGTGAGGTCTGCTCATGGTGCTCAGGTGCAGCTCAGTTTGTCTGAAGTGTTTCACAGTGGTCCAATAGGGAGGCATATTAAATAGTGGAAGGAAACCTGACAAATGAGTGCACAGGCATTTACTACAGCACTGGTGATTGGCACAGGAATATTCAGCAGTGCATGCTGTGCTTGGGGGTCTTTCTGCTGGAGATCAGGGTCCTGGAGGGAGGGGGATGACTGCCCCTCCTCTGTAGAAGTTGTCATGCAGCCTCTGGTGGTCAAACCAAGGTCCTAGAAGTCAGAGAGGAACTGAATCAAGAGGTCCTGCAGAGCTGACTGGAAGGGGGACACTGGAAAGGATCTCATTCTGCATACAGTGAGTACAGATCTGTGTAATGGGGCCTGTCTTGAGAGGGCCATCTCTTCAGCTAGAAGAGTCAGTGGATAGGTGTCAGTCAAGGGATGCTAGGGAGTGTCCTGAAGATAATGTAGTTACATCAAGTCTGCTGCTAGAGAAAGAAGACTTGACTCCTCCATACAACTGGCAGTATGGTTAAAGCAGTGTGTCTGCTTGGTGAGGCCAAGTGAGAGTTGTCTGTATCAACTGTAAATAGTTCAAGTTGGAGTATCCCATTATTCCCTTCTCCCATCAAAGTTCCACAATATAAATAAAACCAAAACCCGTGGACTGTTTGTTGAGTAACAAGCAACTGGGAGTAAGGATGGATGTGTGAACTGTCCCTAAGTGACTGTCTGCAGGTAATCAGAGGAGGCCCAAGAAGTCATCACACAGCAAGCCCTACGGGGACAGTGCTACATTATAATGATCTATGTTTTTACTTATCTCTCTGTCTGAATTTGCTTAATTTGGATGTGTCTGGCAAATCAAGCAAGTGCTTAGTTAATACTTCACTGTTCATATACAGTCTATTCATGTCCATGTCTATACATGGCTAAAAATCCGCAGAGATCGCTACTCTGTAGCTACCTACTACAGCTGCTTCTTCTTACTTACCTTGGCTTATAATATGTAAAATGTATTGGCTTGGAAGATAGGGAAAGAATGATACTTACTCTGCAGAATATTTGTCATAACTAGACTCGCACTTCAGAATACGTCTCTAAGCAATAAGAAATTAATATACTGAAGTCCTTCATTTCTTTGTCATTAAAATCCTTGGAATTTTCTACATGAATGCTGACAGTGTATTTTAAACCCCAATCATTCATCTGTAAATTGCCAGTGTGCTGCGCTAGGGTGCATCTTGATGTTTGATGATGGGCTTTTTAATGTTTTCTCTTTTCTCATTTTATGTTGCTGTTTAATCTGCCACTTTGCAGTGTGATTTCTTTTTACAATGTCTGAAACATTTATGAATAGATATAGTAGATATTCCAAGGGATGTTAATGCATTTTTTTATCCATTCTAACTGAATAATCACTCATTAAGAAATTATTTTTATTATCTGTATTAAATTATTGTGTTCTTTTAGACCAAGCTGCTGGACAGATACTGTACAATATTTTTCTCTTTGTAGATTTCAGGTGAGGCTGTATGCTTACTTTCTAGAAGTAGTGGCAGTAATACTAAGGTATACCTAGTAATGCCTAGCTATCTGGCACTGTGCATATGAGTTGGTAACAAAAGGGCAGAGATAAGTCTGTCTGTCACAAGGATTCAGATACACATTCAGTAGCTGCAGTTAAACTATTAGAACAAAGAAATACTTGCATAATATCTTTATGGGGAATGCAACACTAGCACTGTTCTCCCAGAGTCTTCATGACACTGTTTTGCAGTATGGCCAATGTTATGTGACCACACCTGAAACACCTTTGATAATCTCTTTGTAGCAACTGGTTGAGCAACCGAAGATATGGATTGGTAATGCCCCGTACACATGTTCCGATAATCGTATGACAAAACTCGCTTTCGACCTGATCGCACGATAATCTAGTACACGGCTTTCGACAGCCGATCACGACAGTTGGTCCAACAGAATCCGAAGGGACAAACAGGAAAACTTCTTTTGTACGACAGCTTATCGAACGACAATCGTTTCATCAGTACAGTATGCGTCCGCTAAAAATCGATCGACAAAGACCGTGCATGCTCAAAAACACTAAAATAGCATGGAAAAAGCCTGGCTGCCATTGTTTTTGTTTTGCACCATCTGATACGTAGCTAAGCAACCAGGAAGCTTTTCCAGAAATGTACAACAAAAATCATACGGTTTGTACGCATTGTTGAATTTGATGTTAGTATCATGCAACAAAATGTGAACGATAAGTTGTCCGATTATCTGAATGTGTGTACGGGCATTAGAATGGTAATCTCTTCGCTACCTTTAACTCTCTACTCTGTCCTCCTCTACCCCCTCCCACCGACTCACTCACTGCCCAGGAGATTGCCTACCACTTCAAACAGAAGATTGATACAATTCGTAAGGAGATCGTTGCTGTTCAGATACTTTCCTCCATGCCTTATGCTTCACGCCCACAGGTGCGATCATTACTTCCCTCATTCAACCCCGCCACTACAGACGAGGTTGCTACACTACTTGCTAACGTCCACTTAACAACCTGCCCTTTGGATCCTGTTCCCTCGCAAATGCTACGTTCACCTTCTGGCCCTATTCTACGCTCTCTAACCCACATCTTCAATCTCTCCCTCTCTTCTGGCATCTTCCCCAACTCTCTAAAACATGCACTAGTCAGCCCCATACTTAAAAAGCCCTCACTGGACCCAACCGATCTGAACAACCTACGCCCTATTTCCTTGCTCCCCTTTTCATCCAAACTCCTCGAACGTCTAGTCTACAACCGACTGTGCTACCACCTTGCCGAGAATAGCCTCCTTGATCCCCTTCAGTCTTGATATTGGCCTCAACACTCCACTGAAACTGCACTCCTAAAGCTGACAAACGATCTGCTAACGGCCAAAACCAATGGACACTATTCTGTACTCCTACTTCTGGACCTTTCTGCTGCCTTTGATATGGTTGACCATCCCCTCCTCCTCAAAAAACTCCATGCCTTTGGTCTCCGTGACTGTACTCTTCACTGGTTATCTTCCTACTTATCTAACCGCAGCTTTAGCGTTACCTACAATTCTACTTCCTCCTCTCCTCTTCCCTTCTCTGTTGCGTTCCCCCAAGGCTCTGTTCTTGGACCCCTCCTATTTTCAATCTACACCTCCTCTCTAGGTCAGTTGATAGCCTCCCACGGCTTCCAATACCATCTCTACGCTGACGATACCCAAATCTATCTATCCACTCCTCAGCTCTCTCCCTCAGTCTCCTCACGTATCACTAATTTACTATCAGATATATTGGTCTGCATGTCTCACCACTTCCTCAAACTCAATCAATCCAAAACCAAGCTTATAATTTTTCCTCCACCACGTGCCCCTTCCCCTGATTTCTCTGTCAATATCAATAGCATTACTATCAGCCCATCCCCACATGCCAAGGTCTTAGGTGTTGTCCTGGACTCTGAACTCTCCTTCAAACCCCACATCCAATCGCTGTCCAAATCTTGCTGCCTCAGCCTCCGCAACATCTCCAAAATACGCCCCTTTCCAACCAAAGACACAACAAAACTCCTAGTTCACTCCCTGGTCATCTCGCGCCTCGACTACTGCAATTCCCTTTTCATTGGCTTACCTCTACACAGGTTATCCCCCCTTCAATCCATCATGAATGCTGCCGCCAGACTCATCCACCTCACCAATCGCTCAGTGTCCGCTGCTCCTCTCTATCAAGCCCTCCACTGGCTTCCGCTCACCCAACAAATTAAATTCAAAATACTTACAACATCTTACAAAGCAATCCACAGCCTAGCCCCCAGCTACATCACCAGCCTCATCTCAAAATACCAACCTAATCGCTCTCTTCGTTCAAAACCTCCTGCTCTCTAGCTCCCTCATCACCTCCTCCCATGCTCGCCTCCAGGACTTTTCCAGAGCCTCTCCAATCCTATGGAACTCCTTACCCTTGTCTGTCCGATTATCTCCCACTCTAATAGCTTTTAGGCGATCTCTGAAAACCCTCCTTTTCAGAGAAGCCTATCCTACCAACCCCTAACAAATGTACCTCCTTTTTCTCCATCAACCCATCCCCCATGGTTATTGCCTTTTGTTTCACTTGACCCTCCCTTCTAGATTGTAAGCTCTAACGAGCAGGGCCCTCTAGTTCCTCCTGTTTTGAACTGTATTGTAACTGTATTGTCTTCCTTCACATTGTAAAGCGCTGCGCAAACTGTTGGCGCTATATAAATGCTGTATAATAATAATAATCCTTTTTGGAACACTTTTCACCTTTCTAGGAGTACAAAGCTGGAGTACAAAACTGCAAGTCAGCCCCCTGTTTACTTCGTTAATTCACAGAATTCTGTCAGATAGCATAATATTGAGAATCTGTGTGATAGGATGATGAGGTAGTAAGGCTCTTAATAGCTGATAGGTCCTCATAGTGTTCACTGCAGAAGGAGGTATAGCAGTGTAATATACTAAATTTAACAGGAATAGCTGTAATCAATTAATAAAAGTGGAAGCATCTTCCCCTTTTTTCTATGAAGACATACAGTAGTCAGCAACCATCTGATTGTGATCATAGCATGGTTTAAAGTAATCAGATCGTACCTTATGTTGCACTTACTTCCTCATGAGTGTCTCAATACAGGAGGATTCATTTTGCAGCTAGGGAACGCAGACTTTCAGTGACATGTAGTCCCTTTCCATCTTCTGAATCCACTCCCTTAAATACTGTAGAATTTGCTCTTTCCAGACTTCAAAACTTTCTTCTCCTCGTGGTAAAGAAACATTACCAGAAAACACTATTAACTTCCTATAGTTGCCTATAAAAGGCTGTGCCAACATTTTGCTCAGTTTCACTAACATAACACTTGCCTTGCCACTAGGACGTTTAATATTATCATCATTTTGTGTGAATAACCAGCTGATAGGGGTTCTTATTTACATTAATTGATAAAAAAAGTATAGGGTAATTCTACAAATGCATCTTGAAGCGGGTTACACCCAGAAGAAGCAAGTTGAGAATGCTGCACTGAATTATATTCTGTACTGTTAATCCCACTTTGATCTCAGTGGTGTTGCCAAATGTAGCCCTCATTTGACAGAGGTATGAGAAATGGCCTCCCCCAAACAGTATATTCCATTAAACTGTATGTAAATAGGAGAACCAGAACCTTCGCTAAGTGGAAGAGTGAGTTTAATAATAAAGTTGTCAGTGCCTCCACCCAGGACAGGGCTTCTCAGGATGAAATGGCATCTGTCTTTATGCCAGAAACCTGAAGACAACATCAGCAGTCATGGGGAGATCCTCCACCTGAGGTCCAACCTGCCCGGAAAGGAGCTTCTCACCAGCAGGAACTGTGGTGTGGCACTGGAACTCAAAGTCAGCCTATCTACTCTGTGGTTTGTCCCCCCCTGGTAGTTGCCAATTTGACATGCAGCTGGACCTCCAAGAAGTGGCCATTGGATGCCTAACCCAGCTATAGCCTGTGCTGGGTATTGGGTCCTGCGCTAAAACTAGCTATAGAATCCCAGACCAGAAGGGACAGGGTTAACTGGATTAACAGAAGCTGTATATAAACTCTATTGCAATAAACATTTTCACCTACTACTACACAGCAAGGTGACCACTACACACTTATGTGCATGTGAAATATTAACAGTAGGGCAGAGATAAGTCTGTCTGTCAAATAATTCAGATACACACTCAACAGCTGCAGTTAAACTATAAGAACATTGGAATACTTGCATTATTGCCCCTTCTGGCTTGGGTAAAATACAGTATTGCAGTAATGCAATTCCTGTATGTGTACATGTGATGTCAGCGCCTCTCTCTCCACTTCCTCTTTCCAGGATTTCAAAGCCAACAACCAAAGGACAGGAAGTACATAAATGAAATATTTATAGGAATTTACAAATTCAGACAGTAGAGTGTATATATACATACAGTATCTCACAAAAGTTAGCACACCCCTTACATTACATTTTTGTAAATATTTTATTATATTTTTTCATGTGACATCACTGAAGAAATGACACTTTGCTACAATGTAAAGTAGTGAGTGTGCAGCTTGTATAACAGTGTAAATTTGCTGTCCCCTCAAAATAGCTCAAAACACAGCCATTAATGTCTAAACCGCTGGTAACAAAACTGAGTACACCCCTAAGTGAAAATGTCCAAATTGAGACCAATGTGTCAATATTTTGTGTGGCCACCATTATTTTCCAGCACAGCCCTTACCTTCTTGGGCATGGAGTTCACCAGAGCTTCACAGGTTGCCACTGGAGTCCTCTTCCACTCCTCCATGAATGACATCACAGAGCTGATGGATGTTAGAGACCTTGTGCTCCTCCACCTTCCGTTTGAGGATGCCCCACAGATACTCAAGTATGTGCACGTGCTCAAGTATGAAGTTGAGTGCACGTGCTCAGCGTCATATCCAGAGGTTGTCTTTGGGAAATAGACGGATGAATTCTGCCAGCAATGCTGCAGAGGTTAAAAGGATGAGGGCTCAGCCTGTCAGTGCTCAGACCATATGCTGCACACTGCATCAAATTGGTCTGAATGGCTGTTGTCCCAGAAGGAAGCCTCTTCTAAATATGATTCACAAGAAAGCCTGCAAACAGTTTGCTGAAGACAAGCAGACTAAGGACATAGATTACTGGAACCATGTCCTGTGGTTTGATGAGCCCAAGATAAACTTATTTGGTTCAGATGGTGTCAAGTGTGTGTGGCAAGAACCAGGTGAGGAGTACAAAGACAAGTGTGTCTTGCCTACGGTCAAGGATGGTGGTGGGAGTGTCATGGTGTGGAACTGCATGGGTGCTGCCGGCACTGGGGAGCTACGGTTCAGAGAGGAAACCATGAATGCCAACATGTAGACTGGGCCGTAGTGCAGTATTCCCCCTACTGCCCAAGCTTTCCCCTGTGTTGGCCCCGCCCTGCAGTGCTGCTGGATTTCCCTCCTCTCCCCCCCCCCCCCCAGCTGCGGCGGGGGATGTTTCAAGATGGACAGTGGGGAAAGGGGTTCATAAATATGTAGTTTACCAGTCCCTTCCTTTTTTAAATGAACACAGTGAACGCACTCGCTCACTGTGTTCATTCATAACTAAAGCAATGTAAACTGTGTTTTACTATGCTTCAGTTTGTAAATGAACAGGAAGTCACTCAGCACAGAGCACTTCCCATTCATTCACTACCCCAAGAAAGGCAGGTGTGTTTGAGCTTTGGGGTGCACACCCTAATGCAATAGGCTGTGTACACCTATGCTAAACCCTATTGAACATCTGTGGGGCATCCTCAAATGGAAGGTGGAGGAGCGCAAGGTCTCTAAAATCCACCAGCTCCCTGATGTCATCATGAAGGAGTGGAAGAGGACTCCAGTGGCAACCTGTAAAGCTCTGGTCAACTCCATGCCCAAGAGGCTTAAGGTAGTGCTGGAAAATAATGGTGGCCATACAAAATATTGACACTTTGGGCCCAATTTGGACATTTTGACTTAGGGGTGTACTCACTTTTGTTGCCAGCGGTTTAGACATTAATGGCTGTGTTAAGTTATTTTGAGAGGAAAGCAAATTTACACTGTTATCCACTTGCCGACTGCCGCATGACTATTTACTGGCTGGCTAGTCTGGCTCTCCTGGGTAAACCAACGTAGGGCTACGTCACTCGCCCAGGAGCATCTCCTGCTCGCCGATGTTCGCCGGTCACTCGTGATCTCCTGCCGAAGAGGGAGAAAGGCAGGTGGCTAATGTAAACAAAGCTGCCTGTCATTCTCCCTGATGTAACTTCAGAGACTACACGATCCTGCTATGTAGGATCGTATGTCTCTGTTGTTACATCACAAGCCACGCCCCTTTACAGTTAGAATCATGCCCCTAGGGACACACTTAACCCCTTGATCACTAATAAAATTAACCCCTTCCCTGCCAGTGTCATTTTTACAGTAACAGTGCATATGTATAGCACTGATTACTGTAGTAATGTCACTGGTACCCCCAAAAGTGTCAAAAATGTTAGTTAGGGGTCCGATCTGTCCGCCGCAATGTCGCAGTCCCGCAAAAAAAAATCGCAGATCACCGCCATTGCTAGTTAAAAAAAAAACAATAAAAATGACATAAATCTTTCCCTTAGTTGGTAAAACGCAATAACTTTTGCGCAAACCAATCAAAATACGCTTATTGCGATTTTTTTTACCAAAAATATGTAGCAGAAAAAAAATTGGCCTAAAATGTTAAAAAATTTTGATTTTTTACATTTTTTTGGGGGAGGAATTTCATATAAAAAAATGTGAAAAATATTGTTATTTTTTCAAAATTTACGCTCTTTTTTTGTTTATAGCGCAAAAAATAAAAATCGCACAGGTGATCACATACCATCAAAAGAAAGCCCTATTTGTGGGAAAAAAAGGATGTCAATTTCATTTGGGTACAACGTCGCACGACCGCGCAATTGTCCGTTAAAGTCATGCAGTGAAAATAGGCCCTGGTCTTTGAGCAGGAAAATCCTCCGGGGCTTAAGTGGTTATACAAGCTGTACATTCACTATGTAACATCGAAGCAAAGTGTGATTTCTTTAGTGTTGTCACATGAAAAGATATTATTAAATATTTACAAAAATGTGAGGGGTGTACTCACTTTTGTGAGATACTGTATATATATTTATTCATAGAGTTTGGTCCTCTTCTGGTTCTGGTCCTTGTGAATTTATGGGCAGTTTCAAGCAATATGGCAGTGTACCAGCATGATGCTGTTTAGCAATTCAGACTCCCTTACTGTTTAGTTATACCATTGTGAGAATATTGCTTATAGTGTAACTGTATATAGGATGAAATATGGTATCAACAACTTTTTCTTACATTAACTGCTTTTTATCCCCAAACTCTTCCTCCCTTGTCGGTGGCGTCTATAAGTCTGATCTGCCAGTGATCTAACCTCCCACTCTGGCCTTTTTGTGTGTAAGCATTGAGTGTGCCCCTCCACACATCTCTTGCTTTCTTGTAAATCCTGTGCCAGATCTGTACGCTAGAAAATTAATTACATTCTTTATGATTATATGTGCTACCCTTCCTCCCAGATGGAGAGCTGCCTGAGAGCATAAATAGACAGGGAGAGTGGGAAGATTAGCATGGGAGTTGGGGCAGACTGCTTATCAACACACTATACAATCAATAGCATTGAAATCAGCCATGGTTTTAAGACTAAAGAAAACAGGATAGCTGATCATAAGTGCTGTTTATATAACTCACAAAACATCCTTCTGCAGGAAACCATTTCAAATGAAGCTAATTTGGTGTGCTTAGGTAAAATAGATGGATGTTTTATTCGCAGTAAGACACAAATCATTAAGTGTTTTTGGTATGCAATAGGCATAGTACAGGACTATTTATGTAACAATTATTAGCTTTATATGAGATGTAATGTCAATGTTATTAATTGGCTCTCTGTAATAGCAAAGTGGTATGGGAATGTAGCCGAGTGGTGAACTGCCCACTCGATGACCCCCCCCCCCCCCACCTTCCTTCCCCACTGTGCAAGGACACAGAACTTGAGAACTTGTTCACAGATCAGGGAGAGCTGCTGGTAGAGGGCTGGGCTGTCAGGGTGAGACTAGCCAACCACCCCCTCCTCCCCATGCCACCACTAGAGATGGCCTTGCAGTTCGCCCGGTGGTCGGTTCGCGGCAAATTTTGCTTGTTCGCAAATTCGCAAAAAGTCGGACTTTTGCCGATGTTCGCGAATATGTCCGCGGCGCCATTTTCTTTTTCATTCAGAAGATTTTTTAACCAAGACACAGCCGTCAGGTGGAACGGGACAGCCAATAGAAACATTTCAGCACATGGACAGTCCCCCTAGCCTATAAATAGACCAGATCTGGCGGCCATTTCACATTCCGCTTTCTGCCAGTGTAGAGAGAGGTCTGCTGTGCTCATCAGGGAGAGTTTGCTGGACACATGTAGCGCTGTGAAGATTCACAAAAGTCCTTTTGAGGGCTGGTATTTCGGTATAGGTCTAGTATCTTTTGAGCTAAGGAAGAGGTATCCTGTGGTTGCTTTAGGGGCAGTTAGAGATCGGCTGCAGTCACACAGAAATCGCTTTGTCAATGTCCACAAAAGTCATTTAAAATGCTCCAATGTGGTTTTATGGTCTATTACAGTCTCTTTACTATAGGGGCAGGTACCCTGTGGTTGCTGTAGGGGCATTTAGAGATCGGCTGCAGTCACACACAAATCGCTTTGTCAATGTCCACAAAAGTCATTTAAAATGCTCCAATGTCGTTTTAGGGTCTATTACAGTCTCTTTACTATAGGGGCAGGTATCCTGTGGTTGCTGTAGGGGCAGTTAGAGATCGGCTGCAGTCACACACAAATGGCTTTGTCAATGTCCACAAAAGTAATTTAAAATGCTCCAATGTCAATTTAGGGTCTATTACAGTCTCTTTACTTTAGGGGCAGGTATCCTGTGGTTGCTGTAGGGGCAGTTAGAGATCGGCTGCAGTCACACACAAATTGCTCTGTTAATGTCCACAAAAGTCATGTAAAGGGCTGCACATTTTTTGGTATTGCTGTGCAGTGCACTAAAAAGGGGGGTGGGGGAGGGGGGTAATCCACATTATAATTTCCTTTGTAGAAAGCATATTATAGTGGATTAGTAGTATTATTGTGCGCACTGTGCAGCATTGTGACAGGTGTGGTGGTGAGACTGAGCGTTTCTGCAGCAACACTACACACAGTGACAAAAGCACTTATAATGTATCATAACTGGTGTGATAGACCAATTGCCCCCCCAATGCCACATATTGAAGTGGGGTGTTATCTGAGTAAACTTTTTCAAGTGTATTTGTGTCTTGCAACAATATTGCCTAGTCTGCTGAGTGAAGTCTGATACACACAGCGCCAAACTCACTGGCCAATTTTTTGCTCCCCCCCCCCCAATGCCATATATTAAAGTGGGGTGTTATCTGAGTAAACTTTTTCAAGTGTATTTGTGTCCTGCAACAATATTGCCTCTTTTACTGAGTGAAGTCTGGAACACACAGTGCCAAACACACTGGCCAATTTTTTGAACAACTGGTTTGATAGACCAGTGGCCCCCCAATAGCACATATTGAAGCGGGGTGTTATTTAACAGTATACTTTTCTAAGATTGTATTTTAGTCCTGCAAAAATTTGGCCTCTTTTGCTGTGTTAACTGTGCTACACACATTGACAACAGATACTGGCCAATTATTTGTAGAACTGGTGTGATAAACCTGTGGCCCCCCAATACCACAGATTGAAGCGGGGTGTTATCTACACAGACACATGGTCCAGCAAACACGGGCAGGGAATATACAGGCCGACACTTACGGTTCTGTGTACTGTGAATGCCTACCATACCTCTAGCCATCAAAAACTAAGTTTTTTGCTGTCAGTTCAAACCATGTGAGCTAATTTTTGGAGCCTATACAGGCTGACACTTACGGTTCTGTGTACTGTGAACACCTACCGTACCTCTAGCCATCAAAAACGAAGTTTTTTGCTGTCAGTTCAAACCATGTGAGGTAATTTTTGGAGCATATACAGGCCTACACTTACGGTTCTGTGTACTGTGAAAGCCTACCATACCTCTAGCCATTAAAAACTAATTTTTTTGCTGTCAGTTCAAACCATGTGAGCTAATTTTTGCAGCCTATACAGGCCGACACTTACTTCTGTATACGGTGTGAATGCCTAATGTACCTTCAGCCACAGAATACTACATTCTTAGCTGTCAGGTAAACCCATGTGGGCTATTTTTTGGTGCCTTTTATGGCCGACACTTACTTCAGTTACCTGTGAATGCCTAATGTACCTTCAGCCACAGAATACTACGTTCTTAGCTGTCAGGTAAACGCATGTGGGTTAATTTTTGGGGCCTGGAATGGCCGACACTTACTTCTTTATCCTGTGAATGCCTAATTTTTAAGACAATGGGTCTGTAAAGGTTCCGCCAAATTGTGGAATGGATGCGGACCTATTTTACAGATGTGTGAATGGACCCTATATGTATTAGACAATGTATTTACCGGCTGCTGTCAGTTCTGGCTGATTTATGAAAAAAAATATATATATTTTTTGCTGTAAAAAAAAAATTTAGGGCAACTTTTTCAATTGCAATACTTCTGTTATGACATTGTCCATGTGCTGGGACAATTTGTGCACAGCTAGTATGTCTTTTGTGGCTGCAAATATGACCTAAAGGTTTTTAAAGTTCGTCTCCCATTAAAGTCAATGGGGCCCGCCGCGAACTCACGGTTCGCGGACTTTTGAGAAAATGTGCGGCTGGCGTTCGCGAACCGCCCCGGCCAATGTTCGTCCATCACTAGCCACCACTGCCGTGTAATTGAGACAGAGTGGCTCTCATTAGGGATTGTTCCCGCTCATTACCCCTTATAGGACACGTAGTCCCTAAAGACAGCGCTGCTAATGGAACTGGTGGGTTCCGAACTAAAATTCCCACATAGTGGACAAGATGTTTTTGCCCCGGCAAATGCTACAAAAGATCAAAGTAGTAGAGGCAGAGAGAGTGAGAGAACTGTGCTGAAAGGTGTCCTCTTTGAGAGAGAGACTGGACAGTATGATTGCAACCAGACAGAGCAAAGCTGGGACCTGAGTGCAGAGAGCAAGGGCTGCACTCAGGGTCACCATGGGCAACCCAGAATGAGTTGACACCTGAACAGTGTCTGGTGAGAGGGCCTTACAGCCACTACTTGATACCACCAGTAGAGACATAACCATTGGGAAATACCTAGCCAGCTACCTTATAGCTATAAATTCCTGCAGGCCTTGTGACTGTCTTGAAGTGCGCTAGCAGTTACTGAGCCCCAACGTTTAGCCAGCTTAATAGTCAGAACTAAAGTCTACCCCCGAACAGTTGCTACCAAGGGACCTTTTCCCCTTAGATCTGTTTGATGCTGGCTTGCATGTGGAATTTGTGAACAAAAGTGGAATTTTGAACGAAAGGGAGTTAAAAGCAGGTGTTGTGCTTTTGACTCATTGGGGACTGCTTTTGGTTGCAAGTGTTTTTTTTTTTTTTTATATAAGCTTGCAATGAGTTTTTTAAAACACTTTTTTTCCTTTTTTCTCACTCCTTTTCTGGTCACTGAACAGGTGGTAACGGAGTTGATGTGGAAGATGGAGGGGTAAGTCAGGATTATCAGGAAGATGGGATAATGTAGCTGGGGGGGAGTGGTCCAGGGGCTTTATTAACCTTTATGCTGTCAAAATATTTCTGGATCATATCAATCAATTTTGAGCCATAATGGTACATTTGGGGCTATGTCAATATCATTCCCATTATGCACTTGAGCTTCCCCTTGCTCTTTTGTATACACAGAGCTAAAGAAGGTATTTAATAAATTTGCCTTTTCTTTATCCCCAGTTATCCACTCTAGATTATTCTGTAAAGGGCCTACATGCTCAGACCTAATCTTTTTACTATTAATATATTTGAATATTTTTTTGAAGTTTGTCCTACTTTCTTTGACAATCTTTTTGCAGCCTTGAGTTTCTTTTTATGTATTCTGTTATATTCCTTGTGACATTTAAATGATGATAGTGTTCCTTCATTTTTATATTTTTAAAAGCTCTTTTTTTTATTTATAGCTTTTTTACATAGGATTTTTTATAGCCTTTTAAACTTACTGCCCATGGGAATATATTTTGCAATGTGTTCACATGCAGTCTTTTTGAAGAATTCCAATTTCTGTTCTGTGTTCATCAATGCCAATATTCCCTCCCAGTCTATGCCTTGGAAAGCAGACCTCATCCTTTGGTCTCTTAAAGTTAAGTATTTTTATCTTTCCTGTATGTGTGTGCTTACAGCTTACATTAAATTAAATCATGTTATGGTCACTGCTACCCAGATGCTCTTTTATAGCAACATTAGTAATAAGCTCAGCATGGTTTTAGACTACCAGGTCCAGCAGAGCATAATTTCTAATCAGGGGGTCTATGAACTGGACCATAAAAAATATCTTGTACTAGGTTTTTAAATGTTTGCCCTTTAACTTTTCCAGCAGTGCCATTGCTCCAGTCAATACCGGGGTAGTTAAAATCCCCCATTATTATTATTACTGTCCCATCCCTTTCTTTCTGTGCAAGGAGCTGAGTCTTCACCTCCTAATTAACACTGGGTGGCCTATGACAAACTCCATTGATTAACTGTGCGTCATAGTCAGCACCAACTGAACAACAACCTAGGCAAGAAGCCCCAACAATTTTGAACGAAAAAGAACTGGGAATCTCTGAAACTTAAATTGGCATTAGTGATTTGTCTTTTAAAAAGCAAGAAGCTGAACCACCCTCAACCCCATTTAGAAAATCTGCAAGATCCAATAAGACATTCCAGCTAGACCTTTGTCATATACTATATGATTTACACAGCAAAATAGCCTGAGCCAGTGTCATGGGCAGATATGCAAAAGCTACCTGTTCATGAGAAGCAAAAGTGAATTAAAGTTGCAGATGAAGAGATGACAATCTCAACCAGGTCCAGGCTTGGGAACTTATAGAATTACTTGAAGACAAACAGACATACATGCAATTGGATGTAAATGATGGTAAAGTCCATAGATTAGGATAAAGATTGGTTACAACGGATGATCACCAAATTATGGTGAAGATTATTATGTTAATTTTGCTCCAGTTGCGAAACAGTCATTTTCAGCAGAGTAGCAATAGCAACATTGAAGAAAAGTGGTACATAACACAACCAGAAGGATATATAAGAGCTAACAAAGAACATCTTGTTTGTAAAATAAATATATCTGTTTAAGGGCTCTAACAGCATTAACTTAAAAAAAAAATAAATAAATAAAATAACTTCCCTACCAGCAGCACCCACAGAGGTGCCCTCCTCATCCTCACCTGACCTTCATCACACAGGAGGGGGGAAGAGACAAAGTCTTCCCCCATACAAGTTGTGTGATCCCTCTTCTGGCTCCCACATCCCCCCCAATTTACCATCCAGGGGCCACCTGCCTGCTGCTCAGAGCCCCCTCTGCACTTCTCCTTCTGGCAAGTTGACTGTACAATATCACGCTATGGGAGCTGTCCCCTTCCTTTACATGTGACATCTTTTGATTGGGAGTGAAGCGGTCAGTGAACGTGCTGACACTTGGTAACCGGTGGATATCATACAGGCTAAATTTGATCTCTGTCGTGGGGGTCAAATTATTTTGGTAAGAGGCCAACTTATATTGTGGTGGTGGTTCTCTTCACGCATGGTGATTTAAGTTTGAAGTGACCTGAGGAGCACCCTGTCTTTTCCTGCTTGGAATTTACACTATACAGATTTGGACTGTCTGTTTTTAAAGGACTGTGCAGTTCTTCTATTTTATTCAGCATTAGCGCTACACCTCTTTGTTTTTATTTTTAACTCTATGTGGGTGAAATCTAGGGAAAGGCACTGGAATTCATAGCATATATGGACTCAGATTGGTCAGGTGATCCCAGTAAAAGTGGTTTCTTGCTGCAATTAGGCAATAGCCAATATCCTGGCCCAAAAAAAAGCAAATATATTCAATGTCAAATATTTCATGTGCCGCTCCAGGTGAAATCAGGTTCACAGTCCATAATCACATCTCAGGTGCTGGGTCAGCTCATCTCCACTAAAGTAATCGCTTATATCAGCAACAAATTCTATTCCAACATGCATCGTGCTAAGCTTAAAGAAAGATTATTCTGGGTAATGGGGAGTGTCAACGTAACTAGGGATGGAAAGGCAGCCAGTTCAGGAGAAGAGGCAGTGGTGGCTGGTGACAGAGTATCTGCCAGACGGGAAACATGATGGCTATATGGTCTAACCGTCACAGTGGCAGGAACCCCAGGTTGGGGCCCGCTGCATAGTAGAGCTTTCCTTTGAACTGGGTCTGGACCACAAGTATGTTAGACTTTGGGAAATATACACCAGTTTACCTCAATGCCTTTAAGCTTAACAAAGTGTAAAGTATGTTAAGAACTGGTGGAAGAGAATCATTGTTTAACGCTATTTTCTTTGAAATAGCTTTGTAGTCAGTACTGGGACAGGTGTCACTGCCAGATGGAAATATGTTGACCTTTTGGTGTGGGGCCCAGTGTAGTGTTTAGGCCGCTGGCCACTTGGGGTGTTGACCCACACATGAAAATCTCCATGCATACATTTGACTAATCTAACTAAGTTAGTATGGTTCCCCACCACGACCAACATGCAGAATTCCGGTTTTTCATACAAGAAAAAAGCAAATCAATTTAGCAGCTTGTGCTTGTCAAGAAGTGTTTTGGTTGAGGCAGCTACTTAAAGATCTTGGACAATTTATGAACATTCAAGATTCTATAAAGCATGTAGGTCTGTCACTAGGTGTTAGTGTTACTTTATGTTTATAATGTAATTTTCTTCCTAGTTGAACTATATGGGAATGATGTAACTCTATATTCCTGACATTCACAATAAAACAAGAAGGGCTCAACCATGTATTCAACGCATTTTGACTGGTAAGAGTCTTAGATGCAGTAGCTTTACAACAGGCAGGCAGAGGGGCCATGAGAAACTCAACCTTGGAGATTAGGTGGGGCATTACTAGGCACATTGGGTTGGGAGAGATTGGAAGGCTGATATACTGGTGTATACACCTGAAGTAGGGTACTGGTGGCTGTTATTGCATAGCTGTCCATCATTTGGGCCTAGAGTTAGAGAAAAGTGAAAGGCATCATTCACAAAGTTCACTGCTGTAATATCTAAGCAGTAGATACCCTTAAAGAAGTAATGTAATGGTGTGAAGAAATGCGTGGGGTAAAGCTTATGACGTCATTCCACAAACCCAGATGTGGGCAAGCATTCCAGTGAGTTGATGCCGAGTTAAGGAGCATATCATTTGGAGTGGTATAGTCCTTGCTGCTGTATATGTATTAGGAGGATTCCCATTTTTTTACCTATTTATAAATGTAGGTCAACACCTCCATGTGAGCACATTGAGTGAAAGGTCGTGGTGTTCAGTTAGCACTCTGTGGATGAAAAGTATTCACGAGCACAGAGGTAGAGATTAATTTAATTGCACAGATAAAGAGAATAATTGATTTAATAAACACTATTAGGTATTAGGAAATATGACTTATTGATGGATATTTTGTTGTGAATAACATTTAGTTTCTGTAAACATCTGTGGGCTACTCATTGGAGTACACGTAAAGTAGGGATTAGATGTGATACATAAAAATCTGGTTTTGTTGCCCTGCATTTTATAAAAATATTTTGATTCATGTGGGAGACTTGTCAGTGTGTGCTGCAACTGGGGGGATATTGCACAATTTGTTTTTTAATATATAGATATTGTTTGTATTATTAGGATATTGATTGCACTGGGGGTTTACTTTCACTAATATCCAAGCAGTGTTGCATTTTCTATGTGTGTCAATTATAATACATAAACAAAACAGATAGGATGTAGGCAGAGGGACAAAAAAGGCAAAACATCAGGGCGTGGTGGGTAGCTAGGAAGGCAGATATGGGACAACATTTCCCCTTATACACTATTATGGAAGAGCCCACAGTTACCTCATTTTTATAATTACCCCGATCCTATTAGGTGGACCTAATTCGTTGTTAAAAAGGTCCAAAAAAAAAAAAAAGTATAGTGGGGAATGGAGTACTCCTTCAATTTGATGTAATGAAATCTACTTATCACTTACTTAATTCACACCTGTTTCGGTATTTGAAATTTCGCCATGCCTATAATGCCCAATTTGGATCTGCTGCAATCACTATTCGAATGGGGGATTTGGAAGCATTATTAATCCATGATGATGCTTTAGTTGAGGCTTTGTCTATTATATATAGACAATTGTGTATTGATACAGGCAAGGTTCTCACACCTTGTAGAAATGCCTGAGTGGCGGTCTGTCCTCAGTTAGATGGGGATGATTGGGATGATCTCTGGGAGGTTAACTTTACCAGACTGGTGTCGGCTAGAGACCATCTCATACAGTACAATCTTTTACACAGAAAACCCCACTCCAGCCAGATTGCCTAGGATCTTTACCACTCAATCACCCGGCTGCAGGTGGTGTACTTCATCCAGGGCAGATTTTCTATTTTGGGAATGCACAGCCATACAACAGTTCTGGCTAGAAGTTACACAATGCATCAAACATCCAAGAAGGTATGACAATTTTTGTCAGGCCATCTATAGAAATGTGTCTTCTGGGCATAGTAGACTCCTTGGCCAGAAGAAAAGTGATCCGCTAACATTAATACTTTACTATGCTAGGAAGCTAATTATTCTCTCATGAAAGAAGCCCACAGCTCCTGCTATTCCTGTTTGGAAAGCGCTAATCAGCAAAGCCCTACCTTTTTACAAGGCTACAAATACTAGCAAAGCAGTGCCCAAAAAGTTTGACAAGCAGTAGGGTGGATGGGTAAATAATATGCCTACAGTGTCGGAATAGTGCCTACAGTGTTGGAATAGATGGATCTGTTTTCATGCTCCTAGAGTATGCAGTATATTGGGTATGACGTGGTGTGGTCAGAAGATCTGGAATGGTCCATTGGGATACTTTATAAAGGGGCTATATATAAACTTTCAAGATGGAGTGTAGATATATTTTATATCAAATATTTAAGTTATGGTATATGGGAGCCAGCAGCCATAGAGTGCTATGATTTTTGGCACACATTTACTGAAAACATCAATATGTAAGACATGTTCTGTATTATGCCCTGGAGATATACTGATGGCTTAGTGCTGATGTCTTGTTTTGTTTTGTTTGTCTAGTGTCGCCTGGTTGTCAGTCTATCACAGTATGTGTTTTCTTTTGTATGTACCTATTGTGAAAATAGCTAAAAATACATTTACAAAAAAAAGAAAAGGTGAACACACAGAAAGTTAGGAGAAATATAAGGTGAATACACTGAAATGGGGGAAACACATAAGGAAAGAGACATACTTGAAACAATACAGCCAGGGAACCCATAGCATGAAAACAGTTTAGGAGGGAGGGAAGTTAAAACATCAGTGATCTAAGACAAGCTGTGATGTAGCTTCTGGGAGACGTACAGTAAGTGCCACCAAGGTTCAAACTACTTCTAACATAGCTAGTGGCTGTCAGTTTGACAGCTAATGTTTAACCTTATCCAAGTCCTAATTATTGTTATCTGTATGTGGGTCTCTGCTTCTGATAAGCCCATGGAAGGCACTGATCTTCAGGAGTGAAAAAGGGCTTCTTCCAGTATTGCCTTATAAAGTAGTTGAGATACCTTAAGTATGATAACTATTGAGCATATATCCCCGCAGCACAGTGAAAAGTCCCTGAAGCCATTGGACATTGCTAATGTCCTACAACATTCAAGTGATCTTCTTCAAAACAATCCTTTATTTCCCTAACTTCTACTGTAAAACTGGTTTTATTGTTAAACATATGTGGTGAAACATGTATAATACTTTATACATACACTCACCAAGTTTATAAACTTTAGATACACTTATACATGCAACTATCTAATCAGCCAATCATGTAGATGCAGCTGACCGCATAAGATACAAGCCCTGTGCTTCAGATAATGTTCCCATCTCAGTGGGAACTCAGTGTTTTTGACAATGATCTGATTTTTGGCACCAGGCAAGTTGATTTGAGTATGACTGGCCATACATTATACAATATTCTACAGTTTTACTTTCGATTTAGCAAAACCATATGTGACAGAACAATAGCTGGTCAAACCTAAACACTTTCAATTTGTATGCAATCAGGTAGGCCCTTGCACTACATAGTTGAAGGTAAATTGAATAAGAAAATTGTATAATGTATGGCCATTCACACTCATAACGGTCTCTGATATTTACTCAGAGCGATAGAAAAAATACATCCAGTGAGTAACAACACTGCAGACAAAAATACCTGGGTAATGAGAAAGGTCAGAGCGGAATGGACACTCATTACAACTGTGATGAGCAGAAAAGATTCTCAAAATAAACAACACATTCAGCCCTGAGGCAGATGGGTTTTTAAAAGTACAACCAGGTTGGTTTCCACTACTGTCAGTCGAGAGCAAAAAGCTGAAGCTAAAGTTTCGCCCACCAAAACTGGGCAGCTGAAGACTGTAAAAATGTAGGCTTCTCTTATGAATCACATTTTCTGCTGAGGCACTCTGGCAGTAAGGTCAGAATTTGGCATCGATGGTTTGAAACCATGAATCCAAGCTTCCTTGTCTCAACAGTTAAGACTAGTGGTGTAATGGTTTGGAGAATTTGTTCTTGACACTCTAGGGAAGATTTTACTGGTGCACACAGAGTATGGTGCAGCTGTGCATGGTAACCAATCAGCTTCTTTGTTTTAGCCCAGAGGAATTGCATTGAATAATGGCTGGCCTTCAGGACATATTGTAGCAGAAAAAAAGTACTATTGGGGTAGCATTGTATTGAAGCTAAATATTGTAGCAATGTTTTTATCTTTTAACACCCTATTCATTTTTATTTTGTTGTTTTTGCCTGGAACTCTGCCTTAACCCTTTTTCTACAAAGCTATGCCTATAAACTGCCTGGTATTCAAGGGGTTAAAGCAAGCTAACGGCTTTCAGGGCTATGAATAAAACCGGATCTTTGAATGGAGGATGGGTGTATGATTGAAAGGTCCTCCCCTTCCATTCATAGATCACTTTTCATTCATAGAAGCTGAACTAACAGGTTATATGAGTGTAGGAGTTGGGCAGAAAAAATGGGCATAGTTGGGGACTCTTGATGAGTGCGGCCAACAGGTTCTGTTAACCCCCGCTGCATTCGAAGATTATGGTGGCGGGGGTGAAGGCTGATGGAGGAAAATTGTAAGAAAACCAAGAGCCAGCAGCACAAAGGACACAGCACAAGTTTCATCCCTTGTACTGGTGTTTGTGTTTTTTATTTTGACTATGATTAGGCTTTAAGGCTTAGTTCAGATCTACAATGTATGTGCTAGGAACCTTCACAACCAAGACAGAAACAGACTGCTTTGCTTTTTAATGGCACCTTCACTCATTGGCAAATGTGTTCCCCAAACTGCATGGTGCTACAGCATGTGGGGACTTCTTTTTCCAATGTTAGTCCTACACATGCTGTGCATGTGCATAGGTCTGAACCAAGTTGTTTTTCTATTCTTCTATTAATTTTAGTTAATGTCAATAATTAGACTGGAAGGAGGACCCTTGATTGTGAGGCTGAAAAGTTAGTTAAGATTAGTTATGGCATAATCCACCTTTTGCAAAAATGATTAAATGCACTTACATTGATTTTATACATGTTTTGCATTGAAGCCTACAAAGTATTGCAACCACAATCAGTGTATCATGGGTGCATTGCACAGGCTCCTACAAGCTATTCCTCCAGTCCCAGGTCCATACAGAGGTATAGACCTTTTTTCTGTGTCTGCTGGAAGCAATTAATGGAATATGAGTAATTTGGTGACAGATGGGACTTGAGGTCTTCCATTCACAGTTCTGCGTGAATGGATCTGTGAATGGATGGCATGGATGTGCAGGAAGTGCCATACACAGCTGTGCCAAATGTAATAAAATACAGGATGGAGAGAAAGGAGAAGAACTTGAACAAAAATGAGCTGCATGTTGAGTAACCAGAAAAAGCCTTTACTGTGCATATGCCACAAAAAAGCCCGGTTACAATATGTCCGACAAATCCTTGACATGCCTCACCAAGCTTTTTTTGTGGCATTGGCACAGTAAAGGCTCCCTTCTGGCAGTTCATTTTTGTTCAAGTATGGTCATATTGTGCTCCTTGTAACAACCCCACCGTCTTTTTCCAGAGCACCCTGTATTTCTCCTGAGGTTACCTGTGGGCTTTTCTTTGTATCCCAAACAATTTTTCTGGCTTTTGTGGTTGCAATCTTTCCTGGTCTACCCAACCTTGGTTTGGTATTCGGAGATTCCCGAATTTTCCACTTCTTAGTAAGTGATTGAACAGTACTGACTGACATATTCAAGGCCTTAGATATTTTTTAAAATCCTTTTCCATCTTTATTAAGTTCCATTACCTTGTTACTCAGGTCTTTTGACAGTTCTTTTCTGCTCCTCATGGCTGAGTATCTAGCCTGTTAGTGAATCCAGGTTTGAGCTAACAAACTCATCGACTATTTATATACAGATACTAAGTGCAATTTAAAAAGCCACAGATGTGGGAAATAAAACTTTAGTTGCCATTTTAACCTGTGTGTTTCCTTATCTGTCTGCATCAAAGCCAAACATTCCAATGTAAACATGTGGGTGGTTTCTGTTATCATTATTGGTTAAAAAGAAGCCAAACAACTATGTGATAATAAATGGCTTCATATGTTCACTATTCTTAAAAAAAGACAGTTTCTTTGGCATTATGAGTCATATTTCCAATATCAATGCCGCAATGTTATGATTTCTGCCAGGGTATGCAAACATTTGAGCACATTTGTATATAACTGATCTAGTATCATCCTTTAACCACTTCACCACTAGGCCTATTTCGGACACTTTTTGTTTACAAGTTAAAATCAGTATTTTTTCCTAGAAAACTACTTAGAACCCCCAAACATTATATATATTTTTTTAGCAAAGACTCTGGAGAATAAAATGGCGGTCATTGCAATATTTTTTGTACCGCGGTATTTGCGCAGCGGTCTTTAAAACGCCATTTTTTGGGGAAAAATTACATTTCACTGCATTTAAAAAATACTAAACAGTAAAGTTAGCCCATTTTTTTATATATTGTGAAAGATGATGTCACGCCGAGTAAATAGATACCCAACATGTTACGGTTTAAAATTGCGCCCCCCCCCCGTGGGATGGCGACAAACTACGGTCAATAGAGATCTCAATAGGCGACACTTTAAATTTATTTAACGGTTACCAGTTTAGAGTTAGAGTGTAGCTCTTTTTTTTAAATTATTGCTCACGATCTGGCGATCGCGGCGATACCTCACATGTGTGGTTTGAACAGCGATTTCATTCGCGGCTCGACTTCCGTATACGTTTTTTTTTGTGCGCGAGCTAACGGTGACCGGGGCGGCTAAATTTTTTTTTTCTTTTTCCCATTTATTTTATTTATTTTTTTTTAACTTTATTACAGTTTTTTAAAAAGAAAAAAAATCTGATCACTTTTATTGCTGTCACAAGCAATGTAAACATCCCTTGTGACAGCAATTTGTAGTGACAGGTACACTTTATGGAGGGATCGAGGGTCTAAAAGACCCTAGACCCCTCCACTACACTTCCCTGTATGCAAAACGCCGAAAACGGCGTTTTTGCATACAGCCGTTTTTCAAATTTGCCGCCGTTTTGCAGCACACTAACCCGGAAGTGACGTCATGGACGCCGCCTCCGGGTTACGTCATCGGAGACCCGATCGATGCCATTTCCGGCATTCATCGGGACTCCATCCAGCCGGCGGACGCGCCGGCTGGGTGCTCGGGGCTCCCGGTGGGACGGGAGCCCCGGTAAAAGCCGCGGAAGGCGGCGGGAGGGGGGACGTCCCCTCCCGCCCCCCCGGGTAACGATCGAGCGGCTCCCGAGCCGCATCAATCGGTACCGATGGAAAGCCAACCGTCGGCTCTAAACAACGATACCGGGATGATGCCTCTAGCTAGAGGCATCATCCCGGTATACCCCCGCAAAGTTTTGGACGTCATATGACGTCCGCCCAGGGGGAAGTGGTTAATAAAGTACAGAATCTAAATGGTCACTGTTATTGACAATTTATTTTTCTTCCTAAAACACATAAAATAGACCCTTTATCGTACTTGTTCATTATGTCGTGAGTACCAGTCTTTGTGTTTTACAGGTCAGGTCAGTTTTACACGTCAGTTTCTAGAGACGGGACCCAGGGGTAAACTAGAATTTCAGCCTTTTAATGCCCCAGGCCTGTGCATCAGTCACAGAGGGGTTGATTTCATTTTGCAAACAGAAAGTTAGTGAATAGGATGAAGCTGTGTTCACTTTGAATGTCTAATCATATGCTAGGCTTGTTTCCTACACACTTGATTAAGTGAACACCACTTTACCTTTTTCAGTAACATTTACTTTGCAAAATGAACTTACACTTTGCAAAGTGAACATTTACATTTGGTAGGTGAATAACCTCTGTTCCTATAGTAAATCAACCCCAATGCATTGGGACAAGGAGATATAGGAAAGAGTGATACAGTACATATCACTATGGATTCTACTGCTGGCATGAATGAGTAATTGTGAAACACTTTATTCATGGCAGTGGTACATGCTCCTTCAGTTACTATTTGCAGATTCACAACAATTTGTCTTTTTTATGTGTATAGTGATGTTCTGTAATTACATGTATTCTATTTCTTGTCCACCAGGTCGTTGCACTTAGTAAAAGAAGCAAAGAAGCAGAAGCAGCATTCCTGAGTGTATACAAGCAATTAATTGAAGCACCAGGTGATTTACTTTTTTTGCCACAGTTTTATGCTACTGTAAATTATTGTATGTTCATGTTTGTAAACTTCACAGACAAAAAATCAAAAGCCCTTATTACCCACCGTTCACACCAAATCCGACTTTGAAATTGTGCAACTTCACTTGAAATCGCACAATTTCAAATCTGCATGTCAGTGCGACTTCAAGTGTGACTTGGCTGACATGTGTGAGACTTCAGGCAGTTTTTGCCAATTTATAGGGAACATGTTAATTATGTCTAAGCAGTTCTCTGAGAAATGTACTTTTTGTCTTAAATCCCTGAGAAAAAGCAGTGCAATTCTTGTTATGTAGGGGGGCCATGGCACTGCTGCCTCTGGCTGCTAGTCAGGAGATATGGACTGAGATCTGATGATGAGACTACTGTGCAGCACACTGTGCTTGATTTAGCCTCTGACACCAGAAGTCCTGTCTCTTCTGAGATGGCAACTTCCACACATAGATACAGTGCAGATTAGGCATAGTAAATCTATAATTGGAGGAAGATCCGCTGCAGGGAGATCATAGGCAATACTAATGACTTGTCTTTTGTCCTCTGTTTGTCTATTTTCTGCAAAGCTTCCAAAGTTCATTCCTCTAATAATCTGTCAACATTAATAAGGCCTCATGCACACTGGACATTTTTACAGCTGTTGCTTTTGACGTCAGATGTTTTTTTTCTGCAGCCAGTAGACTCCCCAGCATGTTATCCTATGTGTCCATGCACACATAGGCTGTTATAAGTAGTTTTTGGCCGGAGCGTTTTCTAGCTGGAAAAACCCCCAGAACTAGTGGGTTTTGAGAGGAGTTTTTCAGCTGTAAAAATGCTCTAACTCTGATAAAACTTGAAAAACTTGGCTTTTCCGCATTTGTCTACATTTTTGAGCCATAAGCTTTTGTGGGAGTATAGTTTTGCTAAAAAAAGCTAAAAAATGCTACAGCTGATAAAAGCTAAAAAACGCTAAAGAAAAGCTACTGCAAAAAAGTTGAAAAACTCCTTCTACAGCTACAGCTTTCTACTGACGTTTTGATAACTCCCAGTGTGCATTGTGAAGAATTTGATTTGTTATCCACTGTTTATCTCTATAATCCTGAAAGGCTTCAGAGATAACTATGTCTCTGAATGTTCAACTCATATTGTGATTGGCTTTAAGTAATGTGTGAGAAGGAAGTACAACTCTTTCAGGCAGAAAATATAATTATATGACACCTTCAAGGTAAGTTAGACACTTCTGTGTTTTTTGTAGCTACAGGATTCAGCCAACACTGAATTTTTGATTTTTGGAGGGAAAGTTTAAAACCTAAAAACAAAAATTAGAAATGACTTAAGGAAATATTGTTGATTTTTTGTTTCACTTTCCAGAATAGCCCACACATATGTTATGACATTGACAGCCATAGAAAGGTTTTAACAGAGGGAAGTGACTATATATGTATATGCATGGATTACTGTAAATTAAGTACCAATATGCCTAACTATATAATACTAAAAAAAGAAAAATTGTGACTCTTGTGTATAAGGATATACAATTTATTAACAAATCAGGCTGGTACGTACTTCATTTAAAGGGTAACTCCTCTTTTGTGGGGAAAAAAATCAGCAAATAAAGAAAAAACAATATAGCATATACAATTGCAACACAAATCATATTGTAATTGAATGTTATTAAAAATGACCTTTCCTTTTCGATCTGCAGCTGTTGTAATTTTCTGAAAATGCAATACAATATGGCTACCTGGAGCTGTTCTGTACACAAAATGTATACTGACCACACTCCAGAAACATCATTTCCTGCTTGTGTGATTGGCTCACCAATTTACCCAGAAGTCTGCCTAAGATACAAGTCAGATTTCTGGCATCTCCTGCAACAAAAATGTCATTTTTGGTGAGATACTCCCAATAGGAACACGTCTAAAGGGATGCAGACCCAGCTTTCCTCATTAGAGCCCTTCAGCTGCCACAGATCACCCAGAGGGGAACATTTTTTTTCTCAACAAAAATGGAGTTACATTTTAATACTTGATACTACCAAATAAACCTTACTATTTGCATATAACACAGTTATGATAAGACATTTGTCTCATGCACACTAGCATCAAAAATGGACAGCATCAATCCACAGAGCAAACGTTCTTAAATGGATCTCAATGCATCCTATGGTCTTCATTTGGATACGTTTTCGAAATCAAGAAAAAAGTGCATTTATAGTCTTTTTAGTGTTGGTTTTGAAGAAAATTTTAAATTTATCTAAACCTACTTAAAAACACCTAACATAAAATATGTTAAACTGTAATACAACAAACTTTAGTTCTAGTTTTAGTTTTAGATAGGGTAGGGAAGAGTTAGAACCCCTGTCATCTTCTTAGACATTTCTATTCACTTCTTGTCCCAGTTACAGTTTTGTCAATAGGACAGGATTTAATGAGAAATATCCCCAATGAGCCACAGATGACAATAAAAACTTGACAGACTTAGGAACAAATCACCAAAGGCAGAGCCCATTATTCTACTCATCCAGGTTCACTTTAAGTTACACAAAAAGGTCATAGCTTTTCTCTTTCCTAAATGTCCCTTTGGGATTAATAAAGTATTCTAAATCTGAATAGCTGTTCCTGGGCAAGAGCAGGGTATGAATAAGTACATCTTATACTTCCCGTCATTCCCAGGGAAAGTTGTAACACCCTTATGTGTTAAAGAATTTGCTAGGTGCTAACAAAGCTCACTACTATGTAGAAAACTTGCAGATTGTGTCAATTAAGAATAAAAAAGGGGTTCGTGGTTTTAGTTGTTAACATTGGGAAAATAAAAGGTTTTGTAGCAATTTTTTTACACACAAGATGGATAGAATCTGTTTGCAGTAGCATGAGTACTGTTCAAGTCAACCATTAGGAGGCAGTAGTTAGCTACTGTGCAGTTCTTATAAAATTGAAGAACCCTTGCTCCATAATGACTATTCTTGCTTCTACAATGAGGATACTGCAGTGCTACAGTAAAATATTCCTACTGATGTTACAATAATGACACTGTGCCATAGTGATTCCACAGACTTATCAGAGCTCCAAACCACAACAAATGAGCATCTTCCTCAAGGCTTGAAATGTCTATTTAAAGACTGTCTCTGCTGTTGTGCCCACCTTTGCTTATGTCAGAGAGTGAGTCACCATGACACATCTCTCTGTATTATGTGAAGCAGTTTAAATCCAATAGGCAGAAGTGAGTATTGGCAAAAGAAAACACAAGCATAGTAGACCTTCAAAGATAATGCCACAACAGATTGGTAGTGGTCAACTGGGGAACTGATAAGGGGGCTGGCCTTAGATGAAGGATTACCATTTACTTAAAATGAAACCTGGCTGGACAGAAGCACGAAGGCTACTATACTGCTGACCTCTCCTGATAATGCTAGTTGCCAGGCTGGCTGACTTGCTTGTCTCAGTACTTTAAGTCATACTTTGAAAGAAATATATGCATAGGTAATGACTGCTTCTTTTTCTATGACTGTCCTGATCTGCAAACTTGGCTCAGTGACTCAGAAAGTATGGATGCCAGCGGGTCTGTAAAAATAGTCAGGCAACTGGCATTTTCAGGAGTAAATCTGCAATGGAAGTCTTTGTATGTCTATTATGATAGGTTTAATTTAACTAATAATCTGGTGTTCTCCATTTTGATTTTAAATATAAAAATGTTTAAAGAATGTCAGCTTTCTCTTTATACAAGAGAAATGTCCGCACACCAAACGATGGCTCATGATAAAAGGCTTTATTTAACAAGGATGCAAGGTACAGCAAAATGGATGGTAGACATGTTTCACACGACTCACAGCGTGCTTGTTCACTACTAAGGCCATTTCTCTTGTATCCTGTTTGCGGTTGTGATCCAAGGTCCTGCACCCATAGCTGGCTGTGAAGCTCCAACTGCCTCTTTCCCTGTGTCTTAGCTTTCTCTTTATACACAGACGTGATGAAATACAGCTCATGACATGGAAAGTTGTTTTGTTTAATTGCAATGTTGACCACTGGACACACCTAAAACACCTATTTGAACATTTAAAGTATATGTAACCTCAACCACTAAACTCTCATATAAGCGTCAACCTGTTAATGACATTTCAAATGTAATATTTATTATTTTTAAATCTGCATCTTTCAATAAATTAATACCTGGCGACACTGCTGTGATGGTCCTCACACAAACCCTTTCTGTTATAGAAAAAAAGGTGTGTAACGCCAAAAAATAAAGATGATAAACAATGCAGTAAAAGAATATTATGTGCAATGTTATATATAGGGAAATCCTCTCAGTGCTATAAGAGAGACAAATTCATATGTAAAGTCTCATAACAAGATGGAGTGAGTGAAGAAACGTAAAGTAGAAAAAGTCCAGTATAATGTTGTGCCACAGCACACTAAAGGTGAAGTAAGTGCTCCAAGACCTTCCACTGCAACCCAGTGAAAATGGACACTCACCAGAAAGGATGGCTGCCGTTACAGCAGCAAACACGATGGGGGGGAGTGGCTTGGAGAGGGCGTGATGTGAGGACGTTTGAGTGAAGCTCCCGACCGCCACGCTCCCGGACCAGCCCGACACGGCACTGTTAGCGCGGCATGCAAACAAGCAAACCGGCCAGGACCCGCCCGGTAACCCGCTCGACTAGCGACCGCTTGGCTGCGGAAAGGCGTCACCCGCAGAGGAGATCAGGAGACATTAAACAATACTTTTCCCATCAGCTGCCTGGAACGCCTGAAGCCAAGATGGCGGCGGCACGTGCGGGCATACAGATCAAACTGAACACACAAGGTATACATCATACAGAGAGAGGGGAAAAGCTGCCGGAGGAAACTACAAGCTCGGAGGCAATTGCAGTGAGGGGAGCTGGACCAGACCCCACTAAACAACAGGAGCTGGAGAGCCTGGATATCAAGGACCTATTGAAAGCACTTCCAACAAAAGCTGAAATAGAGGCTTTGATTATGCGGATCGAGGAGACACACCGGACAGATATGCAAGAGCTCCGTAAAGACATGACACAGTTATCAAACAGAGTTGTTTCAAAGGAAACTGAGATCACTGTAGTTAAAGAACAAGTGGCCGGAATAAGGAAAACTACAGAAGCACTGTTTGAAGCTACTATCAATATGCAACTATACATGGAAGACCTGGAAGACCGGAGCCGCAGAGGTAATTTGAAGTTGAGAGGTGTCCCTGAGGAGGAAGGGGAAAACCTACAGGAGAAGGTGAGAGATATTTTTCTAAGATTGCTAGCTCCTACCTCTCACCCTATGGCCCCCATGGAAATAGACAGGGTCCACAGAGTTGCGGGGTTTAGAAGCACTGACCCCAACAGACCCCGAGACATAGTGTGTAAAACACACTATTATAGACAGAAAGAGGAGATTCTCCGTAAAGCCTGGGTTACAGGTCCTGTTGAAATTGCAGGGGCCAAAATAAAGATACTTCCGGACCTGTCTAAATCCACTTTATACCGTAGAGCTTTATTACGGCCAGTGCTGGAAAGAGCAAAACAGCTAGGATTCAAGTACAGATGGGGATACCCATTAGCAGTGACTTTTTTTAAGGAACGCAACTCGTTTGTCCTTCGTACCCCAGAAGACCTGCATAACTTATTTGATTTTCTTGGTACTGAACCTATACAAGTACAAGACTGGCTTGCAATTCCCCCAAGAACAAGGGGATACCCAAGTGGGGGACCCCGTGAAAGGAAGCTGGATGGAAATAGGACAGTACATGCTTGAGAAACCTGGATAAACTGAGGATTAAGATGGAGAGGAGAGGGGGATGGGGTGGGGGGCAAGGGGGAATTTTGACCCCCCCCTTTTTTTTTTTTTTTGGTCTCTGGAAGGGGGAGAGGGAAGCCATATTCATATAATTTATACTACGTTCTCCTGGCATTTCCCTCTCTCCGCAATTTTATCCTCCATTCTTTTTCTCTCTCTTGTCAAGGGGTGAATAATATGTTGTACCATGTTGCTTAACTGTTGAAGATAAATACACCTCACCCCTTTCTCTTTTCTGTGGTGAGGGACAGAGGGTAGAGTTCCTAACCCCTCTGGACAGAATATGAACTTTTGCACGGACTCAATTGATCATATAAGCTGAAGGAGGGTTTTCTCTTTTTATTTTATTTATTTATTTATTTTTTTTTCTGTGTTTGGTTTTGCTATTTGGTGTTTTCCATAAATATCACTAGAAACACGTACACGATTGTAGAGGTGGGGAGAAATGGTTCTCTTTTGAGTAAAGAGGGTGTGAGTTTTTGGTGGGGGGTTTTTCTTTTTTTTGTTTGGGTTCCCCCCCCCCCCTTATCTTTTTTTTTTTTTTTTTCTTTTCCTTTTTTTTTCTTTTTTTTGTCGCTGGTGTGGGTACGGTTTTTTTTCACAAAATGAATAGATAATTGAATATACTAAGTAAATAGAGGAATTAGAAGGAACAAGAGATAAGAAAGGGGGAAGTGGTTTCCACAAAACAAACACAATATAAACATCCAATCTATATTTTATTTTATTGCACAGCACTTCCTGGTTTTTCTTTTTTTTTTTTTTCTGGGGTTTTGTTTTCTTTTTTTTTTTTTTTTAAGCACTTAATAGTTTAATAGGACCGAACTAAGGGGGTCCCTAAGAGGGTGATAAGACAGGGAGACTGGGGGGTTCACTCACTTTTTTTTTTCTTTTTTCTTTTTTTTTTTTTTTTTTCTCTCTTTAGCGAGATTAAAGATGTAAGATCTCTCTAGGGAAGTATGGAGGATGGAGGAAGATTTAACTAGCAGCTCAATGACTGGAGTACTAAGAGAGGGGAGGGAACCAGTGAATGATGAAGGAGGTATGAAACAGGTCCCTGGAGGGGGGCTGGGGGGGTGGGGGGGGTTGGGAGGGGGGAGGGTTTTCCCCTCTGCCTGCCCTTTCCCCCCCCCACCCCCCCCTTCTTTTCGGGTTCTGAGGGGGAGGGGGGGAGAAGGGGGGAGTTTTTTTTTTAATTTTTTTTTTTTTTTTCTCCATCCTCCCAACCTCAGCTTAAAGAGCGAGATAGAGATGTATTGAGAGGAGGGTGGGTTCGAAGGAGAAAGTGAATGTATATAAATAAATGCCATTAGACCATGGAAATGATCTGTGTCGGGACCCGGGAGCGGGAGGGGAGAGTTCCTCTTATTGTTTTTTCTGTTTTTTTTTTTTCTCTTTCATTCTCTAGCCTAATCCAACCATAACCCCATTTAGGAAACTGCTCAAAGAACCAATAATAATTGGAGGAGCAACTCAGCGCAAAGCTATTTAGTGACCTCTTATAACTGAGAGATCAAGCGGGTATTTTCCCCTTCCCTCCCTCATCCTTTGGGGGGTCTTAAGTTTTGATATAAATTTTTTTTTTTTTTTCTTTTCTTCTCTACTTTCTCCTGTTAATACAATGGAAAACATACGAATTTTATCTATTAATGCAAAGGGCCTTAATGTGCCTGAAAAAAGGAAAATCTTATTAGATGACTTGAAAAGATCAAAGGTGGATATAGCAATGGTACAGGAGACACACTTCAGAGAGGATAAATGCCCAAGGCTAGGCAATAATTTTTTCCCTATAATCTACCACGCAACTAACTTGGAGGCAAAGTCAAGGGGTGTATCCATCCTGATATCAGGGAGTCTGCCCTGGAAATGTAAACAAATCTTGAATGACCCAAATGGTCGTTATTTATTTATAAAAGGGACTATACGGGAGACCGTAGTCACATTAGTCAACTTGTATGTCCCAAACACAAAACAGGATGGATTCCTTGGTAGAGGGATGGATATGCTCAATGAGTTTAGGGAAGGACAAGTAATAATAGGGGGAGATTTGAATATTCCCCTGATTCCAACAGAGGATACATCACGGGGAGTATCCTCAATCCCTGTTAGGGTACAAAAAAAGTTTGCCAAAATATTACAGGAAGGGCAATTAATAGACGCATGGCGTCTTAGACATCCAGGAGAAAGAGACTACTCATTTTATTCCTCCCTGCATCAACAATACTCCCGTATAGATTATTTTCTAATTCCACACAGTCAACTACACGCTATAAAAGATATAAAGATAGGTTCAGTGACTTGGTCCGACCATGCCCCAATTATATTAACTTATGAGCTACCAAACAAAAGAGAAAGGAGAGAACCAACTTGGAGATTGAACGAAAGTCTTCTACAGGACCGTGAGACCATGGCAGAGGTAGAATCAGAAATAGAATTTTTTTTTCTGACTAATACCACGGAAGACTCAGATCCAGGTATAATATGGGAAACCCACAAAGCAGTCATACGTGGGATATTAATTAAACATGGGTCTAGGATCAAAAAACAACGAAATAAACAATTAAACCATTTACTCCAATCCTTACATAAAGCAGAAGCAAAACACAAGCACGCACCGACAACAGAGGGAAAGGCAGAACTTTTAAAAATAAGAAGGGATATTAATGAACTCCTATCTTTCAGAGCCAAAGCTGCAATTCAGAAAACTAAAAAAAATATCTATGAATCAGGGGACAAATGTGGAAGGCTTTTGGCAAGATCGCTTAGAGACCAAAACCTGACATCTTATATACCACATATAGTAAACGATGCAGGACAGAGATTCACCTATCCTAAACAGATAACCCAAGAATTCAAAAAGTATTATGAAACCCTATATAACTTGAAAACCCCGATAGTTCCACATACGCAGTTGGAGGAGTATGTACAAACTTCACAAATGTCCCAATTGTCAGAAGAGGAGAGCAAGATTCTTGAATCTCCAATTACAGCAGCGGAGATAATGGAAACTATTAAAAATATCAAAGTAGGGAAGGCACCTGGTCCCGACGGATTTACTATACACTATTATAAAAAGTTAATCCCATACCTGAAAGAATTCATGAGAGATATGTTTAACTCATGGGGGGCAGGGAATAGTATCCCCAAAGAAACCATACATGCTCATATAACGGTAATCCCCAAAGAAGGGAAAGACCCTTCCTCCTGTAAAAGCTACAGACCAATTTCATTGTTGAATACTGATTTCAAAATTTTTACAAAGATTATAGCAGTAAGATTACAGAAATACCTGACAAAATTGATCCATTTAGATCAGGTTGGATTTGTCCCAACCCGAGAGGCAAGGGACAACACGACCAAGTTACTGAACCTAATACACATAATACATCAGAATAAGATACCAACGGTCCTGTTAAAGCGGAGTTCCACCCTGGATTTGTTTTTTTTTTTTTTAATACCCCCGGGACAGTCAGGGCTAGTGCATTCCACAATGGCTAGCCTCTGATCTGTCCCGGGTTGCACTTACCTGCAAGACGAAATACTTACCTTGCAAACGTCTTGTCCAGCGCTGCCATCTCAGATGTGGGCAGCTTGAAGCCAGCGCGTCCTCTTCGGCGTCTTCTTCCGCCTTCTGTGGTCCCACGATGCTCTGCGCCGGCCCCGACGTCACTTCCGGGTCGCGCCCGTCACCCCTCCACAGCTTCTGGGCATGCCCAGAAGCTGTTTAGAAGGGGATGACGCGCGCGACCCGGAACTGACGTCGGGGCCGGTGCAGGCGCAATGATTCCTGGGAGCTATGACGTCCAGCTCCCAGGAATCATTGCAGAGCCAGGAAGTGACGACGGGCCGCGGCCGAGGAAGGAGGAAGAAGGAAGTAAGGTAAGTATATTTTCTTCGCTACGAGGTAAGTAAAAAAAAAAAAAATATGCGATTATCCATTTCTTTTTCAGGTGACCCGGAGCGAGAAGATGGAGGTAAGTATAAAAATAGGGTGGAACTCCACTTTAAACACTGACGCAGAGAAAGCGTTCGACAGGGTTAGGTGGGAGTATATGTTTGTTGTCCTACGCTACATAGGAATAGGAGAGAAAATGTTAAAATGGATAAAACAGAGTTACTCAATTCCATCGGCTAGAGTAAAGGTAAATGGAGTTCTCTCCTCAGAATTCTTAATCACAAATGGTACAAGACAGGGCTGTCCCCTGTCTCCACTCCTGTTCGTATTGTCACTGGAGCCCTTTCTCTGTAAAATTCGTATGAATCCTGATATCTCGGGTATCAAAGCGGGGAAGGACCAATATAAAATATCAGCATACGCGGATGACGTCTTATTCTCGATTACAAATCCAACTATATCACTTCCCAATTTGTTATATGAATTGGAGAGATACGGTATTCAATCGAATATGAAGATAAACTTTATTAAGTCCGAAACAATGGGAATAGAACTGTCAGAGGCACTTCAACAACAATTACATGTAAATTTTAAGTTGAATTGGACAAAGAAGGCCCTAAAATATCTTGGGACACGGATTACACCAAAAATAACGCAACTATTTAGCTTAAATTTCAACCCGTTACTAAAATCAATAAATCTGTTATTGCAAAAATGGAAAGGGGGAATGCATTCATGGATCGGCAGGTGCAATATAGTCAAAATGAGTGTACTACCAAAATTTCTATACATGTTCCAGGCACTTCCCATCCATATCCCATCTCGATTCCTGTCACAGATCGAAACCATGATAATGAATTTCATCTGGAAATCAAAACGTCCGAGAATAGGGAAAAAATATCTATTTAAATCAAAATCAGAGGGGGGTCTGGCAGTTCCGAACATGAGGAAATACTACCAAGCTATTCAACTGGGAAGAGTGATTGACTGGTGCCGTCATGGGAAATATAAGACATGGCCAAACTTAGAGCAGGCACAATGTGAGATCTTACTGAAAAGAGCTCCATGGTGCTATAAAACTATACCAGCATCCATGAAGAACCATCCTATTATAGGAAACACAATTAAAATATGCGCGAAAACATTCAAACAGGAAAAACTTATACGGGAGAATTCCATCCTGTATCCAGTCTTGGGTAATCCCCACTTCGAGACGGGATATCGGGATAAGAAATTTAAGATATTAGCAGAGAGAGGAATATTCCAGGTATCAGATTTTATTTCAGAGACAGGATGGGTAACCATGGAAGAACTAACAAGTGTCTCAGGCCATTTTGGCCTAGATTTATGGAGAGCATTTCAATTACGCCATTTTCTAGGGACGTTGCAGATGCCATCTCAGGGAGACAAAACTGTATTACCTTTTGAAAAAATATGTATCCAGAATGGGATTTTGGAACATACTATATCAAAATTGTATTCCCTGATAATGACATCAGCAGAACGACGAAAACTTCCGTTCCTGAGGGAATGGGAAAGGGAAATGGGTACCATATTTTCAATAGAACAAGAAAATCAAATAATTAAGTCAGTATTTTCAACTTCAACGTGTGTGAGAATTCAAGAACTGAATTATAAGATCTTTACCAGATGGTATTATACCCCAGTTAAGTTGAACAAAATTTCTGTAGCAAACACCGACCGTTGCTGGAGATGTGGAACGGGGAGAGGGACAATGCTTCATGTATTCTGGACATGTCCTGAACTAGAGGTGTTTTGGGAACAGATCTGGAGGACAATACAGAAGATTACGAAATGTAACTTCCCTAAAGAACCATCTCTCTTTCTGCTCCACGCCCCCAGTAAACCGGTGCAAAATTATAGAAAATCTATTATGCCCCATTTAGTAAACGCAGCAAAGATATGCATACCCCTTAGATGGAGAGAGACTGAGCCACCTAATATAAACATGTGGATGAGGAAAGTGGAGGAGATAAGCAGCTTGGAGAAACTGGTTCTATCAGCCCGCCAACAAACGGATAAATATGAGAAGAAATGGAAACAGTGGATAGATTATACTAACTCAGAGGAAGGCCAATCTGTAATCATAGAGCAAGAATCAGCCCATTAGCATACAGAAAATAGATAAATTAGAATAACAGAGTATTAACTATCCTTTTTTTTATTTTTTTTGTTTGGTTTTTTTTTTTTTTTTTTTTTTTTTTTTTCTTTCTTTGTTACTTGTCTGTTGTTAGGACCTCGGAGGTGAGGGGGGAAGGGGAAAGAGGGAAAAGATAAGGAAAAATGGGAGATTTGGGTTCAGTTATAGAATATTATGAAAGATATTTGCCCCGAATGTGGGACATAGATGTTTTGTATATTATAATTTTGGAAGTCAAAATGTATTAAATGTTTATGTAACTGAATTTAAAGAAATAAAGATATAATTTGAAAAAAAAAAAGCAGCAAACACGCATTCAGTGAATATCCGACATCCAGTTGTCCAGCGACACTCTTTATTAGGATGACACTAGGGTAAATGAAGCTCACCAAGAGCCAGATAAAGTCTTCATAGTGTAGTCGTTTAATAAAGTTGTTGTAACATTAAAACCATAAAAAAAACGTAAAAAGTCAGCATTCAGTGCCATGACGTCAGCAATAAAATCTCCTCCCCGACGTGTTTCGTCCAATGGGACATTATCAAGGGGTCCTGTAGTAAGTTAGGTATACTACTTATTTGTGCCAGTGGCCATCTCACTACAGTGCAGAGATATATTTTTGCATTTTTTACTTTCTGTTATAGGGTAACAATGATTTTGTCTCCCAATTGTTTTTCTTGCGTTGCCGCCATGTTACATGCTCTCCCAATTAAACTTCAAACAACTCTGCCAACGCATATTGTAAAGACATGTTCCACTGTTGTTACCAACAGAAAATTCTGTGAGAAATAACAGGCAGTCATAATGGGAGTACATACAGCACATGTAGTCAGAAAGAGGCTGCAGGAGATCAGCAGCACTGAGATGCCAAAAAAAAACAAGTGAAAAATAGTATTGTTTTTAATGGCATTTGTTTATGACACACATAGTTCAGCAAACTTAATGTCATTCAGGGAGAGTTTACATCTTCAAAGTTATGTGAACACAGAGCCAGTGAGTGCTGATAAAAACCTCACCATTTTGTACACTACTATCCAGTACTCAGATTAGAGGAGGAAAGAGATACTTCTACCCTAAAGCTGGCCATACTATAAGGTTTATTTCTTTTTTTTTTTGATCGGTTGCTCACTTTATTGTGGAGGTTTCATGAGTGCCAGCCACTTTCTATGACCAGTGTGTAGAAAGACTTGTTTCAGACAGTCCAGAAATAACAAGACACCCTTTTTTAAAATGACTACCTTTGAACAGCAATAGTATCTGACAACAGTCAGCATACAGATGGTTGACTGAAAAAGACTAACAGCCTCTTCTATATTTGCCAAATTGTGGCGTATGCTGAGCAATGTGGGCTGAAATGCTTAAAGCTTCTTTATATTTGAAGCACATTGCTTTTGATTAGCATTCCCACATCTGCTTTGTCAAAACCAGTTAGTGTTTTAACAGATTATAGCGCTTGCTGGAAACATAGAATGTTCCCTAATGGTGCTTACATCTCTCACACATTGATTGACTGGTTGTGACTAATTGCTTTAGATTACAGAGAAATTGCAAAAGGTGATCCTCAGTTTATGATCTGTGAGCGCAAGGCTTCAAATCATTTTAATAAAACACCCTAAAATCTCCGGAACTTAATCTTTGGTGGCCCTTACCAAGAAGTTTAACTCTTCATGTCTTGTTTTTAATTTTAGGCATCATGATGTCTGAGGGCATTACTGTTACTACGTGCACTTCCAGTCAATTGTGACACCACATCCTTTAGCATCCATTAGTGTTGCTGTCCATAAATGCATTATTGGTTCCCCAGAAAGAAGCCTTCAATAAACTGTACAGCCAGTATAAGCTTAGGAATTTTGAGCTTAAAGTGTTACTAAACCGACAACAGTAAAATCAGTCTGTATATGCTTTAAAACATGCTTGGAATACTCACTGTGGGACCTAGGGGGTTAATCCTCTGCATTGTGTAAAAAGTGATCCTGTCTTTTCTGATCCTCCTTTTCTTCCACATTCCCCAAACAATCTCCTGGTAGAACAGAGGCTATGCTGCTCAGTTTGGTGTGTATTGCTAAAGAGTTTTTTTTTCTTGGGAGAGCGCATGTGATCAGTACAGGGCCAATCAGTACTGTTCAGACAGAGGGTCAGGGGTTCTGCAGCCTGATAGAACAGTCAGAGCAGAATTAAAGCTCCTCCCACAAGCTTTAACTAGACACTGATAGAAGTCACAAGACTGCTACATACTGCTGATGAGAAAAGGTATTTACCAGTTTTATTTACTAAAACTATTGCAATTCCATGTGCTGTGCACTGTAGGAGACCAGATGAATTAAATTTGGAAGGGATGAGATGAATTTTTATCCCGCTATGGCTGTTCCTAATCGATTTCTGTCAAACCGGTCTGTTGGAAAAATTTTCATGATGAACTGGCTGTAGCTGCTTATCAGTGTATTCCCACAGCAGAAGTCCACTGTCATAATACAGTGGCACAGTGGGGAGAATTGTCCATCTACTTTGCATGTGTGGATGGGAGAATCTGTTCTTTTTTTTTTTTCTTTTTTTTTTTTTTTTTGAGCCCTTGGCCAGCCTCAAAGCACTACATGTTTTATCTTCTGTTTAACAAAGCATTTTTTTTTGGTGGGGGTCTTTTTTTACAGCAAAGTACAGCAAGCATTTCTGCGTTTCTGGCCTAGGTCAGCATGAGACCTCTCCAAAGCTTTGTGCAATGCCGGAAGGCGTTGGGCATGCTGAGCATGTGAGTTTATTTTAGCTCACTCTCGCAGATCAGTTAAGAAGGGGTTAATATTAAAATTCCAGCTGGCAGGGGACTAAAGTTCCTCTTTAACTTAAGCCAGATTTAACCATGTTGGTGTTCTTCAAAATTTATTAAATTCCTTTTTTACATATACTGTACCCGAATCTGGCTTACTATCAGCCTGCAGTAATGCTCTGTACCGCAGCACCTATACTTGGAAGGAGTGCTAGCACTTAGCTAATCAGAGCTTTGTGTTTTCATGACTACATGCATGTACTATTGCTCCATTTTTCTCCCTCATAATCTGGAACTGTTTTTTAGACAACCCTGTGTATCATAGCCAGTTCGGCTCCAGAGCAATTTTTTTTATTTGTCTCTTAATTTTTGGCAATAAAATTACTTAAACCTCCAGAACATTATATATTTTCTGAAAGAAGAGGCCCTGTAGAATAAAAAGGTGATAGTTGCAAATGTTTGTTTAAATAATATTTGCGCAACTGTTTATTAAACGCAAATTTTCTGGAAAAAATATAATGAATTTTAGTGCAAAACCACACTATATAATACCCATTTTGGTTAAAATATATAAAATGAGGTTGCATTGAGTAAATAGATACCGAACATTCCATGTCTTAAAACTCCATGTCTTAACCAGTTCTGGACCGGAAGGATTTGCCCCTTTAATGACCAGGCCCTATTTTGCGATTCGGCCCTGCGTTACTTTAACGGACAATTGCGCGGTCGTGGGACACTGTACCCAAAATATGTGTCCATTTTTTTCCCCACAAATAGAGCTTTCTTTTGGTGGTATTTGATCACCTGTGTGATTTTTATTTTTTGTGTTATAAACAAAAATATAGCGACAATTTTGAAAAAAAATATATATATTTCACTTTCTGCTATATAACATTCCCAGAAAAAAAAAAAATGTTTTTTTAACATTTTAGGCCAATTTGTTTTCTGCTACATATTTTTGGTAAAAATAATCGCAATAAGCGTACTTTGATTAGTTTGCGCAAAAGTTATCACGTCTATTAACTGCGGGAAAGATTTATGTTATTTTTTATTGTTTTTTTTTTTTCTACTAGTAATGGCGGTGATCTGCGTTTTTTGGGGGGACTGCGACATTGCCGCTGTCAGATCGGACCCCTGACTGACATTTTGGACACTTTTGGGGGTACCAGTGACATTACTACAGTAATCAGTGCTAAAAATATGCAATGTTACTGTAATAATGACACTGGCAGGGAAGGGGATAACAGTATAGGTGACCAAGGGGTTAAATGTTATCCTAGGGGAGTGATTCTAACTGTGGGGGGGCGTGGCTTCTGAGATTACCACAGAGACATGTGATCATATATAGCAGGATCACATGAGCGCTGCGATCATCCCAAGGAGAAGTGTTTACAACAGCTGACCGATCTTCTCTCTCAGCGGGGAATGAGAGTGTCAGGCAGCAATCGGACCCGGGGGTTCCTCTCAGGCGAGCGACGTAGGTCTACGTCGTTCTACCTGTACGAGCCACCCTGCTGCCAGTAAAAAGGTGGCGGGTGGTCGGGAACTGGTTAAAATTGCGTGCGCTCGCAATACAGCCAAACACTATGGTGGCCAAAATCACTATTCATGGTGAATGGTGAACGGTGACATTCGTGGCGATATGTCACATGTGTGATGTGACTACGGTTTACATACGCATGCGGATCTTAGGCGTTTGCGCAGGTGTGCGGGGCAACAGGTGTTGCTGCAAATTTTTTTTTTTTTTTTTATATATTTTATTGTCATTTTATTCAATTTTTTACTTTTTTTTTTTTTAAATTTAGTTTTACTTTATTGCTATCACAAGGGGTAATAAACCCCTATGTGATAGCATTGGGCAGGTGACAGGAACTCTTTATGGAGACATTAGGGGTCTAATAGACCCCAATGTCTCCCTTGCCCTTTACACCATCTAACCAAGCACAGATTGGCTTGGTTAGATGTGTCCCCTGGCTGTACTGGCCAGGAAAGATTGCATATGAAACCAGAAGTGACATCACTTCCGATTTCATTGCTGGCATGTGAGACTTAGACATGGATTTGCCCTGGTCTCACAGCAATCTCTCTCCCCCGCCGGTGGGAGGCACTGCGCTGCTTGCTGTGTGAAAGTGGCCGGCAGCTATGGAGCTGCCACATCACTTTCACTTTGAAGCCAGGTCGCTAGCTGAACAATACACACACAAGCCAATGGTTGCTGCTGCAGCCATCAACTTGTGATTAAGGCTTCATGTACACAGGACATTTGAAAACCTCTCCTGAATGCTGGAACTTGACAGCTAGTAACCGTAAGTTAAAAACGTCCATTTTGCCACGTTTACATGCCGTGTTTATGCGCGTTTAACAGGGTTTGCGTTTATAAGCATTTTTACATTGTAAAATGGTCAGAAATGTATCCCCATGGAAAACACCTATAATTGAAATGCTTAAAAATCTGAGATACTGTGATTAGATGAGTTTGCACGCTGTAAAAAATGTTTGGCGTTTCAAATGCCAATAAACTTCCATCTGAAGGCCTTTTTTTGCTTTAAAAAAATGGCATTAAACTCAACTACCTCTAAACGACTATAAAAGACTCAGTGTACATGGACAGATAAGATAACATAGAGGAGAGTTCAGGGGCTGCTGAAAAAAATGCCCAACTGCTCCTAAACGTCCATTTATCAGCAGCAATGTACATGAGGCCTAAGGGTTCACTCTTTGGACACACATAGTACACCCAAAGAGATGAACTGGATAAACATGTATTACGTTGTGTTAAATTGCAACATGTATGCATTTTAAGGCATAGCAGGTCAACGCAGTGTTGTAGTGTGAACAGGGCACTTACAAAACAATTGTTTTTTATGTTTCCAAGCACTGACCTGCATTTTGTAAGTTCGCTAAAGCACAGATCAAGCGCATTAAAATGCGCATAAAATGAATGGAATTGTATATATATTTTGTCTGCATTTTATCGCAAGTCAGTGTGAATGCAGCCTTAGTGTGTACAACAGCATCGGCTGGTGGCTGCTGGTGAAATCACCTTCCTTCGTAATGCTTTGAACTGTTATAGTTTGTGTGTTACTGTAAATCAAATACAATTTGAAGGGTTCCCTATTCAGCGTGAACTATTCCACCAGTGGTGGACCCCCCTGTCTCCAGGTTGAACAAGGCAACCAAGATTCCGGTAGATTAATCTCCGGCTTTTGAAGATTCGGCTGACAGGACTCCCATGTGCCTTTATTCAAGTGGTTCGAAATCTGACTTCCCCGGTGCGGTCTCTTCTACCCAAAATAAAATGTGCTCTAAAAATAGTGTTCTATAAAAATATGTGACTCTATTGTTGGGGAATTTGATTTCACCCAAATAGGTATCTAATTTTTGTGACCAAAAATGATGTAAATACTACAATCATAAATAAATATATAAAGTGCAATCATATAATTGTGCAAACATTCTCTCTGCGTAAAGTGCCAAATATAAATATCAATAGTTAATAATAAGTATACAATTAAGTGCCAAGTGCCAACAATTATATACCATATCAAGCGCCAAATGATAATAAACAATATACTGTAATATATTAGTGACGATTAATAAAATTATAATTGTCCCACAGGGATCTTCTGCAATAAGATCCAAAGTGCTCAGTGCTAAAAAGTTCCAAAATGTGCTAACAACAGTTCCACCTAAAGTCTTTGTGCACACACTACTAGTGCTCAGTGCCAGGTGCTTCCACTGCGTGTTCCCCTCTCAGTCCCTCACTCACCAGATCAACAAGGTATAAATACTCGTACATAATATTCCCCCTAATTGGACAGGACTCCTCTGCGGGTTGACTCCGGATATGTGAAGGGTGGGCGCACACAGAGATCCATCAAGGGTAGCGTGGCTTCTGGATTCCCGGATCTTGATCTTTATGCTCCCCATAGGGAATGGCCATATGAAAGAGAAGGTCTTCCATAGTGTAGTATATTACTTAAAGCTTTATTAACCACTTAAGCCCCAGAAGATTTTACCCCCTTCCTGACCAGGGCCTATTTTGCTATTCGGCACTGCGTGACTTTAACGGACAATTGCATGGTCGTGCTACGCTGTACCTAAACTGTGCGATTTTTTGATCATGCGCTATAAACAAAAAAAAGAGCATCAATTTTGCAAAAATAACAATATTTTTCACAGTTTTTTATATGAAATTCCCCAAAAAAAATTTAAAAATCAAAATTTTTTAACATTTTAGGCCAATTTGTTTTATGCTACATATGTTTGGTAAAAAAAATCGCAAAAAGCGTATTTTGATTGGTTTGCGCAAAAGTTATTACGTTTACTAACTAAGGGAATGATTTTTGTCATTTTTGTTGTTTTTTTTTTAACGAGTAATGGCGGCGATCTGCGATTTTTTTGCAGGACTGTGACATTGCGCAGACAGATCGGACCCTTGACTGAAATTTTTGACACTTTTGGGGTTACCAGTGACATTACTGCAGTAATCAGTACTATACATATGCACTTTTACTGTAAAAATGACACTGGCAGTGAAGGGGTTAACTTTTTTTGAGAGGGAGGGGTTAAGTGTGTCCCTAGGGGCGTGATTCTAACTGTGATTGGATGTGGCTTGATGTGTAAGAACAGAGATCAACGGTCCTACATAGTAGAACCGTATGATCTCCATTCTTACACAGGGAAGAATGACAGGCGGCTTTGTTTACATTAGCCGCCTGCCTTTCTTCCGGTGTAACGGACGATCGTGAGTGCCCGGCGGACATCGGGTCCCCCTAGAGCCTCACAGGCTAGCGATGTAGCCCTACGTCGCTTTGCCTGTGAGGGGCTGACCGCCGCAGTAAATAGTCGTGCAGTGGTCGGCAAGTGGTTAAATAAAAAGTAATGCACTTACAGTTAAGCAATGCAATAAACCGCTCGTCTTCCGTGTGGTGGACGCTGCTCTCACGGCTTGCGTTCCAACTACCGGAAATGACGTCGGATGGCAACGGCTTGATGCATTTCACCCCTTCTACTGGGTGTCTTCTGAAGCTCTGAAGCTAGTGGTGTGTGCACAAAGACTTTGGGTGGAACTGTTCTTAGCACATTTATGAACTTTTTAGCACCGAGCACTTTGGATCTTATTGCATAAGATCCCTGCGGGACAATTATTAATTTTATTCATCGTCACTATTATATTATATTGTTTATTATCACTTGGCACATGATATGTATATGTACTGTATATGATAATTGTTGGCACTTGGCACTTAATTGTATACTTATTATTAACTATTTTATTTATATTTGGCACTTTACGCAGAGAGAGTTTTTGCACAATTATATGATTGCACTTTATATATTTATTTATGATTGTAGTATTTACATCATTTTTGGTCACAGAAATTAGATACCTATTTGGGTGAATGCAAATTCCCCAACAATAGAGTCATATATTTTTATATTTTTATAGAACACTATTTGGCACATGATATGTATATGTACTGTATATGATAATTGTTGGCACTTGGCACTTAATTGTATACTTATTAACTATTTTATTTATATTTGGCACTTTATGCAGAGAGAGTTTTTGCACAATTATATGATTGCACTTTATATATTTATTTATGATTGTAGTATTTACATAATTTTTGGTCACAGAAATTAGATACCTATTTGGGTGAATGCAAATTCCCCAACAATAGAGTCATATATTTTTATATTTTTATAGAACACTATTTTTAAAGCACATTTTATTTTGAGCAGCGCTGACACATATATACAAATATATCAGAAAGGAATTGCCTTTTCCTCAGCTCATTTCCATACAGTTAGTTCTTTATATGATTATGTTGTGCAGTATATAATCCTGAGCGCAGGTACTCATACACACTCTGGTCTCCTCTACCGCCTTGGGATCTGAACTTGGTGCTTTCAGTTCTCCAGAAGCCTTCCTTTGAAAGTTTTCAGGAGATTTCCCTGCTTACGCTGTCACAGAAGGTGGCCTTTTTGGTGACTATCACGTCTGCTCGCAGGGTATCGGAGCTGGCGGTGTTATCTTGTCATACCCCCTATTGGTGGTACACAAAGATAAGGTTGTTCTTCACCCACGTCCGTCATTCCTTCCTACGGTGGTATCTGACGTCCATTTAAATTAAGACATTGTGTTGCCTTGGATGTGGTTCGGGCGATTCGGGTGTATTTAGCAGCTATGGAGTCTTTTCGGATGTCAGACTCACTGTTTGTGATCACGGATTAGCCAAGTAAAGGGCTGTCTGCTTCTTCTGTGACCATTTCCAGATGGATTAGACAGACTCAGGCCTATTCTATCAGGGGTCAGGTTCCTCCTTTCCCTGTAACGACGCACTCTACTTGGGTGCTTAGTGCTTTATGGGCCTTCCGTCATCAGGCGTCAGTGTCGCAGGTTTGCAAGGTGGCCGCTTGGTCGTCGGCTAAATTCTACAAAGTGGATGTGTTCGCATCTGCGGATGCTTTCTTTGGCCGCAAAGTTTTGCAGGCTGCTGTTTAGAGGGTCTGTTCCCTCTTTGGGGATGTATTGATCAGGTTGGGCTGCAGTTGTTTTTTGGTGAGCTCCTTTTTACCTGGTTGGCTATTGTGTTTAGCCCTGGGATCTTTTGTTGTCCTACTCCTCATGTTTGTCACTGCTTGGGGATGTCCCTGTGGTTCTGAAAACCCAAATCAGTGTAAATATTTTAGTTTGTGTGAAAGTTATAGAGTCTACAAATGATGGTGTATATATTTGAAAATTTAACAATCCTGATGTACTGACTGTCTATCTAATTTCTTAAGGCCCTAAAATGCCTTTAGTAAGATGCATGGTGTGTTTTTTGAAGTCTTAATTTTTTTTTTGCAATTTTTGGAAAATAAAGAATTTAAGTATTTTTTTTTTTTTTACAAAGTTGTAATTTTAACAACTTAATTTTTTTTTTTACAAAATTGTAATTTTAACAACTTTAATTTTTAAGTTATGTCTCACACACAGCATATGCAAACTTAGAATTACACCCCAAAACACATTCTGCTATGCCTCCCATGTATAGAGATACCCAATGTATAAGACTTTTTCACAGCCTAGCCACATAGAGGGGCCCAAAAACCAAGAAGCACTTTTGGGCTTTCAAGGAGTATAAATTACACGTAAATTATGCATCCAATTTCCTGACTACCTATCACATTTTTGGAGGCCCTGGAGCACCAGGACAGTGGAAATACCCACAAAATGACCCCATTTTGATAAGCAAACACTTTGCACCAAGGTATTTTCTAAGTAGCATAATGAGTCCTTTGAAAATGTTTTTGGAAAATGCATGAAAGAAAATTAAAATGTATATTTTTTACACAAAGTTCAAATAATATATTTCTAACACACATCATAGGCATACCTAAAATTACACTCTAAAACACATTTTGCTTCTCCTCCCAATTATGGGAAAACCACCTGAGAGACTTTTTCACAGCTTAGCTACATAGAGGGGCCTGAAATTTAGTTTTTGGAGCCCCTGGAGCACCAGAACAGTGAAAACACCCATAAAATGACCACATTTTAGAAAGCAAACACCCCAAGGTATTTTCTAAGAGACATGGGGAGTCTTTTGAAGACTTTTTTTTTTTTAAATTCGGAATGAAAATAAATTTATATATAGGAGTGATGCTGTGAGCTACTATGCCTTTAAACTGCAGCCTGCACTAATCACTCCCCGATCAGTGAGTATGAAAAGTCAAAAGTAATCATTAAAAGTGCTGAGCACTAAGTAACAAACTAATTACATTATCCAGTGATGTATACATACATTCATTCATAGAATATAACAACATACATGATTGATCATCATAAGCAAAAACAAACAGTGATATACAGTATCAATGAAAACAGGTGGTAAATAATTATAAAAAATTTGATAAAAAGGTGATAAACAATCCCAATCCCCAGTGCTATGAAAATAAGTGAGACAATATAACGGCTTGTCAGATGTGTCACCTGTCTTGTGACCCCCCCCCCCCCCCTAATGGGTTGGTTCTCACCACGCTGAGTGTGACCTTGTAACTAAGCTTGGTCTAAAGGAGCTGGTATATCCTCACAGGGTGGTGGTGGATTGTCTCCTTTTTCCCCCCTTTCAATCCGGGCTCCCAATACTAGATATATAGCTCCAGCAGCTCTCTCACATATGGGGAAAAACATAAATCCATGGTGCAAATAACGTATGGTAAAATCAGCTTTATTAAAAAAACTTAGGTATCACTCACATATAGTTAGTGCTTGTGCGCACCAATCTATCCAAGCAGGGAATATATTTAGTATATGTGCATATAATGACGGATGGCCGAGCGCAGACCCGTTGCAGTGGGATCTCATTCAGTGTATCTGCCACTGTGGAGTACTCCGATCACCGACACTTGCTTGGCCCCTCCCCCTTATTTTTGCTTATAATGATCAATCATGTATGTTGTTATATTCTATGAATTAATTTATTTATACATCACTGGATAATTTAATTTGTTTATTACCTACTGTGCAGAACTTTTAATGATTAAATTTGAAAATAAATGTAATTGTTTTACACAAAATGTTATATTTATTAAGATAATTCTCACATACGGCTCGGGCATACTTAGAATTCCAACCCAAAACACTTTATGTTACTTTTACTACATGCGTGAGACTTTTTCACTGTCTGTACTGATTATGTAAATACAAACAACAAAACAACAATTCTCCTGCGTTCGGGTGGTGTGTAATGTAGGATAAGTACTTTTATATATGGTCTTGATATGCACCGCTCATGGTCTTGCTGCCCCTTCTGGACCAAGGGTATCCAAAGTACACTAAAATACAACAACAAAAGAAGGGCGCACCGACCTTGTGCATTACCACTAAAAAAGGTTTATTAAGATCCAAAGACAACACATATTGTACTCACAAACGAGTGATGATAAAACACATAAAACCACAATGGAACCAGTCATCTCCAAAGTATCCAGGGAACCCCTGTACTGGATGACGTGACAATGTCAGCAACTGTATGGCTGAGCTGATGCGTTTAGAGGGAGGACCCTCTTCCTCAGAGCAAAAACATGCTACTGACAGTAGCAATACCTTCTCTGGGTATTTGCTGAAGAATTCACACAGGAGTCTAGGGGAATGTACATTACTTGCTGGCCAGTGTTGCAGGTAACGAGTTACAATGTAATGTGTTACGTTAACCACTTACCGCATAGTAACGTACCGATACGTCGGTACACTTTGCGGGTTTATACCGGGATGATGCCTCTAGTTAGAGGCACCATCCCGGTACCGTGGTTTGAAGCCGACGGTCGGCTTTCCGTCGGTAACGACCGATGCGGCTCGGGAGCCGCTCGATCGTTACCCGGGGGGGCGGGAGGGGACATCCCCCCCCTCCCGCCGCCTTCCGTGGCTTTGCCCGGGGCTCCCGTCCCTACCCGGCTTGCCTCTGACTACTTCTCTGCCTGCACCGACCCCAGCCTGTTATTTGACCATTCTCCAGTCTCTCCACTTGTACCTGATCTGACCTCTCTGTGTATGACCCGGCTTGTCTGACTCTGCTTACCTTCCAGTATTCCCCAAGGCTCCCTAGTTGCTGCATTGGTCCAACTACTCCCAGGACACCTGCCTCCTTTTGGAACTCTATGCTACCAGCAGTCATGCAGCCTGCACGTCCACCGCTACTCGTGCCACTCTGCACTCTGCGCCGCCTCAGGGGCTCAGAGATGTAAGAGAGGTCTTTCTCCGCACATTATTCAGGCTCTACCTGCCATGTCTGAGCCTGAGCGAGGAACCTCTCCCCTGGATAAATTATGCCAACACCTGGCCGGCCTCACACAGGCCGTCGAGAACCTGCAGGAAGGTTATACACGGTTGGAGGAACGTGTTCAGACGCTGTCAACACCAACCACATCTTCTAATGCTGTGTCCTCACCTTCTGCTGGGAACTCTGCACCATCCACAGTTGTGATGCTCCCACCGGAACCCAGAGTACCTACCTACCCCCGAAAGATTCTCGGATGATCGCAGCAAGTTCAGGGCTTTCTGCACCGATTGCGAACTTTATTTTGCCTTACAGCCCCGCACCTTCTCTTTGGAGACCACGAAAATTGGGTTTGTCATCTCCCTGCTGCTGGGGGAACCCCAAACATGGGCTCATCATCTTCTGGAACAGAAAGCCTCTTCACTGGACACCCTGTCTTCTTTATTCAGCGACATGACCCAGATCTATGAAGACCCTCAGCGAACTACCACTGCAGAAGCCGCACTCCATTCCCTCCAGCAAGGCCGCAGAGTGGTCGAGGAATATGTTTCCGATTTCAGGCGTTGGAGTACAGGCACAAATTGGAATGATGCGGCACTCCGCTACCAGTTCCGCATGGGCCTTTCAGAAGCCCTAAAGGATGAGCTAGCCTGAGTTGGGGTCCCACACTTGCTGGACGATCTCATAAAGTTATCCATCCAGATTGATCGGAGATTGATTGAGAGAATGCAGAGCGGAGAGATCTGCCGGACTATATCGCCCTGTGTGGATGTTGCCTCGAGTAGCTAACTCACCAGCCCTGGCTTCTTTTGAACCCTCAGCACCTGCTCTGGATGTGCCTGAACACATGCAGCTTGGCCTCCTCCGTCCTTCACTTACCAACGAGGAACGACAATGCAGGCGCCAGAACAATCTGTGCCTTTACTGCGGGGAACCAGGCCACTATGTGAGAAATTGCCCAGCCAAACTCCGTAAGTGCTTGTCTATCTCTTCTCCCAAGTCTCCAGCCCTGACAAATGGTTCTTCTCACCTGGTTCTCTCTGTTCTGTTACAGCTTCCAGGAGGAACTTTTCAAGTGCCAGCTATAATTGATTCTGGGGCCTGCAGCTGCTTCATAGGCTTATCCTTTGCCGCTGTACACCGGATACCCTTACAGTCCAAGGCCCGGAAGCTTTCAGTTCATATGGCAGATGGATCTACCATCAAATCTGGACTTGTTTCTCAAGACACCACCACTTTACCTGTCACCACCACTTCCAACCACCAGGAACTTTTACATTTGGATGTCATAGCCTCACCTTTGTTCCCAATTATCCTTGGCATGCCTTGGCTGCAGGCACACAACCCTCACATTTATTGGGTCACACGGGAGATCCAGTTCAAATCACCCTACTGCAAACAACATTGCATACCAGGACCACCATGTTCCCCATCAGCCTTGTTATATATGGACGCTGACCCTGAGGTTTGCAAATCTGTCCCTACCATGTACCTGGACTTTTCAGATGTTTTCAGTAAAAAAGGAGCAGAAACTCTCCCTCCTCATAGATCCTATGATTGCCCCATTGAACTGCTCCCAGGGGCCAAGGTGCCTTTCGGACGAATCTTCCCCTTATCTGAACTGGAACTCGTAGCTCTCAAGGACTACATTGACGAAAGCCTGAAGAAAGGGTTCATTCGCCCATCAACCTCTCCAGCTGGAGCAGGCATCTTTTTTGTGGAAAAAAAGGATCATTCCCACCGACCTTGTGTCGACTATCGTGAGCTTAACAAAGTAACGGTCAAGAACAGGTACCCCCTACCTTTGGTACCCAAACTTTTTCAAAGACACAGGTCAGCCAAAATCTTTACAAAACTGGATCTCCGAGGGGCATACAATCTGGTCTGCATACAAGCTGGGGATGAGTGGAAGATGGCATTTCGTACCCGATTCAGGCATTTTGAGTACCTGGTGATGCCTTTTGGCCTATGTAATGCCCCTGTCACATTCCAGCATTTTGTCAATGACATTTTTAGGGACTTTCTGGATCTCTTTATCATCATCTACCTGGACGATATTTTGATCTTTTCCCCTTCTTTAGAAATCCACCAAGGACACGTAAGAAAGGTGCTGACCCACCTTCGTCAACATGGCCTATACGCCAAACCAGAGAAATGAGAGTTTGAGCGCCAAAGTATCCGGTTCCTGGGATTAATAATCTCTACAGAGGGTATAAAGATAGATCCCCAAAAGGTCAAAGCTATTCTGGATTGGCCAGCTCCCACGGATAAGAAGGGAGTACACCGCTTTGCAAACTTCTACAGAAAATTCATAAAAGGGTTCTCTGCCATCATTTCTCCCATCACACAGTTGACCAAGCATAGCAACCGGTTTTCCTTGACTCCCGAAGCCCAATCGCTTTCGAGACTCTTAAGCAACTGTTCACATCTGCACCTATTCTAAAACATCCCGATCCAACCTTACCATACGTGTTGGAGGTTGACGCATCAGAATCGGCAGAATGAGCAGTACTCTCTCAACGCCGGGGGGGCCAAAGCCCTTTTGTACCCAGTTGCATTTTTTTCTCATAAACTTTCATCGGCAGAAAAGAATTACGACGTAGGGGACCATGAAACTTCTTGTAATAAAGGCTGCACTAGAGGAATTGAGATATCTCTTGGAAGGGGCAGCTCACCCCATACTCATTTTTACAGACCATAAAAATCTTGAGTACTTGAGGACAGCAAAACGTCTGAGACCACATCAAGCCCGGTGGGCATTGTTCTTTTCAAGATTTTCCTTCCACATAACCTTCAGGCTTGGATCAAAGAATACTAAACCTGACGCTCTTTCTTGCATGTTTGGTGAACCTGAGGAAATAGAGCTTCCTGACCCCATTCTTTCCTCTGGAAACTTTCTCTTATTGCAAGAGGACATCTTCTCCCAAATCAGGCAAGCTTCGGTAGGAGTCTCCGCTTCTTCCGAAAACACCCTTGCAAGTATGGCATGGACTTTTATGGCATCAAGACAAAATCTTTGTCCCAGAAGAAGTACGTGTCCCTGTCTTAAGCTTATGCCACGACCATGCATTAGCAGGTCACTTCGGAGCCAGTAAGACAATTGAGCTGGTCCAGCATACCTTCTGGTGGCCTCATCTAGATAAGGTCTGCAGAAAGTATGTGGAGACATGCACCACATGTCCCCGAAACAAGGGTTACAGGACCAAAGCATGGGGTCTGCTTCAACCACTGCCAATCCCGGACAGACCATGGAGAATGATCTCAATGGATTTCATCGTGGAACTCCCTCCTTCAGAAGGGTACACAACCATCTATGTAGTTGTTGATCAGCTGTCAAAAATGGCACATTTTCTTCCTATGAAAGGCACACCATCTGCTCTAGAGACAACACGGATGTTTATCAAGGAAATAGTGAGGCTCCATGGAATCCCAGCTAACATTTTATCCGATCGAGGGGTTCAATTCACCTCAAGGTTTTGGAAAGCCCTCTCAAGAACCCTGGAAATTGAACTATCCTTCTCTTCGGCCTATCACCCCCAAACTAACGGTCAGACGGAAAGGACCAACCAAACCCTAGAGCAATACCTGCGCTGCTTTTCTTCCTTTTCGCAAGATGACTGAATATCATTACTTCCTCTAGCTGAATTTGCCTACAACAATTCCAACCACTCTGCTACCAAACAATCCCCATTCTTTGCCAACTACGGCTTCCACAAATAATTAAATAATGCTTCCTGTTACCTGTGTTGTTCCTGAAATCTTGACCCGGCCTGCCGCTGACTACTCCAGTTCTCTGCCTGCACCGACCCCAGCCTGTTCTTTGACCATTCTCCAGTCTGTCCACTTGTACCTGATCTGACCTCTCTGTGTATGACCCGGCTTGTCTGACTCTGCTTACCTTCCAGTATTCCCCGAGGCTCCCTAGTTGCTGCATTGGTCCAACTACTCCCAGGACACCTGCTCCTTCTGGAACTCTACGCTACCAGCAGTCCTGCAGGCTGCACATCCACTGGCACTCGTGCGCCTCTGCACTCTGCGCCTCCTGCTTACTCTGTCAGGGGCTCTGAGTCAGAGGTGTAAGTGAGGCCTTCCTCCGCACATTCAGGCTCTACCTACCAGGTACGTGACAGAAGTTAGCAAATCCCACAAATCTTTGAATGCCCTTTTTATCGGTGGGAGCTGGCCATTTCAGGATAGCGGACACCTTTTGTGCAGCCATGGCCACTCCGTCTATGGAAATTATTAAGCTCAGGAATTGAATGGATGTTTTTTCAAAATCGTATTTCTCTGCTTTTGCGTAAAGTCAGTGTTTCCTTAATGTGGACAGAACCTTTCTAATGTGGACTCTGTGTAGCTCTGAGGTGGCAGAGAAAATGAGAATGTCGTCTAAGAAAATGATCATGAAGTTATCCAGGCATTTTCTAAAAATGTTGTTTACAAAATGCTGGAAGGTGGCTGGGGCTTTACACAATCCAAAAAGCATAACAAGATATTCAAAGTGCCCAAAGCGAGTTCAAAAGGCTGTCTTCCACTCATTTCCCTCAGGAATGTGCACAAGATTATAAGTGCCCCGTAAGTCCAGTTTGGTAAAGATCTGGGAATCACAAAACCTCTGGAAGAGCTCAGGAATGAGAGGGAGAGAATAGTGGTTCCTAATAGTAATTTTGTTGAGCTCCCTATAATCCACACATGGCCTTTGAGTATGGTCTGTCTTTTGTACAAAAAAGATCCCGGCACCAGCTGGAGAGGATGAAGGACGAATGAACCCCTTTTCTAGGTTCTTATCAATATATTGACATAAAGCCTCAATTTCAGTCTCTGAAAGTGGAAATATTCGTCCAAAGGGAATTTCTGCACCCGGTAACAATTTGATTGGACAATCATAAGGGCAATGAGGTGGTAATGCGTACACATTCTTTTTATCAAAGATGTCCAGGAAATTGTGCTAAACTGCAGGAGCGTCCTGGCTGGCGTTGGAAGTCGGTTGGACGGTGAGGCAGCTTTCAGGTGACTATGGGTTCAGGACTCAAGACAGTAGGTTGATGTGTAGAGGATTTCCCATTTAAATCAGTCAATCTGTGGATTGTGGGTTCCCATAGCCACAGGATTCCCAGGATCACAGGGAACATTGGTGAACAGAGAACATCAAATTGAGGAAACTCTTGAAGGCCGGATTCAGTCGAGGTAAGTATGGGTAGAGTCTCTTGAGTAACAGGCCCAGATCTGGGGATGGTGCCATCAGCCAAGTGGACTTTAAGTCTCGGCTTCTTAGTTTGGAGGGGAATACAACATTTTCTTGCTAGGGAAATGTCTATGAAGCAACTACACGCCCCAGAATCAACTATTGCTTGCAGTCTGACTTCCCCTTCCCCCACCTGTAACGAGACATAAAGAATGAGATGAGTCAGGGAAGATCAAGAAACTTGGAAGTATGTAGGGCTGCGAGGAGAGGACTTACTGGGTCTCACAGGGCAATTGCACAGGAAATGTCCGCTTTCTTTACAGTAAAGACAGAAGTTGGCCTGTCGGCGGCAAAGTCTTTCATCTGGGGTTAAAGCGGAGCGGACCAAGCCAAGCTGCATATGCTCTCCTTCAGAAGCTGTTGCAGTAGAGGATGCAGGCATAGGTGCAGGGGCAAGTGGAGCCTTTGGTAGCATCCATGATGGTCAAAAGGATTGTAAACGTTCTGACCGCCTCTCCCGCATGTGTCTGTCGAGTTGGATTACCAGCTGAATGAGCCCCTCTAGAGTATCGGGGGCCTGTACTCATGCCAACTCATCCTTGAGAGCTTCAGAAAGTCCCAGCCGATATTGGTATCTGAGGGCAGCCTCATTCCACCCTGTATCTACAGACCATCTGCGAAAGTCTACTATATAGTCCTCTGCAGGGCGCCGCCCTTTTCTGCAAGATAAGAAGGGCAGATTCAGCAGTGGCCATGCGTTGCGGATCGTCATATAGCAAGGACATGGCCTCAAAGAACGCATCCACTGAGATGATAACATGACCCCTCCTTCTCCAGCAGGTGATGGGCCTAAGACTGAGGTTCATTGGACAATGGAGAGATGATGAGCCCCACTTAAAAAGTCTCTAGAGAAAAAGTTACTGGTTGAAGGGCCAGGTAATGCAAGCAAGCATTCTTGAACGTTCTGAGCTTCCTTCAATCTCCCGAGAAATGTTCCCGAGTAGGTACCCTTGGTTCAGGAGGTGGGACCACCACAGTAGGAGCAGGAGCTGAGTGTTCTTGGGCAGGTGATTGACTGATGTCTTTTTTCAACCTCACAAACTATGTAACTATAGGGGTATTCAATGTACGGTTAACAGCAAACACACACACACACATCATAGGTTGAACTGGATGGACTGATGTCTTTTTACAACCTCACAAACTATGTAACTATGTAAGGTGAGGTGGATATAGCGACTGCAGCAGGGGGACTAGGAGTTGCCATAGCAGAGGACATCGTCATGTTCTGCAAGCGACCTTCCAATTGGAAAAATGTATCCTGAAGACCTGCTTGAGTAAGAGCTGCGACTTGCTGGCAAAAAGCTTTGAGTGGGGAAGCACCTCCATCAGCCTCTGACATACTGGCTGGATGATACTGTCATGTACCTGGTCGGAGGCTGAAGTGCTGAGAGGGCTTCCCTTGCAGCTAAGTGTAGAGTGCCCCTGAAGGTGGTAACAGGGAGTGCTATGCTCAGACAAGCTGGGGTTGCCAGCTGCTACAGGCTGAGGTGATGCAGAGATGACCACTGGATGGCAGCTGACGAACAGGATGCACTGCTGGGCAGGAGTCCCTCAGGAGTACCGGGTGAGACTTGGCAGCAGGGAGAGCCAGGAGCAAAGTCAGGAGCCAGGCCAGATGTCATGCACGGAAGGTCAGCCAGAAGTAAGCAGCAAGCAGGGTCAGGGGTCAGCCAGGGTTATACACTGGTAATCAGGCATTAGTGGAATCAGAAGAGCAAGCCAGAGGTCAAGCATGGAGCAGCGGGCAGAAGTGGGGTCATAGGAACAAGCCAAGGGTTAGAGCCGGGAATGGAGACAAGACAGGTCAAAGGCAAGCTGGGTCGGTAACAGGAAATCCAATTATATCAAGAACAGGAACACACGGGGGGAAACTGAAGATCATCCAGCAACTAGTGGCTCATGCTGCTGGCTTTAAATAGGCAACTAGGCGCCAGCATCTGTCACGCATTGCGTGCGCTTTGGCTTACGCACACTGGCGCATGGATCTTCGTGGCCATTCTTGCCCGAATGCACATGCGCATTAACATTGGCGAATTTCTAAGTGCCAATCTTCGGTTTTGCAAAGGAAGTGTTCTCTGACAAGCAATCATTTTAATTGTCATGAATGGCTTTCTTTCATGACAGCTTGCCTAGTATTGTGATTGCTGTCATTGGCTATAGCTATCATATAGTACAGGGTCACTGTGAATGGTCCTGTACTGTTTGATCACAATAGTAAGCAAATAAGAAAGCCATTCTTTACAGTTGTGTTTACATGTTATCATGTGATTGCTGTGATTGGTCACAATGATCGCATGATACCTAGGTCGATCACCGTGATTGGTCACAAAGATCACATGATATCTAGGTCGATCAAAGCTGCCCTTTACCGAGCACTGTGATCCACTGTGTCCACCGGATGCAGCGTTCACAGTATCGCGCCGCTGTGCTTCCCAGGGGAAATGCACAAGGCACGCGATTAGGACATCATATGACATCCTCCCAGATCTGGAGAGCAACCGCCCAGCAGTATTATTATTATAGGCCTGAGCAGGAAGCAGTAAAGAAGTGCATAGAGTTTAAGTGTCAGGATGAAGTAAAGCACAGAGTTCAGAGATCAGGATAAAAAAGCACAGAGTTCAGGAGTAAGGATTAAAGTGTTTGTTACCCCAACATTTCATATTCCTGGTATGTGCGCTGCAATACCATGTACTTGTATTAAAAATGATCCTGTTAAACTTGTTTTGCTTCCTTTGTGTGATATCCCTGGTGTTCCTGCAGGTCCCTCTGCTTTCCTAATAAAAACTGACCTCGCTAAGCAGGAGAGCACATCGTGGTCAGTTCTCTAGCTATGCTGGGGACTTAGCCAGTTCTCCTCCTCCTGAGCATCCTTTCACTGGGAAGCTCAGTGTACTGTTTCTTCTCTTCCCCCAGCTCGTGTGCAGCTGAGAACAGAGGGAACAGGGGGAATATGATGACTTATAAAATAGGGGAAAAGGTATTTATGATGTTTTTTTTATATTTATACATTTATATTTATTGCCTTTCATTTCTATTTTAAACTGAATGGATTGTTTTACAAGATGATCGTTTACAATCACTTTAAGCTCGTGTGCAGCTGAGAACAGAGGGAACAGGGGGAATGTGATCACTTATTAAATAAGGGTATTTATGTTGTTTTTTTTATATTTATTGCCTTTCATTTCAATTTAAACTGAATGAATTGTTTTACAAGATGATCGTTTACAATCACTTTAAGTAACATAGATAGTTCAGGGGTCTGAATTAGGTAACACAGAGTTTAAAGGTCAGGACTAGGTGTTCACATATCAGGTCAGCATTTACTCATAGATTGCAGTTTGTCACAACATCGTCCCTACTTGTTGGGCAGTCACAGTGTAAAGTTTGCAGTGTGCAGGTTCCAACTCACACTGAAAACACCAATCCAAAATGGCACAACTGGAGCCGTCTGCATGTGCATGGTGGCAAGTCTTTACTGCTGGCAGGAGCAGAGACACGGGGAATAGAAGAAGCTAAAGAGACAGCCAGCCATGCCACCAGAGGGATAAGTACTTGTTTTTATACGAGTATGTGTTACATACAGAGTTGTATAAAGTACTCGAAACCCATACTTGAGTAAAAGTACAAGTGCTCGATCAAAAAGTGACTTGAGTAGAAGTGGAAGTGCTCGATCAAAAAGTGACTTGAGTAGAAGTATTAAAGTATTCAACATTTTTTGTACTCAAGTATTGCAAGTAGTTTTTTTAAAAATGTTGCTACTCAAGTACTGAAATTAAAGTACCAGTAGTTTTGAAAAAAAAAATTGCTACTCAAGTACTGAAAGTAAAAGTACAAGTACTGTGTTATGTAGTTATTAAAGAAAGAAGTCAAAAGTTTGAACATCATATTGTTTTTAATTATTTCAAATGCAGCTTTTATTTATACATACAGTAGCATTTATTTTCGTATGCGCTGATAATACACATGTTTTGAGCTTCATGAAACCTGCCATCTACTGTTCTGGCAGTGGTCATTTTTATAATAGTAACGAGTAACTATGCAGCACAAAAAAAAATATCGGAGTAGAAGTATTGAAATCATCGAAAAAATGTAGTGAAGTAAAAGTGGAAGTAGGAGAAAAAAATTTGACTCCAGGAAAGTACAGATACCGCCTTTCGGTACTTAAGTACAGTAGTGAAGTAGTTCTACTTAGGTACTATACATCTCTGCATGGTGGCATGGATAGCTGTGCATGTTCAATGTGCTCTAGTGGTGCCACTTTTTAATTGCTTGAGAAGTTTGACAGGTTGGAGCCTATGCACTGAAATTGTTATACTACTGGACTCCTAGTTATGCCTATTTCCTGAGGACAGACCCCCCACAATGGGGATTGTCCCCAAAAAGGGGTACAAATGATAACCTTACTTATAGAGAACATGTAATGATTCTGAAAAGACTAATAACAAATTATGTAGTGCAGTGCTACCCTCACTGAATTTAATTCACAGAAAAAGATTTTGATAATTACATGCTATAAAAATAATAGTGAAAAAGCTGTAAATATTACTAGCAAAACGGCACTGTGTAAAAACTAAAGCAAATGAATAATAAATCCAACACATGTTTTAATGTGTAAAACACAAGTTTTGAACTGCCAGTGCAGGGGTAAGAATTTTAGCAAATAGTTTACAGAGGAATGTTTATTTTATTGTGTTCAATGTGATAAACCAACAGAAAGCCAGGTCTCTAAATTCAATTTGTATAAGACAATCTGGATACCGTAGTACAGGTCCTTCCTGTCCTCGGATCTGACGTTGCATGGATCCTCCCCATGCATATCCCCATGCAATATTTAATACATTTAATGGTATCAGTTAGGGTGAGTTCACCCTACAGAGCTAAATAGCGATGCAGCGGAGTTTTAAAGAGACAATGGGGTTGATTTACTAAAACTGAAGAGTGAAAAATCTGGTGCAGAGCGGCATAGAAACCAATCGGTCTCCAGGTTTTGTATTGATTTGAAATGTGGTTTATTTTGGTTTGGTACAGAAGACACAGTCACACTTAATTTGATTTTTAAACAGCAGCTCAACACATTTTAATATTTATTCAATTTTTTTTTTTTGTGGCAAACACACAACGCATAGTTGCCTATGTTCCAGTTTAAGCTTGTGCCATGACCTCTGCTCAAGGTTTCCTGTTTCATGGTGGCTCTTTTCCCTTGCAGCATCCTATGGAGCCACCCTTGCATGCTGAGCCTAGAGTTTTGTCTCCCTGCACTGTTTGCATCAATAGAAACACACAGTTCTATAGCCTAGAATGGCAAGGTACGCCGCTGCTCCTCCCCCATCCCTTCTCCAAGCTAACAGACAGGTTCAAGACTGCACTGTCTGCTGTTAATGCTTTCCTCTGAAGATCGTAAGTTCAGGGAAGCATCATTGAGAAAGCAGGAGCCAGCAGCATTTAAAAGTTGGAAACCACAAATGCTGGCATAAGATTTATAACAAGTAGTTTACTGAGGAATGTATATTTTTTTGTGTCCAATGTATTCAACATAAATAGGCTGAGGGTTAATACTACGTTAAAGGAAAAGTGTGGGATAGCAAAAGTAAAAAAAAAAACAAACATGCATACTCACCTATATGGCTACAGCCTCAGTCCAATGCTGTAGCTGTCCCCTGCTGGCTCTAATACCGAGAACTGAGTGATCACATGACCGATGAGATCCTGAGCCAGCTGCCGATCAGGCATCTTGGTGGTTTCAGAGATTTTCGGGATCCTTGCAGACCCTGGACTGGCTCTGCGACGCCAGGTGACAGTGACCTTTAGCCCACTGTCAGCGGAATCTGGGTCACAGGAGTGCAGAAATAAGTGCACACTTGTGACCCAATAGAGCGGTATGGCCAAAAAAGCTTTACCCATATCTCTCTTTTAAGGGTGGCATAAAATATTTGGAAAAAAGCCTTATTTAAACTGGCTAAATACATCTTCAAAATAGATTTTGCCAGATTGCACATGGGCTGCATATTTGTTGCTCCCCTATTGTGAGGAGACTAAGTAAAAGCTTTAATTGGTGATATTTAATGAGTTTAGGATAATATCCTTCTGTTTAGTTAGATCACGGTTCTTTTCTAATGGCAGTGCTTGTCATCATCACAGCACCTCTGGGCCTTCACAACTTTTTTACAGGTTAATGCATAAAACTGTGCAACATGTCCAGTGAAAAGAGCTTTTCAGTTGTGGAAAAGGAGCAACATTTTTTAGCTAATGCAGAGATTTTGCAACGTATTAGAACATCTCAGCAAGCAAAATAAGGGCTCTTTCACACGGGCGTTCCTTTTTTTTTTTCCCGATCAGGTCCTTTTTTTTTTTTTTTTGTAACGGACACGGATGACACTTGTGTCATCCGGTCCGTATGTCCGTTTTTCATCCCATCCGTTTGCGGATGAAAAACTGACATAATGCATGTCTATGTAAATACGGATGTCTGCGGATGACACCACTGACATCCGTTTTTGCTTCAGTTCCGTTTTTTGAAAGGAAGAAAAAATAGGGTTCTCCTCCGTTCAAAAAAACTGAACTGAACTGAACTGACAAAAAAGGGATGTCAGAGGATGATCATCCGATGACATCCGTATTTACATAGAGATACATTATGTCCGTTTTTCATCCGCAAACGGATGGGATGAAAAACGGACATACGGAACGCCCGTGTGAAAGAGCCCTAATTCATCTACTGCTTGTCTGTAAAGGTATTGCTTGCCAAGATGCTTTGAATTTAACTTATGAGTTGCTGTAACCACTTCAATACAGGGCACTTTCACCCCCTTCCTGCCCAGACCATTTTTCAGCTTTCAGCGCTCTCACACTTTGAATGATAATTCCTCAGTAATGCAACGCTGTATCCAATCACATTTTTTATAAATTTTTTTGCACACTTTTGGGGGTATTTAATCACCACTTGGTTTTTTTATTTTTTGCGATATAAGTGAAAAAAGAGCAAACATTTTGGAAAAAAAAAAAAAAGATTTGTTTTAGTTTCTATTATAAAATTTTGCAAATAAGTAATTTTTTTCATAAATTTGGGCCAAAATTTATACTGCTACATATCTTTGGTAAAAATAACCCAAATTGGTGGATATTTTTTAGTCTGTGTGAAAGTTATAGAGTCTACAAGCTATGGTGCTTTTTATCTTAACCACTTCAATACAATGTCCTTTTACCCCCTTCCTGCCCAGGCCAATTTTCAGCTTTCAGTGCTGTCACACTTTGAATGACAACTGCGCGGTCATGCTACACTGTAACCATATGAAATTTTTATAAATTTTTTCACACAAATAGAGCTTTCTTTTTGTAGTATTTAATCACCGCTGGGTTTTTATTTCTTACAAAAAAAAAAAGAAAAACAACAGAAAATTTTGAAAAAAAAAAAGTTTTTCTTATTTTATGTGAGTAAATTTTTAAAATGAGTAATTTTTCTCCTTCACTTATGTGCGCTGCTGAGGCTGCACTGCTGGGCAATGATAGCCTGTACTGATGAGGTGGCACTGATGAGGTGGCACTTATGGGCACTGATGAGGAGGTACTAATATGCCGCACTGATGAGCACTGATAGGCGGCACTGATGGGCACTGAAAGGCGGCACTGATGGGCACTGGGAGGTGGCACTGATGGGTACTGATAGGCGACACTGATGGGCAGCACTGACAGGCAGCATTGATGAGCACTGACGGGCGGGACTGATGGACACTGATGGGCAGCACAGATGAGCAGGCATTGATGGGCACTGACTGGCAGTCCTATGGGCACTGGTGGTGGGCACTGATGGGCATTGGATGGGGGGACTTATGGGCACTTTTTTTTTAACTGCACAGTAACCAGGGCACTGGTGATCAGTGCCCCAATTACCTGTCCTATGCTCCCCTTTCAGGAGAAGCCGCTGATCAGCTCTCCTCGCCACACACTCTGACAGTGTGAGGCGAGGAGAGCCGATAAACGTCACTTCCTCATTTACATGTGACACAGCCGATCACATGGGTAAAGACGCCTGTCATTGGCTCTTTACCAAGATTGGGGTCGCGCTGTCCTAGAAACACGGTGTGGCCACGATCACCGCACTGCGCGCCCCCACGGGCGTGCAAGAGAGGCCGTTCTGGTGCGCCGTCATATGATGGCGTCCCAGAACAAGAACCGCACCGCTCTGCCGTTATTTGACGGTGGGCGAACGGCAAGTGGTTAATGCATAGAATGCATTAAGATAAAAAAACCTTCCTGACTTTACAACTCCTTTAAGCTGGCCATAGACATTAGATAATGATTATACATTGACATTAGATAATTGTACATTGACCTCCTTCAGGCTTCTATATGCAATAGGGTTGATATCACATGGGGTGTCTGTAACACGAAACATGATCTGGCATTGATGGAAAATTGGTCAAAGCAGTGAAAGGTGAAAAATTGTGAAAGGAGAGATTTAAAGAGTCTAATATGTGCAGTCTAAAAGAAAGGAGGAAAAATTAAACTTTTTAAAACATCAAGGGGGTGAATAAGGTTAAGGAAGCCAGAATTTTCAATATGAAGCCAAGATCAAGAACACAGGAACATGACCTCAAACTAGCAGGAGAGACGTTCAAAACTCTCAGAAATTGTTGTTTTATCGAAAGAGTACCTGATGCTTGGAATATACTTCCAGTAGAGGTAGGGAGTCAGTCAACACTAAGTGGATTTAATTATACTTGGAACAAAGATCTATATTCAAGCAACAAAGTAAAAAAAAAAAGGTTTTACTAGAGAAGTGGGGGTAAATCTCAAACAGCAGCACATACTGAAATAAATCCCCCCTTTTTGTTTTTTTCGAGTAGGGGTTGAACCCCTGTAAGATTTATAATTCTGAAATGTGTTGAGTTGCTGGATGTACAGTAATATCTCATGATTATGAAAGGTCACTTCAGTGTGTAGAGCACTGTGGCTCTGATGAGGCTGCTCTTTAAAAAAAAAAAACAGGGTACTATTAGTTTGAAATCCACAATTAACAAGTCTAATGAGAGCAAAGAGATTCTTGAAATTGCTATAAAATTACTGTTTTTAACTACTATCATCTTGTCTACTCCTCCCAATAACTTCCAGTTTGAGCTCTTGCAGGCTGTTTCGACCTATGCCAGTTTCCCTTGGACTTTACCAGTCTTCAAGCAATCGGCTGCTTTCGTATTATCTCTACTGAATTGGCCTGGGTCATTTGACTATACTAGAAGCCTGATCTGATTATTTATTTTAACTCATGTTTTTATGAATGTTTTCTCATGAATTTATGTATTCTAATAAAATTATTTATTTTAAATATTTCCTTTCTATACCAATAAAGATTTATCACTTTACACAACTATTGCACAGTACCACCCGGTGATGGTGTAATTGCAATATATTGTCCTCCAGTAACTAACCCAAATTAAATTCCTTTATATCAAGTATATGCAGGGGGGGGGGGGGGGAGTCAGAGCCCCTGGAATTTGAAAGTTGTATTACGTCACCTTATTGTGAATGATGATAAATCGATTTTTAGAATTTTCGATGATTGGTTTGGCGCTTTCATTAGGCAACCCATAAATTGATCATTGATCATTTTTCTTCGTTCAACTAGCAAAAAAATTAACCCTTCCTGCTATAGTACTGTATTATGACAGCGGGGAAGCTTTCCCTGCCGTAAAAATACAATAATCAGTGGTGCCAGCTATAGCTGGTGCCATTGATCATTCGGGAAAACTCAATAGGCTTGTGTACAACCAGTCTGCCCGTACATGGATCAAAATTCCACTGGTCCCTGCGGAACTGGATGAATTTTGATCCGTGTATGGCTAGCTTTAGCCATTCACTAACCTGATGAAAAAGTGCACATGCCTAGGACAGGCATGGCCCAGACTTAGAAACGCATTGCGACTTCTCCCCCTGGTGATGTCATCATGCTCACCCTGCGGACCACGCCACGCTCTAGCCCCATGTTGGTTTCCTCTTGGACGACATTCCTCCCCAATGCGTCCGCGGACCCTAACGGTTCTTCCAAAGGACATCTAGGGCTGACATCCGGTTTTCATCATACATGATGTGTCTGTTTTATCTTTACTCTATGTGAGTTGCCCTTTGTCTTATATTGCCAGTAAACCAGCATTACTGTATGCACTTAGAGGTGCTTTTTCCAGTAAACTTTTTAGAAAAATAACAAAGTGAAATGTCATCAAGTTCTATTAGTGTCAGTTCAGTGTGATGCAGTAGTTTGGGTTGCACCACACTGTGTTGAAAAAAAGTACTGCATACCAAACTTTATTTCAGTGCACACCACCACAGCGTGGTGGTGTGAAATGACTTGATAAGAAATAAGGCATTTTATCTTGTCTTGCAGTGGGACTGCTCTGGGCAAAGCTGCTTAGCACAGTCCCACTGCAAAGGGTGTGAACAAGCTATTAAAATACACGGTTTCCAAATTCAGTTAGCTATGGTTGTGTTCAAAGCTCAAGTCTGTCATGACCTGGAAGAAAACGAACTTTGTATACAGAAAATCATGCCTATTAAGTATTGTGTACTAAATGCATTGCTATGATGCTGGAAACAGAGAACTAATGTATTCTGTTTTAAATTAAAACTATGCTGACAGTGAAGGGTATAAAAGTAAGAGCCCCACAGATAATTGCAAGCTAATCAAGCTAATTAGGAAGAGGTCATAATTTAGCATTCACAGTTTTAGTATACCCAACTGCATCCACTGCAGTAATGTCACAATTATTTGGGCCCTCTACAAATTTGTCTCTTATTATAGTTTATCCTAACTACTTTTCTGTGACTAAAAAATATACTATGTAATATAGATTTGTTATTGTTATAAAGAAAATCACTGTTACTAAATGTAATTTAAGGACTTCTGTAAGTGCCGGTTCACATTTGTGCGATGCGGGAACGCTGCGAATATACAACGTGTTCCCGTATCGCATCCGCACCCCTGGCAGTTCACACTGCCATATGCGATACGTTGGGGGTGTCAATAGAAAGTTAACGACATCCCCCAGATCGGATCGCATATTGCAGTGCGATCTGAAAGTTTGCACAGAATCAGATCGCACTAGTGTGAACCACCATGCGATCTGATTCTGCTGCGGACCAAAAAAAGGGTCCTGTGCGTCTTTTAGTGCGATTGCGGTGCAAATTCAGCCATACAAACTGTATAGCTGAATTTGCACTGCACAGAGATCGCATGTAATTTTAGGAGCAGTGCGCACCGAATTACATGCGGTCTCTGTGATCGCACAAATGTGAACTGGCACTAAGGGTTTTTCCATCTTTGTCAGTAACATACTGTATGCCACCTAAGGCATACATAATACATTTTGCAAATTTCTTCTCTTCAACCACAGGTTGAAGAAATGAAAATTGCTTAAGTCCCCCATCAATACAGACAGGAGTTGATTTACTAAAACTGGAGAGTGCAAAATCTGGTGCAGCTCTGCATAGAAACCAATCAGCTTCCAGACTTTTTTGTCAAACCTTAAGGCCCCTTTCACACAGGCTTTCTGATCAGGTCTGCCTGTCTTTTTTGTCAGGCGGACCTGATCGGATGCTCCATGCACTCCTATGGTGCAGCGGATGTCAGCGGTGACATCTCTGCTGACACCCGCTGCTATTCGATCTGATCCTATCCGTGAAATCCAGATGGATGGAAATCCTATTTTCCATCCGTCTGGAGGATTGGATCAGATAGGATCAGATGAAAGCGGACAGGCGGTTCGTTTTCATCTGATCTCCCCATAGAGGAGAGCGGGGATCTGACAGGTCTGTCTCTGCAAAGTAAGCGGAGACGGACCTGTCATCCACCTGCTCAGTGGGGTTCGGCGGATCAATCCTTGCTGAGCAAAATGGAGTCTGCCGGGCCCATGTGAAAGGACCCTAATTGAACAAGCGAAGTTAGAAGTTGATTGGCTACCATGCACAGCTGCACTTGATTTTGCACTCTCCAGTTTTAGTAAAGCAACCTCAGTGTGTTGATGTGGAATCCCTCCCACTGCACTATTGTATTCAGCAGCGGGTGGTTTCCCAGCCATCACAATACAATGATTAATGATGGTGGCTATAGTCGCCTGCAGTGATTGAATGAAAAAAAAACTCAACAAGCTGGTTGTACTGAAGTCAGTCTATAAATTGGTTTCAGTACAAAAAGCCTGCTCATAGATGGATCAAAATTCTGCCAGTTTAGCAGGAGTTTCGATCTGTCTATGGCTGGCTTAAGACTTATAACACCATCACTAACAATCAGCCCTATCTTACATTAAGTAGCGAATGAAATCAGTCTGTGCATAGTCTTTTTTCCACTCTCCAGGTCCGTGCATGCTGAGAGCTCTGAAGATTTCTGGTAAATTTTCCTGTACTACTGTGGCCAGTGTATGCTGAGGATGCAACAGAATTTCACACATTGTTGGGTATCACCCACCAGTGTTTTTTGTCTGTATGTGTTAAGAGTAGTGCTGGTGAATTGTGCTTGTTAGATTCTGTGACCAAACACTGTATGCTGAGTGTAATAGAGCTTGTGGGTCAATGGGATACACCCAGCTAATGGTGTTTTTTATTGCTGTCTGTTTCCTAGCTAGGTAGATTTACCTTTCCCTATATGCCCAGGTGACCACTGGCACTAGGGCAAAAAGTGATAGGAAATCCAAAACTGTACAGATGGGAGAAATTGCAGGCATAGTAGTGAGAGGAGGGGGGGGGATGAAGCTGAGGGCATTGTGTTTAAAGGAATGGGTGGGTGGTGAGGGAAACAGGGGGGCACCATGTGTGGTGAGGGAAAGGGGCAGGGGGGACCATAAGCACATTGGATGAAGAAGGATGGGGGGGGGGTGCAGGTGTAGTGGGGGATGAAGATAGGAGGGGAGACAGGTGTGGCTGTTGGTGGTAGCTGTAGTCTGTGCTGGTGTCAGGTGCTAATAGAGTGATGTACCCATGTAGATAAAACCCTGTCTGACAATATTTGCGAATACCAGGAAGGTATTAAACTGATGCTGCTCCTGGCAAGTATGTTAATTCCAATCCGCCCACTCTCACAGGGTGCCACTTTCTTGAACCACAGTTGATATCAAACAAATGCTCTCTGGCATGTTTTTGAAGCACTGTGAACAATAAAGCCAAGTCAGAGGGTGACCAGGCAGGCAGTATATCACCTTGTGCCATGTACACTCACCATTGCAGAACTGGAAGAGGGAGGTAGTGTCATACAGGCTGGTGAAGTTTTCCTACATTCTGGCCAATCTGGAATTCTCCCCTGTGTTCAGCAGTCTCCTCCTGCCGGCAGAGCCCCTCTTTTACCATGACACCCAGGGGAGACTATCTGGGAACTGCTGCCTGATCCTCTTTCACACCATTCTGCTTCCTGCTCACCTGGCTAAGAGGGGAGCCATATTGGTAAAATAGTGACATGGGAAGAAGAGCATGTACTTCAGTAAGGTGAGTGATTGTTATATTGAGTTGGTCTGGCACTAAGAAAGGAAAGTAGATACTTGATTGAGACTGTAGTAAATCAAAGAGGGTGACCAATCAGAGGTTTGCACAGTACTTCTGTTAAAGTCTATTGGTTTATATAGTGGAAGAAATGGGTAGTTGAAGAGGAAGGAGGAGGAGAGTCACTACTGGAGGCAGAATCTCCCATTGGCAAAACAAAACTCAGATTTAGTCATTATCCTCTATGGAAAAGAAGACTGTGCTTGCAAAACTACGATCAAACTGATTTTTGTATATTATTAGTGAAATGAAATACTATGTTTCGGAATGTTGCTTGCAGGAACATATTGGACCAGAATTAAGTTAGATGGTACAAAAATACCACTTTTGAGGTCCTGAAGGACCTAGTATGATATTAAAAACAGTATGGGACTTTCTTAAGTATTCATATTTAGCATTAGCCCTCTCTAAAAAAAAAAATGTTTCTTCACTGTTATTTTTTGCTATGTTGCAGCTATATATGCACCATATCAACAGTGCTGCTGTATTGAGGAAATAAAAACTCTAGCACCTAAAAGGAATTTCTAGTGTTAATGCAAACTTTGAAAATAATCATACAGGGAGCTTTCAGAAGTTGATAAAATAATATAAACAATAATGTTCAATTCAGTTAAAATGCACAAAAGATTTGATGTGTATTTGAAGTAAAACATTTCTTTATTCTAAGTAGTGAATCAAAATGATGTCATTGCTGTTCTAAACTAATAATAATGAACTTGCCACTCATATCTGAAGTGTCTTAAGTATCAAAGAGTTCTTAAATAGCAACACGTTAGGTTAGCATTAGTTTCTGAAGAACTATTTTTGTGAGAATTGACTTTTGCTCTCAACATACAAAGTGATGAAGATATTTGATATGTACCACTGGAACACTGGAATAGTATATATTCAAATAAGCATCACAGGCCCTTGCAGTTTTAAGAATGCGGTTGTTTACATTCTATATCAGTATTCTTTATTCATATAATTTAATATACAGCCTCATAAAGCTTAAAGCCATAGGAGGTGTGACCCAATAAATCTCCATTCCAACCATGGAATATCATTCATTGTGCATCTGATGTCTTTTCTTAAAGAACATTAACTTCCAATTATTGGCCATTACTGAAGTCTCAGGAGATTAGCACCTGTCTCTACATTCTTGAAAGCATGGAGATGTACTCCTCTCTGGTCTTACCTGTCTACCCATGTGTTGTGGATACATGTAGAATATGCCAAAATAGCAACCAATTCTAGTGAGCTTATTAAAAAAATCTAGACTTGTAAATTAATTTGTTCGTGTTGTACAATGGCGGTACAGATGGACTCATTAGCATGCACACAACAAATAATTGTAGATGAATTTTTTGCCGGGCTGCCTAATGGGCTCGCTGGGTTAATTATGTCAATGTATAATTACACCAGCCCTGGGAGACATAATGACACACCCTGCTGAGCAGACACTAGCTAATGATGGTGTAATGCTGACAGAGAGAAGACATACTGTTCTGCATGCACCTGCTTACCTCGGCACAAACTGCTTGTGCCCGTGTTTCGTCTTTTGCTTAAATAAACAGACATTACTCAAAACTGGTGTATACAAATACTGTAGTTTAGGAATTAGAAAGGTGCCAGGTGTATGTGAACATGAACACTGAGCACCTTTCTCTTGTAGTTTTGTTATGTTAGCCCCATATTTGCATTGAGTTATAATGGCGGCATTGTATCAACTAAGGCTTTGTGATTCCCTAATATGGCTTCTTCTACATAGCGCTCAGTCTTAAATATTTAAGTAATCCCTAGATGACCAAACATTGTATCTGCTGCCCTTTTTTCTCCGTTAGCCTTGAGCAAGTTGAAAATATGGATTTTTCACTCTTTTAAAAGTTTTTATTTTCATAGAGCTTTCCTTTTTCCCTGCCTAGCTTTGAAATTTGTCTTAAAGAAATATTACCGTTGAAATTTTTGTTTTACAGTTCTGTCTCCTATTGGACAAAAAACATGTAGTACTTTACCCCATGTTACTAAGTGCTTTCTAATCCTAGTTATCAGTACTAACCTGCCCCTTTCTCCTGCTGCAGCATGTCTGACAACAGCTTTGAAGGAGACAATTGATTCAAAGCTTCCAATTGACGCTGATGAGAACACTTTCCTAAAACAGGTAAAAACAATGCAGAGGGAGGGTGACTTGTCAACCTTTGCATTCATCTTGCCATTGCTTGCTTTAGGAAAGTGTTTACAGCTAAGACAAGCTGCAGTTATGAATCAACCATCTTCTTCATTAGCTGTTGTCGGCCACGGCAGGAGGGGAGGGGAGCAGATCGGTACTCATAACTAAGGTTAAAAAGCACTTAGAAATTTGGGACAGAGTACTGTGTTTACTTTATCCTATAGTGGACAGAATTGTAAAATAAAACTTCTAATGATAGATCTTTAAGATTGAAGTAGAGGCAGAATATAAGGATGTTTCTTTGAACTTTCCAAACAATCTAGCCAATAAGTTTCTCAGGATTTATTTGTGACATCTGTACAACAAAACTTATGTGAATGTACCCCATACAGCTGGGCATTCATTCAAGTTCTCCGCCAGCTCCACAAAATCCATTTTCATTTTGGAGGACTGCTTCAAATATCTAGTCGATCTTGTACAGCCAGGCTCAAACTGTTGTGAAAATGTCTGTGGCTTGTGGCTGTCTATAAACAAAAATAAAATAAAAAATCTGGAGAAGAAATTCTGCATGAACACGCGTACTGAGCCCGTGGAAACTACAGTTGCCCAATGGCTGACAAGGGTGAATGATATTGAACAGATGGAGGCCCCAGACCCCTCCCCCCCCCACACACACACACACATACATACACTGACTCTTCCTTTTTTTCTTTTTCCCCCTCCTCCTTATCCCCCCTCTTTTTTCTCTCATCCTTCTCCACTTCCTCTTACCTCCTTCTTTCTTCCCCACTTCCCTCTACCTTTGTTTTCCTTTCTTTCCCGTTAAATTACTAAAACATTGCTAGGCTCAGACCTTAGTTGGACTCTGGGCATCACACTTCCCCTCATATACTAGTAACTGTTTCCAGAAGTTTAGGGGAGTCCTACCTAAAGCAAGGTTGGTGTTCACACAACCCATCCGGGGAGGTCCCTAAAACTTTGAGCACTTGTGGCATAGTTGAACTTGCTACCTATTTACAAGCAGATTCATCTTCTAACAGTCGCTCTGATAGATCCTACTCATGGTAGGATGCTCCTGTATTTTCAATGTGTGAAGGGTATTTCATAAGGATTATATGTTCTGTGAAGCTACCATTTTATTGTGGATGTCGGACACCACTAAATAAAAAAAAAAAAAAAAAACCTGGAAAAGACAATGTAATCACCTATGGAAAAAAAAAACTTACTAACAAACAGCTCCAGTTATCTTCTGATGTTTCCAATGGTCTGATGCCAGTGCAAAATATGTACCATCTGTGCTTATCCCTACCAGGATTCTAATAGGCCTTAAGTAAAGTCAGAATATATGCTTCCCATTAGAGCTTCAGGTAGTGAAATAGAAAGTAAATAGAGCTTGAGAACTGAGTGGACTTTATACCAACCATCAGAGCATTTCCAGTTGGGCATTATTAAAAGCCCAAGAACTTGAGAACAGCATAGACAGCCAAATATTCTAATCTCGGAACAAAATGTTATGTTAATCTATTCAACTATTGTTCAACAATTGTTCTACAAGTGTTCAACTATTGTACCAGTTATTGTTCTATTCAGATGCTATGAGAATTCCAGAGTTTATTTCACACTATAATCTAAATACTAATTTACTAATTTCTAATATACTGGTGTTCATCTAAGTTGCAGATATAGCTGGTTTGTCTCCCAGTAGAAATCCATGATTTTTTTGCTTAGATTCAGGTCCTGTCAGAGGGTTCATTCACTCCTTTCCCTTCCATCTGGTCTTGCACAGAAATCTGAATGGCTTGATCTTTTACAATACACTGAATGCTAAAGTATCTTTGTATTTTGATGTAGGGCCCTTGCCAGTAGTTTAGTATCGTCACAGTCTGATTAGCTGGAAACAGCAACCATAAATATTCCATCCATCTGTGCTGCTAAATTCAGAGTGTAGTAGAGTAATATGTTGATGCTTTCCATTGACTTTTATTACTCAGCACAAAACACAAATAAATATCAGAAAAATGTGAACAACAATTACTTTGTGATGTTTGTTTAAAAGAGATGAAAGTCTCCTGCAAAGTATGCTTGAAACATGCTTGGAATGTTTCGAAGGAGAGGTAAATGCATCTGAAAGTAATTTATATGTTATGTTATGTACTGTACACTGCTCAACAAAAATTAAAGGAATACTTAGAAAACACATCAGATCTCAATGGGGAAAAATATCATGCTGGATATCTATACTGATATGGACTGGGTAATGTGTTAGGAATGAAAGGATGCCACATCGTTTGATGGAAATTAAAATTATCAACTTACAGAGGGCTGAATTCAAAGACACCCCAAAAATCAAAGTGACAGAATGATACAGCAGGCTAGTCCATTTTGCTGAAATTTCATTGCAGCAACTCAAAATGGTACTCAGTAGTTTGTATGGCCCCCACATACTCCCTAATGAGATGACAGATGGTGTACTGGGGTATTTCCTCCCAGATCTGGACCAGGGCATTACTGAGCTCCTGAACAGGCTAAGTTGCAACCTCAGATGGATTGTAACATAATGTCCCAGAGGTGTTCTATTGGATTTAGGTCAGGCGAGCATGGGGGCCATTCAATGGTATCAATTCCTTAATCCTCCAGGAACTGGCGACATACTCTCGCCACATAAGGCCCATCATTGTCCTGCACCAGGAGGAACCCAGGACCCACTGCACCAGCGTAGGATCTGACAATGGGTCCATGGAATTCATCCTGGTACCAAATGGCAGCATGGATGCCATTGTCTAGCCTGTAGAGATCTGTGCGTCCATCTATGGATATGCTTCCCCAGACCATCCCTGACCCACCAACAAACCAATCATCCTGAACAATGTTACAGGCAGCATAACATTCTCCATGGCTTTTCCAGACCCTTTCATGTCTGTCACTTGTGCTAAGGGTGAACCTGCTCTCATCTGTGAAAAGCAGAGGGTGCCAGTAGCGGACCTGCCAATTCTGGTGTTCAAAGGCAAATGCTCCATGGTGCCGGGCGGTGAGCACAGGGTCCGCTAGAGGACGTCAGGCCATCCTCATGTAGTCTTTTTCTGATTGTTTGGTCAGAGACATTCACACCAGTGGTCTGCTGGAGGTAATTTTGTAGGGCTCTGGCAGTGCTCATCCTGTTCATCCCTGCACAAAGGAGCAGATACTGGTCCTGCTAATGAGTTAATGACCTTCTACGGCCCCGTCCAGCTCTCCTAGAGTAACTACCTGTCTCCTGGAATCTCCTCCATGCTCTTGAGACTGTGCTGGGAAACACAGCAAACCTTCTGGAAATGGCACGTTTTGATGTGCCATCCTGGAGTAGTTGGACTACCTGTGCAATCTCTATAGGGTAGGAAGAAATTATATCAGCGCAAGCATATAATACAAACAACCAAGCAGCTGAACACCAAGGTACAAAAAACAACACCCGGATAATATGGTATGGAAAAACAGTGCAGCGCTACAATATTTAATAAGGGTAAGTAAAATATAAAATAAAATAAACCATAATATTAAAAGTCCATAATGGTCAAAGTGAAAAATGATGCAGCAAAAACTTCTGTCTCAATCCTTAATGAATAAAAAGGGAAATGTCCATTCAGGCAGGGGAGACCCAGAGAAGGTGCACAGTGCTCTAAACTACAGTATATGGTGCTCTCACTCAGTGCAGAAATCCTTCACCAGTAATACTAGCCTCTCACCTGAGAGCTGTAATAAAACAGCCTATAGCATGTAGAACCACACACAGCAGCCTCTCAACATGGACCTCCTCAGAACCAGTAATTCAAATCTCCCCTTCACACAAGGATTCTCGCCACTCAGTAGATCATGAAATCCCCATACATGTAAACAGAGGACATACCATAGCGTAATACTGTATAAGTGATTACCTTTATTTAGAAATGAAACCCTCTTACATGATAAAATGGGGATAAAAGCGGTACAATGGTAGCATCCTATGCCAAACAATCACTTCCAACCGGGACTGCAGGTGACGTCACGCGACTCCTTCCCCCTCCGCGCGCGTTACGTCCGTGGGGTGGGACTTCTTCAGCTTGTGGGTGGAGGGACGGACGTCACCTTTATAGCAAGAATGCGGCTTGTTTATCCAATACACATCGTTGCCAAACGGCAACACTGGACCCAAACCAGGAAGTGATGCAAAAGCCTGCTATGTAAGCAGCCATATTGGACTCCAGGACACTTCTATGGGGAATACAGCAGACCGGAACTAAAGAAAAAATGTCTAAGTCTAACACCCATGATATGTATAAAGAGAAAAACTCTTAAATAATGGCCTATTCAAATAGCCCATATGTAATTATCTGAGCATCATACTATGCCCATAATAAAAACAGGGGCATCATCAAAACGCATATAAATAAATATAAATAAATATATCTGAAGAGTGCATCTGAACACATAATTCACATATATAAATAAATAAATGGGAGGAGATAACGGTATGTCACCTGCAGTCGCCTTAGGAATAATAAATAATATTGATAAAATACAATACACATAGGCAAGAAGGATATTAAAACACTAAATACATGAAATTTGTCTAATAACAAATATACCATATAAAATATAATCATATAAAATATATATTATAAAATATATAAAATTTAATTTAAAAGCCATACAAAAGATTACTGGTCTGAGATAAACAATTAAGGTCAAAGTCAACATTGAGACCTCTGGGGACCCCTACCTTCGTCTCGAAAATCCAAAATGATTCTCTTTTACTAAGCTGTCATACTCTCCTCGCTCTCCGCCGTGGTGCAGCATATCCTTACCCCTTCAGCTCCCGGATCAGACGAATATACCCCCGCTCTATGGTAGTGTTTTCCAGTCTGATTTAGCCAGAAGTAAGTGTGGTTTCCCCATTTGGGCTACACACATTTTTTATTTTTTGAAATTCCATATTTACTGGCCAATGTAATGCATAGTGGACATTGACATCTTATTTCATTTTTTCATACAGATTTATCTATATACTCCTGATGAGTGGGCGTTATGACCCACGAAACGCGTAGAGTTTCTATTACAAATTATTTATCGTCATGTTACATTGATGTTGATATGCTGTTATTATGTTCAATATGCTGCAATGTTGTTACTTCACCAATGTGTTCAATCTGCCTTATATGTCTTGCAAATATGCTTGTGGCCATGCACATATATTTATTATGCATTGTATTTTACAATAAAATCTACTTTTTTACTCCTAGTGACTATTGTATTCACCTCATATAAAGTCCCATTAGGGCTATCTTTTTTCTTTGCAAATATTAGGGATGGAGGTGTTTACAATTGCAAGTGTTAGACCATCCCCCCTCCTGGTCTGAGATAAACAATTAAGGTCAAAGTCAACATTGAGACCTCTGGGGACCCCTACCTTCGTCTCGAAAATCCAAAATGATTCTCTTTTACTAAGCTGTCATACGAAATTGCCCCCTCTCCAATGTTTCTTGACCTTCTCGATCCCCCAGAATTTAAGACCACTGGGATCTTTATTATGAAAATGTTTGAAATGCTGCACAACATGATGTGCTTTGCGACCCTTTTTAATACTGCTCATATGCTCAGCCATCCTCACTTGCAACGTTCTTGAGGTGCGGCCGACATATTGCAGTCCGCAATTGCATTCCAACATGTAAACTATCCCAGTGGACGTACAGGTGATCAAATCTTTAATCTTATAAGATTTACCCATTGTGTGAGCTGTAAATTCCTTTTTCTTTCTTAAATTACTTTTTGATGTCCGACAGGCCACACATCTCCCACATGCATGGAAACCAGACAAGAAAGCGAACAATTTATTCTCACCACAAACTGGGGGGTCAATCACCCCTTGTGCCAACCTATTTCTGATGGTGGGAGCTTTCTTATAAACAAATAATGGTCTAGTCGGTAAGGTGGGACCCAATACCTTGTCTTGTTGGAGAATAGACCAATGCTTAGCAATAATCTTTTCAACCTTTTTATGCTAAGCATTGTAGTCTAAGACAATTCTGTACCCTTCATTACCTCTAACTTGAATAGAGTTCTTGTTAGTCAACAAATTAGACCTTTCAATGTTTTTAACCTCAGAAATCTCGTCATCCAACTTATTGCCACTATATCCCTTTTCTTCAAATCCTTCCTTTAGGATTTGCGACTGTGCAACATAAATTGGCCACACTGGGAGCGAAACGAGCGCCCATAGCAACACCTCTAGACTGTAGATAATACGGTGGAGGGACGGACGTCACCTTTATAGCAAGAATGCGGCTTGTTTATCCAATACACATCGTTGCCAAACAGCAACACGGGACCCAAACCAGGAAGTGATGCAAAAGCCTGCTATGTAAGCAGCCATATTGGACTCCAGGACACTTCTATGGGGAATACAGCAGACCGAAACTCAAGAAAAAATGTCTAACGCCCATGATATGTATAAAGAGAAAAACTCTTAAATAATAGCCTATTCAAATAGTTCATTTGTAATTATCAGAGCATCTGAAGATTAGGCCACTGACTGATCCTATGTCTATAAAAACAGGTATTCAAGTCTTTAGAGGCCAATAAAAACATAGTAATAAGACCTGCCGGTAAAGGTGGAGGGCTAGTGGTTTTGAGTAAGGATTATTACCAAAGAGAAATGGAACGGTTACTTTCAGATAAGGAGACATATAAAATCTTACCAGGCGATCCTCTTTTGAAATATAAAGGGGAATTACAGAAACTGGTAAATTTGGGGAACGAGAGAGGTATTTTAAGTAAAAAAGAGTCACTATACCTAGACCCACTGTTTTGTCGCACACCAGTTATGTATTTTTTACCTAAGATACTCGGTCAATATATTGATCTTCACCTCCAACCCTTGGTTGTTTCCACACAAGCATATCTGAAAGACTCAAAACATGTCATTCAATTACTGCAAGACCTCCCATGTAGCCCTACATCTATTCTAGTGACAGCAGACGTAGGATCTCTTTACATAATTATTAACCATGCAGAGGCATAAGAGGCTGTGAAATGGGCATTTGGTCATTCCGATCTGCCCAGGAAGAAGCGTAGCTTCCTTTTAAGCAGCTTGTGTTTCTGTTTATCAAAAAATAATTTTTGGTGTGATAAAAAGTATTATCTACAGTCTAGAGGTGTTGCTATGGGCGCTCGCTTCGCTCCCAGTGTGGCTAATTTATTTATGGCCCACTGGGAGGAAGAGGTTATTTTTAAAGAGCGCCCGTCTGAATTATTATGTTACAAACGCTACATAGAGGATTTATTTCTCATTTGGGATGGCAGCAGAGACAGTTTGGATGCTTTTATGACCAAAATGAACAATAATGATAAAAACATAATCCTTACATGGACCACGAGCGATAGTGAAGTGGTGTTTTTAGATCTAGTTATCTCTAAAGACAAGGACCAGTTCAAGACACACACGTATTTTAAACCCACAGACCGGAATTCATACATCCCGTTAGATAGTTGCCACCATATGACTTGGCTGTGCAATATACCAAAAGGACAATTTGTGCGTTTGAGGTGAAATTGTACATTGATAGATGATTATGTTGCACGGTCGCAAATCCTAAAGGAACGATTTGAAGAAAAGGGATATAGTGTCAATAAGTTGGATGACGAGATTTCTGAGGTTAAAAACATTGAAAGGTCTAATTTGTTGACTAACAAGAACTCTATTCCAGTAAGAGGTAATGAAGGGTACAGAATTGTCTTAGACTACAATGCTCAGCATAAAAAGGTTGAAAAGATTATTGCTAAGCATTGGTCTATTCTCCAACAAGACAAGGTATTGGGTCCCACCTTACCGGCTAGACCATTATTTGTTTATAAGAAAGCTCCCACCATCAGAAATAGGTTGGCACCAGGGGTGATTGACCCCCCAGTTTGTGGTGAGAATAAATTGTTTGCTTTCTTGTCTGGTTTCCACGCATGTGGGAGATGCGTGGCCTTTCAGACATCAAAATGTAATTTAAGAAAGAAAAAGGAATTTACAGCTCACACAACGGGTAAATCTTATAGGATTAAAGATTTGATCACCTGTACGTCCACTGGGATAGTTTACATGTTGGAATGTAATTGCGGACTGCAATATGTCCGCCGCACCTCAAGAACATTGCAAGTGAGGATGGCTGAGCATATGAGCAGTATTAAAAAGGGTCGCAAAGCACATCATGTTGTACAGTATTTCAAACATTTTCATAATAAAGATCCCAGTGGTCTTAAATTCTGGGGGATCGAGAAGGTCAAGAAACATTGGAGGGGGGCAATTTCGTACGACAGCTTAGTAAAAGAGAATATTTTTGTATTTTCGAGACGAAAGTAGGGGTCCCCAGAGGTCTCAATGTTGACTTTGACCTTAATTGTTTTATCTCAGACCGGTAATCTTCTGTATGGCTTTTAAATTACATTTTATATATTTTATAATATATATTTTATATGATTATATTTTATATGATATATTTGTTATTAGACAAATTTCATGTATTTAGTGTTTTAATATCCTTCTTGCCTATGTGTATTGTATTTTATCAATATTTCTAAGGGGGTATTTCTGCGCTAACAAAATGAGTGAAAAGATGATGTAACTAAAAAGCAAAAAAAGCAGCTAACACAAAATCAACCAACTGTGATCCATAATACAATACCAATAAAGTGCAGCGCTAAAAAAATAGTGAAATATAAACAAAATACTGAAAAGTATTGCAAATATATTAAAATAATCTGTTAATAGTCCATAAACAGCACCAATTATAAAAAGAAATCCAAAGGAAATTATGGTGAGTAAAGTCCCAAAAATATAGTGCAAATCCAAATTAATCCAGGTGCAAGAGATGCTTAAAGAGCTCCTATCCGTGACACCCAGGGAAAGTGTAGGATGGGGACACCTCTTTGCATAGGTATGTAGAGCAGCTTACCAGAACGCCATGGCTACTCAAATCAATGAGAAAGCCTCTCCCAGCAAGAAGATATGTATCAATACGTTCAATGAATCCAAAAAAAGTGGGTAACCCCTCTTACTCTTTCTTGATCACTCCATTGCAGTCAAAATGATATATGGAGGGAAATGAAGACAAAGGACCATAGTGTAATCCCTTAAAGCATATGCAATGTATTTATTAAAAGTACTACTCACAATACAGAAGACATCTGCAGGCACATAAATTAGGCAGCTGTAGATCCGACCGCAGCGTCCCATGTGTATCCAAACAGCATAAACAGTAGTAGAAGGGCCGGCTCCATAAGGGAGCGTGTGGATGTTACGTCTGGAGTCGCCAGCGTTTCGTCATCAAAAGACGTCGTCTTCGCCCATCCCTCTTGTATTTAGAAATGCATCTTTAAAGGGGTATTTTTTCATTCTGATTGTAGATACATTGACTTTGACACAAACTCTTGCAAGAGTTCTTTGTGTATTATGCGTGTGTTAAATAGGAGGACCATGTTTTGGAACATTTTGATGTGGAAGTGTATTGTTGATGGGAGCCCTTCAGCTTGTCCAATATCATCAGCTTGTGTAGCATTTACAGTATGTTAGTTCTGTTGGTGTGGGCAGCTGGGGTTGCATCCAGTATATCACTATAAATTTAGTGGCAGCCATAATACACAGATATCCAAATTTGGACAGGGTGTGTTCTTTCTTGTCTATCTGTTGGGTTGCCGGCAAAAAAGTTGGTTATGACAGAGGGAGTCATTTTGCATTTAGAGAGTTAGGTCAGGCGTAAGTTTGTTTCCAAAAGGGTTGAATTTGGGTAAAGAACCATAGGAGGAGCCAAATCTGGCTTCATGGTATTTAGGGCAACATGTTAAGAGGTGTCTTTGAGAGGAATATTTTATGAGCAGGTAAAATATATAGTAGATGTCGTAAGATTAGTGGAAAGGGCCAATATTTAGCCTGTAAGATGGAGAAAAAGGCCCGTTAATTATCCAAATTGAGTAAGTTACTTCCTCATGCTTCTGCTTGCCATAGAGTATAAGATTGAACAGTATTGCCTTGTGTAACAGATGTTGTGAATAAGGAGAAGTAGAGTTATGTAACCTGGAACCTATACTAGGTATAAATTTAAAGTAAAGAGGGTATCTCTGAAAAGCATGTTAGATTTAAGTAAAGAAGGAATAGAGGGAATTAGGTAATAGAGGAGACCTTAAAGAGACCAGGAAAGAGCTATTTGTGTGTCTAATGTAGGGTTCACATAATGGTGGGTATTTCTTATCCAGTCTCTGACATAGTATATATGATATTAAATTATAGAAGTGAGTTGATATAACAGATATTTTATAATTTCTGTGATCAGCAGTAAACAGTTGTCCTTATTAGGGATGATCGAACTTTTGAAAAGTTCGGTTCGACCAGCACACCCGAACTTCCCGAATGTTCGGCCCGGATTTCAGAACCCCATTGAAATCAATGGGACCCGAACTTCGGTAATCAAAAAACACCATTTTGAAGCCCTAAAACCCAAAAATGCCCCTAAAAAGTGCCTAGGGTTCTGCGTCATGCCCCAGGGACTATTAATCACACAAAAAAAAAGTTCTTAAAATTTGTCATTTTTGATACAGAGCCAATTATTGAAAAAAAAATGAGATTTCTTTGGATTTCGTGTCTGGGGGGGTCTAAAAAGTGTACCTGTGAAGTTTCAGCTCTGTAGCATGTCCAGAACCAGAAAAAAAAATTTTGTTTGTATTAGAATTAATATAGAACATGATGGTGGCTTCGCCCCTGTCACCCGGCTTTTTGTTGCAGGCGTTTTATTGGGCTTTTTTGAGGACATGTTTGGAGTCAGGCATGACATCTGAACTTTTGTGTAGGGGTATATATACACACACACATGTATGTATATATGCACATACACTTATATAGGTGTGAAAGTAGCAGAAACCTATGCTTGCGCTAATGAAATAATTAACAGGCATATGTCTCCGCTCCTATCACACCTATATATGTGTATGTGTATAAATACATATAAGTGTGTGTGTGTATATATACCCCTATACAGAATTTCAGATGTTTTGCCTGCCTCCAAAGACCCCCAAAAAATGCCCAAAAAAACGCCTGCAAAAAGACACCTGGGCGTTTTTGTAGCAGGCATTTTTTTGGGTATTTTTTGGGCGTCTTTGGAGGCAGGCATTATATCAGAACTTCTGTGTAGGGGTATATATACACACACACATGTATGTATATATACACATACACATATATAGGTGTGAAAGTAGCAGAAACCTATGCTTGCGCTAATGAAATAATTACAGGCATAGGTCTCCGCTCCTATCACACCAATATATGTGTATGTGTATAAATACATATAAGTGTGTGTGTATATATACCCCTATACAGAAGTTCAGATGTTATGCCTGCCTCCAAAGACCCCCAAAAAATGCCCAAAAAAAACGCCTGCTATAAAAACGCCCAGGTGTCTTTTTGCAGGCGTTTTTTTGGGGCATTTTTTGGGGGTCTTTGGAGGCAGGCATAACATCTGAACTTCTGTATAGGGGTATATATACACATGTATTTATACACATACACATATATAGGTGTGATAGGAGCGGAGACATATGCCTATTAATTATTTCATTAGCGCAAGCATAGGTTTCTGCTACTTTCACACCTATATATGTCTATGTGTATATATACATACATGTGTGTGTGTATATATACCCCTACACAGAAGATCTGATATTATGCCTGCCTCCAAAGACGCCCAAAAAATGCTTAAAAAAACGCCTGCTACAAAAAGGCCCAGGTGTCTTTTTGCAGGCGTTTTTTTTTGGGCATTTTTTGGGGGTCTTTGGAGGCAGGCAAAACATCTGAAATTCTGTATAGGGGTATATATACACACACACTTATATGTATTTATACACATACACACATATAGGTGTTATAGGAGCGGAGACCTATGCCTGTTAATTATTTCATTAGCGCAAGCATAGGTTTCTTCTACTTTCACACCTATATATGTGTATGTGTATATATACATACATGTGTGTGTGTGTATATATACCCCTACTCCAAACATGTCCTAAAAAAAGCCCAATAAAACGCCTGCAACAAAAAGCCGGGTGACAGGGGAGAAGTGTAATGTTCCGGTACCTTTGGTACCCTAAATTACACTTTCCACAAGTGTATGCGCCCTACCATTTACTTTTGGAAAGGTGCGCATACACCTTTAAGACTGGAGCTGTCATCACTCAGCGCCGGACTAGATGGCTATTTAAGGCGTCGGTTCTCACTCACATGTGTTCGTTCAAACACCCTTACTTGGATGCTAACCTTGCTTGAAGCTTCCATGCTTGCAAGCTTACTTCGCTGACGGAACCTCGCTGCGCTGATCCCTTTATCCCGCTACTGGATCATCCGCCTCTCCTGAACCACCCTTCGGCTGTATCGCTAATAGTGCTAAGTACCCCGCAGGGGAATTCTCTATAAACTTATACTAAGCTTACACTATCTAGCTCTGCATAGTAAAGACTGTTTATTACATCTGCATAAACTAGATTGCTAGCTCTTGAGACTACTGCGACTTTTCTGCACTGGGTTGATCTCTTTTGTATGTCCACCTGCTATTCTATCATCTGCTATCATACAACATTGCTAAACCCTCCTGCATCCATCTGCTACTGTCTCACCTTCAAGTGTCTATCACCTATCACCTCCACTCAACCTATCCCTCAACCTTCATCATTGTGTTACCACATACATAAAGTTATTCTAGGAACCAGCTTGCTAATTGTGTGTATTTACTGGCTGAAATAAGACCTTCCACACATGATGAGTCATTGAGGTTGGGAATGGTATCTCAGCATATCTCTTACATGACTACTGACGTGGAACTATTTCTGCAGCTGAAAATCCACACCATATAAGAAACGCAGGAGCGTTACAGATTGAACGAACTCAAAAATGGATTCAGCAGAAATAACCACTCAGGTGACACAATTAAAACAGCAAGTATCTGCGTTAATACACGCACTTGCTGAATTAAAAGAAAACAATCAGGCTCTGTCGCAGCAGGTAATTAGACTGACACAACTTACCTCTGCTCAGTCCCCTGAACCCAAGATAAATCCCCCTTTGGTATTTACAGGCGATCGCAAAAAATTTCGCGAATTTAAAAACGCATGTGAGTTACTTTTTTTGCTAAAACCTCGTACCTACCTTACTGATCACATTAAGGTTTGTACTATTATTTCTTACCTATCAAGCGATCCTTGAGCCTGGGCAGATTCTCTTTTTGAGAAAAACGACCAGCTTCTCAACTCCTATGCCTTGTTCCTGGCAGAGCTCACTAGCCTATATGATGACCCCAATAGGCAGAGTACTGCTGATCTTCAGTTAAGATCCTTGAAACAAGGAAGGAGGCCTGTGGAAGACTTTGTCGCAGAGTTCAAGAGATGGACCCTTGATTCAGAATGGAATGATGCATCTCTGAAAACCCAATTTAGGCTTGGCCTATCAGAAGCCGTTAAGGACGAGCTCGCCCGAGCGGATCTGCCAAAAACCCTGGATGCATTAATACAACTCAGTATTACCATAGATAGAAGACTACGAGAAAGAAAGGCTGAAAAGATGGGAATGCCATTATCCGTTTCCTCTCGGAGTCTGGCCGTTCCTATGGAGGTAGGAACCATACGCCCACCGCTATCAACTATGGAAAAAGCCAAAAGACGAAATGAAAATCTCTGCTTGTACTGTGCATCCCCGGATCACAAGATAAACGTCTGTCCCCTAGTCAACAAAAAGAAGGGTGAGTGTTCACATGTCTCTCTAGGAGGATTGACAACTTCATTCACTAACCCCTACATTTCTGTTTTTTTGACATTACAGTGGGACCAGAACAGGATTACTACTAAGGCCATGATTGACACAGGATCTTGTGGAAATTATATGGATATATGTTTTGCTGCTTTAAATAAAATTCCTATTATTTCTAAACTCAAACCTGTCTCAGTAAGTCTTATTACCGGTGTTCCGTTATCCTCTGGTCCGATCACCGATCAGACACAAGCACTTCTAGTCACTATTAACGAGTCTCATAGGGAGACTTCTACCTTCGATTTAATACCATCACCCCACTTTCCCATTGTGTTGGGACTTCCCTGGTTGCACACACACCAACCAACCATAGATTGGAAGAAACGGTCCTTGACCTTCCCTTCTTGTTATTGCGAGGAAACGTGTAATCTCCCGTTTTCCGGGAAGATTCTGTCTGTGGTGACAGATGAGATTGCACCACTATGTTATCAGGATCTTTCTGAGGTTTTTCTTGAGAAAAATGCTCAAGCATTACCTCCTCATCGAGACTATGATTGTAGCATTGATCTACTCCCAAATAGCAAATTGCCGTTCGGTCATGTTTATCCTCTTTCACAGGATGAACTTGCCCATCTCAAAACCTATTTGGATGAGAACTTGGAAAAAGGTTTTATTAGACCTTCCACTTCCACAGCAGCAGGACTCTTTTTTGTTCGCAATAAAGATTCAAGTCTCAGACCTATCATCGACTACAGGAAATTGAATGCTATCACAATAAAAGATCGCTATCCTCTACCGCTTATCCCTGAGCTCATTGAGCAGGTGCGTGGAGCTACCTATTTTTCAAAATTAGACCTGAAAGGAGCATACAATCTCATTCGAATCCGTGATGGACACGAGTGGAAGACTGCGTTCAGAACTAGATACGGATTGTTCGAATATCTTGTGATGCCATTCGGCCTATGCAATGCCCCTGCAGTTTTCCAACGATTTATAAACGATATTTTTAAAGACTTACTAGATGTCTGTGTTGTGGTATATCTGGACGATATACTTCTATATTCACGGACCCTGTCTGAACACATAAGACATGTAAGACTTGTATTATCGAGATTGCTTGCACATAATCTTTATGTGAAGCTGAAGAAATGCTTGTTCCATAAAGATGAGGTACTCTTTCTAGGCTACATCATATCCAAAACAGGAATCGAGATGGACATGAGTAAAATATCCTGCATTCAGGATTGGCCTACACCAACTACACGCAAGGCGCTACAGCGATTCCTGGGATTTTCAAATTTCTACAGGAAGTTCATAAAAAACTTTTCTGCTATTGTGAGACCCCTCACACAGCTCACTAGCATAAAAATACCATTTAAATGGTCAGAAGAAGCAAATAAGGCTTTCCACTTGTTAAAGACAAGGTTTACTTCCGCTCCCATATTACGCCATCCAGACCCATCCCTCCAATACATTCTGGAGGTAGATGCGTCAAACCTGGCAGTAGGAGCAATACTCTCCCAACGACCTACCCCCACTTCACCACTTCATCCAGTCGCCTTTTTTTCTAAATCCCTGAGCAGTCCCGAGATAAATTACCCCGTGGGTGAGAAGGAACTGCTTGCTATAAAATTGGCTCTGGAGAATTGGCGACATTTACTCGAAGGCACCCAATTACCAATAATTATATACACGGACCATAAAAACCTCCAATATCTTCAGACTAGCAAAACTCTCTCGCATCGACAGGTACGATGGTCACTATTCTTTCTAAGGTTTAACTTCCTAGTGACCTACACACCTGCAGATAAGAACAAAAAGGCGGATGCACTATCACGACTAACTGAAGAAAAATACTTTGAAATTCCTTCCGTTCCTATAATACCTCACAAACGCATTATTGGAGTTGTCCGTTCCTTGAAGGAAGAGGTTCTGCATGGTATAAGGTTGGATTCACCCCCACCACAACTAAATACCGATGCAGAAGGCTTCCTCTACTACAACGACAAACTTTACATACCACCTACCCTACGCACCAAGATCTTGGAATTATCGCATGATGTGCCTATGGCAGGACATATGGGTATGACAAAGACTTTCAATTTGATTTCTCGGCAATTCTGGTGGCCTGACATGAAAACATCTATACAAAAATTCGTCTCTTCATGCAATGTCTGTGCCAGGTCCAAAATTGACACTACGAGACCATCCGGTCTACTATGCAGTCTACCAATACCCCAAACTCCATGGGAGGTTCTGTCATTGGACTTCATCGTAGAATTGCCTCCTTCCAAAGGATTTAATACCATCTTGGTGTCAGTGGACCATCTGACAAAGATGGCACATTTCATTGCTATTCGCAGACTACCTTCGTCCAAACAAACGGCAGAACTCCTGATGAAACATGTCTTCAGATTACATGGTATCCCAAAAACTCTTTTGTCTGACCGTGGATCCCAATTTATTTCTAAATTCTGGCAAGAACTATGTCACATACTACGGATTGAGCGGAAGCTCACTTCTCCTTACCATCCGCAGACCAACGGACAGACTGAAAGAGTCAACCAATGCATCGAGCAGTATTTACGTTGTTACACTTCTTACCAACAGGATGATTGGTTGGATCTTCTCCCCCTGGCAGAATTTGCCTACAACAACGCAACTCACAGTACAACCAAGCAGAGTCCGTTCTACTTGAACTATGGGTTCCATCCCTCTATTCTCCCTCCACGCATCCTTCCTTCAAATAACCCAGTAGCCTCAGACTATCTTTCCCAAATAAAGGATTCTCTGGGTTTACTAAATACTACCATTGCACACGCTCACAGTCAACAAAAGAAGTTCTATGATCTTCGTAGAAGACCTTCTCCACAGTATACTATCGGGGACCTCGTTTGGCTCTCAACAAAAAACTTGAGACTGAAGATCCCTAGCAAAAAGCTTGGACCTCTGTTCTTGGGACCTTTCCCAATCAAGAAACTTATTGGAAAAGCTGCAGTGCAGCTTACATTGCCAATGGACCTAAAAATCCATCCCATTTTCCATGTGTCGCTACTAAAACCCCATGTTCCGGACCAAGGAATAAGGCCTAATATTCCACCTCCCCCTCCTGTACAAGTTGAAGGTGGAGAAGAATACGAGATAAAAGAGATTCTGGATTCTCGTATCTACAGAAGAAGACTTCAGTACTTGGTTAGATGGAAGAACTATGGGCCCCAAGACGACACCTGGCTAAACACCTCTGACATACATGCCCCTAGATTAATCCGCAATTTTCATGCGAGATACCCAGACAAACCAGCTCCAGAGGCCTTCAGGAGCAGGCCTTAAGGGGGGGTATTGTAATGTTCCGGTACCTTTGGTACCCTAAATTACACTTTCCACAAGTGTATGCGCCCTACCATTTACTTTTGGAAAGGTGCGCATACACCTTTAAGACTGGAGCTGTCATCACTCAGCGCCGGACTAGATGGCTATTTAAGGCGTCGGTTCTCACTCACATGTGTTCGTTCAAACACCCTTACTTGGATGCTAACCTTGCTTGAAGCTTCCATGCTTGCAAGCTTACTTCGCTGACGGAACCTCGCTGCGCTGATCCCTTTATCCCGCTACTGGATCATCCGCCTCTCCTGAACCACCCTTCGGCTGTATCGCTAATAGTGCTAAGTACCCCGCAGGGGAATTCTCTATAAACTTATACTAAGCTTACACTATCTAGCTCTGCATAGTAAAGACTGTTTATTACATCTGCATAAACCAAATTGCTAGCTCTTGAGACTACTGCGACTTTTCTGCACTGGGTTGATCTCTTTTGTATGTCCACCTGCTATTCTATCATCTGCTATCATACAACATTGCTAAACCCTCCTGCATCCATCTGCTACTGTCTCACCTTCAAGTGTCTATCACCTATCACCTCCACTCAACCTATCCCTCAACCTTCATCATTGTGTTACCACATACATAAAGTTATTCTAGGAACCAGCTTGCTAATTGTGTGTATTTACTGGCTGAAATAAGACCTTCCACACATGATGAGTCATTGAGGTTGGGAATGGTATCTCAGCATATCTCTTACATGACTACTGACGTGGAACTATTTCTGCAGCTGAAAATCCACACCATATAAGAAACGCAGGAGCGTTACAAGAAGCCACCATCATGTTCTATAAGTGTTCTAAGAGAAACAATCTTTTCTCTATAGCGGTCACCCTGACATGGAAGGGTTTTGTCACCCTGCCATAGCAGTCAGAGTCAGTTAACCCTACACTACACTACGGTCACCCTGGCACTTAACACTTTCCCTACAGAAACTAAATTATTAAATCTAACTATAGTGGAAAATAGTATCCTAACTACACTAGATATCCCTTTCCTCACACTAATAATTGCTAAATGACACTTTGAGAGCAGAAGTAACAGAACTGCTTCCACTCTCTTCCACATCTCTGTATTAAAATGCTAGAGATTTGGCGGGGCTATCTTATATACTGGGGGGCGTATTCACTAATGATTGGCCTCTGGACCCCCTAGTCACTCCAATCACATTCCTAGCATTCTCCTGCCCCCTCAATTGGCTTTTACTGATGGTTCTGGTCCAATCACGGGCTTTTAAAGCCCAGTTCCTGTCCCATTGCATTTTGGTCGGTTCTGGTTGCCGAATTCCGAACTTTTTCAGCAAAAAGTTCGGAATTCGGCCGAATTTCGAACAGTCAATATTCGGGTCGAACCGATGGTCGACCCGAACCGTTCGATCATCCCTAGTCCTTATTAGTTCAGTAGTCTTTAACAAGGAGTTCCACCCCCCCCACCAAAAAAATTAAAGCCAGCAGCTACAAATACTGTAGCTGCTGACTATTAATATTAGGACACTTACCTGTCCAGGGATCCCACGAGGTCAGCACCCCAGCCGATTTGCTGATTTTCTCTCGGGTGCTTCCACCATTCATGGCAGGGGAAACTGGCAGTGAAGCCTTTCGGCTTCAAAGCCAGTTCCCTACTGCGCATGTGTGAAACGTGCTGCGCTTTCTTACTTACCCGGCGGCAGAGGAAGGAGGAGGGGTCTCCTGGAAGTGGGGATGGATGCCCTTTCCCCCCTCCCCCTCGAAAGGTGCTAAATGTGGCACCGGAGGGGGGGGAACAAGCGGATCTTCCCCTTTTGAGTGCAGCTCCGATTTAAGTTTAGAAATGTTTACCATTTAAAATTTTAAAAGATAGCTTAGGCCTGCAGACCTGAATTAATACCTGTCTGGCAGCTAGTTTCTGACAGGCTTGTTGTGTAGATAAATTTAATCAAAGGGTCACCTCTCCTCTCAATAGGTGAGGTAACAACCCAGAGGTGATTATCCAAGGAGTTAAAGTCCATCCCACATCCATTCGAAGACAGGCCCGTAGAGCCCATAGTGTCCTCCCTGATGCGCTGGCATATCCTAATTGGCAGCCCACTGATATTACAGCGCCCGTACTTCCCCTATTCACTGCCCAATCTGGAATCCACGTGGAAACAGCCAATTTTACTCCCCTGAATTTTTATGAGCTGTTTTTCACAGAAGATCTTTTCAGATCTATTGTGGACCAAACAAATTTATACACTGGTCAATTAATCTCCGCCAACCCAAATTCGCCCCTTGCCAGACAATTCGGCTGGAAACCTGTAACGGTTTCCGAGTTTAAAACTTTTCTGGGCCTTTCCCTCAACATGGGCATAACCAAAAATAGCGAATTGCGGTTATATTGGTCCACTAGCCCAATTCACCATATGCGCGTGTACTCTGCTTCCATGTCCAGGGCGAGATACGAGCAAATTCTGTGGTTTATGCATTTCAATGACAATGAAATCTGTCGTCCTTGGGGAGACCCTGAATATGACCGGCTCCACAAAATTCGGCCCCTCGTAAACCACTTCAATCAGCAGCTTGCAGCCTTGTTTACCTCCCAAAAAGTTGTCTGCGTTGACGAGTTGCTGATTGAGTTTACTGGCGGCCTTGCTATGAAACAGTATCTCCCCAGCAAGCGTGCCAGATGCGGGGTCAAGCTGTATAACAAGCTGTGACAGAGCCAAAGGCTATACAGTTAGTTTCCAGGTTTACGAGGGAAAAGATAGCACTGTGGAGCCCCCCAACTGCCCAGACGACATAGGTAGCAACAGCAAGATAGTTTGGGACTTGGTGTCACCCTTATTCGGAAAGGGGTACCATTTGTACGTGGACAATTTTTATACAAGCGTGACACTTTTTAGTCACTTGCTTGAATTACAAATTGGCGGGGCTTCCCCCAACGGCTTGTAGATTCCTGTCTTAGTCGGGGGGAGAGAGCCTGCTTGAAAACGGACAAATTGCTTGCAGTGAAGTGGAGGGATACACGAAATGTTTTCGTTCTGTCCTCCCTTCACGCAGACACGACAGTCCAAATTACTACGGCAACTGGAGTTTTTGGAGAAACCCCTCTGTGTCCACAAATATAACCTTAATATGGGAGGTGTGGACCTCAACGACCATCTTTTGGCGCCGTACTTAGTTGCCCGTAAAGCCAGACGCTGGTACAAAAAAGTGTCTGTTTATTTATTCCAATTGGCTATGCTGAACGCCTTTGTACTATACAGAGCGTCAGGACGAACTGGATCCTTCCGAGAATTCCAGGACGACATCATCGGAGCCTACCTGTATCCAGGAGGTGCTCCTGCCCAACTTCCCCTTCCAGATGCAGTGACCAGAAGAAACCCCCATAGAAGATGTCGTGTCTGTAGCAGGCGCGGATTTAGGTGTGACACCCGTTTTTATTGTCCCAAATGTCCTGACCAACCTGGTCTCTGCATCGGGGACTGTTTCTGTCGCTACCACACACTAGTGGAGTATTAGCGTAGGGTACAACACGACACAGTGCAGGGCACACTTAACACAGGGTCTCAAAAGATGTTCGATGGCTATCGACATTTTGAGAGACCCTAACCTGGAAAGTTCAAGTTGAAAGAAAAAAGTGTAAAAAAAAATAAATAAATACTAAAAAAAAATTTAAAAAGTGTAAAAGAAAAACCAAAAAAATATAAAAAGTTACAAAAAAATTACAAAAAAAATTATAAAATAAAAAAGCCAAAAACAGTGTCGTTTGAGTTATTTTTCTGTTCTTCTACTCTTCCTGCTGTACTTTTACTGTTCTTTGTTTGTTTTTCATTCTATTGTTAACCAGTTTGCCTTGCAGGTACACTCATTGGCTGCTACACTGATTTTATATATTCTGACACAAACAGCGTTTGCGCTCAGCATATATGGATACTTCTGATGGCAGCGCTGTGGTAGGTGATTTCACCACTGCAGTTAAAATACCATGGAATTTTGTCATGTATACCCGCCATTAAGAAGTGGGTTTGGATGGTTTGGGCGGTTAATGGTGGGTATACTACACAATTTTCTTGTGGAGATTTCTGTTAGGTTCTCACAGGCTGCATAAAAAAAAAAACCTACACTATATGCCAAACAAGGACCAGCAATGTACTGGTCCGTTGCTGGACTTTGAGTGGTTATACCAGGATGATGCCTGCAGATTTAGGCATCACCTTGGTATCGTTTTTTACAGCCAGCAGTTGACTTACATGTAAAAGCAATCCTAGCAGATAATTGGCCGCTAGACTGCTTTTACAAGCAGTGGGACTCCCCCCCTCCTGCCGCCTTCTGCGGTTTTTCTCAGGCTCTTCTGTCCCACCTTTTAACCCGAGAGTGCAGCCGGTAGTTCAGTTATCTAACCATAGAGCTGATTGGAGACAAGAATGGCTCCAATCATCTCTATGGCCTAAGATACCGGAAGCTACGAGCATTTCATGACTTCTTTTTCGCCAGAAATAAACAGCGCCATTGGGAAAGCATCTTATCACACCAATCTTGGTGTGGTCAGATGCGTTAAGGTCAGAGGAGAGTCCAAAAGACCCCAATTTAAAAAAAGATTGCTATCATAGGGGATATTTAAATTCACTGTGTCAATAAAAATGATTAAAAAAAAAATGAAAGGTGTCAAAATAACATAAAAAACAAAATAAATTAAAAAAATCAAGCCCCCCTGTCCCCCCATGCTTGCGCGCAAAGGCGCATGCAAGCGTTGGTTTTGTGTAATATGTAAACTGCAATTGCAGCATGCATGTGAGGTATCGCCGCGAAACGCCAGGTCGAGGGCAGTAATTCTTGTAGTAGACCTCCTCTGTAAGTCTAAAGTGGTAACCTGTAAAGACTTTTAAAGGCTTTTAAAAATGTACGTAGTTTGTTGCCGCTGCACAGGCGTGCGCAATTTTTAAAGCATGTCATGTTTGGTATCTATGTACTCGGCATAAGATCATCTTTTAAATTTTACCAAACAATTTGGAATTATATTGTGCATTTGTGCATTAAATTGTTTTTTTTTTCGCAGAAATTGCATTTGGAAAATCTGTGCGCAAATACCGTGTGACAAAAAAATTTGCAACATCCACCATTTTGTTCTGTAGGGCCTCTGATTTAAAAAAATATATGTTTGGGGGTTCAAAGTAATTTTCTAGTAAAAAAAGATATATTTTTTCATGTAAACAAAAAGTCACAGGAAAGGCTTGGTTTTCAGGTGGTTAGAAGAGTGGGTGATGTGTGGCTAAGATTGAGCATAAAATGCCAGGACAGTTCAAACGACCCCCAAATGACCCCTTTTTGAAAAGTAGACACCCAAAGCTATTTGCTGAGAGGCATATTGAGTCCATGGAGTATTTTATATTTTGCTCTAAGTTTCGGGAAGTATAAATATAAATATGTTTTTTTTTGTTACACAAAGTTGTCACTAAATGATATATTGCTCACGCATGCCATGGGTATATGTGAAATGACACCCCAAAATACATTCTCCTGCTTCTTTTCATGAAGGCCATTTCATGGCCTTCAAAAAAATAATAATAATTTTCCCAGAACTTTTGGCAAAATATAAAATATTCTATGGACTCACCATGCCTCTCAGCAAATAGCTTGGGGTGTCTACTTTGCAAAATGGGGTCATTTGGGGGGGGTTTGTGCTGTCTTGAAATTTCAGGGCCTCTGAAACTGTGACAGGTAGTGCGGAGATGAAATGCACAATTTACGCCATTAGAAAACCTGAAGGTGGTGATAGGATTTCGGGGTCCCGTACATAGCTAGACTCCCAAAAAGTCTCACACATGTAGTATCCCTGTACTCAGTAGAAGCAGCAGAATGTATTTCGGGTGGCATTCCACATATACCCATGGCATGTGTGAGCAATTTATCTTTTAGTGAGAACTTTGTGTTAAAAAAAAAAAAATGTGGCAAAATATAAAATATTCCATGGACTCACCATGCCTCTCAGCAAACAGCTTGGGGTGTCTACTTTGCAAAATGGGGTCATTTGGGTGGTTTTGTGTTTTTTTGACATTTCAGGACCTCCTAAACGGTTATAGGTAGTGAAAAATACAATGAAAAATGTACGCTCTTTGAAATTCTGAAGGTGGTGATTGGTTTTCGGGGTCCCGTACACAGCTAGGCTCCCAAAAAGTCTCACACATGTGGTATCCCTGTACTCAGGAGAAGCAGCAGAATATATTTTGGGGTGTAATTACACATATACCCATGGCATGCGTATTATTTCAATAACACCTGTGACAAAAAAAATAAATATTCAGTGAGCTCAACATGCATCTCCGGACATTTCTTAGGATGTCTACTTTCCAAAAAGTGGTAATTTGGGGGGGTTGTACTGTCCTGCCATTTTAGTTAGCACTTCATGAAATGAGATAGGCAGTCAGAAAGTAACAGCTGCATAAATTCCAGTATTTACACCATAGTTTGTAGACGCTATAACTTTTGCGCAAATACCACCAATTGAAATCTCTGTTTGTGGAAAAAAAAGGACGTAAATTTAGTTTGGGTACAGCATTGCATGTCCGCGCAATTGTCAGTTAAAGTCACGCAGTACCAAGTTAAAAAAAGGGGCCTGGTCTTTGAGCAGCGAAATCCTCCGGAGCTAAAGTGGTTAAGCATGCTCTATCTGGTAGCAGATACCTCACATATCAACCTTCCTCCTTCATTTCTGCACCCTCGGCCTCTCCAGTAGACGTCCCTCTGACGAAACGCGTAGGGCGGAGTCTGTACGTCACAACGTCACTTCCGGTTAAGGAGCCAAGGGCCGTGGAACGCGGAAGCATCCCGGCGCGATCTGATCCTGATCAACATAACGAGTGAGTGCACATCGGATTTCTACCTACTGCATTTACTTTTTTATTCACTATGGGGCTTTCTCTCTGTTGGAGCGTTTAGAGCAAGAACATCGGCTCACTGCTCCCCTGGAAACGGAGTAAGATCCCCCTACCCACACAGCTAGTGTGGACAACTCACAGGTCGTATTATCAACACGCCATCTAGTGGCGTCTTTGGATAAGCATATTCTTTTTTTCACTTTCACTTTATGATGCTCACTATCATTGGATAACCACACACTTTTAGGCACATACATCCAGGAATTTTATGCACTTGCTGTTTTATTTATTTATAACAAAGAAACAAAAGAGGATTATTTGAACAACATTCACAAAGTCTGATCCATTATAATCATTATGCCAACATATATAATTACATCCGTAATTGTTTTGAATTTATTATTATCTATAAATAACCAGCATTTTTCTTTTTTTTTTTATATATGATTTGAATCAGTCTGTCCTAACTATCCTGATTCGCCCAAGCCTCTAAAACATTTTTAAATTTTTTTTATAAAAATCATAAAGAGAAAGAAAAGGAAAAAAAAAAAACGTAAGGGGAAGGGAACGGGGAAGAGAAAGTGGGAAGGGAAGGAAAAGGGGACAGGGAGGGTAAATTAGGGAAGGGGAATTCCCCATAGCTAGTTCCACATCTATATTAAGTTCCTCATTGCTTATCTTATCAAGGCTCATAATATTGGTGCCTAAATGCCTATTTTCCATATCTAAAACCTCTAGAGTATTCTCTTATTGGGATACCTGGGGTACTTCTTAATAAGAGAAGTGGAGTGGGAGAGGAGAGAGAGGGTGGGAAAAAAAAAAAAAAAAAGGGGGTGTGGGGAAAGTAGGGGGGTTAGAGAGAAAACCCCCACCTGTGCAAAATATTTTCCCACTGGACTTGTGTATAAATCCTAGATCCTATATATTGTGTCTGTGTTCATCTCGTGCCTTTCTTTCAAACCATCTCATCTTTTCATCCTGTGTCATTCCACCTCTTGTTCACTTTCAATCTAATCACCTCTTAGTATATGTGTCTGTTCCAGTAGGTCTAGTCTACTTCTTTTATAACTCCTCCAAAAAAGAGGAGGAGCGAAAAAAAAAAAAAAAGTGAAGGGAAAAGGGTGAGGAACGTGCAAAAAGTCGTTATTGTTTGTCTTGTATCTACCTTCACCTTCATGTCTCTTTGTCCTTCTTGTTATTCCTTTATACTTACTAGGTCCACTCTGTGTGTCTCTGTGTTTCTCAATAAATTAAAGTGTCACCCACTGGTGAGGACAATCCTGGAAAAAAAAAAAATACCATCAGGCAGTGCATTTGGGTAGATTTCTGGACTGGTGCCGTCATACGGAGACCAAAATTTGGCCCAATATAGAACAGGCGCAATGCGAAATACCGCTGAACAGGACACCATGGTGCCTAGGTACCTTGACTAAGGGAATGATGCGACACCCGACAGTGGGAAGAACGATCAGGATATGTGCAAAGCTATTTCGTAACCCAGCTATTTCTACAAGATACTCACCACTGTACCCCGTATTGGGGAAGCCACTATTTACTCCAGGCTATCTGGATAATCATTTTCACAGATTGAGAGAGCAAGGGAAATTTCAAGCCTCCCATTTTTTAAGGTCGTGGGCTTGGGTAACTCTAAGCACTTTGATGGACTCAGGAGGAGGTTTTAGGTTGGACTATTGGAGAGCTATGCAATTGAACCACTTTTTATAATCTTTACCTGCCCCTGAGGAATTCGATAGGCCACTTACACGTTTTGAAAACCTGTGTGTACAAAAGGGCGCGATATCTCATACACTTTCTCTTGGGAGAAAGAACTGGAAAGTAGATTCACACCAAAACAAGTACAACATATAATAAAATTCACGTTTAAATCTTCGAGATGCACACGAATTCAGGAGACAAACTACAAACTACTATCCAGATGGTATTACACACCGACACGCTTACATACATTTTCACCACAAACATCTGATAAATGTTTTAGATGTCAGGAAGAAAGAGGGACCCTCCTACACATCTTTTGGCAATGCCCTAAGTTGAAGGGATTTTGGAGGCAAATAAGGGAGGTATCCCAGAAATTCATTGAACACACTACACCTGATGACCCGGTATTTTTTCTTTTTCATGCACCAGAAATATCAGGTAGAAAAAATAAAGAATCTATTATATACCATCTTCTGGACTCAGCAAAAGCTTACATTCCTTTGCGCTGGCGAGACCCCAACCCCCCAACTATTAATATGTGGAAGAATAAGATAGAAGAAATAAATACATTTGAGGATATGATCCTAACAGGACAAGGCAGACATGAACAATACACTAAAAAGTGGGCAATATGGAATCAGTTCATAGCGTCAGATGAAGGGGAGGCTCTGTCTATGGAACAGTAGAGATTAATATAGAGTAGCTCTCATAAGGGGGACACAAAGGGAGAAAGGGACTATTATATTAAAAACAATTGTTAAGAGAAGAGGAAGAAAATGGGAAGAAAAGGGAGATGGTTTTTTCATTTCTGTGGTTTTGAGTTTGGTTTAACCTGTATTGTTTTAATAAATAATTTTATCCTATTTAACCATTTATTATTTTCTCACTGAGTTCACACTCACATGTACTCGGACTCCAAGGGATGTCCCACCTCCAATGGGCATTTATTAAACTGGTGAGGCATACCATCCAGCCCTGGGAAGAGATACAGTAGGCTTCCCTCCTCTGTTTATGTTGTACATTTCATGTTGTCCATGCACCAGTCCTAGCCCCTGCGTGGGCAGTCTAGGTGCCTCTGACATTATTGTATGTTTTAATGTTATATCTGCAATAGAAATGATTGAACCAGAAATTCTACGCTCTGCTGTGATAGGTTAGGAAGGTTCAGGCTGCTCAGGAATTCTTTGCTGTTCAAAAGACAGGGTTGGCTTATGAGTATAATTTAGAATAATATTGAGCAAATACAGAAGCAATATTAGATGGCTTGTGCCTTATTGACTTACCCCGGGCATCAGCTATATGAGTGTAGTGGGGTGCTGTCCTTGAATAGGATTAACAAGTAGGCTTATTGCTTTGAGCTGTATGAAATATCTTATAGCATTGTCATGTTCTTCCAACCAAATGTCACTATTGTTTTTGGTGCTTAACCATTTGGAACATTTTAATTCTGTCATAGGCTGCCTATATTGTAAGCAGGCCTTTCTTGTCTTATTGCTAGCTTCTAAATAATTGTGCAGGGCAATTTTTGACTGAGCTGCAGTAGAAACCATAATTTTACCTCACAAAACTGATTTTGCCATTTCTCAACAGAGACTCAGTTTTGTGAATAGAGGTATGATCAAACCACCAAAGCTGGCAGTGAACCTCAAATGATTCAACTTTGAAGGGAATTGCCATAATGGCCCTATCCTTTGAAAGTAATCTGTCATGAAGTTCCAAAAGGACTAGGTAATGAAACAGTCATAGGCAATATAGAGGCCTTCCTAACATGCAGCAGTAGGCTTTAACAATATTCATATCCAGTCTTGCAAAAAGATTTGATAAATATTGGTGAGTAAAATGTCCTTCCAGAAGGGGTAAATGCTTCCACCAATAAATATGAGCAGTGGTGGAAGTAAGACCACACAGTTTGCGGCTGGAAGGAATAGACTCCAAAGTGGCACCAGTTGGAAATTGTCTATGCTCCAAGGGATTCAAGACTGCATTGAATTCCCCTTCCACTATCACTATCCACAGCTTACTATTATTTAAATGTAAGCTGTGGGTATTATTCTTGTTTGTTTTCTTGCATCATAAATATCAAAATCTTCAGATTTGGGGCCATAGCTACTATAAATTGGCATGGCATTTGAGGGAGTTTGAATAAATAAATTTGCCCATCTACCGCCCATGAGATAACACTCCTTGGACAGTATTTGACAACAGAAATTTTTCTGCAACAAAAGAGAACTGTAGCCCTCTGTGTTTTGCGAAGACCCCCCCCCCCCCCCATACTATGCCCTCCCAATTAATGTGAAGAAATTGAGAGTCCTTCTAGTGCAAAAGGGTCTTTTGCGTCATCTACAAGCAACATCAGTACATAATTTAATGGGGAAGGATCTTTGAGCTTTTATTTGGGGAGTGGATTCCTTTAACATCCCATATAACTATTTACATGGAGATAAGATAGTGTTCGAGAAGAGCTCCCCCTATGAAAAGGTCCCATTGGTAGCAGAGGTGCATGGCTAGACAGTAAACATGGAGAAAACAATTTAGAATATGTCACAAATAGGGTTAGCTTACTAGGGTTCCATACTGGTCTTCCTTTTTTCCTGATGAAAATGAAAGCAAAAAGACCATGAGGGTCTTTCCTTTATAGTAGGAGCCAGTACCTTAAACACCCAGGCCAGCCAATTGTAATGGAAATAAGAACTGAAGGTGGGTTTTTTTTTAATAAACTTGAATAAAAACATATTTTTGGATGCATAGAAGAAGTTAGATATAATAGAGATGCAGAGGAAAAATTGTAGTTAGCTACACCAGAGCTTACTGGAGCCCTCGGTAGCGAGGAAAATGATCTGATCCACTTTTAACTTGTAAACAACAAGTGTCAGAAAAAGGGCTGGTCCTTAAGTGGTTAAGTTCTGTCTTAGTGCTTTGGAAACAATATTAGCAATTATCATTTAACCCTCCTCTTATGTTAGGGTCAGAACCGACCCGTTTTCAGGTTTTGAATGTCTATAAGTATCACATAAATTTGTTTATTGCATCAAGATTTTTTTACTTTGTCAGGAACCTCTATTTAAACAATGTAATAGAAAAAGAATCCTTTTCACTAAATTATAAAATACTGTGGTGAAAATTAAGACGTTTGTGGTGTTAGGGTCAATTCTAACCCAGTTATAATATAGGATTTTAGGACACTAATAAGTGCCAAAACTGAAATCATAAACACTCTCTCTGCTTAGTAACACTGACAGCCAATCACCTCTCAACCCTGTGAGCTGTAGTTAGGGAGGGGCCTATCTCTTTGCTTGCTTGTCTGCTTCTCTAAATAAAGTGAAGAAACATAGGACCAATACATTTCAGAGTTGCTGGTTTATTTTACCATTTTTTTTAAATTTGAAAATGAGAGGTATGCTATCAAAAGAAAGGTCTAAGGGGTCACACCAAAAATATTAAAACCAATCTTTTCAAGGATAAAGAAGCCTAACAAGGTAACCAAGAGGTAAGAAACAAATTGGATGATAAATAATTGTTCAGAGGGTATTTAATGGCTGATTTAAGACACGGGTCAAAACCGACCCGTTAACATCATGGATAGTAACAGAAAGTTAACATAAGAGGAGGGTTAAAAAAAAAAAAATAAATAGAAAAAAATACAACAGTGCAAAGAAAATATTTACAGAAAAAAAGGTATTACAAGGGAAAAAGAGTCAATAAAAAAACAGAGATAAAAAGAGTTTAAGAATGGTAGAACTTTACAAAGTCCAGTTCTGCGGGTTTAGCAAAGTCCAATCAATGAGCAAGATGGATCAATGGCTCTCATAGATCTTTGCTGATGTTCCTTCTTTGATGGTACAAGGAGAGATCCAGACTGCCAATGCAGCCACTCTATTCTGATCCATGAAGAGGGTGTTGAAAGATATGACCAATCAAAGGTCTGCGGAGTGGCTGATGGAGGGTTACAAGTTTATGACCATGCAGTTTCCCTCCTAAAGATACATATTTCTTTAAGTATTATTATCTATAAATAACTACAGATTACCGTCCGGTAACTTGTATATTATTGTCCAGCATGAAATTACCCTTTGAATGACTACAAATATGATGGGTATTGGATAGCTATTTCACCTAGGGGAGGTAATGGGCCTTATCAGCTTCTGATACCTCCTAGGATAATGGTGTTTGGGATTAAAATGCTGCTAATTAACTGATATAAGTAATATGACCTTTTTCTGGTTATGCTGGTATCAGCTCAGGCATTATGAAATACAATAAAGTTTTGATTCTACAAGAAAAGATAGACAGCAATGTGTATTTGCTACCTGCTCCAGCTAAACTATATACAACGGGTGATTTGCTAAAAGGATATCTGCTTGATTTCCTAATTACTTAGACTGAACGTTTATGATGGCTGTTAGAGTGAGACCGAGAAGTGGATTTTTTTAGATTCTGCTAATCCTGTCAAAGTACTGATAAGGGTGTTTGGAATGCAGGCAAAAGTTTGGTACTTGTATTAAGGCTCATACACACTTGATGAAAATCGGACAAAATATCCTCAGATTTTTCTCTCTCATGCTCAGCGGTCATAACCGTTTTTAGTTGACATTGCATTATGTTCACGAAATTTCTCGTCCGATTTTTTTTTTTTTTTTGGGACATTTGTTCCTAGACTTCCGGGTCGTCAGCAACTTCAGATCATGCGTGGTCTTTCGTATCCGATTTTTCGCGGACGTACTGCATACACATTAAACGAAAATTGGTCGTCTGGGGACGGACGATAAACATTTTGGTGTTTGTCCCTCCGGTTTTTTTCGTTAAAAATGTCGGCATCGGCTGCTGAAAGTTTTGTACACACTAGCTGAAAATTGTATGATTTTACCTCCGATGGGAATTTTCGGCAGATTTTCTACTAGTGTGTACCCCACATAAGATGCCTTCCCAGGATTATGTAAAGGGGATCATTGCTGTTATGTGTCTCCTATTGTTACAAAATGCCAAAAGGCTGACTTAGGAATTTTGAACAACATGGCTGCCATATTTCATCACACACACAAACACATCATCACAGGGAGTATGGGAAATCTAAGTACAAAGGTTAATTTGTTACCACCAGCTGCGCTGTATTCAAGCATCTTCCCTAGTGATGGTGAACGTGGGAAGACTGCCTCTCCACCAGATACTCAGCCACGGAAGGAGACCACATCCAGTGACTGGACAAAGTGGTCTGTGTTCCCTGGATTCATTCATTTTTTACTTACCAAGGCCTTGCAGAGTGAAATAAAAGCTCTGTGCATTTTTAAAACTTCCCTTGAAATGTCAGGGAATAGTTACACCTTGTGGTCATCTACACTCAGGTGTTTCTTTTCCCTGTAGAAACAATGAATTTGGGCTTTATCAGCATAATCCAGATAACGTTCATTGCAGGTCGTGGCTGGAAAGCATTACAGTGCAGGCGGGGTGATCCTGTCTGCTCATTAGAATTTCACAGCAAAGGGAACATGGGCACAGAGTCTGTGCAACTCAGGCAGTTGCAGAAATTCAAGTATTCCCACCAAGCATGAGTTTTTTATCAATGACCTTCAAGGTCATCTATTTTATTGATTAGCAAAGCTTGTGCTTTGTAAAGAGCTGAATTTGGCAAAAAAAAAGTGTCTGCCAATCTTTTTAAATGCTTTGCCAGGCTCATAGGCATTCACAATCTTCTTTCTGAGGGCCGTGGAGAGTTCTTTTGATTTGGCAAGATGACCAACATACACCAATAGCAACTAGAACAGAAGAGTGTTCTTCCACACCTTTTAGTCAAATTAGTGTTTTTTGGGAAAATACAAGACAAACTATCGTGCAAAAGGCTTAGCAGTGCAAAGGAATCAACATTGACAAAATCAAAATGTAGATATATAGTCAACTACATTCCATTTACAAAAATATTACGGCCTTCCGCACCTTTTTTATTATTGCCAAAAGACGAAGTGGACATAACCATAACATCATAGTACAGAATGTAACAGAATGAGAAAAATAAAAAATAAAAAAAAGGAGAAAAGGAAGGGGAGGCAATCTACACTTGAGAGGGCCCCGGACTATCTGCCACGAAAACATCAAAATCAGAAGAAAACCGGGACTGCAGCAATATGGTCCACATAATTGAGTGGGATTCATTTTTATCAGTATTCCAGGCTAACATACGTTCTAAATGTTCGATCCTGTCCATTTCACAAGCCCAATCTGCTAGAGAGGGAACAATTGGTTGTCGCCAGTGTCTAGCGATAACAAATCGTGCAGCCGTCAGAAAATGACAAATTATGCTTTTGTTGATAGGAGCCTGGCAACATAGACAGTATAGTAATGCGAGGTTTGTTTGGGAATTTGCCCCCAACAAGTTTGTCATATAGGCTGAGAATTTTACTCCAAAAAGGGATAATGCGCAGGCATGTGCCCCAGATGTATGAGATGTTGCCAGGTGCCTGGAATGTAGGGCAGCGATACCACCTAGACACAATTTGAAAATTTAAAGGAAAGTGCCAATGTTTTGCTCCATTCCATAACATCAGGAGATGTATTTAATTCTCGTTCCTATTTTGAGAGGAATGGGGGTGGATCTGGGTAGGATACCTGTATAAAAATCTGATAAATCTGAGATAGCGAGTGCTCTAACCTGCCAGATTGGGACAGTAACGACTCAAAGGCTGTTTTTGGTCCAGTGAATTCATCAACGTTTGGTATCCTGTCCAATAAGTGTGCCAAATGAGTTTGTTCAAGCCATGCTCCAGGTGGGTTATGACAGGTGGAGAACATTCAGGACAAAGGAATTAGTTTGCCTTAATAGAGCGTGTGGCTCAGAAATGGAGCATCAGATTTTTGCCAGGAAAGGAATTTATGGCTGGTAAAAGTTGAAGAAAAAGATGCAAAACCAAACAATGGAGTCAAGGGGCTAGGTCTTGAAGACAGTAGACCTTTATCAAGGTAACCGTCCCATATCCGTAGCCTAGCGGAAGTCGCTAGGGGCAATAGGTCATAAGGGGGTCTGTGTGTCAGGTCTGTCCATGGGAGAGACGTGAGATCTGAAGTAATTAGGTAATTTTCTAATAATGTCCACAAATTTTGCGGGTTGCATGATACCAATCAATTATCAGGCGTAGCAATGCTGCATGAAAGTATAACAAGGGGTTACGAAGAGCAACATCTCCTCTAACCATAGGTAACGCCAAAATGGTATAGCCAATTTGAGGTTTCTTATGCTGCCAAATAAAGTTATGAATAGCAATATTGACTACCTGGAAAAAAACCCCGGGGAGGAGGGACAGGGAGCACCTGAAAGACGTAGAGAAATGTAGGTAGAATGACCATTTTGACAACATTCATACGGCTAAACCAAGAAATGTTCGGTTTATTGTATGTTTTAAGGCACGTATGAATCGTCCGAGCCAGGGGCGTATAATTGAGATCCGCCAGGGAGGACAAGGACTAAGGTATTTAATAGCTTTTTGTTGCCATTTAAACGTGAAAATAGATTGTAGTCGAGCTAGAGAAGTCTTAGGTAGGGATATGTTAAGGGCTTCAGTTTTATCGTAATTTACTTTAAAGTTACTTACTAAGCTAAATTACGAGAATGCTTTGACAATGGTAGTTAGAGAGACCTGAGGGTTAGAAACATATAATAAGAGGTCATCCGCGTAAAGAGATAACTTATAGTGATGTTGGCCAATGGAAAGACCCTGAATGTTGGTGTTTTGTCTTATGGCAATAGCAAGATGTTCCATAGTGAGTATATATAGAAGTGGTGAAAGGGGGCATCCCTGGCGGGTGCCATTGCGTATCCATATCGGATCTGATAGTAAGCCATTAGAACGAATCCTTGCCGTAGGGTTTGCATAGAGAGCCTGAATCTTACATAGCATGTTGAGCCCAAGGCCCACTTGCTGAAGTGTACTCTCAAGAAATTGCCAATGAACCCGGTCGAAAGCTTTTTTGGCATTGACCGAGATCATACACGCTGGGATTTTGCATTTTTGGGCATAATTCATCAGGGTAGTTGTTTTTAGGATGTTATCCCTGGCCTCCCTCTCGAGGGTAAACCCCACCTGGTCAAGATGGATCAAGTTAGATAGCAGCGGCATAAGACGTTTGACTAGTAATTTAGAGTATAGGTTAACATCAATATTGGTTAGTGAAATTGGATAAATACCACAAAGTGTAGGATCCTTCCCAGTTTTAGTTAGTACCATAATATGAGCTTCTAGGGCTTGTATTTGAAAGGGAGAATCAGGGGAGATAGCATTAAATGTTTTTGTAAGAAGCGGCAGGAGAGAGTCCTGAAAGAACTTGAAAAAGCGAGCAGAGTATCCATCTGGGCCCAGGCTTTTATTGGTTTCAAGAGAGGAGATTGCGATTGAGAGTTCCTCCTCTAGAAATGGTTGTTCAAGATCTTGCACTACCATTGTAGGAAGAGTCGGGAGCGCTCTTTTGGCAATATACTTGTCTATTTTAGATTCAAAAGTTTCTGGGGAAGTATCAAAATGGTAGGTAGATTGTATAATGTGGCATAAAATTAGTGAAATAATTTGTTAATTTCCTTAGGATGGTGAATGATCTGGCCATCGGGACGTTTAAGCTTGGGAATGGAGGTGAAGCTATTTTTGTCATGGAGGGCTCTGGCTAACATCCTACCTGGTTTGCTGGCCTCAACATAAAACAGCTTACGCATTTTGTCTCTAATGGATAAGGTAATTTGTTCAAAGAGGTGTAGTAATCAAAGTCTGGCATCTAATAAGGCAAGTTGGGGATTGGTTGCGTTTATGGGAGTGTTCCAGGTCAGCAATATGAAGTGTCAGCACTTGAATCTGAGCAAGACAAATTTGTTTAAGTCTAGAGCCATGTTTAATAAAGAGCCGGCGAAGCACACATTTTAAGGCCTCCCATTGGATCGGGGCAGTAGTGTCAATATTACAGTGGTTAGAAATTAAATTGAAAATAGTAGTTCGTATTTCTGTAGAGCATAGTTCGTCTTGCAACAAAGATTTGTTCAATCTCTATGTCCAGTCTCTAGTGGGCAGGTCAGGTAGGGAAAGGGACAAATACACTGGTGGTTGATCGGACCGTAATATGTTGCCAATCCTACTTTGAGGGTGGAGTGTTAAAGCATAGTGACTAACCAGGAAAAAATCAATGTGGGAGTAGGAGTTATGAGCAGTAGAATAAAAGGAGTAGTCCCTATCTATAGGGTGGAGTATGCGCCATACATCCACCAGGTTATGCTGAAAAGGAAATCTCTTCAATCTATTAATTTGGGTGTATGAATTAGAGCTTCTGCCTGATGAAGTATCCACTGTGGGGTTTAGGACACTAATAAAGTCTCCAGTGAGAAGGATTACTCATTTGGAGAATCCCATTAATTTATGGAGATATTGAATGGTATGAGTTGTTTGGTCCTGATTAGCTAGATTGTTTGGTACATATTAGCTAGAGTGTATGTTTTGCCACTAAGAGAGATTTTCAAAAAAAGATATCGCCTGTCAGGGTCTGAGCAGGAGTCTAAGAGAGTATAGTTTACCGATTTGTGAAATGCAATCGCAACCCCTCTGGATTTCAGTTGGGCATAAGTACTATGAAGCTATGATGGGTAGTATTTTTTCCACAGAAAGGGAATATGATTGGAGCGAAAATGGGTCTCTTGAAAAAAAATTAATTCAACCCCTGGATTTGTGGAATTCGTACAATATCTGTGATCTCTTGGATAATTGATTCACGCCATGGGCATTGAATGGGCACAGATGAATGGTAGCAGCTTTCCGGGGGCCCCGCATGGTATCAGGAGCAGAAGAAGGAAAAGGGGAGAGAGAAAGAGAAAGAGAGAAGAAGAAAAAGGCTAAAATGCTAATATAGAGGCTAGCACCACTTTCGTGCCCTATACAGGGATGGCTATGAAGGCCAACAGGTTTTTGTCTATCTTGAAAGGTCAAAACAGACATAGAGTCCCATGTGGGGAGGGAAGCTAAATAACCAGCAACTTGTCTAAGCAATCTCCACGCTGCCATAAAACAATTTACGATATATAATGAAGGAAGAGGGTCACCCGATCCCGGAGGGAACTATGTTTTTTTTTTTTTTAAATCAAAAACAAAGTTTATTGAACACAATTGAAAGTTCACAGGCTTCAATTCAACAAGACTCCCTTACAAAGAGAGTATAGGCATAAACCAACAAATACATGGCATCTTCAAGAAAGTGCATTCCCAGTAAAGCAAGGACATCTACACACCCAAGCATGGTAACACGAGCACCCATCAAAGATCTGCTCCATAACCTGCAGACAGAACATACAGGGAGCTATTGGAGTAAGCGATCCATGATAAGATCAGCTGGTGCCAGGCCTGGCTGCGCCAGCCACCCAGCCCATATTTTTTCATATCTTAGTGGGACACCTCTGTGTTGATAAATTAGGCGTTCATACCGTAGGGTAGCGCCCATTGCCTTCACCCACATCTCCAGCGAGGGAGGGGACGGGGACGTCCAGTGCTGCAAAATAAGCTTCCGGGCTTGAAAAAAGGACCTCGACAACGCCAAACGCACGTTGACATCAGGCGAGTAGTCCTCCACCATGCCAAGGAGGCACGGCTTCGGATCAACCGGCACAGAGAGGGAAAAAGCAGCATTAACAGTCTGGACCACCACCGTCCAATACCTGTGGAGCTTGGGGCAGCGCCACAGAAGGTGAATGAGGTCTCCACAATCTCTACTACACCTGGTGCACAAGGAGTCAGCTCTAAGACCCATCCTGTAAAGGCGGAGGGGGGTGCGATGGACCCGGAGGAGTATGTAAAGTTGAGAGAGTCGCTGCGCGACTCCCAGGGAGCACGTACGCACCGACTCCAAGGCCTCGTCCCACTGATCATCACTGAGAACCCCTACATCCGCCTCCCAATGAGATTTAGCAGAGTTAGGAATTTTCTCCAGGTAAGCTGTTAACAACATAGAGTAGCATTCCGAAATAAATCCCTTGGTTGTAGCACAGCGCCTCATCATAGAAAAAACTGGTGTTGGGGACAGTTCCGGGCTCAGCAAGGAGGGCTGGGCCCGGACTGCATGCCGCAACTGTAAATACGAAAACTGCATAGTCGGAGGTAGGGTGTAGGCTGCACTAAGCTGGGCAAAGTCTAGCAAGCGTCCCTGGAGGAACACCTGCTTAAGGTGAGTGATTCCCCGAGCTCGCCAAGTCGCCGCACACGGCAGCCCGGCCAACTCCGGATACGTCAGATTATCCCATAGTAAACTATATTCGGTAAAACCGGTAACCCCCTGCAACTGTTTCACCTTCGACCATATTTTATGCATCAATCTATAAGTAGGAAACAATTTGTTAGACTTCAGGAAGAGCTGCGATTCTAATGCCTCCGGGACCCCGCGTGCCGCCACCTCATGGAGTATAACCTGAACCGTAGAGTCCCCATTCTCCCGGTCCCCCCCACAAAGGGCCTTCACCAAGTGCTGCAGCTGCGCAGCCAAGTAATAGATCCAAGGGTTCGGGAAGGCCAAGCCTCCCCTATCCTTGGGCCTGTACAGTTGTTCAAGGCGTATCCTGGCAACCCCGGACCTCCACAACAGGGAGCGGAAGATGGAGTTCACCAGACGGAACAACCTCAGAGGGATGACCACCGGGGAATTATGTAGGAAATATAAAAGTTGGGGCATAAGGATCATCTTTACCAAATTAGCCCTACCCGCCACTGAAAGCCAAAGTTTGGACCAAACGGCCACCTTGTCCCTGAACCTCGTCAAAAGTGGGAAGAGGTTCAGGCGACAATAGTCGGTAATGACAGCGGAAATCACCACCCCCAAATATTTGAACTGTTGCACTATCTGCACCGGGCAAAAATCAGACAACTGGGGATCCACCCCCCGGTCCAGCGGCAACAAAGCCGACTTGGACCAGTTGATGGTCAGCCCCGAGAAGCCTCCAAATTCCGTAATTATGCGCATCACTGCCCGTAGGGACGGACCTGTGTCACCCAGGAGCAATAACATATCATCGGCATACAAAAGTATCTTTTCCTGCAGTGTCCCATACCGAAAGCCCACCACCGAGGCACTGGCCCGAATCCTCGCTGCCAGGGGCTCTATGGCCAGAGCAAACAGTAAAGGGGACAGAGGGCATCCCTGCCTAGTCCCCCTCTCCAGGAGAAACGGTGCCGATTGCCTGCCCCCCTCCCTTATAACCGCACGCGGGGCCTGGTAAAGAAGGCGAACCCATGCCACAAACGTGGGGCCAAAACCGAACTTCTCTAACACCGCCCAGAGGTACCCCCACTCGACACTGTCGAAGGCCTTGTTAGCATCTAGGGACAAGAGGGCCCTGGAGCCCACATTGTCCGCTCTACTCTGCATGTTCACATATAGCCTGCGGAGATTGACAGCTGTAGATTTGTTGGGCATAAATCCCGCCTGATCATCATGAACAATGGTAGCCACCACTAGGTTCAAGCGCCGTGCGAGCACCTTGGCCAGAATCTTAACATCAGATTGTAGCAAAGATATCGGTCTATAAGAACCAGGATCTATCGGGGGCTTGTCAGGCTTCAAAATTAAGGTAATACTGGCCCCAGACATGGACGAGGGTAGGCGACCACCGCGCAGAGCCTCATTAAAGACCCGCAACAGTCGTGGTAGCAATGTGTCAGGGAAGGACTGGTATACCTCCATGGGTAATCCGTCATCCCCCGGGGCCTTAAAGGTGGGAAAAGAGCTGGCAGCCTCCCGAAGCTCCTCCAGGGTAAGAGGGGCATCCAATTGGCGCCTATGCGCTGCAGATAAAACAGGGAGATCTACACCCTGGAGGTAGTCCGTCAATTCCAGAGCAGTATAGGACGCCCTAGAGGCATAGAGCTCAGTATAGAAGCGGACCAACTCCTCCATAACCAGCTCCGGAGAACTAACCAGGGTGCCCGAGGGCAATTTAAGGGCCCCTATAGCAGGGACTGCAGGGTGGACATTAACAAGTTTTGCCAGAAGGCGGCCAGTCTGCTCCCCCTCTTCATAGAATGTAACCTTAGAGAAAAACCGTTTGCGTTCCGCTCTATGCGAGATAAAACTAGTCAGGGCATCCTGGGCAGACAACCAAGCCGCCCGAGACGCTTCAGGGGGTTGGCCAATATACTCCTCCTCTCGCTCCCTCACATGTGCAGTCAAGTGAGCCTCCCATTCCCTAGTAGAAGATTTAACCTGGTTAATCACATCAATGAACACCCCCCTAAGATAACGTTTAAAAGCATCCCATTGAACCAGCCTATCAGGATAAAGGTCATCATCCAAAAAGAATCGGGACATAGCTCTAGGCAAATCACTATCAGGGGGAAAAAGTTTCAACCAGGAGGCATTGAGGCGCCAAGGGACCCGTGATAGGGACGATTGAGGCCCCAACTCCAGCCAACAGATCAGGGGAGAGTGGTCAGAAACACCCCTGGGGGCATATTGAATTTTAGACACCGCTGCTAAGGAGAAAGGGGTACCCAAGCAGAGGTCAATGCGGGACAATGACCCATGCGTTTTAGAGTAGCAGGAAAATTGTGTAGCAGCAGGGTGCCGGACCCGCCACAAATCTATCCAGGACATCTCTCCCAAAAAACGGGCCAACGGGGTACCCCGGGTGCCCGGCCCTACACCGGGAGGCGGGTGTCTATCCCTTGCAGGATCTAGCACCCCATTAAAATCCCCCAGCACAAATAGCAGCGCTCGGGGCTTGTCCAAAGTGAACCTCACCAGCTCCCTCAACACGTGAAGGGAAAAGGGAGGCGGGACATACACCATGGCAATTACACAAGCACGTGAATATATAGTACAATACAAGAATACAAATCTACCCTCCGAGTCACACAGTTTAGTAATTTCCCGATAGTCCACTGATCGATGAATCAGAATACAGACCCCCCTAGAGAAGGAGGTATGGGTGGAATGGTAGATCTGTTGGGCCCAAGCATACCGCACACAGCTAACCGTGTCCACAGTGAGATGCGTCTCCTGCAGGTCAACAATCCCTGGGTGATACTTGCGCAGAACAGAGCTCACCATAGCCCGCTTGAGGGGATCTCCCAAGCCCCGGACATTCCAGGACACTAAAGGTACACTAGACATAGTCCATAGAGTGCATAATTACAGTCAGGGTAAGGAGTACAAGAGAGAAAAATAGTAAAAGAAAGGGTATCAAACATGGGTGCAGCAGGACTCAGCCGCACGGGCCCCACAGCAGACGGGAAGCAGTCCTCCTCCAGTAGATGCCAGCAGCAAAACAGAAAGCAAAGCCTGTGTGTGAAATAAAAAGAGAAACTTGTCCCAGAGTTCAGACATCCGGGTCCAGGGAAAAAACAGAGAAGGTAAAAAACAAAGGAGTAGGCAACGTGCACACACACTCCAGCCGGGGAAACAGTAAACATCGCATAACTTTGGCATACTTCACCATCACAGGAAACATAGAGCCATCCAGCCATAACAGGCTAACGATAATAGGCCTCCGGTAAGGCAAATAGAGTCCCCTCCAACAGGTAGGTAGTAGGAGAACACCCCAACAGTCAAGGTAACCTCAAGGATCCGCTCCCTCACGCTGTCGAGCCCGCAGAGACGGTTTATTGACATCCAGCCATTCCGCAGCTTCAGCCGCGGTCTGAAAAAAGTGAGCTTGCCCGCCAGCGGTTACTCGCAGCCGAGCGGGGTACAGCATCGCATAGGGCAAGTGGACCTTCTGCAGGCGTTGTTTGACTTCATGGAATTTAGCACGTTTCTTCTGCACCTCCGCCGAAAAGTCCGGGTACAGAGACACCCGGACCCCATTAAACTTAATGACGTCTTTCTCCCTGGCCAGCCTAAGGGCCTTCTCACGGTCACGGTAGTGCAGGAGACGCGCCAGCATAGGACGTGGTGCATTGCCCGGGATGGCCCGGGAAGGGGTGCGGTGGGCACGCTCAACAGCAAACAAGGGTGAGAAGGCATCCCTGCCAAAGATCTCCAGCAGCCACTGTTCCACAAACTCTGTGGGGTCCCTGCCCTCCGCTTTCTCTGGGAGCCCCACAATCCTGATGTTGTTACGCCTCAGCCGGTTCTCAATTTAATCAGTTTTATCCTGTACCGCCCTGGCCAGGGATGCAGTAGCCCGAGTCTCCGTGATAATGGAGGGCAGCCTGTCCTCAACCTCGCTTATGCGACCCTCCACCGCAGTGGTCCGCTCCCGCATTTTCTGAAGGTCATGCCGGAGCAGGGAGACCTCCTCTGTGAGCCCCCCCAGCTTCTCCTCCACTTTGCCAACAGAGGCCGTGCACTGCTGCACCGCTGAGAGTATTTGGCCCAGGGTGGGCTGAGAATCACCATCCACCACCTCCTCGTCCACCCCCAGGTCCACGTTAGCAGGGACGTCTGTACCAGGCAGACTAGGTGAGGGATCCGCTTCCAGGCCGGGCTCCGGAACCAAAGCCGCTCCCCCCTTGCCACCATCCTGCGGGCCCGCAGCCTGGGCATACGTGAGCTTCTGGGCATAATAAAACATGTCCTTGGTGCCGTCCTTGCGGGGTTTGCCAGACTTACCCCCAGGATCCTTGCCCTTGTCCGTGGCGCGCGGCGTCCAGTTCGGCATGGAGGCCGCGGCGCCATGTTGGATTTCCAGGCCGGCAGGGACCTCGCGGTTATTCCGGGTGAGCATTGTGCGGATCGAGGCGCAGAGGATACCGGTGGATTCCCCAGGAGGAGAGGAAGACGTCGGTACCGGTTAAAGGTAAGGTGGATACCGGAGGAAGGATCAATGAGCAGGGTAACAGCGGGAGCTCCGTGATGCGCATCCGCTCACATGCCTTGCTTGGCCACGCCCCCCCGGGAACTATGTTTTTAATAGTATGATATTGAAGATTGTACCTTCCATGTTTCACCCCCAAACATTCTCATGCAACTCCAAAGCTTCAGCCATTCAAATTTAATTTGTTCAAATTGGGTCAATTGGTTATTGTATTGTTTCACTTTCCTCCTTACTGCTGTATCCTTCATCTCTCCTTATCTTTCCTATATTCTGATTAGTTAGTATATCTCACTTGATATGAATGGCATATTATTCCCCCAGACTTTACAATATAATATTCACAACTCTGATCAGACAAGGGAGACAACACATTGGAATGTTCTTGATTGCTTGATTTGAGGATTCCCTGTATAGGACATATATGATACATTGACATTCATTCATGCACTGATTTATTATGACCTATTGACAATTGTATGCACATCCAAAGGTATCTGAATTGGTAAGGATTAACATCTTGCATTTTTCACATTAAATGTCCAGTGCATGTTAGATGATCATGGGGCATTATAGAGGCTGTTTATTCAACTAAAAAAATGTTCATCTAAGTAATTGCAAAGGCATAAATGTTTTCTGTTAAAAATGATAACATGTTATTCTTGCTATTCATGTTACCTGCTTTGTGCAATTATTGCTCAAAGTGGCCTTGAATCTAATCTTCTGGGGTCCCCCACAGACACTCTAGGCTCCTCCTCTTCTGTGTGCATCACCATAGCAAGCCACTTGCCATGGAGGCTCGTGTGTGGGCTCGCTCCCAAGCCGAGCCGTGTGTGTCCATAAACACACAAAGAGCATCTTGATCCTGCACTGACTCTGCTCCCTCCTCACAGGATTTTTTTGACAGCTGATGACAGCCTATGAGTCCTAAAAGGAGAGAGAGTGAGAGAGCAGCGCAACTCGTGCACAGCACTGGATTGAGATAGGACTTGGGGGGGGGGGGGGGCTCTGGCCTAATGCAAAAATGCATTAAGGTAATGAAAACTTATGCCTTTACAACCACTTTAGCTAACTTAATAAAGTGAGTGTGTTTTGTTTTTTTTACCCTTGCACATGATTTTGTATTTAACATGAACACAGCTTCACCTTATTCACAAAGTTAAATGAACATTTAATTTGCTAAGTGAACAGTCACACACTTTTAGTAAATCAGCCCTATAACCAGCTTATCACTGCATTTAAAATTTCCAAAAAATAGAAAGCTGTCTAGAATGTCCCATCATCAAGACTAACTTTATATGATGGTGTTGGTGTCCTGAAGTCACCTACCAATGCGTCTTGCAAAGGAGCTAAAATGGTCTGTTATAAAATATCTGATGAATAGTTATGCATTATTAGTACAACCTACAGTATGTCATATTCTGCAACTTGGATTGGTGCAGAATAGTGCAAACAACAATCATTCCCATTTATTGTTCTTTATATGCCTGCTGCCTTACTGTGCTGTTTGTTCATTTACTTCTACTGGTGTATATGCTATACATTCATTTACCTTGATGACAGAATAACTAGCTCTTAGGTAAAGAGGGTGTTATTTAATGGCCAGATGTCAGCACTTGCCCAACAGGGGGTGATTTTTATGGCCATCCTACCATCTGATGACCATTTAATTATAATTAGAAGTAAGTGTGTACATCCTGCAATCATGTAGAGTTTGGTAAAGATCATTCTGATACTGCTGTTTGAAGTAGGACTATAATAAATCATTTCTTTGGATACACAGAGGGTCGGCTGGCCCTGGAATAGCTATCAGACTGCTCAAATGAGTCATATTGTCTGCTGTGTTGAGGCTTATTTTTCTTGTCCTTTTAAAGTGTAACCTTTTTTACTGGGGAGCAGAAGTAATCACTGAGCACAATGGTGTTACATTCACTGTACAGTAAAGGGTCAAACGCTTGCCTACAAGTACTAGATTTAAGATTATAAAACAGTACACTACATCATTGCAAACTGTGATGGCTGTAAAAGAACGAGTGGTAATTGAAGTGTATTTCCACTTTTGCAGCTTTTGCAGTCAAATTTGAGAAAACCCCACTATATATTTGTTATATGTTCACACAGCATAGCTATTTTTATTTATTATTTCTTACCTTTTAATATTCAATAATTTTTATTAGGTTTTTTAGAACAGTGAGAAACAAGGGAGTAACAAACAGAAAAGCACCACCAGCAGTGTGTTCATACATACAAAATAGTGTCTCATTTGTATCAAAAATAATAACACATATGATCTTGTAATAGTACAGCGCCATGGGAGGCATGATCAGCGTCCAGAAGTTGTGCTAGTCCATTATCAGACAGGCGAGTAGAGGCCCCGCCCCCCACCCAAGACATCCCGACTGGGGCGCAAACTGTGTCCGTGGCGGGACATGGCGCCCCCCCAGCGCCGATCACCACACATACCACCGCTAATCACGGGAACCTGTATTGAGACACATCCAAGAAATATAACTAACACTTTAACGAGGCAATACGCTTATAGCCACCAATTAAGTGGCCGATAAGGCACAGACCTCCACTCTGGGATCCAAAGCCATAGCCTCGCATCTCAGAGCTTACACCACCCCGCATAATTCCAAACCCCCAAAAAAGGGAAAAGACAAAAAAGAAGGAAAAGCAAAAGGAATAGAAAGAAGAAAGAAAAAGAAAAGAGAGCAGAAAAGGAAGAAGTATAAGAATGGAGATAAGAATAAGAGTTAGGAAAAGAGTAAGAAAAAGAAAGAGGAGAATCGTCCTCTCGCACTGGTCCCCTCCCACCCCCCACAGCTACAGCTATGGGGCCTGTAAATATGCGATCCAGGGATTCCACACTCTCTCAAATCTAAGTTGTTTGTCCTGGCGGATGCTGGCTGACTTTTCATTAAGCATAATCCACGACATTTTATGTTTCACCAGCAAGACATTGAGCCCAGGCGTCTTCCATGCACGTGCCATAATTTTGGCAGCCAGGAGAATGAAAAATATAAGAGAATGTGTATATTTCGGTATCTCTACTGGCAAATCAGAAAACAGCACCGTTTTGGCATCCCTGCTAATCCTCTGCCCCTGTCGCCGAGTGGATCAGATTAATTACTCTGATCCAGTAGCGCCGGGCCTTTGGGCAGCTCCACCAGATGTGGTACATGTCCCCATCTTGCCCACAGTGCCTGAAACACAGGGTCTCGCTAGCCTCGTCGGTACCAGGTACCACCGTGACAACACCTTATAGTTAGCCTCCACCAAGGAGGTATTAAGTATACCTCTGTACACCATGGTCGACCACCTGTCCCATTGCTCCTCCTCAATGGATTCCCTCAAATCAGTCTCCCATGCCAGTTGATCTGAAGGCTTAGTAGCCGGATTGGTGAATAGGCTATACAATTCCGTGATCCCTCCTCGTAGCCCAGACCCTCCTCATGCATCTGTTTTCATACAGTGTTCTAGTTGTGATATCTGTCTGATCATTCTTAAGGGTCCGAAGGAAGTGGGTTATTTGGAGAAGATGGTAAGATGCCACAGGGGGCATTTCCAACGTTTACCTAAAGTAGATGAGGTCGCACCCCTCTATGATCCAAGAAATTACCTATTCTGTAAAGGCCTTTGTTGACCCACCATGTGAATTGAGACGTTTGAAGCCCTGGTACAAAGTGAGGATTATTAAAGAGATGGGCTGCCGGTGTGTGGGGGGACTTGAGAGGGTACACCCTGCATGCTATATCCCACAGCTGCAGGGAATGGGACAAAGTGGGACTCAATACTGCCTTCTGCTCCTTAGCAGGTAGCCACATCAGAAGGTCTAAAGGCAAAGACTGGCTAGCCTGTGCCTCCAGGTCAACCCAATGCGGCCTAATGTGTGTTGAAAAAATATGATATAGTTGCACCAACTGTGCCGCCCTATAGTATCTCAGAAAATGGGGGACTCCCAACCCCCCCCCTTCCACTTGGATCTGTACATAGTGGATCAGGCCAGCCGACTTCCACCTCTGTGCCAGATAAACTTGTAGATGAGAGTTTGTAGCTGCCGTAAAAAAACTATCAGTATTGAGATCGGGAGGGTCCTAAAAAAATAAAGCACACGTGGGAGAACCGTCATCTTGACAGCCGCTATTCCGCCCATCCAGGAAAGATCATGTGCTTGCCAGTGTTTTAAATCCTGCTCCGTGGAGTCAAAGAGGAGTGTATAGTTCACGCTAAATAGGGAGGCGATATTAGGTGTCAGTTTAACCCCCAGGTAGGGAAGTGCCTGCGTGCACCATTTGAAGGGAAAGGAAGCCTTTATGGAGGTCAATGTTGTTTCAGTAAGGTTTATGTTCAACGCTTCTGATTTGAGTTGGTTGACCCGCAGACCAGACACCCTCTCGAAATCTGACAATAAGGAGAACAGGTTGGGCAAGGTCGTAACAGGATCCGTAATGAAAAGCAATAAATCATAGGCAAACAAGCCACATTTATGACTCCTGCCAGAGCTTTCCACGCCATGTATATTAGGATCAGATCTTATGGCTATCACCAACGTCTCTATAGCAGTGACAAAGAGAAGTAGCGATAGAGGACAGCCTTGCCTAGTTCCCCTCAAAATTTTCAACGGATCCGAGATACCACCACGCCCAACAATATTAGCCGATGGATTCAAGTACAATGCCCCTAAAATGTTAAGAAAATTTGGTCCGCAGTTCCAGGGACAGGACACAAAAAAGAAAAGGCCAGAACAAAGAGTCAAAGGCCTTATGTAGGTCCAATGGCAAGAACATACCCCTGCGGGGGCGACCCCCATCCCAATTGGATTGTAACACAGTGATCAAATCCACAGCTCACCAAATCTGATCTGCAACTTGCCTCCCGGGGACGAACCCGACCTGGTTAATGTGTATGTATTGTGCTAAAAAGTTGTTAAACCTGTTGGCATAAATTTTAGTCAAGGAATTTAAGATCAGTATTGATCAGGGATATTGGCCGATAATTGGTCACGTCCTTGTGATCATTGCCTGGTTTGGGAATTAGACATATATTAGCTCTATTAGCATCCGCATCTAGGGTTGTGCCATCCCGTAACGCCTGGAAGAAAGTAAGAAGATGTAGGACCAAGTGAGCAGTAAATTGTTTATAATAGGCGGCTGAAAAGCCATCCGGGCCCAGGGTCTTAGAGGGCTTCGCTTGTTTAATCACCTGTAACACCTCAGCCATCGAGATTTCCCCCTCTAAGAGCTCCCGATGGCAGTCCGAGAGGGAGGGAACATGGACATCCTGGAGAAACCTACCCATAGCCTCTGTCGTCATGTTCCCCTGGTCGCTATACAAAGAAGCGTAATATGTATGGAACAGCGACATGATGGTCTGTGGATCCTGGGTCAGCGTACCATTCGCTCTCCTAAGCTTGGGGGGTGCCGCCCGACGGATGTGGGGTGTCAGTTTACGGGCCAGCATAGTTCCCAGTTTATCTTTCAACGTGTAAAAGGTGGCCTGCGTCCACCTCAAATGTTTTTCCACCCTAGTAGTCAAACAAAGATTCAGTTCCAACCGCACCGAGTCGATTTTGTCCCTAAGATCCAGATGTGGGTTTTGTTTATGGTTGCGCAATAGGTCAGACAACTCCCTTTCCTTTTCCTGAATTCAAGTTCTTCTTTAATTGCAATTTGGAGTACACACCCCCTGATGGTGGCCTTGTGGGCCGCCCAATTAATTACTGGAGAGGTATCATCGGGGTTGTTGGAGGCAAAATATTCTTTAATGCTTTGCTCAATCTCAAAACAGACTGTAGGATTGTCTTAAAATGATTTGTTTAGTCTCCAAGGAGCAGGCCCCTTTCTGACAGACAAATTATCACAAGAAGTCCATAACAGGGAGTGGTCTGACCAAGTTACGTCCACTATTTTACTGTGTTGAAAGAGGTGCACCGACTCAGGGTTGATCAGAAGATGATCAATCCTGGAATAGGTTTGGGGAGCATGTGAGAAGAATGTATAATCCTTCCTCGAAGGGTTCAGTTTGCGCCAAAGGTCGATCAAATTATGATAATGCAGCATTTTAGCAAGTTTAGAGCCTATCTTGGGATAATGTCTAGAACAGGACGCTGGCTTAGAGATCTTGTAAAAAAAAAAAACGTACGAAAAAAAGCGCTTTCGAAGCGATAATCTGTCTGTTAGTACAGAACTTTCAAGAGGCGATGACGATTATAGTATTATAGAATTCGTTTATCCGATATTATCTGATCAGACAAGCAGGAGAATTTTTCTCGTACGATACCAGATCGTACGATTTTTGTTTAATTTGTACAGTTATCCCTCGAAAGTACAATCCAAACACACTGCAACACAATATATCACTTTCAAATTTTTGTTCTGTCATACGCAAAATTTCATCACTTTAGTAAACTCTTCATTTTGGATATGAGATTAGCATGCAAAAAAAAAAAAAAAACAGACGGTCTGTCGTACGATTTTTTGGATTGTGTGTACAGGCCATAAGTTGCTCTAATGGAGCTCCAGATAGCAGTGAAACCCTAACAGAGGTTCTTACCCTTTCCCACTCTATCTCAACATAAAAAAATACGTTTTGGCTGAACGTACTTCTGAACGCTGTTATGCACAGTCAGAAACAGAGGGAGTGTGTATAAGTTTAGGCAGTTAGCAGGTCAGCATTTTACTTCTGGTAGCCTCTGACTCCTGTCTCTCAAGATAGAGATCATAGGTGTGCACAGCCTATTGCATTAGGGTGCGCACACTAAAGCTTAAACACACGTGTGTGTGTTTGTCTACATATATATGACCGCAGGACATTGATCTCTCTGCCAACACAGTGAAAGAGAGGTGTGTAAACCCTTCTGTTTTGTCAGAGCCAAGAAGAGTGAGATCTTTCCCATCTTCCTGCTTGCACACAGAGAGTGATAATGCTAATGCACATGGGGTAATTAGGGTGTGCCCAGGCACACCCTGAACACCCTGTGCACACCCCTATGATAAAGACTAAGGTTCAGAAAAAATAAGAAAAGCTAAATGAGTGCAGAAATACATTTTATTTCTGTCTATGCTGCTGTTAGAGATTTAACCGCAATACCAGTGTGGTGAAACTGCTGCCACCTGGACAGTAAGCGAAGCTTGAAATTCTAAAGGCTGCATGAACTTCTTTCTCATTGAAATGTATGAGTTACCCTATGCAAAAAGCGTGACAACACACAAAAATGAGCATGATGCCTGACACTATGCTATGGTAGTGTGAACGGGGAATAAATAGTTATTGAAATAATTCAGTAGAAACTTTCCCATCACTCCTTTGTGGATTTCAAAATGTGAGCACAAGATTGTTTTGGGAAATGTCACTAACATCAATTTATGTCTTTAATTAGTATCTGCTTATATCCCTCCAGATCCAGTCCCTCTGTTGGAGGCAGTACGAGGATTGGAAGACCGATTACAGCAGCTCCAGTGTGTGGATCCCGATAATAAGACAGTGAAAGAGATCAGCCGACATTGGAAGAAGTACTCTGAGTTCTATTCCACAGGGAAAGGTAATAGAAAAATATACCTTCTGTGGTGAGATTTTGCCAATTTTAAAGTGAACCTGTGCCCTAATAATGCACATTAAAGCATTTTTTTTATTTCAAAAGGATTAAAAGCACTTCACAATAAGCTTTCATTCATCTTTTGTACCTATTAGAGTTGTGAAGAAAGTATTATTCGTATTTACACACTAGCGCTGTGATTTTATTTGAGAGTAGATTCCTGTAGACCGCTGACTTTCCAATGTAAACGATCAGCAGGTGTTTCCATACTATTAGAAATTGACTAAAACCGACTTCAGAGTCTTTGTTGTTATCTTTGGGAAATAATAACTTTGCAATAAAAGCAGCTAGAGAGGTTAGTGATGGTTTCTTTTAAAGGTATTTTACTGCTTGTTAAGAATATGAAAATAATTTAATGTCTATAAGCTGGCGAGGCACTATACAATCTGATTGTATAACTACGTATTTAGTGCAATGGCGTACCTGATTTGATACAAATGGAATTAATTGTGGCAGTTTGTTCTTATATTATGTAGTTCTGGTAAATCTAAAGAAGATTGTACAGATATTGTATAATCTGAGTGTATAGTGTATAGCCAGCTTTAATTTGGGCACAGGTGCACTTTAGATACAACTCTAAATTATAAAAAAGAAAACATTTTAAGTATGTTATTTAGCTTGTCAAAGTGTCAAAGTTCATAAAAAACAAAAAACAAATGGTCTTTATCAGGGGTCCCAAAACTATGGCCTGCAGGTCAAATGGTTGGCCAGTGGACTGAGGGGACATTTCTGGCAGCATAAGGTCTGATGTCTGGTAAAAGATGCTCCAGAACAGAGATATGCAGGGAGACAGGCACCTTCTAACACCTTCAATACATTGTATTATTAGAATCACAAGACATACAAATCATTTTGTTTTGTAGGTAATTTTAAATTATGGAAAATCTTTACCAGGCAAGCAAACCTAAACCTGTTTTTGCAACTCAGAAAAAAGCTGAAGATTTATTACTATGTTTTAATTTATTTTCTCTGCTTCAGGCATTAAAATGCTAATTCAGCATATAGCTGTTTATGTTATATTTATTGCTATATAACCTTAGAAGTAGTGTGAAGAGGTTAATGTACTTTAGAGTAATAACTTCCATTCATAAGGTAATATTATCTGTATGAACCTTGTTGAGTAAACAGTGTAGAGGTGATATACTTTATACCTTTTACTAGATAGTCCTTTTGAGAAGGGCAGGTCGCTTTGGAGCTGGTCTTCTCGCTCTGGACATTGGGGATTATTTACTAAAGGCAAATACACTGTGCACTAAAAGTGCATTGCAAGTGTACTTGGAAGTGCAGTCGCTGTAGATCTAAGGGGAAGATGTGAAATGAGGGGAAACTCTGCTAACTTCTATCACCTAATTATGTGCAAGCAAAAATGCTTTTTTTATTTTCCTTGCATGTCACTATCAGATCTACAGTGACTGCACTTCCAAGTGCACTTGCAGTGAGTGCACGTGTAGTGCAGAGTGGATTTGCCTTTAGCTAATAAACCCCATTGTCTCTGCTCAAGATAATTAACAGGTGATATGTTTGTTTCTGCGGTTAAGTTAGGGCTCTTTCACACGGGCGATCTGATCAGATCCGCCTGTCAGTTTGTTAGGCGGATCTGATCGGATCCTCCATGCAGCTCTATGGGGCAGCGGATGTCAGCGGAGACATCTCTGCTGACACCCGTATCCGATCCTGTCTGTGAAATCTGGACGGATGGAAACCCTATTTTTCCATCCGTTCAGGGATTGGATCGGATCGGATGAGAGGGGACAGGCGGTCTGCTCTCGTCCGATCCCCCATAGAGAGCAGCGGGAGCTGTGACAGCTCCCTCTCCGCACTGCAAGCGGAGACAGAGCTGTCATCCGCCGGCTCAGCGGGGATCGAACCTACGGAGGCGTACCGTGTGAAAGAGCCCTTAGTTTAGTAAGTTACTGTCAGCAGTGGCGTAGAGTGGGCTGTCAGCGTTGGGGGCAAGACAAGTAATTTGCACCCCCTAACCTGTGGAGTTTTAGCACTCAATGAGTCCCTTCCACTAGCTGCTTCCACAGGTGTGAGGTATTCTTTTGACCCCCAACATAAGAGCAGGGGGGAGGAGAAACAGCAGCACACTGAGCATCCCAGTGAATGGCTGTGCAGGAGGGGGGTGTCAGAACAAGTCTGATCATTGGAGGAGAGCAGGCTGAGTTCCCACCCAGCATAGCTAGAAGACTGACCACAGTGTGGACTAGCAGGATCACCAGGGATTTCACACAAAGGAAGCAACACAAAGAGAACAGGATACTTTCTCTTACCAGTACATGGTACAGCAGCCACATATCAGGAATATGAAGCGTTGAGGTAACCATTAAGTGATGTTCCTGCCTGTGTCCCTGCCAAGCATTTAGCATGTAAGGGGATAAGTAATGTTCCTGCATTTGTCCCCACCATACATTCGGCATGCAAGGGGTTAAATGATGAATCCTGCTATGTAATGCATGTCCCTCAGACCAGGGCATTTGGTGTGTAATGGGTTAAATGATGAATCCTGCTATATTATGCATGTCCCTCAGGGCATTTGATATGTAAGGGGTTAAATGATTAATTCTGCTATGTAATGCATGTCTCTCAGGGCATTTAGCATGTAAGGGGTTAAATGATGAATCCTGCCTATGTAATGTATCCCTCAGGGCAAACGGCATGTAAGGGGTTAAATAATGAATCCTGCTATGTAATGCATGTTCCTTAGGGCATTCGGTATGCAAGGGGTTAAATGATAAATCCTGCAATTTAATGCATGTCTCTCAGACCAGGGCATTTGGCATGTAAGGGGTTAAATGATGAATCCTGCTATGTAATGCATATTCCTAAGGGCATTTGGCATGTAAGGGGTTTAAATAATGAATCCTGCCTATGTAATGTATCCCTCAGGGCATTTGGCATGTAAGGGGTTAAATTATGAATCCTACTATGTAATGCATATCCCTAAGGGTATTGGGCATGTAAGGGGTTAAATGATACACCTTACATGCGGGATGCCCTGAGAGATACATTACATAGGCAGGATTCATCATTTACCCCTTACATGCCGGATGCCCTGATGGATACATTACATAGGCAGGATTAACTATTAAACCATTAAATAAATAATTCTGCTTTGTAATGTACCATGCATGTCCCTCAGGGCATTTGGCAAGTAAGAAGCTAGCTGATGCATGCACAGATGTGGGTATCAGGCATGCTTGCTTGCTGCAAGCCCATAACACGTGTCCCCTCATACTCTAACTCCATGTCTGCTCTTCTGCTCTGGCTGGCTGCTCCAGGGCAGTCCCCCTCCTCAAACCGTGGCCTTTCTCCCCCCCCCCCCCCAGGCCAGAAACACGGCTCTCAGGTCTCCCCAACTTTTTTTATCTTCCATCTGCTCTGCTGTGGCCACACTGCCAGACTGGCTGCCACAACTGGGAAATCAGGGATCCGGTCCGGAGTGGAAGAGTGGGAGACGGCGCTGCGCTGCAGCTCGGACAGCGATCCGGAGGCGGGACTCCAAGAGCAACGGTTTGCGCATGTGCCACACCCAATCACAGACAGACCAGCCCTGCTGCAGACACATGACCCCATCCGCCCCATCACAGGATGCCCGCCGCCCATTGCTGAGTCTGAACATGGTGGCCGGAGCACAGAAAGCAAGTGACACAGTCTGTGCAAAAATAAGGATTAGGATGAAGTGACACTGGTGCTGGATGCACCTCCCTAAATATTGCGCCCAGGGTCATGCCCCCCCCTCCCCCACAACGCTATGCTACTGACTGTCAGGCTTAGGACCAGGGCTTAAGGGGATAGATTTATGGGTAAAGCAACTAAAACTAGATAAAAAAGAAACTAACGTATAGTTCACCCTGTAAAAAGCACAGTTTTTACCTGTACACTGCCTGCTCTCTGATCTTCACTCTCTGTTTTAGCGATGAGCTTACTAAGAAATTGTCAGGACTCAACACTTCTGGGTGCGTTGGATATATAGTCCCCTTCTATGTGCTTTGGCTGCTACTGACATTTCCCTAAAGCTGGCCATAGGTAGATCAAAATTTGGCCAACTCAGCAAGGACTGGTAGGATTTTGAGTCCCTTGTGGCTTTCTCTGTTTGACAGAACATTTGTTGATCAGTGGCTGCAGCCAATGCTGATCTGCATATTCTAAGGACAGAGTCCCACTGTCGGAATGCCATATCTCAGTGGGGGGAGATTCCTTCATCCACCTCTCTTGTATGGATGGAGGAATCTGTTTGTTTGTTAGAAAGTTTTATAATAAGAATTTGTCATATTTACATGAATACAGTAAACTGAATATATACCAAAACATATAATTCACAAAATCTATTTAAGATGGTCTGTGTCAAGAGGCTTCTATGGCAAATGCAGCATGCTTTTGACATCAGTTTGAGGTGCTTCTGAGATCATTCAGAATTTATTGCAGGTGCATTTGGCCTGCTTTTGCATTACTATAGATTTGAATAGGGAAAAGGCAGTTCTAAAAGCCAACAAAAGTCCACCAAAACTGGTACATAGTATTTACATCATGTAGATATGGAATAGTTGCCACCAAGTCTGGTTAAATATGGTCAGATCAGGATACGCTCATTTAAGAACATCTCAAACTACCAAGATGCCTGCTCAGTGTAGTACCATACAAACAAGCCAGTACATTTTTATTCCAAAATTATTATAAGGAGCAAATATTTGGTAATTGGACCTTCTGGCTGCCATCTTATGAACCTGGTGTCAATAAAGTTTTGTTTTGTTTTTTAATTCTTTTTATTGCATTTATAAACATTTAACATACAAACAATAGTCACAACTGTGACTCCAATACACAAAAAATACAATGCTAATGCACCTGCATCGAGTACAGCACAGGGATTTGAAAAGCAGATAATCTAGCAATGTCGAAAAACTCACAGACCAAGAATCTAGTTTCCAAGACATTGCCAATCCTCCATAGCATATTAGTGATATCCCAATGTATCAACCACCCCATAGAGGAGTAAAAGGGAATCACATCTACCTACAAGTCCCCCTAGGGGGGGCCAAGGAGCAGACACAGAGCCCATTAATCATAACCAAAAGTTGCAGCCAATAGGCCCCAAGCAACCAGATTATTTAATGAGACACCATAGACAAAGCGTCAACCCCCCCCCCCCCCCCCATACTTTGTCACATTTTGCTGCCACCCCTCTGCTGGCAAATGTGGCTTTGTATAAAGGTAAAGTTTTATGAATTAAACCTTTCCAGGCCAACAAAGAGGGCGCTGTTGTTTTTTTTTTTTCATGAAAGAATAATAAGCTTTCTATCATTAAAAATAATAAAGTAAGTAAAGTGTGTAGGAGCTTTGTAGGAGCTAGGGAATCAACCAGACTTTAACCACTTTACCACCGGAGGATTTTGCTGTCTTACGTCTGGGCCACTTTTTGCGATTCGGCACTGTGCGACTTTAACTGACAATTGCGCAGTCATGCAACGCCGTACCCAAACAAAATTTATGTCCTTTTTTTCCCACAAGCAGAGCTTTCTTTTGGTGGTATTTGATCATCTCTGCGATTTTTATTTTTTGCGATATTAATAAAAAAATGCGACAATTTTGAAAAAATAACAATATTTTTCTACTTTGACAGTTAAAAAATATCCAATATATTCAATTTTTTGTCATATATTTAGGCCAAAATGTATTTAGCTACATGTGTTTGACAAAAAAATTCTCAATGAGCGTATTTTTAACCGCTTTAGGACCGGAAGATTTTACCCCATTCCTGACCAGGCCATATTTTGCGATTCGGGACTGCGTTATTTTAACGGACAATTGCGCAGTTGTGCGATGCTGTACCCAAATTAAATTGACGTCCTTTTTTTCCCCACAAATAGAGCTTTCTTTTGGTGGTTTTTGATCACCTGTGTGATTTTTACTTTTTGCGCTATAAACAAAAAAAGAGCGACAATTTTGAAAAAATAACAATATTTTTCAAATTTTTTTATATGAAATCCCCCCCCCCCCCCCCCAAAAAAAAAATGTAAAAATCTAAATTTTTTAACATTTCAGGCCAATTTGTTTTCTGCTACATATGTTTGGTAAAAAAAAATCACAATAAGCGTATTTTGATTGGTTTGCGCAAAAGTTATAGCAGCTTCTAACTACGGGAAATTTATGTCATTTTTATTGTTTTTTTTTTTAACTAGTAATGGCGGCGATCTGGAGACGATCTGCAAATTTTTTTGCGGGACTGCAACATTGCGTCGGACAGATCGGACCCTTGACTGACATTTTTGACACTTTTGGGGGTACCAGTGACATTACTACAGTAATAAGTGCTTTAAATATGCACTGTTACTGTAAAAATGACACTGGCAGGGAAGGGGTTAACATTTATTGGTGATCAAGGGGTTAATGTATGCCTGGTGCTTACTGACGTCTGTGGGGGGAGGGGACTGTGTGACACAGGCACAGATCGCAGGTTCAGCTATGCTGAATCCTGCAATCTGATCCTGCCTGTCACTTAGGAGATCTGCCCGCTTTGTTTACACAAGCGGGCGCATCTCCGCACTTGATCCCCGACGATCGGGGAAGAGCGGCGTTGATCGCTCTCCCCTGGCCCGACTCCCGCTGTGACTGAATACAGTGGGAGCGAGCCTCCAGCGACCCACGCGCACCGCCGAGAGAGGGGAATGTCTGGTGACGTAGGTCTACGTCGCCAGACGATAACGAGCCACTGTGCCGCAGTAGCAGCACAGTGTGCAGCGTTAAATTGGTTAATGGGGTTTTTTTATGCTTTAGAACTGCTTCTTACCCCACAAATATCTATGGGAGAGCAAAATCAGCTTGAAACAGGTCAAATGCAGATCAGGAAGAGGTCAACTAAAGGTCAAATACACCTACAATAATCTTAGAAGCGTTTCAAACTGATGTAAAAAGCACCATGCATGTTCATATCAAAGCCTGTTGACAATAGCCCTTTAACAGGATTTTCTGTTTTAGCATATTTTTAATGTGCAATTTAGATCATTCATTTAAATGTATTAATGGTATATCTATGCATTATGGTTACTAAGAACCCTTTATTGGCCCTTATCAAAATATCACCCCTTTGATGCAAAAAATCAAAAACAGATTGCAAATATAGTCTAAATTACTCCTGTCTGTGGCAGACAGAATTAACATTATTAATACAATTCCTCTTCCTTGCCACCACGTTTGGTGGATTTGCCCAGTAAGTATATAGTTCTAGCATTCAAATACCATATTATCATACTTGCCCACTGATTTATGTGTTTACGGCCATGAAACAGACCATTGCCAAGGCCTGGAAAACACAGGATTACCTTCAGAATTTAAATTACACATGCACCAATGTAAGTTATGAAAAACTGACTGCAATCCAACATGACAGATTACCCAAATTCCATGATATATAGGACCTCTGGGTCAAGCACCACCTACCCACAACATTAGACCATTCATTACCTAATGGGTACATGGGATTTCAGAGACCCTGTACACTGATCCCATTTTCCCCTCCACACAAACACCCTGCATCCCATCCTATCTCTCCCCCTGTTTTCCCTCTCTTTCTTCTTTTTTGTCTTTTTACCTATGTCTTTTGACCCCCTGTCCCGTGTCCTCCCCCCAAACCACACATACTCCCCCAGCCTCATTTGTAATTACTAATGGTCACATACTAAACCCTTTACTGATATATGTAGTACACATGTATTTTGTTATGCACTTGAACGTCCCTATAAACTTCAATAAAAACTATTGAAAGAGATGATTATTCTTCCTAAGTGCCTTTATATACTTACCTATTTGCCTGCAATAGTTTGGAAATCTGTTTTTACAGAACTTAAAGAATAATTCCAAGCATGGTATATTTTTACATAGTTACATTGATCCAGTTTGGACCCGTGTAACTTCTTATATACTATACCTGGCTGATGCTCCTAAAAAGTGGAAATCACTGAAGTAGACACTGCTACTTCAGTGATCTCCACTTACTTCAGGTTCCCATGCTGAGCAGCCTGCCTGATGCATTCTGATTACAGGAGATCGGCTGCTCAGTACAGGCACTATTCAGAGAATGCTTTTCCTCATCCAATCATAGAATGCTTTGCTTTCATTTAGAAGATGCAAAGCATTCTCTAAATGATATCTGTGCTGAGCAGTCAACCTCTTGTATCACTGATGTAACACTTCAGTGATTTGCAGCTTCCAGGAGGATCAACCGGATATGCTACATACTAGGGATCGACCGATATTGGTTTTTCGTTGCCGATACTGATATTTTGACCATTGCATATTGGTATCGGCGGATATGGGCCGATATCTTGAACAGTTAAAGTTTTGCAAAATAAACACAATTTTCGACACAAATCTGTTACTAAACATGTTAATGTTTGTTAATTAACATTTTTAACATTAAGGGCTCATTCTTCACACCTTAACTGCATGAAAACCTATAGTAAAACCATACTTGCAGGGACATCAGTTTCACATCATCTGATTGTGAATGATGCATAAATTGCTGCATTAGTGCACTCACTACTGCAGTGCAGTCAGTGCAAAACTGCGAGAAAAAAAGCTAGACAAACAGCTAGACAGTGGATTGGAGTCAGTGGACTTACATTGTTTGTGAACGTGTTGCACAGTGCTGCTGCTTTTCCTGGAGATTGAGATGAGAAATAGTCCCAGACCACACTTTTAATTTTTCTATCTGCATCCATCTCCATTGAAATTTGAAAGACACTACTGAAATTTAATATAGGCTTAAAAAAAAATGACAGGCTGGCAACCTGTGGTGATGAGTGGCTGGCACCCTTTGGTGGGTGGCTGACTGGCTGGCACCCTTTGGTGGATGGCTGGCTGGCTGGCACCCCGTGGTGGGTGGCTGGCTGGCTGGCTGGCACCCTTTGGTGGGTGGCTGGCTGGCTGGCACTCTTTGGTGGGTGGCTGGCTGGCACCCTGTTGTGGGTGGCTGGCTGGCACCCTTTAGTGGGTGGGTGGCTGGCTGGCACCCTGTGGTGGGTGGGTGGGTGGCTGGCTGGCTTGCACCCTTTGGCAGATGGCTGGCTGGCTGGCAGCCCGTAGTGGGTGGCTGGCTGGCACCCTTTGGTGGGTGGCTGGCTGGCACCCTGTGGTGGGTGGATGGCTGGCTGGCACCCTTTGGTGGGTGGGTGGCTGGCTGGCACCCTTTGATGGGTGGCTGGCCAGCTGGCACCCTGTAGTGGATGGCTGGCTGGCACCCTTTGGTGGGTGGCTGGCTGGCTGGCACCCTGTTGTGAGGTGCTGGCTGGCTGGCATCCTGTGGTGGGTGGGTGGCTGGCTGGCCCTCGATATATTGGCCTTGACGATAATCAGTCGATCCATACTACATACATGGTTACATTGGTTCAAGCTGGACCAGTGGCGGCTGGTGAAGTTTTAAGATGGTGGGGCGCCAGACCCCGCCTTTCGTTTTTGACCCCTCCCACTTTTCAGAAGCCACACCCACCCCTTATAGACTCTACCCACTCCGTTCCACCCTTCTTTTTGGTATTATATATGCAGGACTTCATGCACAAAAAAAAAAAAAAAAAAATGATCTGCTATGTAATGAAAATGCAATGCATCTTCAATCATACTGAACATAACACCCTCTCTGGCATTGAAAAAATGCTAGACCACTTTTGTGCACAGGGTTAAACTATTAGCATCTGATAGGACTACATAGTAAACAAACTGGTACTTTCCTCGTCTATCAAACTGCAGCCCAGGGTTAAAACTAGAAAATAAATTACAAATGCTATTTTAGTATTATCAGCTACAAAACCAGTCTTGAGACTGCATTTCACTGAAATATTAGACTAAAAGTTTAATAGGTTTTAGAGCAAATGCTTTCATAAGAGAATATGATTTAGCATCGGAGGCTTGTAATATTTTAATGATGCTATATGTATTATTAGAATAGCATTTGTTATGCCTGTATATGGGTGAGTCTGTGCCTCAATCTAGAACCACTATTTTGTTTGGGCACAAAGCATTTTCTGTTATATTTTTCTCCTCCCTCCACAATCAGCCAGGGATGTCATGCCACCCTCAGCCAGCAGATGGAGCTTCAATACTTCTGCAGCAACCAAATGGCTGTTTCTGATTCCTCCTTCCCCCAGTCAGGCAGCCCCACAGCCCGATCTGAACTCAACAAGAACTGAGACTGAAAGCAACTAAGAACTAAGCTCACACACTCACCCTGACTCCAGTGAGTCCTCTTTGAATCGGTCCATCCGACCCGTCCTCACTTGAGTCCTCAGCATCCGGTGTAGCAGTAGCCAGCAGAGATGAGAGCGAGAGACAATGGAAACGTCTGCATGAGGTTAGGGAAGCAGTCAGAGTGAAGCTGAAGCACCGCCCCTACGACGTCCTGGGCCAATCACAGGACAGCAGTCACGAGTGGGAGTGTTTGGGGCGCAACACTCTGCGCCCTGAGGACATTTTAGAGTGATGCCAATCAGCTTACAAGTAAAGAGGCACGTGATGCCAAAGCCCCCACCCCTCTCATAGCCAGCAATGTGTCTGGCGCCCCACTGCCATTAAAGGTATGCTTTTTTTTTTTATGCTGATGTTAAGTGTGACTAGCCTTGGGGGGGGCGGCGCCCCTGCGCCCCCTATTGACCAGCCACTACTGAGCTGGACGCTGTAACTATGTGAAAGCATACCATGCCTGCAATTGACCTTTAATCCAAAGTTTTCTGCATTTGTGTAAGGCACTACTAGTCTAAAACTAAAACTGGCTACATTACCGAGGCCCAATAAAAAAACAGGAATGGTCCTCCAAAATCTATTAATTTACTATTTAGCAGGACAGGTAAACATTTAGTCAGACAAATTCTTCCTGATGTTACCTCTAATTCAGAGGCCAAAATGACATGTCCTGGAGAAATGATGGATGGTATTTTTCCCAGAAGCCCATAAACAATTTCCTTATAAATAGCAGATACCTATCTTAAAGTTATCTCTATCTGTGTGGAATGGAGTTAAGCAACTGGATAATCCTTCAGTGTCTAACAGACAACTTCTCTTTATGGCACAATTCAATTGTATTAACAATTCTGTACTGTCCCTGATTCTACCTTCTGGAAATCTTAAAGAATTGTATACCGTGACTCACATTATACACTTCTTCATACAACTACAACAATATGACCTACCTTGTTCCAATTTTACAACTCCATCATGGTTTAGAACATTGGTGTCATTGTCGGCCGCATCAGCATTATGCCTCTGAATTCAAAATAAAATACCCTAGCCTACCTATTGTTTCACCTAAAGCCTAGTGTATGATTTACTATAATTTGTACTTCTGACCAACTACCGACTATGTTATAATAAATCATTTAAAAGTTCAGAGTTTATAGATTTACCTTTTTTTTGTTTATCTGTTACTGCTTTTTATTACATACATTTATAGTTTGAATATGTAAAAAATGTACCTTTATACATTTGTAATTCTTTAGTAACTGTTTGAGAGCTTTAAACACAGTTTAAAAAATTAGCAAAGATGACTAATGCACTTTTGTATGTTAGGCTGTCCATGCACTGCGCATTATTTTTAGAAAACATGTCGCTGAGCACTGCTGGGCAGTGTAGTGGTTTACTTGCAAGCAATGGGCTTGTGCAAGCATCAGATGCGCTCATTATTCTCTGAGATTGTTAACAAAATTTTCCACTGTTTACTATTGAAATAGAAGCAATCCTTTAACTCCACGTGCACCATAAACATTGCCAGAGTTTAGTTAAAGCAATAATAAACCATTACATTAGTCCACTGAAATGACTAGCCTCAGGTGATGCAAAGCAATGAATTAAAGTGGTTTTAAAGTCAAACAGTTTTTTTATCTTAATACATGCTTTGTATTAAGGTTAATAAACACCAATAGCTCTTCTCCCCTCATCACTAAACACTTACCTTCCTCCTCTCACTCCCCCAGCCCTGTCCCAGCTGCAGCACCACTCTCATCTCTTCCTGGTCTCACTGAGACACTGAGAGCAGCAAGAGCCATAGGCTACACCAGTGCTGGGACAAGGTCATTTAGTGCCCAGGGCAAGGATGCCAAACTGCTCCCCCCTTCCCTTAGGTTTAGGGTCAAGACGCCCCCTCACTTGTGCAATAAACCATTGCGCTCAGGGCAACTGACCCTCCTGCCCACCCCTTGTCCCGGCCCTGGGCTACACAGTCATAACTCAATCATCTGACCAGAAGTAGATTCATGTTGTAACTTTATGCTTTCCAGGATTTTGGTACTCCTTAGTTGCGATTGCCTGGATTCCCAAATTGCATGCAAATATTCAGACACCAAACATTAGTAAATTGCAGGTTCTCCGGACACATTGATTCCTACGCTTAGACATTTTACTGAGCTCCAAAATGGAAAAATGAATTTTATTGCCAGTAGAAATGTTTATTTATTTATTTTTTAAACATATATAATAGACTTTTTGATTGCCTATTCAGCTGTTTTGTATTTAAGTTACAGGGATTCTATACATATTATAAAAACTGTTTTGACAGCTATATGTCATGTTTATTCTTGAGCTGCCTGCAGTAACTGATGTATAAAATCTGCAAAATGCTCTGTGTGTTGTTGTAGTTTAAATGATTTCCTAGTTTTATGCTATGTTGAATGCTTTGATATTTGTTTCATCATAGGTATATAGTCACTTTAATAGGGAAAAAAAAAACTCTGACAAAAAGGTCAGCAAATCCCAGTTTATTGCAGGCTTAATGAATGCTGGTGGTTAGGGTTGAAAGTGCATTGTCCTCCTGTTCACTGTCCCTGAGCCGGTTCTCAGGCATTCCAGCCACTAGGAGCCAGGCATGATTCAAGCAGCAACTGTTGGTAGCAACTGTAATGCATGCAGGAAGCTGCCACTTTCACAGGCTTCAGGCTAAACTCACTATTTCACATCCAGCTGTGACGCTCAAACACCATTGACCTGCGGCTCCCCCACTGACTGAATTAACTCTCTAGATTATGTCTTAGAAACCAATCGAAGGTTTTACACCCATGCCTGGCACTGTAGTAGGCTGTTATAGGAGAGGCACTCGCTCTTTACAGGACTTTCATGCTGCTTCTGTAAATTTTTACATCCACAGAGAGAAAAGAGGGAACTGCTCCAGCTGGGCTCCTGCTGCAGAGGGAAGAAGCATGGCACAGCAGCATTAACAGCAAACTATTCTCAGCGGACACCTATCAGCAGAAAAACGAAGCCGATAGTGAAAAGTACGTGAGTAGCGACCCATTTTCATTCAGTGATTTCTATCTGCAAGTGTATATTTTCATTTCTTCTTTTAGATAGAGAGAGTGTTAAATAGATTCTGGCTTTTATTACTGGAAGAAATTTACTGAGCTGACATGTAGATAAAACCAGGATCCTTAGTAGCATTCTCTAAAACATTATGCAGTGACTACATTGTTCAGCAAGGTGCTTTTCGGGAACTTTGGAGCACCTCTAGCAGCAATGTGACTATTTTTACAGCACAACAGAATTAGGTACCGTATTGAATAACCCAAAAATCAAAGAGCAACCAATTACAACATAGCTTTCATTGACTTAAAAATTAAGCTTGTTTGGTACAGGTTATATTGATGTACACATCACACTTGCCATTTGCATTATTAAACTAAATGTGTAACTGACTAACACTAGGCATGGATTCAGTACTCTGTAGGTAAGCCAAAGACTAGCATGCAAATTGTAATAACCCAGAGCTATCATGTGCAGTCAGCTTTCATTTTACTGACTATAGTAAAGATGAAAGGTGAAAGCTGATTTGTGCACCTTAATAGGTTTTTGCTGTCCTATGAGAGGAGACTGTGTGCTGTTCTATACTAAGGACTTTATGCATAGTTTACTTTATGTATGTAGATTGCTTCATTAGAGTAGAAAATGTGGTCCATGTAAAGGTTTTACTTTTCAAGTTTTTTTGTGTTGATTAACTTTGTTTTTTTGCTGCGGGTTTCTTGTATTGATTACCAATATTATTTATATTCTATATAATGCAGGTCAGTATCAATTGAACATGTTTGAGAGGGTTAAATGATCCCAGAGGATTTGAGGACCAGTGATATGAGAACTAGTGTCTAACTTAGTGTATAGTGCAGTAGTAAGCAATTGGGGATTTTTATGAGATAGAGGTAATGAATAAAGCTTTCATTAGAGAAACAGAGCTGCAGGGCAAAATGTAACATATTGTATGTTTACTAAAGAAATAGTATGAGAGATTGCAAACATTAGAGATCTTCTTTGTATTAATTAGCTATGTACAGTGAAAGTGATCATCTGTGAGCTTGATCATCTGTTGGCAGATTACTATTCAAATGTGTAAGGCCAAGCGTCACTTCCTTCTTACCATGTCTTGGCAGATCTATATCTCACCGCCCCCCCCCCCCCCCACGCAGCAACTCCTGTGTAAATGATTTCTGCAAGTAGCATTTGCAGGCGTCATTGTTACATACATTGAAACATTACAATTGTTATAATGTATTTAGACTAGTTCTTTTCCATGTGTGGATGAAAGATGTGCCCCTTAATCTGTGCATAATGCAGTTAAAGCAACCTCATAGGGGAAACAAAAAAAAAAAAATAAAAAAATTATTTTTACCCTATCTTCACTCTTACTTAACCATGATTAACCCCTGCCCTTCTTCTCTAAGCATTATGTTATAGTTTATTTTCTGTTCATATGCATTTTTTTTTTTTTTTATAATTTTCATATATTTTTGTAGTGTTGCATTAAAAAATACACCACATTTCAAAAAGCATTTATTTTATTTGTAAATAACTTTGTCATGCGATATAACAGAGGCAAAATTATAATTTCATTATAAATAGAACTCCTCACGTAACAACTTTTCCACAATATACAGGCACAGTAGTTGTTTTTAAAACTATCACTTATTAACCTTGAATAAAGTGTGTGTCTGTATATATTCTTTGTTTTATTATGTCTTTTTGTCTGCAGATTGCATGGAATGTAAAATAATTGTTGCAAGACAATATTGACAAAATAAAGCCTTGGGCCAAAAACATGATGTCTTTAAATACTTTGATATCATAAGATAAGGCAAAGTGATTGCTGAAATGTAAAAATTGCTCTGGTTCATAAAGTATATATATATATATATATATATATATATATATATATATATATATATAGGTGTTGGAGCTGAGCAGGTTGAACATTTTTAGATGACAATTGGGGTTTATTTACTAAAATTGAAGAGTGCAAAATCTGGTGCAGCTGTGCATAGAAACCAATCAGCTTCCAGCTTTTTTTTTTTTGTCAAAGTTTAATTGAAAAAGCTTAAGTTAAAAGCTGTTTGGCTACTCTACACAGCTGCACTAGGCTTTCAACTTTCCAGTTTTAGTAAATCAACCACAATGGAGTTGATTGAATATTCATTGAACATAGCATATAATAGTAATAGGGTAGAACTGTGTTTAAATGTATGACCAGCCAAAAAGTTTCCCAGTTTTGGATAAAGTAGGGAAGAGTAAAAGTCTTTTAAAAGTCTACTTAACTGGTGGTAATGTTTTTTTTTTTTTTTTTTTACCAGGAAACACTCCAAGACCAACACAAACAGAAACAAAAAGTAGAGAAAAAGTGTAGAACCCCTGTCAGAGTTTTATTTCTGTCTGTGTCCCTGTTGCAGAATTTCTATCACTTCCTATTTGGTGAAATAGGAAATGAAGTGTAAATCTCTGTAGTGGAGCCCCAGACAGCCGCAAAATGCGACAGGGCTCTAATCTATCCAAAGTTTATGGCTTTGCATAAACCTAAATTCTGTTCATTTTGCAATGTGAACACGTTTTATATAATAAACCCCCATTTTGAAAAGTGAACAGCCTTGTATTCCTTTAGTAAATCAGCCCATATAGGTTATGTATAAAGTTATTTAGTAAAAGAGAAATACATTATTTTCTCTGGTGTAGGTTACCCCATGTTCTCGTAGCTTCAACAACCGCATGTTAATGCAATTCATATGGGACATACACATTTTTTTCTTAACTCCAGTGTGAACCATTCTAATTTCAAACAATACTTTTTAGAAGAGGTACACTGAAATATTTATTAAAGTACTTCAAAATAGATAAATAGCACCTGTTACTGAGTATTAAAAATATAAATACATCTGCCTCACTCAGAACAGTCAAGAGATTTATTATATAACAAAAAATAAAAATAAATCATTTTTCACAGATCTGTTTTCTGGAAACTGCAGTCTGGTTGGCTGCTATAGGTCAGTGTACTTTTTACATCATTGTTGCTCATTGCACTCATTGCTTTATTGAATATGTCTATTAGTGGTGACATTAATTAATGATATTGACTGTAGCCACAAGTAGTTCCAGCTTGATTATGTTCCATACAGTTCTGCTGACACCTTGGTATGTTTACAGCTAGAGCGAGCATTCTGGGTCTGATTCCCACAGATATAAACTCCTCAAGCCATGCTGAATAGTATTGCCTTACACGGAGAGATACATTTACTTGAAATACATATTCTGTATTTCAATTCTTATCTTTACTAGTAAAGTTTTAGGTAATTTTAGCTCTTTAAAAGGCATACATTGTTGCTTTGCGGAGTTGTCGTCTTCTCTCAGTTGAAATAAATGGGCTTACAATTAAACGTAGGCAAACTGGCCATGAATGGGTAGAGCTTACCTATACTGTACCTAATGTAAGTGCTTATTAGCATGATTTATTGAGATCACAAGTCCTAGTTAAAGTTTTGACTTCTTAAACATTACTTTTCAGAATTTCTACAGTATACTGGAAGATCTCTGCAACAAATGCCATGCTTTTAAACAGCATCAGCAAGATTTTACCTTATTATATTAGGGGATAAAAAGATGACGTGGTGTAGATAGGTCAGACATCAATTACAACCAGTAGAACAATTCTCCTGCGCTCAAGTGAAATATGACGGAGGGAAGGGAGATACTTCAGACTTGGGTGGAAAAAGCCTATGGTCTTGCTGCCCCCTCAGGATCAAGGGTATCCAGAACCAACTGGGAAAAAGACAAAAGAAAAGGGGCACACCGACCTAGTGCATTACCACTAAAACCATTTATTAAAATATTAAAAAGTATGCAATATACTTACAAAGCAGGTGTGAATGTACACACATCAACATATTGTACATAAAATCTCCAAGGTAGCCAAGGTCCCACACGAAGCTGAATGGCATGCAGTGTGCCGCATGGGGCTGCTGTGGCTGGGCTGGCGCGTTTCAGGGGCGAACCCCCTTCCTCAGAGCCAGAAAAGTTGCTGCTGACTATTACAACCAACCATGAGACCTGCTCTTCCTTCTGTCACTTAGCTATTGACAGTCTCTTTTTTCCAGCTAGAGAATGAAGTGCAACATTACCCCTACTGTATACATTTTAACAAAAGACATATCACGGGTGCTATGGTAAGATGGTAGTACAGATATTTGAGGTAGTACAGGCATTTTGAGATAGAAGCCCATTACCAGTTTCCAACAAATTGAAAGGGGGCTTTATCCCCTAATAGGATTGGTTGGTAGGGATGTGTGGTTTTCATCAGCGATGTGGTTATTTATATGTGATTGCTACCATTGCCAAAATCTTTCAGAAGCTGTAGTTCTCCAGCTTGCTGAATCCTTGTTCTGAAAAAAACATGCAGCTCCCAAGACAACTTACCAACGACAATAACCATATATGTGTCATAAAAGGTTAGTTAGACCCCTTGTTTTTGCTGTCATGCCTGATGTATGTTTCAACTTGTAGCTTTCTAGAGCATGGGGGTGTTTTAGGCTGGAAAGGTGCTTTGCTCTAATATGTTACTGTAAAAACCCACCCCCGTCTAATGTTATAAGCCCAGGTAGAGATGTCCAGGACCATTTCCTTCAGCAGAGGATGTGGCTAAGAAAGATGGCTTGCTTTATCTCTAATGTTGCAAGGCTAGTTTTAAAATTGTTTTTATAAATATTCTATTTTGTGTCTAGTTACAGTATGCTAGATATTTTTTCATATAATTATTTAGAGCATTACATTATATTATGCATATTTATTCTGGAGCAATGTAGTTACTCTAGGGATGTAAAGGTAGGGACTCTGTACTGTTAAAAAAAAGGGTTTGCTTTATGGGCACCGTAATCATTGCATAATTTGTAATAATCATTGCACTGATTATTCTCCTTTTTCCAACATTTCTCCCCATGCATTCCTCTTTTTTTTATTCTGGGGTCAAGTCATGGGAAAAAAAGTGTGGGAACTCACCCAAAACCCCTACCCCCCAAAAGTCTGCAAAGGTTTTGGGCATCCTGCAGAGTTAATATCTTGTACTGCCCCCTTTGGCAAGTATCACAGCTTGTAAACGCTTTTTGTAGCCAGCCAAGAGTCTTTCAATTCTTGTTTGAGGTATCTTTGCCCATTCTTCCTTACAAAAGTCTTCCAGTTCTTTGAGATTTCTGGACTGTCTGTCACGCACTGCTCTTTTAAGGTCTATCCATAGATTTTCAATTATGTTGAGGTCAGGAGATTGTGAAGGCCATGGCAAACCCTTCAGTTTACGCCTCTTGATGTAATCCCCCGTGGATTTTGAGGTGTGTTTAGGATCATTATCCATTTGTAGAGGCCATTCGCTCTTTAACTTTTTCACAGATGGCACCAAGTTACCATCCAAAATTTGCTGAAATTTTATTGAATCCATTTTTCCTTCTACTCATGAGATGTTCCCTGTGCCACTGGCTGTAATACATCCCCAAAGCATGATTTATCCACCCCCATGCTTAACAGTTGGACAGAGGTTCTTTTCATTAAATTCTGTGCCCCTTCTTCTCCAAACGTACCTTTGCTCATTCCGGCCAAAAAGTTCAATTTTAACCTCATCAGTCCACAGAACTTGTTTCCAAAATGCATCAGGCTTGTCTATATGTTCATTTGCAAAGTTCAAACGCTGATTTTTGTGGTGAGGACGTAGAAGAGGTTTTCTTCTGATGACTCTTCCATGAAGACCATATTTGTACAAGTATCTCTTTATAGTGGAATGGTGTACCACAACTCCAGTGTCTGCCAGATCTTTCTGGAGGGATCGTGCAGTCAAACGTAGGTTTTGAATTGTTTTTCTCACAATCCTGCGAGCTGTTCTGTCTGATATTTTTCTTGATCTTCCAGATCTTGCTTTAACTTCCACTGTTCCTGATGACTGCCATTTCTTAATTACATTCCGAACAGAGGATATTGACATCTGAAAACACTTTGCTACCGTCTTATAGCCTTCTCCAGCTTTGTGAGCGTCAACTATTTTCAGTTTCAGTTTTCTAGACAACTGCTTAGAAGATTCCATGGTGCTGATTGTTGGGGCAAGGTCAGATGAGTCTGGGCATTTAAAACCTTTGAGATTGACATCACCTGGTCTTCCCCGACGATGATTGAGAACAATCCATGACACTGGCAGGTTTCAGCCTTGCAAAGGGGGCAGTGCATGCTATAAATTCTGCAGGGTGCCCAAACTTTTGCAGACGCCATTTTTTGTTTTCTGTAATTTTGAAAGTGTCAATGATGGAAATAAAATCTAACTTTTGACATATTATAAGAATGTCTAATCTGTAATTTGATGCCTTTTGGAGATTTTTCCATCATTCCTTGGCTTCTTTATGCACATTAATACACATTTTTACCTGGGGTGCCCAAACTTTCGATCCCCACTGTACAGTCATGGCCCAAAATATTGACACCCCTGCATTTCTGTCAGATAATGTACCACTTTGCCAAGAAAATTGTTGCAATTACAGTACAAATGTTTAGGCATTCTCATGTTTATTTATTTTTATTTGTATTGGTATGGCAAAAAAGTGGAGAAACAAAAAGCCAAATCTGCCAAATTCTATGCTAAATTCCAAAAATGGATTGGACAAAATTATTGGCACCCTAAATTTAATATTTGGTAGCACACCGCTTGGAAAAAATAACTGAAATGAATAAATTTTTGTAACCATCAATGGGTTTTTTACTCCTCTCTACTAGAATTGTGGACCACTCTTCTTTCGCCAACTGCTCCAGGTCTCTTAGATTGGAAGGGTTCCTTTCCTAACTGCTCTTTTGAGATCTCTTCACAGATGCTCTATGGAATTTAGATCTGGACTAATTGCTGACTAGTCCAGTACTCTTGAGCGCTTTGTCTTAAACCATTTCTGGGTGCTTTTTGACATGTTCTTTGGTTCATTACCCTGCTGTAAGACCCTTGATCTCTGACGGAGAAAGAAATCAAAGCTGCTAGAATGGCCCAGCCAATCACCTGGCTTGAATCCAATAGAAAATCTATTGAAATCTATTGAAAGAACTAAAGATAAGAATTTATAGAAGAGGCCCATGGAACCTTCAAGATTTAATTGGGCCAAAATCACAACTGAGCAATGCATATGACTAGTTTCTCCATACAGGAAGCTTCTTGAAGCTGTCATTACCGACAAAGTATTTTGTACAAAGTATTAAATACATTTCAGTTAGCGTGTTCAATACGCCTTCCCTGTGTCATTTAATTTTTTTACACATAACTTAATTTCTGAACTTATTTGTTTTGCTTTCTTTGTATGTATGGATTGTATGGGTTGTTACCGTCATGTGGTGAACATTTAATGTCAATAGCACTTTTAGAAATTTATTTTCCTGGAAAAACAGTGACTCTTGCAAGAGTTTTCCAGGAATAGTAAGTGTGAGAACAATGAAATCATAAAAATTGCCCTATTTTGGTGAGCAAAATCTAAAATGTATCAAAGGTATTTGATTTTTTTTATGAAAAGAGAAATTTGAGGAGATAACCCCCCCTATCATTTAATGTTGCGGTGGAGCAAAGGCTCTAGGCAAAAGTTTTTGTCCCCTGATTGCTTTGTCTCCTGTGTTTCATGAATTCTCATACCTTTAGGAGGTTTTACGTGTTTGGTTTATCCTGTCTAGATGTTAGGTGGCGTTCAGTAATGTGAAGGAGTAGCTCTTTCATATATCTCGTGCACTGCTTGCTCTGGGAGGCCGAGAATACAATAATTGTACAGATCAAGTTGTAATTGCAAATGCTCACTCTGAGTGATGTTTTGTGTTTATCTCAAGCATGTTTCTGTTGTTCCCAATCAGTAGTCTAAATCCTCTTCATCATGCAGCAAAGCAGAAAAGCTCAAATTAACACTGCATCTCCTGAATAAATAGTTTTGGGTAGATGTGCTAGCTTTGCTCAGTATTATTACCTGTAGTGAAAGAAATTGAAGCTTAAAGTCACAGCGACATCTTGCCATACAGTTTGGTAAAAATAAACTGGAGAAGCAGAGTAGTGCAGAGCCTCCTCAAAGTATGTCCTCTGTCTTGTCTGAATGCATATGCCTACTGACATTCTGTAAGGTTCTTTTGTAGTATTTCTGGGATTGGTATCTTGGCATTAAAGGAAATATTTCCAGAGTAATTCTTGGAGGCTGCCATTACTGCTTTCTAGTTCTACAGATTTAAGTTACCTAGCTGTCCCTCACACTTCAATACTATAAGTCAGTAATCCAGAACAAAAAAAAGATAAAGACTTCAAACTTTCTCTCACTTTCCGAATTTGCATACTTGTACTACATCAGTGGCCCAAAAAATTAAAACCCTCAGAGGGTCGGAAAGCCTGGCAAAAAGCATTCTCTGAAGGGGGTGATGCAAATGTGATGTAGATGTAAATCCAATCTGAATGGCATTTATTTTGCTAAAGCATTGTGGGCTCAGTGCACATAGAGCTATTTTACTCTTAAAATCTGAAATAAAATACAGGGTTTGTACGGTCATGAAAATCCTGGAAAAGTCATGGAATTTTAAAATGGCAATTTCCAGGCCTGAAAAAGTTTTGGAAAATAATTTAACCCACAAAGTTTTGGAAAAGTCATGGAAATTTGTTTCACAATCACTGTATATTCGAATATGCAGAAAAGAGAGAAATGAGCCACTCAGTGTAGCAGATGTAAATAGTTTTATTGACACATATTAAAAACTTACATGGAGGTAAGCGTCTATCTTCATAGCTCGGCGTCCTTCCGGTTCCGCTGTGTTTCCATCCCTGAGGCTGGCCAGCAGCCGGGAGATGACACTAGGGGAGAACCAGTCAGATCGAGGCAGTGGTGAAGCGCATACCTCACTGGAGGGCCGCACAAATGTGATGACACGCAGGGGCGGTATCCGGTTTCGGAGCTCCTTGGAGTAGTTCAGTAGCAAGTTGATAATATTGGTTAAATTACAATAGTTACATAGACATTTCATGAAACATTAGGTCATGAATATTTACTTGAAGTCATGGCAAAGTCATGGAATTTTATTGGTAAAAATGTGTACAAACCCTGAAAATAACTCATAGATTTTTTCAAACATTTTTTTGCAATTCATAAAAAAATGCTACTAAAATAAAGCTATAGAGTTATTTAATCAAAGTGTTAGGTATTTTACTCACTAAACTACGTGGTATTTTATCTCATGGTATGATATTTAGTGAGATGGATACAGTGGAGAAAGATTAGAACCCCTGTCAGTTGTTAGTGCTAATAAAGAGGTAAAATGGTTTAAACTGTAGAAATATGCCAATTCACAAGTCAGTGTGCTCCCTGCAGCATATGTATTAATACAAAAGAGAAATGGTGACTAGAATACCAGTCAAAGGGAAGCTGCTTTTACAGGACACATGTGGCGCATTAAAAACAACCAAGGTAAATTAAGTAAAAAACAAAATGTCTTTATAAATAATAGTTTTACAAATCACACACATATATACATACAGTTTTTTCCACCAATAAAAAAGACATGTTATTGGGGAGATTTGCCTTCACTTCTGTCCCATAGCCAAAACAAGAAGCGAGAGGAAATCCCTACAAATTAAAAGAATCCCTTGGGGACCCCAAGTTCACCAGAACTAGTGTCCTCATTGGAAGATTTCCCCTCTATTTCTTTTCTGGGGACAACCCAAAATTTGGGATTTTCTTTCACTTTCAATGATAACGGTAAACAGGACAAATAGAGAGGGTGAATCTCCTTAACGGGGGTACAGACAGCAATAAAACCTGACAGGGGTGCTAATCCATCTCCACTTTATCCAAAATGAAAAATAAAAAGTTTTGCCTTTAGTTATACTTTAAGTAAATCAGCCCAGATGATTCTGTGTTTTTTCATATTTAGGTTTCTGTGCATTACTGTTGAGAAACTGATCCAACAAGGTAGAGACTACTCAAACTTGGCTATTATATTTTTACATTCCTTAACCACTTAAGCCCCGGAAGATTTTACCCCCATTCCGACCAGGGGGTATTTTGCGATTCGGCACTGTGTGACTTTAACGGAGAATTGCGCGGTCGTGCGACGCTGTACCTAAACGAATTTGGCGTCCTTTTTTTCCCACAAACAGAGCTTTCTTTTGGCGGTATTTGATCACCTGTGCGATTTTTTGATCACGCGCTATAAACAAAAAAAGAGCGTCCATTTTGCAAAAATAGCAATATTTTTCCCTTTTTTTTATATGAAATTCCCCCCCAAAAAAATGTAAAAATCAAAATTTTTTAAAATTTTCGGCCAATTTTTTTATTGCTACCTATGTTTGGTAAAAAAAAATCGCAAAAAGCGTATTTTGATTGGTTTGCGCAAAAGTTATTGCGTTTACTAACTAAGGGAAAGATTTTTGTCATTTTTGTTGTTTTTTTTTTTAACGCGTAATGGCGGCGATCTGCGATTTTTTTTGCGGTACTGCGACATTGCGGCGGACAGATCGGACCCTTGACTGACATTTTTGACACTTTTGGGGTTACCAGTGACATTTCTACAGTAATCAGTGCTATACATATGCACTGTTACTGTAAAAATACACTGGTAGTGAAGGGGTTAACTTTATTTGAGAGGGAGGGGCTGTGTGTGTCCCTAGGGGCGTGATTCTAACTGTGATTGGCTGGGGCTTCAGCTGTATGCAGAGTGATCAACGGATCTACATAGTAGATCCAGATGATCAGCTCTCATACAGCGAGGAGAATGACAGGCAGCTTGTTTACACAAGCTGCCTGACTTTCTCCCTCTCCCCCGCCGATCGCAGAGTGGCCGGCGGACATCGGGTCCGCCGGTCACACGCGCGGGGGGGTCCGTGACCACTCGGGAGCGGGAGCGCGCCTCCGGGGGCGCGCGCTCGCTCCCTAGACCCTCACAAGCTAGTGACGTAGACCTACGTCACTTTGCCTGTGAGGGGCTGACCGCCGACGTAGATAGTCGTGCGGCGGTCGGCAAGTGGTTAAATACTTCATGCCTGAACCACTACTTATTTAACTGCTTAATGACTGCCCGCTGCATATATAGGGTGGTCGCTCTGTGCAAAATTATGCACCTGTACGGCATTCGCAAGGGTAGAGAGTGCACCTGCCACCTCCCTGGCTGTGCTGACTTCAGCACCAACCAACCAGCGGGTGTCGGCCGCTGATTGATCGCCGACACCCGCCAATCGTCTCCGAACATTCTTGAAGAGAGCCCTAAATTGATGAAGAGATTTTTTTTTAATTTTTTTTTATTGTATAGGTTTATAGCAGAAAGTAAAATATATATATATTTTTTTTCCAAATTGTCGGTCTTTTTTTTCTTTATATTGCAAAAAAATAAAAACTGCAGAAGTGATCAAGTACCACTAAATTTCCTTAATAAAATACTTGTTCGTATTCTTTGTTGCATCTTAGCACTACTGATCTTTTGCAACCACTTTGCAGCATTTCACATCAAAATTTATGTACTCCAGTAATGGTTGCTTGAGGGCAGATTTCCTCATGGTGACAGCAGTGACTATGCCTGCAGAATGTGTGTTGAAACTGCCACCATCAGAAATGGTGAATGTGAACTATGCTGGAATACCGGAACTGCACCCTGTGCCTTGCATTTACTGGCTGCATGGAGAGGAGGATGGGGTGCTATGTGGGATCAAAGTGGATGGGGAGGGAGCACAGCCAGGACCAGATTGGTTACCAAGTCTTTACTGCTGGCAGGAGCAGAGACACGGGGAATAGAAGAAGCTAAAGAGACAGCCAGCCATGCCACCAGAGGGATAAGTACTTGTTTTTATACGAGTATGTGTTACATACACCTGACCCCTGCATTTAGTACATTACATACACCTGACCCCTGTACTCAGTGCATTACATACTTCTTCCCCCCCGCACTCTGTACATAAGCTCAATTTTAAGCCCCACCTGCTAATAGCATAATTTTGCCACACCCATGACTCCACACCATTCTCATTACGATTTCAGAAGTTCCCAGGTACAATGATAGGGTAGCAACACAGAAGCACAAATGCTAGACTGTGACAGAGTGAATAAGGACCTTCATAACAGGATCACCAGGCATAATTGTTTGTGAAAATTAAAATTATATTAAAATTACTTTTAAAATTACATTAACAAGGTAAAACTTATATGAGATTTTAACCACTTGCCTTCTGTGCACTTAAACACCCTTCCCATCCAGGCCAATTTTCAGCTTTCAGCGCTGTCACATTTTGAATGACAATTGCGCGGTCATGCTACACTGTACCCATTTGAAATTTTTATCATTTTTTTCACACAAATAGAGCTGTCTTTTGGTGGTATTTAATCATCTCTGGGTTTTTTATTTTTTACAAAAAAAAAGAATAAAGACAAAAAATTTTGAAAAAAAAAAAAAGTGAGGCGGCACTGATGGGCACTGATAGGCTGCACTGATGGGCACTGATGAGGTGGCACTTATGGGCACTGATGAGGTGGCACTTATGGGCACTGATGAGGAGGTACTAATATGCCGCACTGATGAGCACTGATAGGCGGCACTGATAGGCGGCACTGAGAGGCGGCACTGCTGGGCACTGATAGGCGGCACTGCTGGGCACTGATAGGCGGCACTGCTGGGCACTGAGAGGTGGCACTGCTGGGCACTGACAGGTGGCACTGCTGGGCACTGAGAGGCGGCACTGATGGGCACTGATAGGCCGCACTGATGGGCACTGGCGGATGGCACTGGACACTGACAGGTGGCACTGATGAGCGGCACTGATGGGCAGCACCATCAGTGCCCACACTCAGTGCCCATAGTGCTGCCAGTCAGTGCTCATCAGTGCCTAGATGAGCAGGCACTGATGGGCACTGACTAGCAGCACTATGGGCACTGATTGTGGGCATTGATGGGGGGCACTGATGGCGGGCACTGTGGGCACTGATGGGGGGGCACTGTGTGTGTGTTTTTACCTTGCAGTAATCAGGGCACTGGTGATCGGTGCCCTGATTACATTGCTGTGTGTCCCCGGCGCTGTGAGGCTCCCCCTCCTTCCTCACACTGCAGGCTCCGTGTGAGGAAGGAGCGCCGGCGATGAGAGATGATCTCATATGTTTACATATGAGATCATCGCTCATTGGACGGCCAGATCACGTGGTGAATGGCCGCTGTGATTGGCCATTCACCACGATCTGTGATCGGCCGTGTCCAAGGGACACGGCCGACACAGATTTTCCCCGCAGCGCGCTCGCGGGAGCGCGCTGGGGGCATGTCACTGGGAGGCCGTTTAAAAACGGCCTCCCGAAAATTCGAGTCCGCGCTGCAGCCGTATATAGGCTGTAGCGCGGACGGGGGGTGGTTAATAACATATACTTTAAAAAAAAACCTGATGGAAGAGCAGATGATTTTCTGAATTGTCATATATGTCTGAAACTGTAGTCGTGCCAGGATCCAGAGCTATTCTTCTACAATAAATGACCCAGTTTTTCAATAATAACAACATTTAATAGTTTAAATACCCCATTTAATTTAAAAAAATACAGTACATATAAATGAGGCCTTTGGAAGCATAGTTGATGTTCTTAGGATATTAGTTTAGTGTGGGTGGATTAAAGGTTACTGTTATATTATGTTTTTGGAAAGTAAGCAGGATGTTAAGGCTTAGAATCACCAAACATTGTGGGAAAGTTATTACCAAACCCTATTTTTGTTAGAGCTATATTTGACAGTTTATTAAGGAGATTAAGTAGCCCTCTTGTCTGTAAAGTATTGTGAATGGCAAGTTTGATTTGTATTTTGTTGACTTTAGTCACAATATTTTTTAAATATCAAGATCATCTTTATAAGCCAACTCCAAGATTGCTTTTCAATTTTCATACAATATGGAAGGGTTAGAACATTTGTCGTTTTTAAATTGAAAATATTTTTGTATGATATTTCATATGATAGCTGTGTCTTCAAAGAGGGGGATTTCTCTCTATATTGATACATACCACATAGACAGGAAGTGAGGGGAATGCTCCCTCCTGGGTAAAGGAGGTGATGATGTGTGTTAAAACTGAATGCTGGATGTCAATCACAATAAATACTGCTGATCAATTATGGAAGCAGAATGAATGCTGCAAAATCGGTGAATGGTAGGTTTGTTTTCTGATTCTGTACCTGTAGGTACATGATAGTTATTGTGTCCTTTGTAAAGATGTTGTTTTAGGCATATCTGAATCACTTGCTCGATGAAGAAGTCCCCTCTGTGAATCCAAAACATTGCTTATATGCAAGCATTACAATTTTGTTGGACAAGCATTCAGGTTTGCTGATGATTAATTGCATATCCTCAGACTGATTTTGATGGTGCCATCTGTCATAGTCATTCCAGTATCCTCCATTCCACTGATCGTAATTGCTGTAAAGAGTGTACCTGTAACCTTCTCATTGATGATCGCCCTTACGGAGACATAGACAACAATAAAATCCTGATAGCGGTTAAAAACCTTCCTCACCCAACTAAAAAGAAAACTTTTTATTGCTGCCAGTGTCCCTGTTGTTACATAGTGTAGGCTGAAATTAGCTATGTACGTGTTGGCAGTCTTAATTTTTCATTACTTATGCAAGGTTTGCCTCCTGCTTTGCAGAGCGCCACAAGGATTATGCTTTGCTGCTTCTTCTCACGATGCAAGTCTATTGGTCAGCTGACTTATTGAAAAAAAAAAAACAATTTTCTGTGTGACTGATATCTCAACAGTTGTTATGCTGTTAAAGTCATGGTTATTGTTAGTCTTCCTTTCCTCTAGTGGTTCATCTACAAATCACTTCTGAAAAAAATTAAAACAAAAAAGTTCTGTAAAAGAATGCAGGCAGTACATTGTACTTATCTGTCCCACTGTTTGCTCCACCGATCTTTGCCCTCTACCACAACCACAAGAATCTTCTGAATCCAAATCTCTTCTGTATCAGATGTCTGGTCCCCCTTTAAGTACTATGGTTTAACTGCCATCCCCTTTATGTAACATCCTCTGCCTCAGTGAAACTCCCACATGATACGTCAATGCCATTCCTGATTACCAAAAGCACATATCTGGCACTCTGTCCCCCTACTCTTTGTTCTTTGTATCAAACCCTTTGCCCCTACAGTTTGCAACACTCCAGATATAAAGAGAGCCACCATATGCAATTGCACTTTCAAACTCATCCTCTTTGTGGATGGCATGCTGCTCACTCTTACACACCCTTTGACCATCCTCTCTAACCTACATATGCTTTGTCTGAGGAATTTGCATCGCTATCAGGCTCTAAAGTCAACAATTCAAAATAAAAAACCCTACCTATTAACTTAAAGTCTGAAACATTTTCTTCGTTACAGTTTTTCTTTCGATACTCCTTGAATCTTTGGAATGTCTGGCATCTGGGCCTCAAACTCACACCCACACCACAATGTTTGTACAATCACTTTATATAAAACGGTAGAACCACAAATAATCTGCTCTACCAATCGCATTTGGTTCTGAATTTTTTAATGTTTGTACAATGCCAAAACTCCAGCCATTTTAGAGAAATTCTACAACTTCTGCCAGCTGTTACCGAACACCACATATCTTGGTTAGGCAAAATCACATCTTTTAAGGTAACTATCTTGCCTAAATGACTGTAAAAAAAAAAACATAAACTACAACAAGACCTAATTTCATTTACCTGGACAACCGTAAGCACCACAGAGTGGCCAAAACTGTTCTCACAGCTCTTAAATCTTAGGGAGGGCTGGTATTGTCAGAAATAAAATACTACTATGCTTCTCAGTTCAGACCTCTGCTACTCTGGTCTACCTTATAATAAATGGTCACAGATTAAAAAACTATGAGTTGCTTCAGTGAAACAAGAGAACACAGCGCTTGCAAAAAAAAATTATACATCTTCAATAACCAAATATATAATAATATTCATCAAATATGTGCAAATATCCAGTATATAAAGTGCAAAGTATGACCATAAATATGAATAAAATATGCTATTAATTAATAAATGTCCAATAAACTAATGATAAAGTCCAAAAAAATAGAAAATTCAAATTTCATGTGCACAGAGGTGCAATATGTGACCAAAACAATGCAAAAATGAAATAAAGGTGCTTCAGTGCAGGTATTAAAGTGCTTAAGATGATCACTCGTGCCAGGTGCCTTGAACCCCTTCAGGAACTCCACTCACCAGAAAGGGTGGACCCTTGTTAAGGGTCAAAATCGCTTGTATTATGAGGGATCGTACAATCTGTATTCCTGGCTAGTTGAACATTATGACATGCCAAATCATCTTCTTGGTGGAATATAGACTGGATGGTATCCCTTCAATTTAATGGCCCTGGGTGGCTCCAAAAACAATAAAAATTCCAGAATAGTGAAGCCCGTTTTTATATATATTTTTTGGCATAATAAAAGAAATGTACTCACAAAGTAGGTAATGGTATAAGCAGAAAGAGTATCACAGAAGCTTCTGGGAACGCAGCGGCCACGTGTGTTCCACAGCAAACCAGGAAGTGAACCAGAAGTTGATGTCAGAAGGTGCCGCACTGGAAATATGTTGACGCGTTTCACCCTCCCACTTGGGCGTTATCACAGACCAGTTGCTTCAATCTACTGTAAATCCATACTCTGGTGTCCAGTGACCAAGTACAGAGACATCAGTGTACTTACCACAAAAGAATCTAGACAAAGTTTGAGCTGAATGATGCCTGATTGCAATCCTGGATAGTCTCACCCACCACATGAGATTGCCATGGAAACTCAAATACCTCTTCCACATAGGCAATGCCATTGAAGTGGAAAAAAAATCCTTCCTACCCTTTGCAACCCTGTAAGAATGATATAAACTGTCTTCGCAGGCTCTATTCAGCTGCCTCCAAATCAAGCACTTCGCACAGTTTATCATGCCCTAACTAACCTTCTCTCATCACTCCTTTTGAGAAACTTTGCATCACGGTGTGGGGGGGGGACTAATCTCATGTATCCACCAACTCCTAAAGAGCCCACAGTCTGACGTACTCCTGAAACATAAATAAAATGACTAAATGGAAACAGTACTGAAAAAATAACTTGTTGTGCAATTGCACAGCAGCCCGCAAAACTTCCACTTGTAATGTATATAAGAAAAATCAATTTAAGATTCTGTATTACTGGAATCACACCCCTGCCTCCTTACACACTCTTAACCCAAACATATCAGACCATTGCTGGGGGTGTCACAAACAACCAGGAACACTATATCAAATATCTTGGATTTGTCCAAAGATACAGCCATTTTCGCAACAAGTGGAATTTCTCATCTACACCCTGCTTTAAATCAAAATTCCATCAGATCTGCCCATGTACGTGCTGGGTTTTCCCCCCACAGGCAGTGTCCAAAGATACTAGAGGGCTTTTTCATGTACTTACTGCAGCCAGATGCCTAATTGTCTCACTTTGGAGATGGATACAGAGACTGATCACACATGTTTTATAACTCCTGCAATTGACAAGTCAAACTCATGGAAGCACTTACAGTGAGAATGAATACTACCCCTTTTGAATGGGTGTGGGATCACTGGGTCTGCCTTGACGCCTCTTTGTGGGCTATTACTGAAATCCTCTCTCAGCAATTGATCTTGGTTAGCTGTCAGGCCTCTCCCACTCTTCTATAACTGCCAGCCCCTACATCACATGTGGGGGGCTGGGTTTTTTTTTATACATTGTAAAAAGTGATGTTTTATTGGAAAAAATAAACAAAGCACAACATACAATAAAGTACAGAGTAAAACAATCTGTGAGTTAGTGCCGGTTCACATTTGTGCGATGCGGGAATGCTGCGAATATACAGCGTGTTCCCGCATCGCATCCGCACCTCTGGCAGTTCACACTGCCATATGCGATATGCTGGGAGTGTCAATTAAAAGTTAACGACATCCCCCCAGATCAGATTGCATATCGCAGTGCGATCTGAAAGTTTGCACAGAATCGGATCGCACTAGTGTGAACCACCATGTGATCCGATTCTGCTGCGGACCAAAAAAGAGTCCTGTGCATGTTTTAGTGCGATTGCGGTGCGAATTCAGCCATACAAACTGTATGACTGAATTTGCACCGCACAGAGATCGCATGTAATTTTAGGAGCAGTGCGCTCCGAATTACATGCGATCTCTGTGATCGCACAAATGTGAACCGGCACTCATTGTTGACAGGCATTGAGGAACAAACAAAACTCAGTAATGGGAAACGTACATGTATAGAGGTCAGCTCAATAGTGAATATTACAATGAAAACTAAGGTTACAGGACACTTGGTATTTGTGGACTTTTTTACAGCTTCTCAGGCAAATGAAAAGGAAAAGGGGAATAAGGTAACAATAATGGGCTGGTTGGCCAACCGTACATGGAAGAGCATCTGTTTTTAGGTAAATTCAATACAAAGACATTTGGAGAGGTCCTGGGATCCATAAAAATAGTAGTAAAGGTCACACACATGTCCCTGGGTGTTGCAACCAGCGGTCCCAGCTTTTATTACAATTAAATTGCTATTTTTTTAGATGGGCACCCCTATGATACGTTTTTTATATGGTAGGGTAGCAATAGCTTCTGAGAGCCAGACCAGAAAAGTAGGGTGAATGGCTTGCATCCAGTCCCATGCCATCAACTTTCTTGCTATGAATTAGATTTTGTATAGAAATATTGTAATACATTTATCTGCTGTAAGGGTCTGGATATAGCCCCAATAAACATTGTTTGGGGTCCAGAGAAAGGGGAGAACCCATTGTATCATGGAGGAACCTCACAATTTGAATCAAAAACCCTTAAATGTTAGGACATGCCCATAATAGGTGAAAAAAGGTGTTTGGGCAGTCAAGCACATCGAGCATATAATTAACCACTTGCCGACCGCCGCACGACTATTTACTGCGGCGGTCAGCCCCTCACAGGCAGAGCGACGTAGGCCTACGTCGCTAGCCTGTGAGGCTTCTAGGGAACGAGCGTTCCCGCGCGGTCACGGACCCCCCGCGCGTGTGCCCGGCGGACCCGATGTCCGTCGGACACTCACGATCGTCCGTGACACCGGAAGAAAGGCAGGCGGCTGATGTAAACAAAGCCACCTGTCATTCTTCCCTGTGTAAGAATGGAGATCAGACGGTTCTACTATGTTGGACCGTTGATCTCTGTTCTTACACCAGTAGCCATGTCCAATCACAGTTAGAAGCACGCCCCTAGGACACACTTAACCCCTCCCTCTCCAATACAGTTAACCCCTTCACTGCCAGTGTCATTTTTACAGTAACAGTGCATATGTATAGCACGGATTACTGCAGTAATGTCACTGGTAACCCCAAAAGTGTCAAAAATGTCAGTCAAGGGTCCGATCTGTCCACCGCAATGTCGCAGTACCGCAAAAAAATCGCAGATCGCCGCCATTACTCGTTAAAAAAAAAAAAACAACAAAAATGACAAAAATCTTTCCCTTTGTTAGTAAACGCGATAACTTTTGCGCAAACCAATCAAAATATGCTTTTTGCAATTTTTTTTACCAAACATATGTAGCATAAAACAAATTGGCTGAAAATGTTAAAAAATTTTGATTTTTACATTTTTTGGGGGAATTTCATATAAAAAAATTTGAAAAATATTGTTATTTTTGCAAAATTGACGCTATTTTTTTGTTTACAGCGCATGATCAAAAAATCGCACAGGTGATCAAATACCACCAAAAGAAAGCTCTGTTTGTGGGAAAAAAAGGACATCAATTTAGCTTTGGTACAGCGTCGCACGACCACGCAATTGTCCGTTAAAGTCACGCAGTGCCGAATAGCAAAATAGGCCCTGGTCAGGAAGGGGGTAAAATCTTCCGGGGCTTAAGTGGTTAAGGAGTGAGAATTTGTCCTTCAGTAATTGAAAGAATTTAACCACTTCAGCTCTGGAAGATTTACCCCTCTTCATGACCAGGCCATTTTGGGAATTGTTCCAGTTAATTTTAAGACCTCAACATTTCCCAATATTTTTGATAGTTTACAGGGTAGCCTGTAGTGAGGGACCAGGGTCCTCCAAATAGAGGAGCATGTCATCGGCATACAGTCCAATGGTCTCGACAATGGTCCAATGGTCTAAAATGGGGGAACGGGTCAGAGAGCCAGCCATTTGTGAACACCTGGGCTGCCGAGATGTTCGCATTTTAAATACTGCCACAAATAGCCCCACTCCACTAAATCAAAAGCTTTGGCTGCATCCAAAGCTACTATCAACCTCGTGCCAATATAATGAGGAGCTTGAAGACTCATAAAGAGCCTTATAGTGTTAGGTGGTATTTTTACCAATCATGAAGCCCATTTGGTCGGCACGTATTAATGAAAGGATAACCTGATTCAGGCGCATTGCCAAAATATAATAACTCTATAATATAAATATTTCGAATTTTAATGTCATCTTTTTTAGTTAGTGGTTTATAGGACTTTGGTAACTCTGGGTTTTTGCCGGGCTTGGAAATTAGCATGATAAGTGCCTTCCTCATGGAATCAGATCTCATTGAGGAGTAAAATATGCTATTAAAAATGGGCCGCAGTCTAGGGATCAGTGTTTCACTGTAATGTGTGTAAAATTCCAATTATAAACCATCAGTACTCTGAGACTTGGCTTGGGCAAATTGTGATACGGCAGCAACAATCTCCTCGGTGGAAAGTGGTGCAATAAAGATCTCTACCTGTTCCATAGTCAGTTGAGAGAACTCTTTACAGCTTAAAAAATCCTGTATTTCTAAGTCTGTGTATATAACAGAGGAAAAGTACAGAATAATAAAAAACTCACGGAGCACTGCAGTAATAAACTTGGGATCAGTGATACGGTCTCCATCACACAGTCTAGCAGTATATTATTATTTACATGTGTTTTGACATTTGGTTTATCTTATGGTGGTTTGCGCTGCTCTTTCTTTTTTGTATTTTTAGTTGGTTTGTGGTGAATACACAATCAGTGGCAGCAGCAAGCAGCCTGTATCTTTCTAATAAAGGTAGCTCAAAAGACTCCTTTTGCTTTGCGCTGTACCCTGTGGGTCTGAGATTAACTCCAAAAGCTGAAAATTAACTGATTTGGCTACAAGAATAGAAACCCTCCAAAAATGGGTAGAATGTTTGACGTGGAACATCTATCCAGGTGTCTTTTTAGAGACGTGTGGCATTACTGCATGCCAAACCACGGCGGTCATCTTGCTGGTTGGATGTTATACACAGATATGCAATTTTACAAAATTAGAATGTGAGTGTTATTCTTTTTATACAATAAACTTGTTTGTAATTTCTATACCATGAGGAGTGTTTCTTTTGTCCCTTCATGAGATTCATGACGACTTTGTAGAGACATTTGAGAAACCTGGAGAGGGAGCATTGATACTGGAGGTATTATTGGATTGCTGTCCACTGCATATTTGACCTTTGTTGAGAGGATCTAAACTGGAGGGTAAGAGGCAGCGTGACGGGTGTTGGTGGTGGTCTCTTCACGCTCATGATATGTAGCTGCACTATAGTAACATTACCTCCACTGGACATCTCACATGGACTTTTTTGGATATAGACTTTTGTAAAATTTTGTTTTATATTAATGTTGTTACCCAGCAATATTGTGCTAGCAGCCTAATTATAGGCATTTTGTTTATTTTTATTTTATCTTTTACCTCGCGCAACAGGTTCGTGTTTGTTCATTCTTTTTTAGGGCGCATTGTAATTGGCTCACCGCATGGTTCTCTACCGTTGTAAAAATGTCAGTTCGTTAGTCCTTAAATACAGACAGCACAGCAGATCTCTTTACCTTATAACGGTTTCCTTTTACATTCCAGGTGAGAAATTTTAAAGGGTCCATATGGCATTAATAGAGATAATAGAGATTTAGTTGGGAATCAAACCGATCCACAGGGCTGCAATGCTATACAAACTGATAAGCACGTTGAGTATCCATAGTGTGGATTCACATTTTAAACAGAATCTGATCACAAACCTCTGGTAGATAAACAACTGATAGGCTACAGAAAACAAGAATAACCCAACCCATCCAACTCTACAACAACGCCAACCAGTGTGAGCACTGTCCTTACCCACCTCCAATAAACAAGGTAGGTACAGCATAGCATATTTGTTATATTTCACTCTGAGACCACATGTTGCTTTCAGAAATTGTGTTCATTGATGCTGCAGTTCAGCGGAAAAAAAGTCCAGGAAGACCGTAAGTTTCACATTGTGAAATAAAATGTTGCCCCTCCTCCTGGTGAGACAGAAAACACTGCCTTGATCCTTGTAGCTGAGGAGTTTTGCGATAAAGGTACTCAGTGGTTCACCTAGAGGTGGTTGTTTTGTCGCCAACCAGTAGGCACTCCCCACCACAAATGTGGAAAAGAAGGACTTTCTGCCATAGTTATTGATCAACAGGTTTCCCAAAAAGGAGGCTGGATCAGAGCCCTCTGCAGCCTCTGGAAAACAAATGAACTGGAAATTACTTTGGCGTAGCCTATTCTGCAGGTCGTCTTGTTTCTGCATAAGCTGATTCAGTTAGTGTTGCATGCAGTCTGATGTATCCTGCAAAGATGTGCTCCATCTGACTTATTCTGGTTTCAGATACTGTAAGTCTGTCTTTGAGTTTATAGAAATCTTGTCTGACTAAAGAAACACCCACCTTTACCTTTTCAATCTTAGAGGTGAGATTTGCTTGGCAGGATAATATGACATCTAGCACCTTTGCTGTGTCTGCTGCCGGTTGGTCTTGGGCAGAGGAGGAAAATCCACCATATCGGAACTTATCCAACTTAGAGCTGATCTCCAGTGTCTTACAAGGTGGAGACATAGTAAGTGGGTGTAAGGGCCCTCGGGGACAGTAAAGTAGGCAAAAGCAGTAAGTGGGGTTGCAGGATAAAGGAGAAAAGGGTGAATTACAAGCGGAGCTCCTCTCCCATCCTAATCTATGCCACTCCAGGCCACACCCCACTTCTGTGTTTTTTAGGAAAGCAGTAACTACAGTGTGCAGGGGGAACACAGGCACTTCCAAAATAGAATATTCTTCAAGATTGTTCTTCATGAATGAAGATTGGAATTTTGGCAGGGGGTAGGCAAGTACTAATTGTGTTCCCCCTATAATCACATTTTGTTAATTTTTTTTTAAAGTGACAGAGTCACTTTAACAAAATAAAATAGGGGAAGAAAAGCCACTGTGCTCTACAGAGTACTGCCCGCTATTTGGGAGTTTGTACCAAGCATATTTTTACCCACATTTTACTGTGACTTTCTGATGCTCAAACAAAGGATTTTTTTTATAGACACATAGAGGAAGATTTACTAAAACTGGTGCACACAGATGCAGCTGCGCATAATACCCAATCAGATTCTCTTTAGTAAATCTCCACCATAGTACCCTGTAGACAGTATTAATTGTTTGCATTTTTTTGGACTGCTAGGAAAGTTAGGGGACCCTTGGTAGCAGGCTGAGTTACCACTGCAGTAGGTATTCTAAATGAAATGCCCTGACCCTTACCATAATTATATCTTATGTACCAGAATGCTATTTTTGATTTATTTTTCCATTGTTTTAAAGCTTGATTTTTTTTTTTTTTTATCCTGATGTGGTCTTTTTTATGAACTTATTACTTTTAAGGAAAAATGCTAGACAGATGATAATTGGGCATAAACAATATATCTTTTCTCTCCAAATCTTCTCTGACGCCTTTTAATAAATCACTTTTTAATACTTAACACAACTAATAACTGGTTTGTGTGCTTGCTGAGAAGTGCAAACACAGTTTAAATTAAATACCTGAAGATGATTAATGTAGGGACAACCAGGGAGGGGGGTTAGCAGAATTGTAAGCAAATAGAATAGGAGTTTATTAAAATGTGTTTGAGTAAGGAGGAACTTGCAGAGCAAAAGTAGATTAAATACATCAACTTAGTCGCAGCTTTTGGAGGTGGGTAGCATTGGATTGGGATAGCCGTGACTTTATGCAAAGGTAAATGGATCAATTCATGATTTTAGTGGAATATTAATTGTAAGTTATTGTAATTGTAAGTCCTGATAACTTGGAAGTAAAGGGGAATCCCACCCAAAACCTTTGGGTTTTTTGTTCTGCTTTTGTGTGGGGAAGCTCCACAACTTCTGTCAGATTTATGTTGCTGTCATTGTTGCAGTCTGGCTGATTACATTTCATTTTCTAACTTTTTTTTTAAAACGTCACTGGGACAGAAATTGAATTAAAGTCTAAAATTGGACAATTGTCACCAAAACAGAAGGTGAGGAAAAACTCTGACAACTGTCTAAGGCATAATTTCCCCTTATATTCTGCTGTATCTCTATTATAATAGTGAGAGGAATTCTGCCAAATGGGGACACAAACAGAAATAACAAGCTGACAAAGATTCTAGCCTTCTAACCCTCAAAAAAAGTTTTATCCAGAGTTCCAATTAAATATGTTTGTTTTCATTCATTTTGCTTAGTTTTTTGCACATTACCTTAGACTTTATCATTTTTTTCCCTGATAATTTGCCCTAATCTTTGGATTTATTTGTACTACTATCACATCAATTTTTTTTTTACATGCAAATCTAAGTAAACTGGCCAGATGAAATGAATATTTGGCAGAAAGCTAACTGATGTTTCTGAGCTGTATATAGAAAGTTTATAGTATATTGGCAGACAACATAACCATAAACCTGTTCTTAGCCGTTTACCCTGAACAAGCATGCAGGAGGTAAAGTCAAAAGTCTTTATGTGCATACTTATTCTGGGTTGGTGACTCTTTATACTTTAGTAAAAGTAGGGCTTTTTTTTCAGCGGGAACGCGGGGGAACGCAGTTCCGGCACCTCCAGCACTAAATGTATGTAATGGCAAGGGTTGCTGGGGTGTGCTACAGGATCTATTGATGCTGGCTACTGGGGATTTATTGTCATTGGAGGGGATCTATTTTTACCTGAGGGGGAGGTCTCTTGTTGCTTTGGGAAATCTATTGTTGCTGGAGGTGGCTCTTCTGTTGCTGGGGGTTAGTTGTTGCTGGGAGTGGTCTGGAGAGTCTACTGATGCTGGCTGCAGGTGGGATCTGTTTTTGCTGCTGGGGGTCTATTGTTGCTGGGGGGGTATTTTGCTGCAGGTGGTCCATTGTTGCCGAGGGAATCCATTGTTCCCGGCAGGGGATCTATTTTACTGCTTTTCTTTTTATCGTTAACAAATGTTATACCACAAATGTTACTTGGTTCTATATTCTCTGAAAGGGGCAGTACTGGGAGGTGGGTGGGGGTTGGAACCAAGGAACGATGCTTGAAGGTTGATAGTGGCAGAGACAAGGGGGGATACCCAGAAAGGAGGAGTTCCTGCACCTATTTTCTGAGAAAAAAAAGCCCTGAGTAAAAGTATTGAAGTTGTTTGAGTGCCATAAAAGCCAGACATTTAACTTTTAGGGATAAATTCAGCAATGGCTGTATAGATATTTTTCTCAGTACAGGTTTCATTTGAGAACTTTTCAAAACAAAGGGAGATGATTTTGCTGTTAAATACATACTTGTTCCTTAACCTCCCTGGCGGTATGATTCTGTCAGGAATTACATACCAAAAGCGGTACAATTCTTTTCATGGATATTTGGCGTTACGTATTATAGGCCTACAATTCTTAGTAATTACTGACTTAAACCTAACCAAAACAAGAGTCTAGTAGACATCCCAGATGTGATAAATTTGAAACACAAACGCATGAATTATAATCGAATCAATAATATAATTTTATTATTTAATATATAATATATATAATAAAATTATATTATTGATTAGATTATAATTCATGCATTATATATTATATATATATATATATGTGTGTGTGTATATATACACACATATATATATGTATATATATATATATATATATACATATAATATATAACGCATGGATTATAATTGAATCAATAATATAATTTTATATATATATATATATACATATATATATGTATATATATGTGTGTGTGTGTGTGTGTGTGTGTGCATATATATATATATATATACATATATACATATATATGTATATATATATATATATATATATATATATATATATATGCATATATATACTGGTATATATATATATATATATATATATATATATATACATATACATATATATATGTATATATATATATATATATGCATATATATATATATTCATATATAATGTAAAATGTGTTATGTGTTTGTGTTTTGTGCAACTTTTTTTTTTTTTTTTCATTTCCCTCCCTAGTTCCGCTCCCATGCAGCACCCATGCAGCATTGCTGCTGCAGGGAACGGAACTAGGAAGTCATCACACCGACGGAGGATGGAGGAGCGGCGGGATTCTCGGCTGGCGGTCACAGCAATGAGAGATCATCGCTGGATCGCCAGGATAAGGTAAGAGACACCGCTGCGCTCTCTGCACATCCGATCCTAACCTAAAAAATCCACCCCGAGTCACGCACTGGGTTTACCGCCAGGGTGGTTAAAGAGTAACTCTACTTTTGTTGAGAAAAAAAAATGATTCCCCTCTGGGTGATCTATGAATATTGCAAGGATTTTAACAAACTTTGTTGCAGATTCCTACCTTATGTTATGCCTAATATACACAATGAGAAAATTGGGTGAATAATACTGCTTTCAGAGTGATCATCCAATAATCTAATTGTTAGTACACAGCTTTCGAGAGCTGATCATGACAGTTCATGCGAAATATCTGAAGGGATAAACACGAAAATGTTTCTCGTGTGATAAACGAACGATTTTCATGTAACTAGTGAAACTTTATTAACCTATCGGTTTTTAATTTGGGACTAGCATGCAAAAAAAAAAAACGGACTATATTCTCATCGTATGTAGTAGGCATTATTCTAAAGAAATAGCTGTTTGTCCATGGCAGAGTGAATCTGTATGGGAGTGATTTTATAACCACTTGCCGACCACCCCACGCAGATTTACTGTGGTAGGGCGGCTTGGCTGCGCATAATCATGTAGATCTACGTGATTATGTGCACATGGAATCGGCGGCACACGCGCTCCCGCTGTGATTAGACACAGCGGGAGCCAGACGGCGGGAGGAGCGGGCTCGAGCGCCGATGGCCTCCCGTGATCTTCGGCTAGAAAGACAGAAGAGCCGCCTGCTTATGTAAACAAAGCAGGCGGGTCTTCTGTCAGAGAAGCAGGGAAAGATCATGTGATTCATCTAAGCTGAATCACAGATCTCTCTCTCCCTCTGTCCAACCCATCCCCCCACACAGTCAGTAAGCACAAAAGGAAACACATTTAACCTTTGATCACCCCTAGTGTTAACCCCTTCCCTGCCAGTGTAATTTATACCGTAACAGTGCATATTATTTAGCACTGATTACTGTATTAATGTCACTGGTCCCCAAAAAATGTCAGTAAGGTGTCCAATCTGTCCGCTGCAATGTCGCAGTCCCGATAAAAATCGCTGATCGCCGCCATTACTAATAAAATAAATAAATAAAAAGTCCATAAATCTATCCCGTAGTTTGTAAATGCTATAACTTTTGCGCAAACCAATTAATATAAAAATATGTAGCACAATACAAATTGGCCTAAAATGATAAAAAAAATGTGATTTTTTTTTAAAAATGTATTGGGAATGTTTTATAGCAGAAAGTAAAAAAATATTGTGGTTTTTTTTTTTTCAAAATTGTTGCTATTTTTTTGTTTCTAGCGCAAAATTTAAAAACCGTAGAGGTGATCAAAGTGCCGAATCGTAAAAAATGGCCTGGTCATTAAGGGGGTAAAACCTTCCGGAACTGAAGTGGTTAATTATTTGCAGTTCCAGTATCTCACCCAAAAGAGTTTTTGTTGCATGGGATGCTCAGTCGGAACTGTATCTTAGTGCAGACTTCTGGGAAAATCAGTAAGCCAATCACAACACACAAGCAGGAAATTAAATTTCTGAGGGGGAGGGGGGGTTCTGTACACCATCTGTTTACAGAAAACTTCCAACTAGCCATATTGCATTGCATTTTACAGAAAATGACAGCACTGCAGATTGGAAAGAAAGGTAATTTTGAAAAACATTCATGTACAATCAGACTTGTGTCGCAATTGTATACGCTATATTATATATTTTTTTATTTGCTAATTTTTTTCCCCATGAAAGTGAAGTTACCCTTTAACTACTTTACCACCGGAGGATTTTGCTGTCTTCCGTCCAGACCACTTTTTGTGCTTCGGCACTGTGCGACTTTAACTGACAATTGTGCGGTCATGCAATGTGGTACCCAAACGAAATTTACGTCCTTTTTTTCCCACAAACAGAGCTTTCTTTTGGTGGTATTTGATCACCTCTGCGCTTTTTATTTTTTGCGATATTAATAAAAAAAGAGCGAAAATTTTGCAAAAAAATGACATTTTCAACTTTGTCTTTTAACCTTCCTAGCGGTATTCCCGAGTGTGACTCGGGGTAAGATTTTAGTGCCAAAAGCGGTAACCCCGAGTCACACTCGGGGTAGCGCTAAGAAGATCGCTGGATGCTGGAGGAGGTTTTACTTACCTTTTCTCCGGGATCCAGCGAAGACTGCGAGCGGTGTGCGGCGGCCGAGCTCTCTCCCGATCGTCTGCGAGCCCCGGCTTCCGTCTCCGGCGACGTGACGTCCGCCGGGGGGTGGAACCGGCGGCAAATTCGAATGTAAAATGCACCAAACACACTGATATCGTTCAAAATAAAATAAAATCACATTACATTACCCCCCAGTGCCCTTTCCTGCAGTTTTACTGTACTTTTTATGTAAATATATGTATATATATATATATATATATACATATTTATACAGTATATATATATATATATACGTATATATATACACACATATACATATATATATATATATATACACACACATATTATATATATATATATATATATATACATATATATATATATATATATATATATATATATATATATATATATATATATATATACATATATATGTATATATATGTATATATATATGTATGTATATATATATATATATATATATATACACGTATATATATATATACACGTAATTCTTGTGAATGAGCAGCCCAAACCAACTGTATACATTATATATATATATATATATATATATATATATACATATATATATATATATATATATATATATATAATATATGTATACATACATATATATATATATATAATATGTATAATAAATGTATACAGTTGGTTTGGGCTGCTCATTCACAAGAATTACATGCTTTCAGCACCTAAAATAATGGTACCGCTTTCAGCACCTAAAATCCAAAAGAATCATACCGCCAGGGAGGTTAAAAAATATCCAATATACTCAATTTATGTCATTTTTTTTGGCCAAAATATATTTAGCTACATGTCTTTGACAAAAAAAAATTCAATGAGCGTATTTTTATTGGTTTGCGCAAAAGTTATAGCGTCTACAAACTATGGTGTAAATACTGAAACTTTACGCAGCTTTAATTTCTGACTGCCTATCTCAATTCATGAAGTGCTAAAATGGCAGGGCAGTACAAGACCCCCCCAAATTACCACTTTTTGGAAAGTGGACATCCTAAGGAATGTTCTGAGAGGCATGTTGAGCTCATTGAATATTTAATTTTTTTGTCACAGGTGTTTGAAAAATGAATAAAAAAAAAAATTTTTTTTTTTTTAACACAAAGTTGTCACTAAAAGATAAATTTCTCACACATGCCATGGGTATATGTGTAATTACACCCCAAAATATATTCTGCTGCTTCTCCTGAGTACAGGGATACCACATATGTGAGACTTTTTGGGAGCCTAGCTGTGTACGGGACCCCGAAAATCAATCTCCATCTTTAGGTTTTCTAATGGCGTAAATTTTTGATTTTACTCCTCACTACCCAACACTGTGACAGGGAAGTGAAGGGGTTAAACTGGGGGAGATCAAGGGGTTAAACCTTTATAGAGGATAGATGGCGGGTGGCCTAAACCTATTCGGGCCTAGCGCAAGCGCAAATTAGGGTCACCAGTGACACTAAATACAGTGATCAGTAGTTATCTGATATACTGTATATATTAGTGCACTGTTTTATATGGAGTGAAGGGGTTAACTGGGGAAGATCAAGCGGTTAAAAGTTTATTAGGGAATAGGTGGCGGGTGCCCTAACCCTATATGGGCTTAGCGCAAGCGCAAATTAGGGTCACTAGTGACACTAAATACAGTGATCAGTATTTACCTATATACTGTATTTAGTGCACAGAGTAATAGGTAGTGAAGGGGTTAACTGGGGCTGATCAAGGGGTAAAAACTTTATTAGGGGATAGGTGGCGGGTACCCTAACCCTATTTGGGCCTAACGCAGGCGCAAACTACGCTCACAAGTGACACTTATACAGTGATCAGTAAAATATCTGTATACCACTGTATATAGTGTTCACTGTGAGGGGTTTGGGGGTGATCAGGGGGTGATCAGAGGTGATGAAGGGGTTAAATGTGCCTATGTGAGGTGTGTCAGTGTAGTGTTGGTGGAAACTCACGTTTTTGGTGTGTCTCTGTCTCTCTCCTGGAACCGAAAGGACTTCAGGAGGGACAGTGACATCACTTCCCCTGTCTGTGTTTACATTACACAGACAGGGGACAGATTGCCATTGGTGGGGACCGATCTACAGACACTGACCAAAAATCATTGGTCAGTATCTGGTGATTGATCGGTTCCCTACCGAATGCCATCGGTATCGGGACCCGCGGCGTGCGGGAGCGCGCTCTGGAGCCGCGATCGCGCATCACATTAATACTACGTGGCTGAGCGGTATCGTGCCGCACTGCCGCAGTAGTATTACCGCGCGCGGTCCTAAAGTGGTTAAAAGTGTACTTTTTCAGCTAGAGTCAGCTGGAGGGCCGTAGTTTGGAAACCCCCTAAGCTAGACTGAACTGATGGATCCTGATGTCTACAATAATTTGTTTATATCTGCTGCAAACTCCTTTACATCTCATTTTACCACTAAACTTTCTCTGTATTTATAGCTGTTGCCTTTACACTCATCTCCTCTGATGCTTATTTTGCTGATAGCATCTTCTTTTTCAACAATTGGATGGCTAGTGATGGTGAAACTTTACCACAGTGCACTAAAGTGGCGTTATCCCAGAATTTGGCCTGGCTGGACGTGGTATTGATCACTGGGGGATAGAAAATGTTCCTGCCTGCAGAAGACATCACCTTAACCTAGGCAAAGATACTTTTAACGGAACCTAGAAAACATTATTTTATTAGAACTTACTTTTAAAAGCTTCAGCATTAAAACAAATATAAAATCTATATATATATATATATATATATATATATATACAGTAGATAGATAATTGCTAAATAATGTGAGATGTCAGGGGTTTATAATGCATTGGTAAAGTTCACTTTAAGCAGCTATGTTGCCTTTGATGATGCTTGAATATATACTTTGAGCTAAGAAATTAGATGTTGGGAATTAGATGTACTGTATACTATAGTAACAAAGCTGCAGTAAGGATCAGTTTCTGCTGGAGCTGTTGTAATATACAAGTCCTCTATGCTATATCTGGCACATTACATTACAAATATTACCACTTATGAGCAATTATTATCATTATGACAGCTATTAATGCCTTTCACTTAATTACTTCCTGGTTCCTTGTGAAATTACCGGGGTTAAGTGTCACCTGACTGTCATAGTTTAGTCATACATGATTTAATTCTTGGAAGTACATCAATGTTTAACAATGGATCTTGCCAGGCCTGTCTCTGGTTAAATGACAAACATTATAAGGAGATTGCCCTTCTTCACTGTGCATCTAGTCATTACATTGGGGTTGATTTACTAAAACTGGAAAGTGCAAAATCAGGTGCAGCTGTGCATGATAGCCAATCAGCTTCTAACTTTAGTTTGTTCAATTAAAGGAGTTGTAAAGGCAGAAGGTTTTTAATCGTAATGCATTCTATGCATTAGGATAAAAATATTTCTGTGTGCAGCAGCCTCCCCAGCACCCCCTAATACTTACCTGAGACCCATCTCTATCCAGTGATGTCAACAAGTCCCTTGGCCATCCAGGACTCTCCCACTTGATTGGCTGAGACACAGCAGCGGTGCCATTGGCTCCCGCAGCTGTCAATCAGTCAGTTAGCTGATCAGGAGAGAGAGAGAGCGGGGCCAAAGGGTAGCTCTATGTTTCAATAGATACACTGAGCTGCAGCATGGCTCGGGTGCCCCCATAGCAAACTGCTTGCTTTGGGGCACTAGACAGGAGGGAGGGGGCTAGGAGCAGCGAAGAGGGACTCGAGAAGATGAGGATCTGGGCTGCTCTGTGCAAAACCAACTGCACAGGGCAGGTAAGTATAACATGTTTGTTATTTAAAAGAAAAACTGGACTTTACAATCACTTTAAGCTTTGAAAAAAAAAAATGGAAGCTGATTGGTTTCTATGCAGAGCTACACCAGATTTGGCAAGCTCCAGTTTTAGTAAATCAATCTCATAGGGGGAGATTTACTAAAACTGGTGCACACAGAGTATGGTGCAGCTGTGCATGGAAACCAATGAGCTTCAAGGCTTTTATAGCCAAAGCTTAATTGAACAAACTGAAGTTAGAAGCTGGTTACTATTCTGATTCTGTGTGCACCAGTTTTTGTAAATCTTCCCTTCAATGTCTACTCTAACCACGCCCTGGTCAGGCATTTTTCAACACTTGCAGCTGGCTCAGGACCTCAAATGGGGTTCCCTTTCTTTTGGGGTCCTAATATTTTCATATCAGCTGTTCCACAAAGTTAGTGGTGTTGAGATGACCAAATGATTTGGCTTAATTGATTTTAGCCATTGATTGGCTTTAGCTTTTAGTTTAAGTGACAGGTCAGTAGGGAAAAATTGAGGTTTCTCATACATATAATGAATTTTAGGTATAAAAAAGTGACATTATTGCATAATCTGATTCTTTAAACTTTGGCCTGAATTTATTAACAAGACTTACGACATCCTCAATTTTACATACTGCTTACGACACTTATTTATGTATGCCAAATATTTCTGCTTTTTATAAATAATGGTGAATTCATATACTGAACACCTATTAAATATTACATATTACAGGCCTAGCACTATCTATATAAGTCATAAGAATTTGGTGTTAGGCTTCATTAGGCACCCCCACTAGGCAGCAGGGATGGCAGTCTGGCACCCGCGATCACTCCCCACTGAAAGAGAAGAACGGTCAGCTGTTGTAAACACAGCTGACCGCTCTTCTCTCTGAAATGATCACAGAGCGCCTGTGATCCTTCTATATAGAATATTATAAAATGTATACAGTGGCATATCTCCATTTACCATACCATAGAATTTCTGTACCGTGGGCAGCTCAACACTTTTCCAGTGCAGCAAGACCAATTTCCTAGCATAGAACAGTAATATGTGGATCAGGGCCCTAGCATGGACACGGTGCACAAAATCATTTAGTATACCCAGCAGTCCAACCTCTGGAGTATGAGGCACGACAGATGTAAAGTTTCAGCAAAAAATGCAAAGATTGACATCCAGTAATCCTTAATGCAGGGACAGGACCAGAACATATGGATAAGATCCGCCAAGGGACAAGCACATCTGGGGCACGCAGCACCAGGGGCAACACCAATACGGACCAACTTTTGAGGAGTATGATGTAGAGGGTGAACATATTTAAACTGTATAAATCTGTTATTTGAGCTAATAAGGTCTTGAAAGCATACCTCCGAGGCTTCCTCCCACACCTCATCGGACAACTCAGAAAGCATTGCGACCCACTTTCACGAAGCCTGCTGGAAAGGGTCAGCACCAGCCACCTGTAATCTTGAGTAGAAAGTAGTGACCGGTTTAGTGACATCAGGGATGGACAGTAGTTTCTCAACAGGGGATTCCGAAAGCTTCAGGATCAACCCATCAAACTGTGCCCAGGCGGAATGACGTAGCAATATGTATTTGTAAAAGAAATGGTTACTCATGCCATGATGGGCCCTCAGGTCATCAAAAGATACAAAAAGGTTGGATGTAAAGACATGGGAGACGTGAGTCACCCTGCCCACCAACGGGAATCCGGGTGACCCTGAAGCTCGGGGAAATTGGGATTATCCCACAACGGGGCACCAGGAGACACCATAGGTTTATCTGTTAACAACATATTGCTGGCATGCCAAGCCAAAAACCCCACGTCAGTGGGCAAGACACGGGAACAGCGTCTGTACAATGACCTATGTATGGCATCAATAGCAGCCGGTCTCGAGCCATGCATAGCCAGCTCGAGGGCGGTGGAGGAGTTTCCCAGAGATTCCCGGAGCCAGTCGTCGTATATATAAGCAAGCTGTGATGCAAGGAAGTATTTATATAGATCAGGACAGGCCAAACCACCCTGAAACTTTGATGCCTGGAGAGAGGTTTTGGCTATGCGGGGGCGTCCGCCCTGCTAAAAAAAGGAGGTCAGGACAGACTCTATCTTACGAAACAGAGATTTGGGCAAGAATACAGGTGATGCGCAGAAGACAAAAAGGAATTTAGGTGATTATATCATCTTGAAAATGTTGATCCTGCCTATCAGATTCAGGCGCAGGGAAGACCAGGTGTGCAGCCTGGCTTCCATATGAGAAATTATAGGCTTTACATTGAGGAAGCAGTAGGCCGAAAGGTCAGAGTGCACCTGTACACCCAGATATTTAAACGTAGGCGACACCTGCATCTTGGACCTATGCAGGTAACTAAAATCCGAGGCGGTGCCGATTGGGAAAGCAACAGACTTATCCCAACCGACCTTAAGGCCCTAAAACCCCCCCAAACTCCTCCACCACCGTCAGCAGGGTCTAAAAGGACGAATCCAGACCATCCAGGTAAACCAATGCGTCATCCACATACAATGATATTTTTTCTAATATATCCCCACAGGTGATGCCACCCACCATCGTCGTCTGCCGCACCGCCAGAGCCAATGGCTCAATGGCAAGAGCAAACAAGAGCGTGCGAGAGAGGGCAGCCTTGTCTGGTCCCCCATTGGAGGTCAAATGGCTCAGAAATGTCTTTATACACACCCTAGCCAATGGTTTGGAGTATAGCAGGCGTTCCCAGTTAATGAAGGAGGGGCGAAGCCCATTTTAGACATAACCTGCCAAAGGAAGGTCCACCGTACAGTGTCGAAGGCTTTCCTGACATCTAGGGATAAAACTAGTCCACGTCTATCCTCTCTGTCCGCCCTATGCAGGTGTAAATAAAGTCGGCGGATGTTATCATACGTACTCTTTCCAGGCACGAACCCATTCTGGTCCGGGTGAATGAGGTGACATATGACCTTACTGAGGCGGGTAGCCAAAAGTTTCGCAAGAACCTTCACGTCGCTATTAAGCAAGGAACTGGGGCGGTAGGATTCGCATAGCAATCTGTCCTTCACATAGAGGCAAGGAGCTCACCCGGGCCAGGGCCGCGTCAAAGAGTCCCTGCAGTCTTGTGGTCAGGTCCCTGGAATATGCTTGGTACCATTCTGCTGGTGGACCGTGCAGTCCAGGGGTTTTGTTAGAGAGGAGAGAGCCTATAGCAGAGTCAATTTTCTCAGAGGCCAGGGGGCCCTCCAGCAGCTGCCTATGGGCAGATTTCTGGCAGGATTAATTAATTTATTTAATTAATTGTCTTTATATGTTTTACTAAGTGAACAGATAACAGTAAACACGTTCAATGCTTTATTTACCAGACCAAAAAGAAGCAAATAGAAGTTCATTGTTAGAATTTACATACACTTTAAGCCCCCATTCACATCATTTTTCTGCATCTGTCTCTGCAAGAGGTCAAAAACATTAATAATAGTTTTTTTGTGCCCTGTTCACACCACAACACGGAGTCTGTGTGTGTTTTTTTTTTTTTACTGCACAGAAAAAAAAAACACACAACTACAACATTGTGGTACGAACAGGGCACAAAGAAAACAAATGTTTAAGGTAAAGCAGAGCTCCACCCATAAGGGGAAATCCCTCTTTAAGCAAACCTTCCCCCCTCTTGCCACATTTGGCATGTCATTTTTTTGGAGGGGAGAGGGGGCGCGTACCTAGTTTCGACAGGTACCCACTCCCACTCTCCCAAGTTCTCTTCTCCCCCTCCCTCCCTGTAGTCTTCTGGGACCCATCACATGGGACTGCTTGACCATTCAGCAGGTGCAGCACTACTCGTGCAGTGCACACCTGGCTGTGAAGCCGCCAGTTGAAATTCCAGCACTGGGAGGAGGAGAGGGAGAGAAGCATTGGTTCTGGCGAGCAGATCGCTGGATCATGGAACAGGTGGGTGTGTGTTTTTTTGAAAGTCAGTAGCTACACATTTTGTAGCTACTGATTTTTAATACACACAAAAATGACTGGAGCTCCACTTTAAATATTTCTGCACAGAAAAAAACCTCACATGACACCAGCACTTTTTGTGACCTTGAAGAGACCTGTGTGAGAAAAACTCAGGTCTCTGCACAAATATCAACAGGCCTAAAATATTCTATTCAAGTCAAATGCGTTTTTATATTTTTAGTTCTTTTTTTCCCATTTTTTTTTTTTTGAGTTTTAAAATATTTTATTGGAATAAAAGTAATAACATTAAAAAATAATGTTACACATAGGTATTTTACAACATGGATGTAAACAATACAAACGCTTAAAAAAGGAAGAAAGGTCATCATTGGTTAAAATATTTCAGTCACAGAGACTTAGTGCAACATTCAAGCAATAGGCTTCATCATATATTGAATTACATGTCCATTATGATTTTAAATATTACCCTGTCCCTTTGTGGATGACCATGTTATAGTACAGTGATGGCGAACCTTGACACCCCAGATGTTTTGGAACTACATTTCCCATGATGCTCAACTACACTGCAGAGTGCATGAGCATCATGGAAAATGTAGTTCCAAAACATCTGGAGTGTCAAGGTTCGTCATCACTGTTATAGTAGATTTGGTCTCCAGTCTCTCATAGGCTGCCATGCAAGAGAGTAGTAGAGGCAACGAGGGCACAGCTAAGCAATCAAGAAAAGAGCCTTACAATATGAAAATGGAAATAAACAGCCCTATCCTAGACACCTTCAGAATGTAATAGAGGTAGTTCCCCAAACCCTCAGGTCACCACCCCATCTCTAATGTGATGTGGAGTAGGCAGGGTCCATCCTACCTAATGCACCCCCTCTGGGATCAAACTGTGCTGGGAGGTAGACAACTTCATGTACTCAAAGAGCTATTCAGGTAGAGGTTTTAGCAGTTGTGTGCCTTTGTTCGCCATAAACTCCAAGATGTTTCAAATTTAGTGACCTCACCATCTCTATAGGCTAGAATTTGTTCCCAGTCTTGAATTTAATTTACCAACGCTTTAACCTCCCCAATATTAGGTACAGTAGGGGATTTCCAATGCCTCATGATTATGGTCCTCGCAGCCATAATTATGTGAATTGATATTGGGCGTATTTGGGTGGGAAGATTAGAAATGTTTATGCTCAAGATAGCTTGTTCTATGTTGAGTTTACATCTCACTCCTGTAACGTTAGATATTAGTAAAAACAAAGAAGTCCAAAAACTGTGCAGGTAAGAGCAGGACCATAGCATATGTATTTGAGTGCCTACATGGCCACACTGCCTCCAACATAAATTGGAGTTACCGTTAGTGAATTTGGCTGTAATGTATGGTGTAAGGTACCAACGCAGATTCATTTTTTGAGCTATTTCCCAATAGTTTGCGCATTTGGAATAATGAAAGTTAGCAGAAATTGCTCTTAACCACTGTTGGTCGGTAAAGGATTGATTGAGATCCCCCTCCCAGTTTGAAAGGGCTGAGGCTTTGTTGAAAACCATTTTTTGAATGAAGTATACGGTAAAACAGTGTGATACCTTTGGCCTTCTGTAGAGTGCCAAAAGGTTCATGCCTTCTTTGAAACCTTCATCGGTTATCCTAGCGTAGGTGAGGAATTCCAAAGTAGGTAATTTGAATTTTTGAGTTAAAGACTGAAAGGGAAGAATGTGACCTTCACCCGACACATTTCCCAGATTGTGCAATTGTAGTTCCTTCCATTTCTTAAATGTAATATCTGGGATCAGGCATGAGAACGCATCTAGAGAGATTGGGATTTCAATAGGTTCCTTCACTATCTCTCTGCATTTATTTATTGCCATGCTGATAGGATGGCTACAATTGTTGGGCTCTTATCAGGAGCAACGTCCCCTGAGATAGTGGATGCTATCAGAATTGATTCAAAAGATTTTGGGTGCAACAGACCTTGTTCTAGGTTGCTCCAATGTTTCCCATGTGCTGGGGATAGCCAAGAGCGCAGTTGGTCTAGAAGTGAAGCCATATAGTAATCCTTCCAATGTGGAACTCCCATACCGCCAACTAGTCTGTGTTCATATAAGACTTTTTGAGAGCATCTCTCACCTTACCATCTAACCATACGAATTTGGACAGTGTGAAAAAAATGATGAAAGGATAGGTATGGGGAGTGTCCTAAAATAATATAATCATTTAGGTAATAATAGCATCTTATATGCCACCAATTTCCCCCAAAAAAGATAAATAGTATTTCCTGATAGTCTAGACATTTCTTGTTGAAATTTAGGAATTAGGTAGGAATATATACCTCTAAATCAATATTGTATGCCGTCAGTTCGATTACCCATAGATTTTTATGCACGTATAGTGTGAAAGAGGCCATAACAGTCTCAGATTTAATTTTCTATTTCCACAGAGGGTTACAGGAAGCACAGATCACTTTGGCTGTCAGACTTGGTGAAGCTGAGGAAAAGATCAAAGTTCTTCATTCAGGTAAGTGTGAAATATGTTACTGTTCAATATAACAAAGTAAGTAGCAACTTACTGTGAAATAAAGGCCAAAATCCCAATAATTAACAATAATCAAAAAAACAAAAAAGAAAAAGGTGGGATTTTCAAGGCCAATAAAGGCGGGATGGTCACAAATGCAACAATGTTTAAATAAAATTACTTTTATTAGAACATAAGAGTAAAAAAGATATATGTATGCATACAAAATTTTTACATAAAACAACTGTATTACCTAAGGAATCATCGTTTCAAAGTACCAAAATGGCAACAATTATGTCTCATAGCGGATATAGTCTGTAAGTCCTCAAAGAGCGTTTCGCCAGAGGCTTCTTCAGGGCCAGAGAGACATTCTTCCCATAAAGTCATGCACCAGGCATACCATCTCCCGGGGCAGGCGTTGGGACCATATGAGGAGAGAGCGGCCACACTCATGTGTTCAGATATGTATAACACAATGTAGATAATACGTTTAATATCGCCGGCTAGGAGGGGTATAGGTATCCAATTCTATTGAACTGATCACCCAGCAGAACAGTTTATCATACCAGTATATCTGGCAACTCACTAGGGAGACTCCCTCCACCCAAGTAAAGGGCAATACCTGTGACCTGGTGACTGTGTTTGAATTAATAAGACCCTTCCATAGGATCCCAATATCAGCACACTATGAACCAGCAGTATACGGTCCCTCAAGACCAAAGCCACTGCATTTAGCCTTGACGATAAATTACTCCGTGCGTGGCCGCTCCTGTGTACAATATAACACTTCTCGAAGGTCATTAAAACCTTGGATGCCCAGGTCAAATAAGGCAGTATCAGCCTCCATCTATAAATTTGACAATAATTCTATGACTAATTTGCATACCTACATTTTATAATTTTTTAAGATGATATAAGGCTATACTGTTTAAATAAAACAATATAAAATGTTACAAAACAAATTTTTTTCTTTTGTTTTCATTAATTTATTTATTTAGAATCATACAGCAATGCAATTACAGCAATAAACATATAGCACTGCAGATAAACACAATGTTCGTGTGCAAGCTGAATGCAATGTGATTACGCAATAGCTGCCTCTGTGATCATTGATCATCATGCTGGATCATCAGTGGTGGTCCCAGCTATCAGCGACAGCCAGGATTTGGAGATACCAGCTGCAATGTTGGTTGGGGGCTCTGAAAGGGGAAAATAGAGTGGCCCTGAACTGCCTCTTCTAGGGTCCCCCGCCGGTGCTCTCGTCTCCTTTTTTGTGTATGCCCCAATAGCAAGCCATTTGTCATGGGGGTCTGCTTCCGAGCAGAGCTGTGTGCGTCCATAGTCACACATGCCGTGGCTCCGCCTCACACCCTTCTCCCACAGGATTTGATTGACAACAGCAGGAGCCAATAGCTTCTGCTGCTGTCTCTATGTCCCGTGAGGAGAGGAAGAGAGACCAGAACTGCTGCTGGTGGGCACAGCGCTATATCAAGATAGATAATTATTTTATGGAGACAGTAGGATGATACAACTACTGGGACATTTTTTACCTTAATTCAGGGAATGCATTAGGGTAAAAAATGTCTTGCCTTTAGAACCACTTTAATGACATAGCTCCAGGATGGGGCATCATGCTGGTGAATGTTTACATACATATAGTGAGCAGTTAACGTCACTACACGGCATAGAGTCTGGCATTAAAATACTATAAAGTAAGTCCAGAGTACTGTATTTTTTTTTTTTTTTTTTTTGCTTATGGTCTATTTAATATTTATTTTTAAAGGTAAAACTACCTAAAACAAGGGTTTACTACTTTACACTTTATACCATACAGTATATGGGGTGAGTTGCATACCTATATGACATCTGGAGCAGACTTTTTTTTGCACTCCCTCCTCTATATGTCAAAATTATTATTAGCAATAAATTAAATGAAAAATAAATAAATAAAATACATAAATAATATGTTGAATGCAATGGTGCATAAAAACTGAGCGACAATGGTACATCATGGAAGTAGGAATAAAGGGCAGTATAAACTCTCCACATTGTGCATATGACACAGATATCTCAAACATAATTTACCTGCTATAGTGATTTTTACACAGCTGTGTTTCATAGACAACAATGCTTTTATGTTCAGATAATTTTCGGCACTATATAACCTAAAAAAAAATGTTATCTTTAGTAATGTTTTATAATCCTTTTCTGTTTCCCATTATTATCTTAGAATGTTGTACTCCTAATAAAAATAAAGTTATTTTTTTTTTTATTCTAATTACTTTTGAAGCAGATGTTTGAGATTCCACCAGGGTATTAATTAATTTCTTCCCTAATGGTAAGAAAATGGCAGTTTTTATCCAGTGTCTTCTGGTCTTGTCATACAGCACTGAAAACAACGCAGAGGGAGCTTCTGGACCTACGGTGCCAGTATGATAAAAAGACAGCATCTAAGTAAGTTTTGTGTTGTGTTTGTATATTGTGTTTTTTTTTTTTTTGGCTTGTGCTTTTATGCAAAAAAAACCTACCTTTCTGTTTATCATCAGCTTGAAGTATTTAACAGGCAACCTCTCAGAAAGCTGTATTCTTCAGAGAGAGGCAGGTGGACAAGTGATAGGAATGACCTAGTTCAATTTTACTGTATGAATCTGTCCTAGTAAAAGGTCAGTGGTGCTTACTTGGTATTTTTATACTCATTTTGACGAGAAGAGGATTGGGAGATGAGGTCAGCAGTTTGTGGTACACATGTATGCTGATTTAAAAATGCTTTGTCCTAATAATTGAATTTTGCCCAGGTTTGATAGGAATACATAAATGTCCATTTCGTCAGATATAAAATTAAATGTTTTCAATAAAGCCAACCATATGTGGTGTATTCTTTGTCAGGCACTTTCAGCACTCCAGCTATGGTGAAACTACAAATCCCATCATGTGTCTGCCTCTGGGGGTCATTCCTGTGCATGGCAGTTTTGCAATGCCTCTTAGGACTTGGTGTTCAACAACAGCTAGAATGGTTAAAGGGGCACAAAATGTGGACCCCACACACATGGGACAGTGGCTGCCATAAATAATAGATTTTATGTTCTTTTAAAAAAAAAAATTTGGTGACTGCCCCTTCAGGAAATTGGCTTACCTGTCAAATGGATTGTGGTGGGAAGGCCAGAGTTACACATGCCCGTTCGAGAATCTTCCATGGCGTATGACATATATAAAGGACTTTGCCACTAGCCTTTTTGCATCAGACTGGCGAGATCTTATCCCTCTCACTCTTTGTTGCAGACAACTTACGTGGTATGTCACCTTTGAATCAGGAGGGGACTTCTGGTTATGATTCATTTGAATATTTTATTTGCGTTCTTATGACTAAGTGTAATGTGTTTTGAAATTATTATATTGCAGTATACAGTTGTTGTTTTTTTAAGATAAATATTTGTTTCATTTTTTAAGTAGACACTCCTTCTTCCAGGTGGACATCATATGACTTCCCCCCGTTCACACCACTCATGAGCGTGGTGACCGGTGATGAGCCGTGTCCTTCAGACACAGCGCATTACCAATCACGTTAAAGAGCCAATGACATTGGCTAATTTCCATGTGATCAGTGTCCAATCACAGCTGATCCCATGTAAGCAGATGTCAGTTATTGGCATTTCCTTTCCTCAGCACTGTCACTGTGTGAGGAGAGGAAAGCTGATTAATGGCTTTCCTGTGACAGCAGACATTTACACTGATAATCAGGGCACTAATCAGCAGTGCCCTAATTATCAGTGCTGCCCCATCAGTGCCAATCAATGTCCAATACTGCAGCACATCAGTCCTGCCTATCAGAGCCCATCAGTGCCGCCTTATCAGTGCAGCCTCACCAGTACCTGTTCTTCAGTGCAGCTTATCAGTGCTACCTCATTAGTGGTCATCAGTGCCGCTTCATCGGTGGCCTACAGTGCCATTAGGGGACCCCTACTGGCGCAGTCGTAACGCGCAAGCGTATGACGCTACGCGTATAGGGGGCGGAGACCACGACGGTTGAGCGGCTACTACCCAGCACAGCTCCTCAGAGCTCATTTGAAACCATCTGTACGGTCAGCACAAGCCAGATTGTGCTACATATGTGAGTGGATTTTTATCATTCTTCAATAAAAGGGTTATTGGTAGCAGTGAGCACTTAGATCTTGTGTATCTTTTACATATCTCTCCTGCATACGGAGCCCATGAGAGTACCAGCCCAGCAAACGGTATCCATAGATCTGAATGTACCCATATTGAGGATTTACTGCTTCTTTATCATCTCATTGAGGTGAGAGGCCATCTTGTGGCTAGATGGTGGTGGTGTTTTTGAGCACTCTTTAGTATTGAGACACCTATCAAGCACCTTTATATTTGCCTCACATTTGGATACTTTGTGGATTGGACTTTCCTTCTTATTGCACTTTAATTGTGGAATGCATTTTATGGACACTTTCTATATGCACCTTTAAGATAGATTGTATATCTTATCTTTCATCAAGCACATTGTCACTTTATTGATTTTATATAGCGCTGTATTTTTTACTATTTTTGGTCCATCTTACTTCCGTCAGTGAGGAAGTTTTATATAGCTGCTGTATATTGTTCATTTGCACAGTTTTGCTAAATTTGCACCTCTTTACTTATTTTGAATTGTGTAATAGCACTGTGTCACTTTATAATATGAATTGCGCTGATAATTTACTTTTACACATAGGCCTACAGTGCCGCCCCATCAGTGCAGCCTCATCAGTGCCCATTAATGCAGCCTATTACTAATTACTAATTTGCTAAATGTTATAACAGAAATTAAGAAAATCGTTTTTTTTGTTTGTTTTTTTATAATTTTCAGTCTTTTTTCGTTTGTTTAGCAAAAAATAAAAAACCCAGTGGTAATTAAATACCACCAAAAGAAAGCTCTGTCTCAAAACAATGATACAGATTTAATTTGGGTACAGTGTTGCATGACCGTGCAATTGTCATTCAAAGTGTGACAGCGCTGAAAGCTAAAAATTGGCCTGGGCAGGAAGGGGGTGAAATTGCCCAGTAGGCAAGTGGTTAAACCAATAATGGTGCTGCAGCCATTTTTATACCATTAAGACTTTGTATGTTGTTTTATTTAATACTTATTTGTTCACTAATATTTAAATGTATAATTTATGAAATGAAAGTGCAGCTATCTGTCCCATGCTAAAGGCTGCATATCTCTTTTCTATGTTATCAGTGTATGTGTTTCAAAATAGCTGCAGATACTTTATCAGTCAATGTCCCTGCAGGCTTCTTAAAAAACAAAATAGGACTGTGAATCTATAGCTTTTAAGAGACAGGAGAGGGGTTTTGCAAAGGGCTGAATGGGGAATCCAAATGTACAACATGATTTTGACGTTAAATACCGGGGTTATGGCTGCAGCTAGATGCCATAAACCTAGTATCATTGTTTCCCTTAGGCGGCCAGCTTTCCAATAGAAGTGATCTTAGTGGCAAATTCCCCACAGGATCACTTTTAGAAATGGCTGCCCCCCCCCCCCCCATCCTGCCGCTTTTCAGTGGTTCCCGGGCTAACTTTACTAATCGTTGAGTCGGCAGGGCTTTTGCATAAAGATGAGTGATGACAAGATGACCACTGCTCATCTCTATGTCCCTGAAGAACCAGAGCGACGTTAACATCACTTCATGTTCTCAAGCCATGTAAACATGTTTTTTTTTTTTTTTTCTTAAAACAAAAGATTTTAAAAAAATATTTAGCTTTTAAGGGTAGAGGAGAGATTTGGGTCTTTTAGACCCCAGATCTATCCATAAAGAGGACCTGTCATGATCTGTTGTTATCGCAAGGGACGTTTACATTCCTTGAGATAGCATTAAAAGTGATCAAAGTGATAAAGGGACAGTGTAAAAATTAAAAAAATCGAATAAAATAAATAAAATAAAAATTGTTTTTTAAAGCGCCCTCGTCCCCACATGCTTGCGCAATGTAGTGAACGCATATGTATGTAAACTGTGTTTGCACTACACATGTGAGGTATCACTGGGAATGTCCAAGCCAGAGCCATATTTCTGGTACTAGACCTCCCGTGTAACTCTCAGCTGGTAACCTGTTTACATTTTCAAAACGCTGCTTATGGTTAAGTACCATAGTTTGGCGCTACTCCATGAGCGTGCACAATTTTAAAGCATGCCAGGTATCTATTTACTCAGCGTAACATCATCTTTCATATCATAAAAAAATGGGGTATATATTTATGTTTTTTTCTTTGAAATTTATTCAAGTGTATTTTTCCCCCCAAAGATTGCGTTTTTAAAAAACTGCTGCGCAAAAACTGTGTGACATACAAAATTTAAACCGCCACCATTTTTTTCTTCAGGGTCTCTGCAAAAAAAATATATAATGTTTCGGGGTTCTATGCAATTGTCTAGCAAAAATATACGAATTTAAATTTGTAAACAACAAATGTCAGAAAAAGGCTTGGTCCTTAAGTGGTTAAAACATAAATAAATTGCATAAGGTTATTTTGTGCAGCCTGAAGAAATATTGGCAAGTAAAGAATTTTGACCTAAAGTGCAGTTATGCTTTAAAGTTGAACTCCAGGCAAATACCAACTTTATACAATTAAGGTAATTTTTTATATCTGTTTTGATATTAGCCTCTTGTAATTCGCTGCACAGCAGAACCCCAGAGACTAGTAGAGGAAGGATCAGTACTCTGAGACAATCAGCCGTATACACATGTGCTGACATGCTGACAGGAGGAAAAAGATGACCTCATTTGTCTGCTGCTGCTCCTTCATTGTCATAGCAAAGGCCGAGCGCAGTAAGGTAAACAGGCTGTACTAGTAAACTGCAGGAGAGAAAAATGCAAAAAAATGTATACATTTTGCTTTCTGGCATGCTAATTACAGCATCAAATGTGTCAGAAAGTTAGCGTTGACTTTTTTCAAGAACTCAAGGATAATTTAGTGGATAGAGCGGGATATGGTGAGCACTAAAACGTAAACCTTAAAGGGTTAAGTTTTTTGGTAAAGGTGAACTAATACTTAAAAGTGGTAGTAAAAAAAAGAAATTGGACCTTGGACAGTTTAAGTCCTACTACCGCTCAGGATAATTGTTTATTATATTTCTAAACATAAGTATGGTATTTTACAAGGTTAGTTAACCATGAATGCTATAAATATTTTGCCATCCTTATAATGGGTTGCTGGAATATGTAGGGCTAAAAAAGATTCAGTAATCTGTTTAAACTCATAAATTTCCAAGCTGCTTTAAAAAAAAATGTGTAACCTAAAGTGATGCATAAGTGCCGGTTCACACTAACGCGGCATGACTTCGGGGGCGACCTGTGAAGTCACGTGCACCGCGACTTCGGCGCAACTTGCACGGACTTCATATAATGAATGTCTATGCAAGTTGCTCCGATGTCGCCCTGAAGTAGTACAGGAACCTTTTTCTAAGTCGGAGCGACTTGAGTCGCTCCTATTAGAATGGTTCCCGTAGCACACAATGGACCGCGACTTGTCAGGCTGACTAGTCGCCTGACAAGTCGCGGTAGTGTGAATGGAGTCTTAAGGTTGTATTTTCTATTTTTAAATAACAAACATATTATATTTACCTGCTCTGTGCAATGCTTTTGCACAGAGAAGCCCCGATCCTCTTCTTTTTGGGTTTCCTGCCGGTGGTCCTGGCCCCTCCCCCCTGCCGAGTGCCCCAATAGCAATCGTGTTGCTATGAGGGGAACTCTCGCTCCCAAGGTGCGCTCCTGTGAGTGGACATTGGGGTTTATTTACTAAAGGCAAATCCACTGTGCACTACATTTGCACTGCAAGTGCAGGCACTGTAGATCTGAGGGGGACATGCAAGAAAAATGATTGAATGATAGAAATCAGCAGAGCTTCCCCTCATTTCAGATATTCCTCTTAGATATACAGCGACTGCACTTCCAAGTGTACATCCGAATGCACTTGCAGCGCACCATAAACTCCATTGTCCATTGACGCACAGAGTGTCTTGGATCCGCCCCCCTGCTTTCTCCTCATTGGCTCACCGGCCAATGGCTCCTGCTGCTGTGTGAGCCAACGAGGAAAGAGAGACCCAGGAGAGCCACTGCACTCAAGCACAGAGATGAGCAGGGATCTGTGCCCAGAAGGTTTTTTTTTACCCAGGGCCAGCCTTTGGAGTGTGCAAGCTGTGCGGGCGCACAGGGTGCCATGGGCAACAGGGGCGCCGTGCAGCCATCACAGCTTGCAGTCAGTTACTCACAGGACGAGACTCGTCTGACGAGTCACAGCAGGCACTGCCAGGGCAAGTCCCCCTGCCCTGGGGCTGGCTGTAAATCAACGCAGCATCACGGCACCGGCAACTGAAAAACAAATGTCCGCTGCTGGCCCGACAGGCCGCTCGGGAAAGCCGTACACTTTTAGCTATTCTCGGGCAGACGGTGCATGTGCGGTGACGTGTTGGCGCTGGGCGGCGCAATTTTTAAATGCAAATCCAAGGCGTCTCACCAAACAGTAAGTGAGACCCCCTCCGCAGCCCCTGCATCTCCTCAGGAGATGCAGTGCTGCGGGCATGGTACAGGAGATTCTCCAGGAGAGAATCATTCAGATATCATTTGTTTCTGCCAGCGATTCCCTTCACCGTAAGAACAATCATAGTGGCAGTTCAGTCGCTTGATTCTTCTTACAGGTGGTGGGAGTATATTTTCTTCCTCTTTGTGTATGTTTAGGTGACCAGGGGGACCAGGGGTGAGGATGGGGGGGGGGACGCCACAAAGTTAGCTCGCACAGGGCGCCTTAACACCTAAGGCCGGCCCTGTTTTTACCTTAATGCACAGAATGCATTAAAATAAAAAAACCTGTCTATAGAACCATTTTAATCCTAACTAAAACTGTATTATAGTTTTTAGGTCACCCAGTTGCCCTAGTCTGTTTGCAGATAGCACTGCTTGAGCTGCTTGGCTCTTCACATGCAGTAATAATGATCATCAGAATGTGAAAACGTTTTTTTTTTTATCATGAGGTTCAAAAAGGCACTAAATTACGCTGCAGGTAAAAAAGGAGTATGATAAAAGTCTCTGGCTCCTACTAGACTACACATTTGAAAATGTTGTCTTTCAGATTTTTCTGCATCTTCCTATACATATATCCATTTTTGTTTTTTAGCTGATCTGTGCCATGAATATTAATAGCTGAATAAACCCCACTGATGTTAATCACACTCTCAATTTCAAGTGTAAAAAGATATATGTAAAGTGCTTGCTTCCAAAAACAATCCCTGGGATGATTAAGCTGTGAAGCAGGGAATCCTATAAGATCAAGCTGTGATGTGGTGCTGGCATGTCTCCTAGTGTCTGTGTCTAAGAACCTGGCAGCCGTGTCTGTCTGAATGGAATTCTGACATGGCAAATGATCCAGTCTGTCTTACTGTCCGAAGGAGCCAGACCCAGGGTCACTTGGATTCACATTAGACCTAATAATGTTTGATAGATTGTTCCCTCAGCAGTTACACACAGTATGGCTCTGGCGGCACTGCTGCTGAAATAGTAATAAATATTAGTAGAGTGTTTCTGTATTGGGAAGATTGCAGAGAAGTTTTAACTACACAGTGGATTTATCCAAATAATAGTCATTGTTAACATTATCAGTTCTCTGCAGCTAGAAGTCACAGAAAGCATTGGTGGGTGCAATAAGCATTTCAACGTGTAAACAATATTTTTGCCATTTGTGTGGTTTCCCTCCTATTACCCTCTGTAAATGTAAGTGTGGCTCAGGTTGCTGACACAGCATTCTGAACCACAGCAAACATGGTTGACCTCTTTTCGTGAGGCTGGGATAGAAGCAAAGGATTCTGGGAATTTAGGGCTGTTGCCTTTTGATCACAGGGAGAACAGTATGTGCTGCCTTTCTCAGGATTACTTTCTGAATAAGTATAGTGGCAAGAGGAAAGAAATATTTCTCAAACAACAGCAATTTAGAAACTTTTTACAGTGGCCTAGAGTTATTACTGGGTGCAGAATAATCAACGCACAAGTAAAAGTTTTCTAGTAGAGGCAGGTAGGGTTCAGTATCAGAGGTTATTAAGGTTAAGATGCTGGTATTTTCATAGTCACTATGAATAGGTCAACTTAGTTTTAAGAGTTTAGGAAGTTTAAGAAGTTTAGGGAAGGATTAACATGTGTAATAAAGTTTAAATCTGTGAAATCTGGCTACTAGACATGTGCAATTTATTTCGTAACTAATCAAACTTCGGACAAATTTTTAAACTTTGGGACATTCGGGTAAATCCGAATGTCTGCAGGAAAAAAAAAAAACGAATTTCAACCAATACAAAAGAAATTGTAACCAAAAGAACTAATTAATTTGGCATGGTTCGTAAATTCGTTAAAGGTCTAAAGAAACAGCAGGTTGACTGGGAGTAAATCTTACAGCCAATCAGCTGATTCATTTTGTGCTGGAGGTTGGATTACTAATACTGGCAAAGTGCATTCCTGAGAAATTAGTGTTGTATTTGAACAGAGAAGACGAGTTTTGAAAAGTAGCAGAAGAGATATTGTGTGTGGGTATGTGCTAATAGTTTCAAGCTCTAAACATGAGGTTCCTCCTGGTACCAGCAGCGCATCCACTGGCAAAGTGCATTCCTGAGAAGGGTGTTATATTGCATTTGAGCAGAGGAGATGAGTTTTGAGAAGCAGCAGAAGAGACATTGTCATTGTGTATGTGTGTTAATGGTTTCAATAAACAAACAACTTTCAGAATTACGATTTTTAATCACAAACATATATACATAAACAACAAATTATTTGAAAATGAAACAATAAAACTAATCAATTCTTTATAACAAATATATATACAGAAAAAACAAATTATCCTAAAACAAATTAATGTAACGTAACGAATATAAAAGAACTAAATTACGTATTTTACGAATGAAAATGAAACAACATTTTCCACCATGCACAACTCTACTGGCTACTCCCCTTCTTTAAAGTAAACCTGACACAATATTCAGCAATGGAAACTGGATAAATTGGTACAAAAATACATACGTGGAAATTGAGGCAAACAGCTAAATACATAATTATAATACATAAAATGTGTGACTGAACAGGTTAATTGCCAAAATAATCTCTCCCTATCTAGTCCTGAGATTTCAGCCAGCCTAGTGAGCTGACATTTCTCCCAGTCTGTGATTGGACTGTGAAGAAGAAGCCCCAAGTACTGCCTCTCGCTCTCGAAGTCTGAGTGCTGTGGTACAAGGTCATTACAAGAGTCTGATAATATGTCAAATTCAGATGTTTAAACCTGAATTTAACATAATAACAGATATAATTTTTAATAAAAACATAACAGAATTTTTTGATATAGCTGGCTGAAATCCAGTTTTAAGAAAAAGGCATATAAAAATTATCAATAGATCTTAGAAGAAAATAAAGACGAATAGATAGAAGCTAAAGTAATATGCTAATTACAACTTTTCCTTAACCCCACTCTTTTCTCCTACCTCCTTAATGAGGTGTTTCATCACATATAACAACACATAAGGGGACAAGACTAATCTCTACTTTTAAAGGAAAAGTTAGGATTTACATCCCGCTGCCTTTATGAATGTATCTACTCATCACTTTGACATGCCCTTTTCACTACATTTTTTTCATCAGTTTCCAATGCCCAAGTTTGTGAGAGGTTTAGTTTAAAAAGAGGGTATAGTGTATATCTAGTGAGCATATAATTTGAGTCAATGTTAGTGTTTTGGTGAAGTTTATGCCAATTCACATTTTAAATGGTTGCTCTTCCATATTTCTATTATTGTATTAAATAAGGAGATTTGTAGATTTATCTCTCAAGTTACCTTTATATGTGACTGACACTCACATTTCTTGCTTAAAGAGGAACTTCATCCATGGTTGTAACAAATTAGATCAGTTGCGCCAAAGAAACATATACTTTCTAGCCCATGGGCTTTCTTCACCAAAGCTCATTCTTCTTTGTGCTGTGGATCCCTGCCACTGGATGACTGGAAAGCCAGATTCAGCGGCTGCAGAAAAAAAATACAGCCGATGGCTATTGGTTCTAGTAAATGACACCCTCCCCTCCTCTCCTCTCTTTGTTCTGCCTGGGTCTCCCTTGTCCTTCCCCCCCCCCCCCCCATGAAAAACTGCTGGCTGCTCCTTCTCACCTCCCTGCCAGCTGCTGAGGTATGTCAGGATGGATAGTGGGAGAAGGGGCTGGTAGATATGTAATTTAATGGCCCTTCCTTTTCTGAATCAACAGTGTGAGTGATCGATACTGATCACCCACTCTGTTCACTAATAACGGAAGCATAGTAAACCACAGTGCAGCTGAGACTGTAGAGAAAGGAATTGAAGAGTCTGTGTCCTCAATTCCTTTCTCTCTCCCAAAACTGAGACATCAACATTACACCACCGATATTTCACTCCTAAAAAACTGTAAAAAGAAAATTAAAAATTAATATTGTAAAAAATAAAAAAATAACTTCTCTCACCATCATCTGCCATACTGACACCGTCCTCTGCCCTACTGACACCGTCCACTGCCCCACTGACACCATTCACTGCTCTAATGACTGACACATTCCACTGTTCTACTGACACCATCCACTGACACCATTCACTGCTCTAATGACTGACACATTCCACTGTTCTACTGACACCATCCACTGACACCATTCACTGCTCTAATGACTGACACAATCCACTGTTCTACTGAAACCGTGCACTGCCCCACTGACATCATTCACTGCTCTAATGACTGACACAATCCACTGCTCTACTGATGCCATCTACTGCTCTACTGAGTGACACTGTCAACTTGTAAAGTAGGCCAAGTTCATATATTTACAGTGACATTTGTTTTAGTCATGTTAGTATATATTATCGCTACAAGAATGCTTTTGTTTTATATAAACATGCCCCTTTAAGCCCCTCCAACTGTTAACTACTTGCCTTCTGTGCACTTAAACACCCTTCCCATCCAGGCCAATTTTCAGCTTTCAGCGCTGTCACACTTTGAATGACAATTGCGCGGTCATGCTACACTGTACCCATTTGAAATTTTTATCATTTTTTTCACACAAATAGAGCTTTCTTTTGGTGGTATTTAATCATCTCTGGGTTTTTTATTTTTTACAAAAAAAAAGAATAAAGACAAAAAATTTTGAAAAAAAAAAAAAGTTTTTCTTATTTTCTGCGAGTAAATTTTGATAATAAATTTTTCTCCTTCACTGATGTGCGCTGATGAGGCGGCACTGATGGGCACTGATAGGCTGCACTGATGGGCACTGATGAGGTGGCACTTATGGGCACTGATGAGGTGGCACTTATGGGCACTGATGAGGAGGTACTAATATGCCGCACTGATGAGCACTGATAGGCGGCACTGATAGGCGGCACTGAGAGTCGGCACTGAGAGTCGGCACTGATAGGCGGCACTGCTGGGCACTGATAGGTGGCACTGCTGGGCACTGAGAGGTGGCACTGCTGGGCACTGACAGGTGGCACTGCTGGGCACTGAGAGGCGGCACTGAGAGGCGGCACTGACGGGCGGCACTGATGGGCACTGATAGGCGGCACTGATGGGCACTGGCGGATGGCACTGGACACTGACAGGTGGCACTGATGAGCGGCACTGATGGGCAGCACCATCAGTGCCCACACTCAGTGCCCATAGTGCTGCCAGTCAGTGCTCATCAGTGCCTAGATGAGCAGGCACTGATGGGCACTGACTAGCAGCACTATGGGCACTGATTGTGGGCATTGATGGGGGGCACTGATGGCGGGCACTGATGGGGGGGCACTGTGTGTGTGTTTTTACCTTGTGTAATCAGGGCACTGGTGATCGGTGCCCTGATTACATTCTCCTGTGTCCCCGGCGCTGTGAGGCTCCCCCTCCTTCCTCACACTGCAGGCTCCGTGTGAGGAAGGAGCGCCGGCGATGAGAGATGATCTCATATGTTTACATATGAGATCATCGCTCATTGGACGGCCAGATCACGTGGTGAATGGCCGCTGTGATTGGCCATTCACCACGATCTGTGATCGGCCTTGTCCAAGGGACACGGCCGACACAGATTTTCCCCGCAGTGCGCTTGCGGGAGCGTGCTGGGGGCATGTCACTGGGAGGCCGTTTAAAAAACGGCCTCCCGAAAATTCGAGTCCGCGCTGCAGCCGTATATAGGCTGTAGCGCGGATGGGTAGTGGTTAATGCAGTTTGGCCACAGCCATTTTTAATGGGGTGTGCTATGCGTGCAACATTACTGCTCTCCTTAGGGCACCCAAAGTTGTCCCAGGTCTTTTACAATCCTAGAGTAAATGCTACAATAAAAATAAAAATTGGCTTGAAGAAAAGGTAGCAACCCTAGCCACCATGTCAGAAGAAAGCAGCAGCGCTGTATATGCAAATTTCAAGCCTTGCTAAGGCGGGATTGGAGGGGCGCCACCAGGAAGGAAGAAGAGCACACAGAAGCAGGCTAGATTACTCTCTCAGTCAGGAGGGTGAATTAAACCTTTGCCCTGGGTGAAAGAATGTCATTGTCGGCTGTCCCTCTTCTACACTGAAGCCGGGGTGGGACTCGATCATGTGATTGGATCAAAGCAACTGCATAGTATGTAAGTATAGAAATCTTTCCTTTTACAGGGTAGATAAAATAGTATTATTATATATGGGGTGGGAGTAGATTTTACCTTAGTTAGGTTTTGACTCTAATTACACTTCAAATCTGCAGGGAAAACAAAGAACCTAATCTGCCTGCCGCAGCCCCACCAGGTGCCTACTTGTAAGGTCTGTTTTACAATTCAGTACCCCAGGTACCCCAAATATGGACGTGTACTGGTATGCACATATTGATTCAGTTTCCTGTAGTAAGGGCCTTACTAGTAGTGAGACTGGCAATCACAGTAATTAGACAACAGCCAAAGTTAACAAGTGGGAGCAGAAGGGCAAGTTCTCAACCTTCTCAAACTAGGAATTTGGTTTGATATTTGTACACTAGTACATCCTAGGATTTGGAACCTAATGTGCTGAATTGGAAAATCCATTTGATGAGCAAGAATCTTTGGGTGCCAACTATGCTAGCAGTGGCAGATTGAGTACTTGACTTTATTCTCACTTTAAAGTAGAATTATAGGCATTTTCTTCATTTTTGATAGAGTATAGTAGGGTATAATGCCTGCTTTTTTTTTTTTTTTGCTATCTGTGTCCTATTGGGGGGATTTACCTTCACCTCCTGTCCCATAGCCAAAACAGGAAGTGAGAAAATACCTGCAAATTAAAGGAATCCCTTGGCGCCCCCCAGGTCACTAGAACCAGTATCGTCATTGGAAAATTTCCCCACTATTACTTTTCTGAGGACACCATCAAATTTGGAATTTTCTTTTACATTCACTTTCATGATAATGGTAAACAGGACAAATATTATATTTACTTGTTTAGAACTTTTTTTTTGCATTTCTTCAGTTACTTACTGCTTTCTTGCCTACGCAAATGATGTCATACATCCCAGGAGTCTTCAGGAAGGGAGGAGGGTTTTTTCAGCTAAGCACGTTCTTCTGTTTGCATGCCTGAGCTAAAGGCAAATGGATTCCAGGAAGAAAAAGATTCATAAATCATCTGCCCTTATTCAAGATGGCTACAGCCAGGAATGCTAGGGGGTGATTTTTAAGGTGATTTCTCAGCAAAATAATGAATGGAGACATGGATGAATAGAGGAGTTTGCTTTGAATTTTAAAAATAAATAAATAGCGTTTTTGGTTTGTGGTGCTCGGATGCAGTGTTGTTCCGCTTTAGGCTATATATGATGGAAAAAAAACTCCAGCTTTTGGATCCTTGAAGGACTGGAGTGTTGGTGTGACAGACGTATACAGTGAAGTTCTTAAACAGAAAAATAATAATGCTTCCACCCCAGTGACCATAAAGTCAAGATGCTATACTTACAGTTAACCCAAAAAAATGCAATATATGAGATAGATACAGAATTCTGATCAAGTACATCACTATATATAAACACACTCCTTTTGTGTAAACAATCCCAACATAATACAAAAAAAATCACCAATAAATATATGCAATAAAGTGAAATAAACACAGCACCAATTAGTGCTCCATTATTACAATGTATGCATTCTACATACACCTCACATGATCCAAAAAAAATTCCAATATGGAAACAAAATAATACAAAGAGGTTGATTTACTAAAGGCAAATAGACTGTGGACTCTACAAGAGCAGTTGCTCCATGGCTTAGTAAATGAGCAGAAGCTCAGCTGACTTCCATCATCCAATCATGTGCAAGCAAAAATGCTTTTTTTTTTATTTTTCTTGCACGTAATTGGGTAATCTTTGCAAAGTAAAGCTTTACCTCATTTGCTAAGCTCTGGAGAAACTGCACTTGCAGAATGCAACTGCACTTTGCAAAGTGCACAGTCTGTTTGCCTTTTAGCAAATCAACCCTAAAGTGTCCAATTCTATATAACACAGTCTCTTCTCTGTGGAACCTATCCTGCATGCAAACCTGCAACAATCCTTGTCCTTGTGAATAATCCCTGTGTGCAAGGGTTGCCACAGATCCTCTGTGATATCCCACACCAAATGAGAGGACCTGCACTCACCAGATCTATATGCCTGTCTTTCACAAGAGAGGTATATTCACTTTATCAGCCTTAGAAGGAAATCCCCTGCTGCCTGTGTGGACTGACCACTTCATATTTCAGGAATATCAGTTACAGCATGGAAAAATAAATCCCACATGGCATAATATCACTTTAAAAAGGATATACAGAAAATCATATAATGCAGTGCTGCACCAAAGCCTTCATAGCAGGGGTCTCTTCCTGGGCCACATTGGAATGAAAAAAATACCCGATGAGCAGAAAAAGTTGGGCATGTACCTATCAGTAATAACACATTTTTTTTTTTTTTTTTAATTCTCAAGGTGCTCATCAGATATTTTGGCTCCAATTTTGCCCTTTGTGTGCTTCATCCTAGAAAAGAGTTGCTCACAAATATAGGTGCTGCCGAAAACTGATGAGCCGTGATTGTGAAGAGTGGGAGATTTTTCTTTGGGAAGATAAAACTTCTAAAAGTCCAGTAAAGAGACATTGTCAACTTTTTTTTGGCTGCATGTGTTCACTAAGTGTAAATGCATTTTTACAAAAAAAAAAACGTCATAGCCGTCTTGGACCACAGGTTGGACAACTCTGCTCAATAGTATATCAACGAAATACATTTTACAAAACAAAGTGATAGTGTGAACTTCAAATTAACAAAAAAGTTAACCTTACATATTTGAAAATCTTTATGTTATATGCATTTTATAATACAGCACATAAACTATAAAAGTGTTATATGATAGTAATAACATAAATATAAGATCAGTCAGGGCATGTTCATATGCAAAGCAAACTCCAGCCAGTCAGAGCATGGAAGCACCCAAGACCAGTCCCCTCCCACATGTGGACACAGATAGTGAAACTATCATTTTCTAGCATGGTACTGTATATTAAGCTAAGGTATATTCCTCTGTACTGTAACTATAGACAGAACTGATGCCCCATAACTTCATGTGTGTCTGAGTTGCTGACCCAATCAGCATTGTATTGGATGCATCTTCTGACAGTTTTCCAGATTTTTGACAGCTGCGTAATGCAGGTGAAATGGTGGCCTAATATGCCTCTAACACACAAGCACAGCTGTTGCTTTGGGAGGATTGTATTAAAAGAACGTCTTGACTTCATTAAATGTACATTTGCTGGTTGTTATTTTAATTGGTGTGGTGCCATCCATTTTTATGAGTTTGGAACATCCTCTGCACCCCTTTGGCTCTATCCAGTAATGGAGGCTGCCAAATCTCACAGCTGTTGGTGTGGTTTGCCAGTCTTACGAACACATGGCAACACATTTTCTCCTCACATTATGCAACATAGAGAGAACACTTAATCTTATTACGCCAAAACAGATGTTCTTTGATATTTTGATAGGCTTCCCTACCTAGACGTGCTGTAAATAATATTCTTTTCAATGGTGATTTGAAGAAATGTGTGTATACAGTATGAGATTATTCTCATAATTATTATTATTAGAGTATTCTAAACTATCACATCCTAACCTTGCTAATTGCCAGAGCACTGTTGTTTTATATTATTTTGCTCTTGGTATCTCTAAACCCAAACCCATGTTAGAGAGTAAAGTCTAATAATTGCCTTTGTCATCTTCATAAAGTGTTTTGCTTTTAGTAAGTTCTGATGTTGCTTCATCCTAATGTTGGCTACATGCAGACGCAGGCAAACTTTAGTTAAATAAAGTAACAGTTTCATACCTGCTCTGCCCCAGGACCTGGAAGTACATCACCTAGTTATCATGAAGCATTATGACATCATCATTACTTCCCCATATCATTGTTTTTTCTTAAATTAGTTTGGGCCTTCACACAGTAGGCCTCATGTACACTGGACATTTTTGCATGTTAGCCTATGTGTCCAAGCACACATAGGGGTTAAAAGGAGTTTAGAGGTATGGACATTTAGAGCCAGAAAAAAACCTGCAGCCACATCCAGACTTTTCCTCTGCATGTTTTTAGAAAAAAACGCTAAAAACACATTAACATTAGGCATGTTTAGCGCTTGAGGATTCATTCATTTTAGTGAATTAGCCCCTAAGCTCTTGACTCACCTAAAGGCGTTACATGCTTTTACAAGCATTAAGCATTTTTTCTGCCACAACTCTGCTGCCAGGAGGAGAACCATCTAGAAGAGATAGAAAAACGCACAGTGTGCATGAGGGCTTATTGTTGTGTGTGGGAAGACTTTTGTGACCTGTATGCTCATGAGGTAGGGGAAAAGATCAGTGGAACTTCAGTTGAAACAAGGACATCTTTGAATGCTCTTGGTTTTCTAAGTAGGTGCAGAGAGTACTGCAACTCTAGCACCAATACCTTAGGAACTGGGGTAGCAGACATAGTAACTGTTGCCGGCCTCACGACCCCAAAGAACTATGTTCAGAGCTTACATACAGAATTATTGTTTAATTATAGTTACAAATCTGTTTATTAGGTGGAAGAGGATTTCAGGTGAACATGCTGTGTAAGGTGTTTGTGAGTAAGGTAGCATTTGCTAATATGGAGATTTGGGACTTGGGCTTTGCGATTGGTATCTCTATCCAGATGGGTAACTATTTGAGGTTTCTTCTTCTATTCTGATAATATATTTCTTTAAGTGAAGTACTTCTCTAGTGCAGGCAAGGTAGCCAGGCGACTGAAGGCAGCAGCATGACCAATATTCAAAATAGCTCTGATTGTAGATTGCAAAGAGGAGCGCTGACTTGCACAGTGGACCTAGTGCGGAAATGGTTTACCAACCTTGCTTTGTTATACAGGTAAAGTTCCTACATTTACAGGGAAAAAAAATACTATCCTTGTGATCTGGTCTATATTAACAGTATAGGCAAAAAGTCCCACATTCAGTAGCTAAGCTAGTAAAATGCTGTACAAGTATAAACCCTAAGCGCATGAGAAGTGGTGCTCTCCTAATTGGCCTTGACATGCCTGTTTCATTTGCATAAGGCAGTGGGCCCAGTTGGGTTTTAAGGTGGGGACTGCAGTTTATAGAAAAGGGATTAGAGCAGTATAGACTGTCACCTATAAGCAACAGCTTGTGTATGTCTGCTTTTCCTCTGCATGGCACAGTCATTTTTGTTTAAGAAACACCTACTGGCCATACATTTTTTTGCTTGTGATTCTTTCCTTGGACAAATAAGCACCATTTATATCAATACAGGTTGGTGGAAATTGTGCATCAAAGTAACCTGTCTGCCCTGCTAAGTTATTACAGGTATAGCAGTGCCCCCTTCATGGCCCCATATATCAATATCTTTACCCTTTACACACAGAGTAAGTCCAGCCTGGCAATTCATAAGCCTGACTAGTACAGTAAAACTGTTTGCAACAGTTTTCTTTAAACCATGACATGATAACCCGACCCGAAGTTTCAGAAGACTGGCACACTTCTACATCTGGTAAAAATCACAAAACACGTTGCAGAGTTACAGTAAGTTTCAGCTTTTGAAACTGCAATTAGCAATACTGTAATGTAACATTTTATTTGTCTTTATATTTATTATTTTTATAGTTAAATTCTACCCACAGCAACGTTTTATGGTAAGATGATATAAACAGCCACTAACCTAAGATACAAGATGCCTCACATAAATAGACTGTTAGACACATTCACAAATATATAATAAGTTGTACCCACCTGTGTACAGAGCCTTAACTATTTCACACTGCATTAACATTTGCACTGTAACTGAATGAAGATTATTGTTTCATATTAGTAGCAATTCCTCTGGCTCTGTCTGCCTATCAGAGGAGCAGCAGGTAAATTCTATATTGCACTCTGCTTAACAGAGAGCAGGATCTGTGAGTTAGGTCTGTTCAATGTGCTCAGTGTGTGATTCATGTGGTCTGAGGGAGTGTCCCCACTTATCCAATGGGGAGGCACATTGCATAGTGGAGGAAACCTGATCAATGGGCACACAGGCTAGGCTTTGATACAGCCCCAGTGATTGGCACAGACTGCTCTCTCGGTGTATTGTGGAATGTAGTATAAAAGCCAAGGGCACATGTGCTCAGGGTCTTTGGCTGGTGAGCAGAGTCCCAGAAGGCAGGTGGCGGCGGCCTCCTCTTCTGCAGTGGTTGGTGTATGGTCACAGGCAGTAAGCCTGGTGAGCCAGAAGTGTGGAGCTGAACCCAAAGGTCCAGGAGAGATGACTAGGAGGAGTTGAGACACTGTAGAACCTGAAAAGCAGTATCATGAGTACAGGGGATCGTTTCTAAGGGCCTGACCAGGAAGGGGGTCACTCCGGAGTAGAGTAGTCAGAGGACGGGTGTCAGCTGGTGGATAGAAAGGGGGTACTAGGCGGGTGCCCTGAAGATAAGAGCTAAAAAACATTACTTCAGATTCATCTAGTGGCTGGATGAAGCTACGGCCTTGCCGCATTCTCAGATATAAGTCCTCAGCATTGTGAATAGTTCAAGTGTTGGAGTATCCCACTCATCCCTTCTCCCATCCCCATCTAAAATAAATCAACAAAAAAACAACAACCCCTAGACTATTCATTGACTGAGCCAGAAATTAAAGTGTTAAGATTCTGCATGCATCAGTAAACATGAAATATGCATTATTGTATGTAATATGGGCAGAAATGTTTATGAAAAATGTTTGGGGTCCCAAGTTTCAAACCATGAAGGTTTTCCACTTTTGCTATTGTCTTTATAATACATTTTCAAATATACTTGATCAATTAGTCCAAACTAAACATTCGCTGTTTGGGAGTTTGGATCTGATCTAAACTTTTGACACGTTCAACTGGAATTTTCCAACAAACATTTGGTAATGTATTACTGGAGCTATCATTGCCCAAGGTCATGCAACTGACTTTTGGTCAGGTACTATGCCCATAATGCTTACAATGTAGGTTGCAGCACAAACCCTTTCTCAGCAGTCTTTTGTCAGTGTGTTGGAGATAGTGAATGAGGAACAACTGACAGTGCTTTTAGACAGAATGAGTTGCCAAAGCCGCGTACACAGGAGCCCAATGCCGGCCAACATCGGCCAGTTCAATAAAAAACATTCAGCTCATGTGTATGCCAGCTGGTCTGACAGAAGCTGGCCATTTCCCATTGGCTGAGAGTGCTGACCGGAGTGTTCTGGCAGGGAAGGGGGCATCCCCCTGTCAGAACACAACAGCTTAGTAGGGGAGCGGACAGTTTTTTTCTGTTCAACCAAAAAAAAACAATATTTTGTACCAGGCTTTAGTGTAGTGTAGTGTGCTACTACTGCTTAGTGCTTTATACAGTACAGTTAAGTAATTAGGAAAAGGGCTATGCTTTTCCACCTCCACCTTCTACCTTCTCCCTTTACACCTCTACCCCATTATACCTGATTCCTTTTCAGCAGCCTCCACCTATAGGGATGATGGTATATCAAGGGGTATCAAAGGTCTACCTTATGGCTCCTCTAATGGGGAAGAGGATCTGCACAGGGATATGCAGAATAGGGGTGAGCACAGAGTGCAATCTTGCTTTGATTCTGACAACTCCACCAGCTGCATCATTGTGTAGGTAAGTTTTGCTGCCTCAGCTGCTAGAGCAAAAAAAATAAAAAATACCCCCAGCCATTCACCGGCTCAGCATTTAAATGCCAATTTTGGCAAAAATTATGCCTTTACAATTCCTACCTTTCCAACTGATGGATTCTGCCCCTTTTTGGAAAATGTCAGCCTGTGCTGTTCCACAGTGGTGGGTCCTTGACCACCATTTCTTTCACCTTGCCCTTCACTACCTCGTAAGGTAATGTTTCCATGTTGCTGTAGCAATGTCTACATGACCAGGGACATGTGTTCCATAAAGTATGGCCGACACTATATATCGCTGGGTGACTCTGTTGGCAGCCAGGAAGGATGCAGGGCAGGACACACTGCTCAAGTTTGTTCTGCCATCCCATGACCTTACAGGACTTCCATACATTTCAGGTCTGCTCTGCTCAGACACCATCCATGTGAGGCCACAGGAGGCACAGGAGGAGGAGTATGGTTGCCGTGGGAGCATTGAAATTGATAATGACACAGAAAAGTCTCCCAGAGGTGGCTTCATGCCTCCCAATCCTCCCAAACCCCAGGAGTAGTACATAGCTGAGGGTAGGTGGCTCAGGAAAATGTTGTCCCCAGCAGGTCTAAGAAATCAGCTTCCTCCACCTCAAGTAATTTGTGTTGCATGGGCTTCATCATGCTCCAGAGTCTACAAAAAGACCCTGAGATTTGTGGCATCAAGGAGAGGGACATTCCCTTCTTGATCTATGTTAAAAGGGAAAGTTGCAGAGCTCTTCCTGTATATGTGAAGGATGAAACACCTTGAAGATAGGCTAAGGAGAAACCTTTGTAAGTCATTTACAGAGTTTAGCAAAGAATGTCTCGTGTACAAGGTGTCTCAGAACCTGTAGATGGTGAAAGGAGGAGTGGTGGCTGCCTGAGCAGTCTTGAGCAATGCTTTCAGCCCTAGCTCCTAGAGTTCTCATTTACCACCTATTGGCAGTGGCTGCATCACATGGTGGTTGATCAGTTGGATAGACCTTTTGAATAGATTACCCCCTTCAGGGATTGACCACTGGCCATAGCTTACCCATTATGCAAATGTGCAGCCAGTATGCTCTCTGAACATATATATTCAGTACTGCTGAAGGCTTTGTGAAAGACATCAGCTGCAGCTACCAAGCCCCTGCTGTGCATTCTGCTCATTAATTTTTGGGTGGATTGTGCCACCCTTCCAAAAAAACATCCTAAGTTTCTCCTTTCACCTCCACAAGCTACAAAAAAACTCACATGCTGTCACCATTGCCATTTCCGGTGTCCTTGAGCACACCCAGTAATCATTAGCACATCCTTCTTCCTTTTACTGTTAACTTTTTGTGCCATGGTTGTAGATCTGTTACCATTACCATCTAAAAGAACTGTGGCTGTTCTTTGTAACGGTTGTTTAATGTGGCAATCAATTTTGTTTAGCAGCTGTTTCATAGTTGCAAATGCTGTACATTTTGTTTAAGAGCCGGTTCACACTGAGGCGACTCGACTTCGGGGGGCGACCTGTGAAGTCGCGTGCACCGCCTTTTTCTAAGTTGGAGCGACTTGTGGAGCGACCTATTAGAACGGGTCCTGTACTACTAAATGAACCGCGACCGACTGTGACTTGTCAGGCTGACAAGTCGCCTGACAAGTCGCGGCAGTGTGAATGGGCTCTAAAAGAGTCCATCATTTTTTCTGCAGGAATAATTATTATTTTGGGTTATGGTGTTTTGGTACCACCACCCACCCAAAACCCTTTTTTTTTTTTTTGCAGCTGTGTGACAGTTGCAAATACAGAGAATGTTTGTTAAAGCTGGGTACACCCTGTGCTCTGCAGGAAGAAGTTTGTCAGGGTATTGTGTTTGGGCACCACCAACACCCAAAACCCAATTTTCCTACTGCTAAGTGACACTAGAGCAAAATCTAGAAATTTTGGTCACTGTGGATAATCTCTTCTCCATAAATATGTGTGTTGAGTTACGGTGCTTTGCCACATATAATACCTGAAATCTAATTTTTACAACATTTCTTATATGAAGGTATATATTGTTGGGCTTGGTAAATACTGCATTGACCATTATCTTTTTTGTTGAATTGCAGTGTATCATGAACAACACTTTGTTTCCTCTCCTTGCTCCTGAGTTGTGAAATATGCAATACATACTCTTTAAAGAAGTGTGGCTTAACAGTGATTTCTCAAATAAAAATTACTAAGTCTCACTCTTTGCTACTGAAAATCGGGCCTATATAACTTACTTGAAATATGTGCTGATATTTCTTCAAAACATTTTTCTCCTTTTTTCACAGGGAGAATAAAATGTATTGTTTGGATTTACAGATGTCTCTCTTCCTTTTGATTTGCCTTGGATGAGAACTACTGCTATGCAGAAAATCTGAATGATTTCTAGATTATGTGTCAGAAAAATGCCAGTATGATTATTGCTATTTGAAATAGAACATCTCTCTGTATCCTATACTGGCTCGTTGTGCATCACATCTGTGAAATAGTAATTTAGTGTGTCCTAAAAGCATATTTGCATAGTTTCAAAAAAGTTAAGATTCGGTTCTAGGAAGATGTACAATTAACATTATTGGTGTGCACCTAAATACAGTTCAATGCTTCCCATTAAGAGATTTTTTTATCTGAAATCTGTACAATATTTATAGCGTATCTGCAAAAAAATCCAAAGGGCTGCACCCTGCCCCACATCCCCATAAGACCACAGCAAAAATAAACAAAGAAGTGGGATTTTTATGGGGGAAATCACAGGAATGGGCAACACATAAATAAAATCATAACATTTTATTTAGCAAAAATAAAAAATGGTATAAAAAACATTACTGCATTAGGCATGACTTAACAGGTCTCAGACACCATTTCATATGCAGTAAAGTTCCATAAATATATCACATGTCCTCCGTTTATCACATAGAGCAGGAGTTCCCAAACTGTGGGTCGTGACCCAGTGGTGGGTCGCAAGCTGCAATTCAGTGGGTCGCCAGCAGGTTTTGAGCCAGAGCTGCCCAGGTATCCAGGCATCCCAAGTCTCCCACGAGGTGCGGGAGCCTCCCACATTATGCCTGCGGCTCACTAACACCCGCAAGCGCAGCCTCATATCCCGGCTGCAATTGTTAGCTGTCATTGAACCCGTCAGTGAACTCTGTCAGCTAAGAACCGAGTGGCATCGCTGCTTCCATTCTGTAAAGTTTGGCTCCTCCTGTCACAGGCGGAGTCAGTAATATTGCACTCTGCCTATGACAGGAGGAGCCATGACGCGATTGGCTGAACAGCGCGCCACTGTACTCTGACACCTGCAGCTATCGTGTCATTCGGAGTCCCCTGCCTGGAATCAGTATCCTTCCACATGCTTGATGAGAGGTGGGGACGGATGGGACCAGCATGTGATTGTGCAGACGTGAAGAACACACAGGTAACCTAAGATGGGTCACCCTATTCCCTTCAACAGCTCTACCTAGGTAGCCAAGCCACCGCCTGTTGATGCCATGCCTCCTTCTTCATCATGCCTTGTCTCCTTCTTCATGCCATGGCCTCCTTCTTCATGCCATGCGGCATGGCATGCAGAAGGAGACAAGACATGAAGAGGGAGGCATGGCATGATGCCTGAGCCTCCTTCTTCTTGCCTTGTTTGACTTCCTTCATCATACTATGCCTCCTTTTCTTCATGCCTTGTTTCCTTCCTTCTTCATGCCACGTCTCCTTCTTTCTCATACCTCTGGCACCCGGTGTCATTTGCCAACCTCCTTCTTATAATGACTATAAAGTGTGACTTACTCACCTTGTATTAATTATCACCATGACCATGGCATCACCTCTCCTTTTCGTGCCTGTAACTATTATATATAATTCAGACAGCGCTACAGGTACCAGGGCTACACAGTGCCAGTCTGATGAATGCAGCAGGTACAAAATTAGTTTGGCAGGCATGGTCACCCCAGGTCTTCTTCTTTCTCCCAGAATGCAGTAATAGCCCAGCCAAGTCAGTACACACATGAATGGGTCCAAGTTAAAGTATAATTAAATTCTGTCTGCTTTGCAGCAGGTGTAGGTGCCCTATACCAGCATTCACTTCCCGCAAAAGGAACTTTGCCGGGTTAATTTCAGTCAATTAAACTGATTTGTTACTAATATATAATTATTTCAGCAGGTGTAATGCTGCTCACTTTCAGGGGTGATGATGAGAAATGAGAGGACGTAGCAGTTTACTAAATTGAAAAGTAGTAAATTGATATTTTTATTTAACATCCCCCTTCCTTTAAAATATGCATTATTATTATTTGCATTTATATAGCGCCAACAAATTCTGTAGTGCTTTACAATATTCAATTAAAAGGAAGTGGGTCCCGAAAAATAACTGTATTCAGAAGTGGTTCTCGGCCCAAAAAGTTTGGTAAGCCCTGACATAGAGGAATGAAGATAGATCATAGACTGACAATTAGGGTTCGGATATGAAATCTCAACGCGTTTCACGGTTAGTGCGTCATCATTATAGGTTTCAGTGCTAACAATAAAGAAAAATGTCATTAAATTTAGAAAATAAAGGTATAAAATGAAAAAGACTTATTACAGTTTATCACTATTACATTTAAATTAGCCACAGCATATTGTTACTTACAGATGATATGTACACAGAAGTCGTCAGCATGCTAGTATGGAAGACCCTATAATGTAATAGGTCCTTTTCATTTTATCCCTATATTTTGTATAATAATTAATTAAAATTTTCTTTATTATTAGTATTGACACCACTCCCGATGAAGCACTAGCATTGAGAATCACATCAAGATCATAATTTTCTGTTTATGATTCCTATCTGGGAAGAGTAGAGGGCGCAATGTATTTATAGAACTTTACTGGATGTGAACTGGTAATTGAGACCTGTTAAGTCATACCTTACACAGTAGTATGTTTTTTTTTATCATTTTTATATGTATACTGAATAAATTGTGATGATTTTATTTATATGTGGTCCATTCCTGCTATTTGCACCTTAAAAATCTCACTTTTTTGTTTATTTTTTGCATATCTGCAATTAAATAGTCTAATGCAATTATTTAAAGTTAAATCTGCCCACTCTGTCCCTTATAAATAATGGCCACTCAAGAAAAAGCTTAAAAGCTGCGCTGGCAAGGACTTTTTTCATCTGCTTGAAAAAAATGTTTTATCCTAATGATGTAATCTGCTTGTTCTCTCTCTGACAAATAGTAGATAGCCTGAAACCTGCGCACCACATCTGTCAATTTTTTCCTTCTTCACTCTATGAAGAAAAAGCCATTTTATTTAGGGAAAATTTCAATCTGGTTACTCTCTCCCTCCCCTTGCAGTCTTGACAATGAAGGTTGTGTTACACAGATGTATGCTGTTTCCATCCTCACTCTCCAAAACTAAGACAATGATAAAAAAATTTCCTGATGTAAAAAGCCTGCCTGCTCTATACCTCCACATTTGTAGATTGTCCACACCAGCTTGTGTTGCATTGCGAGCTATGTTAAGTTGTCTGCTTATTCCACCATTAGCATCCAAAAAAACAGCTAATTGTTTTTTTTGTTTTTTTAAAGGATACTACAATTGTTCAGAAATTGCACAAAACAGGCTTTTTATCTGTGGTGCAAACCTATATGCTATTTCCATCCTTAGTGTCCAAAAAAAAACGAATTGTTTGCCTGCTCGGAAATTGTAGCCTGTCCCCACAGGCTGGATTGTTGTGATGCAAACCTGTATATTATTTTCCAACTTCAGTGTTCAAACAACAAACTATTTTTTTTTTTTTAAATTACAGATGATTTTTAATCTTAGCAGTGGGAGCGAACATGCTGACAAACCGATCAACCAATTAACACTGTTGAAAACCAAGCATTTTACAATGTCTAAAAAACAGATGTTAGGAAAAACAAGAATTCCAAAAAATTAGCCTGAATTGAATAGTATTAGTACAACAAACAAATTTTTAATTTAAAATCAGATGGATTATACTACCTGATACCCTCAGAAATGGTGACTTGTCAAAAAGGCTTACTAGCTTTGTAGAAAAGATGTTTGATTTTTCCATCCGCATTTTTCAAAATAGACAAAAATTTTTTTGGTTTAAAGATGCAATTTGCATGATCAATCACTCAGAAGTTAATGCTTAATACCTGAACTGCAAAGCTGTCACATTTTTTCCATCTTTAGTTTTTAAAAGGAGACATCAATTTTTGATTTCAAGGTGCAATCTGATTTCTCTCTCCGGCTAAAAATTGCAATAAAATAAAATGTCTATCCAATGAAAGCCTAAATGATGTCCTTCAAAACTGTTTAATTTTTTCAGTCTTCAAAAGTAGGAAATAGCTCTAAATTGTATTTTTTTACACATAATCTGCCTACTCTCTACCTCTGGAATAGTGGAGTAGCAAAAAGTCTTCAAGCAATCTCCAGTATATTTTTACAATTGTTTAGTTCTACGGTCTGAGATTAAAAAAAAAAAAGACATTGTGATTTGCTTATCTCAGAGCAGGTCTTCTTGATCTCCCTCTGACATAGAATCTGAGCCAAAAAGTAATGCATACTTTCCAGCTCATCAATTCATTTTTTCTGGCTCTAAAAAAGTATACTCTAATTTATATTTTAGGAGGATCAGAGCCTCTCCGTCTTGCATTGCAGCCTAGACATACATGGTGTGCTGCATATTCCTGCAGTATTTCTGGCTCTTGGCTCTGACATAATAAACCTAAATATTTTTTTTTATCCAAACACAATTATGCCTCATTTCTTCCTCTGACATAGTGGCCAAGTAAAAATGTTTGCCTAATGGCCACTGAGTTTGTGCAATATTAAGGATGTTGCCTGGGCTGGAATGTCCTACTATAATAGTTTTTTCTGGAACAAAATCAACTCATCTCTTCCTTTTACATTGCTGCCTTGCACCCAAACAGACTGTTTGCATTCTCTCCGGGGTATTGTGTGAAAATTTAGCTCATGTCTCTGTCAATGTGATTTTTTTTTCTTTCTTGTTCAACATAACAGTTTGTGGTTTGGGCTTTTTTTTTTTTATTATTGCAGTCTGGGTTAGCACTTTTTTCAACTTGGTACTCAATACAGTGTGTTACTGAATAGAAGGTCACAAAAAGTTATTCTTTGTGACTTGTTTTGCCTGTTTGGCAGTATTAAATACTTTTCTTTTTAATTTACAATAGTTTTATGCTGTGTTGCCTCTTCTGCTTCCAATGAACCTTCAGCTTCCATTGATTTCAGTGGAGTTCGGACTCCAAACCTGGTTGCATTTGGTTCATCGCTATTGATCATCTGTTTTCCCTGAGGTACAGGCTGACAAATTTAGTATGCCACCCACAGACATGAGATCTTCAACTGATTTGTCAGAAATGGCTAATTGAGTGACTGTTAGCCCATGTCTATGGGAACCCTTAGAAAACATTCAATTTTCAAGCTCTCACATCTTGGTTCAAGGTTGCACTCCAGTGTTTACACCTCTTCTGGTTTGTCAAATTCATTTTTGATTTAAGCAAAATTAAGTACAAGGAAACCTGCCGTGAGAAAGATATACAGACTGCTATGGCTAATCTCATTCTGCAAATAATTGTTTCCCGTCTGTCTTGCTGATCTCCCACCTGTCATTAGAAAAAACATGAGGGCTGCCATTAATATTATAATACAGGATTTATATAGCACCAACAGTTTGTGCAGCACTTTACAACGTTAGGGGCAAACAGTTCAGTTACAATACAATTCAAAACAGGGGAAATCAGAGGGCCCTGCTCGTTAGCACTTACGATGTAAAAGTATGTCTGATCTCTCCTTCTGATATAGCTAGTTATCTGGCCGTCATGTTGACTCTTTGGCTTTAATATTTTAGGTTGTTGACCTGCAGTAAGCATGCAGAGTTCTGACTTTACACTGATTTTGCTGATCTGCATACTTGTGTTGGGCTGGTGACTGAAATGATTGAAGCCCAAAGATTAACATAACAGCAAGACAGCCAGTATTTTTACGCCGATGTTAGCAAAAGAATTCTTATTTTTGTCTGTAAAGGTTTACTTTATAGTTTTGTGAGTTATCAGTTCTTAATAGGTGTGCAGAAAATTATTTCTGGCTTCCCTTGCTTGCATATACAGTGCCTTGAAAAAGTACTCATACCTCTTGAAATTTTCCAAATTTTGTCATGTTACAACCAAAAAAGCAAATGTATTTTATTGGGATTTTATGTGCTAGACCAACACAAAGTGGCACATGATTGTGAAGCGGAAGAAAAATGATAAATGGTTTTCAATTTTTTTTACAAATAAATATCTGAAAAGTGTGGCGTGCATTTGTATACAGCCTCCTTTACTCTGAAACCCCTAACTAAAATCTAGTGGAACCAGTTGCATTCAGAAGTCACCTAATTAGTAAATAGAGTCCACCTGTGTGTAATTTAATATCAGTATGTTCTGCGAAGCCCTCAGAGGTTTGTTAGAGAACCTTAGTGAACAAACAGCATCATAAATGCCAAGGAACACACCAGACAGGTCAGGGAGAAGTTTCAAGCAAGGGTTCGGGTATAAAAAAAATATCCATTTGGAAAAAAAGAAAATATCCAAAGCTTTGAACATCTCACAGGGCACTGTTCAATCCATCATCCAAAATTGAAAGAGTATGGCACAACTGCAAACCTACCAAGACATGCCCATCCACCTAAACTGACAGGCCGGGCAAGGAGAGCATTATTCAGAGAAGCAGCCAAGAGGCCCATGGTAACTCTGGAGGAGCTGCAGAGATCTACAGCTCAGTTGGGAGAATCTGTCCACAGGACAACTATTAGTCATGCATTCTACAAATCTGGCCTTTATAGAAGAGTGGCAAGAAGAAAGCAATTGTTGAAAGAAAGTCGTAGGAATCTCTGTTTACAGTGTGCAAGAAGCCATGTGGGGGACACAGCAAACATGTGGAAGAAGTTGCTCTGGTCAGATGAGACCAAAATTCCATTTTATGGCTTAAAGCAAAACGCAATTTGTGGCGGAAAACTAACACTGCACATCACCCTGAACACACCATCCCCATCGTGAAACATGGTGGTGGCAGCATCATGTTGTGGGGATGCTTTTTTTTAGCAGGGGCAGGGAGATGGTCAGAGTTGAAAGAAAGATGGATGGAGCCAAATACAGGGCAATCTTAGAAGAAAGAAGAAAACCTGTTGGAGTCTGCAAATTACTTGGGACTGGGGCGGTGGGGGTACACCTTCTAGCAGGACTACGACCCTAAACATACAGCCAGAGCTGCAATGGAAGGGTTTAGATCAAAGCATATTCATGTGTTAGAATGGCCCAGTCAAAGTCCAGACCTAAATCTAATTGAGAATCTGTAGCAAGACTTGAAAATTTTTGTTCACATACACTCTCTATCCATTCTGACAGAGATGCAAATACTCCCAAAGATTTTGCAAAGAAGAATGGGTAAAAGTTTCACTCTCTAGATGGGCAAAGCTGGTAGAGACATACCCAAAAAGGCTTGCAGCTGTAATTCCAGGGAAAGGTGGTTCTACAAAGTTTTGACTCAGGGCGCTGACTACAAATGCACGCCACACTTTCAGATATTTATTTGTAAAAAATTTTGAAAATAATTTATCATTTTCCTTCCACTTCACAATTATGTGCCACTTAAAATCCCAATAAAATACATTTAGGTTTTTGATTGTAACATGACAAAATGTGGAAAATTTCAAGGGGTATTAATACTTTTTCAAGGCAATGTATGTTTCAGATCAGTGACTCAAAATGTTATTAGGCCAGAGCGAGCCAGGTAACTAGAATTGTCATAAGTAGATCCAGTCTGGCAGCTCCCATATTTCTTTCATTACCTGCTTCTTAAAGTAACAACATTTATTCTTTAAATAAAAAAAGAGATTGTACTTACCTACTCTGTGCAACAATATTGCACAGCAAGGTTGCTTTCCTTTTCTGGCAGTCCACACCAACTTTGCCAGCTCCTCCATCCTTCAGGTTCCTCCTTTAGCAAGCTGGATGCTAAGGAGGCATCCATATGAGTGTGGTCCTGATCCGGGCTGTGTGTGTCCAGTGAGGCTACGCCCCCACTCCCACCTCTCAGGAGTTTGACTGACAGTAGCATCAGCCTATGGCTCTGCTGCCCTCAGTTTGTCTTGTAAAAGCAGGAAGTGAGGGGGAGCGGTGCTGGAGCCAGAGACAGCCCTGGATCAGTAACATGAAGGCCAGGTAAGTGTTTAGGGTTAGGAGGTGGAAGAGGTAGGACAGCAGTGGGGTATTGTTTATCCTAATGCAGAGAATGCATTAAGGACAAATATTTTGATTTTAGAGACACTTTAAAGTACACTTGACATGAAAGAAATAAGTGGGCTGGTAATATTGGCCTCTCAAATTATGGAGTGTTTATTATAGCCTGATAAAGCTTCTGCTTGTGAAACTGGCATAAATATACCTTTGTAATGTATTACAGAGTCACATTGACTTGTTTGCTGGTAGAAAAGGCAGATCTATGGGTTGCCTGATTAAAAAGATTGGTTATTTGATTTTAGTAGATTGATTCATTCAATAGATTGATTGAGCCAATCTATTGAATAAATCAATCCGTTTTATTTTAAATATTGATTTGCTTGATAGATTGGCCAATTGATTCTTCAAACACATTTGGATGATGTATGCATATAGAAGACCTCTCATTTATAATGTTGCTCCTAAAAGCTTGATTTTCTAGCCAGTCCTGCTCTAATGATGATTATGGGTGAGGATTTTTTTCCATTCTTTAAATAAAAAGATTCCTTTATTTAAAACACAAGACACAAAACAAGCAGCATTGTGCTACGTACAGACACTTAAAGGGGTAAAACAGTGATATTCTTTTAATAAGCTGATTGAAGGTCATTGGTTGTCCCCCATTAATGTTTTTGCACCCTGTTCTTCATTGATTAGAAAATAATATGCAGAATAGCATGTCCAGGCATGGCACAGAGTAATTCATAATAAAACATAGTATTGAAAAAGATTATTTCAAATGTATAATTGTATAATATGTATATGATATTGTAATGTTCATTCGGACTGAGGCATGCTATACAAACCAGTTATATGACACTGTTCCTATATGTTTTTCTACTTCATTGTTTTCCAAGTCCAAGTGACCAAAACCTTCCTCTACACAGGGGATACAAACAGAGTGACCTGGAGTATATAGATAAGATCATTTTCGAATGAAAGCATGGGAAATGTCAAGGTGTTACATTTTTCTGTGTTCTACTTTGTTTAGGGCAGATGAAGTGGGCATGATCATGACCAACCTTGAAAAAGCCCATCGGGTAAGTAGACCTTCTATGTTTTGTGTAGATCCTGCTGCTTGAGATATAGCTTTGCAATATAGTCAAACATTCCTCCCGTAAGCCTTATGACTAATGCACCTCTGTAGTTTGTGGGACTCAGGAAGAGCATGTGCCGTGCTTATGAATTGTATTACCTGGTTAGAAAGAAATAACGTATTAAAATATTTATTTGTTTTGCTAAACACAAGTAATAATGTATAATTAAATAACTTTGGATTCCTTTACAACATAATACAATTGATTTTCATCGTGTTCTATATTTCTAAATAATAAAAAATACATTATATTGCAAAAAATTGAGCATATTTGATTTAAAATGCACATTTTATAGTGAGTCTTTGTGAATAGATCCTGCATACCTCAGACAGATACTGCTCTGTTCTTTGTAGAAGTATAGATATACAGTACTGCAATGTCAGACCTTTATTTGATATAAGTATATGCATGCCAAGTTTCTTGTACATCCTCAAACCATTGAAACACATAGTCCAAACCACATCCTTGTTTAAGAACATAAACTCTTATATCGTTTTCAAAGATGAAAGGGTCACTGTAATTGTATAAGGTTAGGGAATATCAAATACCTACTCAAAAGGAGAAATATTCATTCATAACTGCTTTTACTTATACAACTATTAGGTATCTCAAAACAACTGAAAATCGTGATAATAAAATAACTAGATTTTTAAGCAAGAAAATGCTCAAGATGTACAGCCTGTTACCTGAAGAGTTCACCTCTAGCCATATATGTATATATATATATATATATATATATATATATATATACTGTATATATATATATATATATATATATATATATATATATATATATTTATTTGTTTTTTATAGAGTGTGGAAGGGTTAAATCTATGCTGTTCCAATTGGAGAAATTTCCTTATAATTTCCCATCACTCTGGAAAACTCCCCACTTGGGGACACAGATAGCATTAACAACCAGAGAAAGGTATAAACCCCTCCCCATTCCATATAAAATGAAAAGAAAAGTTTAGGCTGGAGTTGGTAAATAAACTATGCCTACAACTTTAAAGTGTGTATAAAGCCAAAACTTTTTTTTGGAAAAGTGTGAGGAATGGTTGGCACTGTTGTCATGTTTTACCTAGTAACCATTGTCACCACCAGAACTAAAAGTTAGGGTGAATCCAAATTGTGAGTTGTTACTTGAAAAAAATAAAGTGGAAGTCTTTCAATAGGGACAGTTAAACACTAAAGAGACCTTGTCAGCAATTATTACATGGGCTTATTGGCAGTGTTTTTCCTTTCCAATTTTTTTATTCACATGCAATGTGCCTTTGCTAGAACATCTTACTAGTCAGCGTCCCAGCCCTGCCCTGTCTCTCCTTGCATGCCATAGCCCTCTCTTCTTCTGGGAGTGTCTAATTATATCTGTTCTACAGGAGTTAAAGGAAATAATATAGAGTGTTACTTGAGTGACAGCTGTGAGTGTGCTTGGGGGTGCTGGTATTACATCCAAAATGGCAGTGCCCAGTAGCATTCTCAACACTTTTGGATATCTACACAATGGGTTGCATTAACAGTTAAAAAGAATGCATAAAATATGTTTAATGGACATATCTCTCTGACATTACCATCTCTCACTTTGGAGTGATTTCATCTAGCTTCCTGTGGTGTCCAGCACATGTTCTCAAAATACTCAGTCTATATCCACAACATTAAACCAGATTTGAGTTGTGCTTCCTGATAGTGTGGAGTTCAGGTGACATATTGAAACAGAAAATTATGAATGCATTTTCTAAATTATCTTTCCATAACGGCTTATTTATGACAGTCCATCTAATATCTGCAGCTCTGCCTCTCTCCATCGCAGTTTTTTTTAATACAAATGTATGTAAAAAATATATGCATTCTGTGAACAAGCCATGGTAATCCACCTTCATGTGTTTACATAATTGTAATATCATTGTTTACTTGTATTCTAAATATGAATGTTTACCAAATATTTACTCAAAAACTGCAAGGTGATGAGAATCCATTTTGACTAGATGAGGAGGTTCTATTTTCCTGATAGTGAGCCCTGCAAACCAGGAACGCTTCCAGTAACAAACATTTTCAGGGAAAATCAGGGACATTTGGCAATAATGAAAACATTTTATACCATTTTCAATGCTTTTCTACTCTGGTCTACATCTGTGTCATTTTTCTTCCACTTAAAAAAACATATCTGGAGAGAGACAGCACTGCAGGTAGCCATGTAAAGAAGCACTTACCTCTCTGAACTAAGGGTAAGCAGGCATTTTCTACTTTTGAAGATAAGGTCAAACCACATTACTCAGCCCACATATATTATTTTTTAATCCAATGATGTATAGCTTGTATAACAATGCTTTCTTTCTTCTGCAGAGAGCAGAAGCTGCTCAGAGAGAGGTTGAGAGTCTCAGGGAGCAATTATCATCTGTAAATAATTCCATTAGACTGACCTGCTGTTCTCCACCAGGATCCGCCACACTGAATTCTGCTGTAAGTTTGTGTTCCAGTTTCCTGGAAAACTAGAAGGAAGAAGAAAAAATACATCATTGAGTAAATAAATAATTTGCAGTAGGAGACTGACTCAGTGAGAGCTGAAAAGACAGAGTGGTCTGTTGAGTCTGTCCTTTTTCAACATCTTTGTTTCAGGATAGACCTGTGTTTACCCCCAAGCAGGTTTAGATTCCCTTACTATTGACTGACTCACTGCTTCTGCTGAAAATCTGTCCCAAACGTCCACTCCTCTTATGGACAAAAATATTTAGTTTTAATTTATGAAGTAAAATGAAGTATTGTGTAGTAACATTTGTAAAGATTGTTGACCATAGCACAAAATGAGGGCATAAAGATGAAAGTACAGTGTCTAAGCATTTCAGCACTGGGTTCCTTGGTTCAGATCCCAGCCAGGACACTATGTGCATAGAGTCTGCATGTTCCCCCTATGCTTTCGTGAGTTTCCTTTTTGGTACGCTAACTTCATCTCCCATTCCAAAGACGTACTAGTAGGTTAATTGGTTCCTGTCCAAATTGGCCCTAGCATGTGTGTACATGTATATATACATGTGAAATAGGGAGGGGGGGTAGCGGGGTGTGTCTGTGTGTGTTTGTAGAGGGTAATGGAAACATATTGCTGTAGTAGGGGCAGAACAGGAGACTTGAGGATAAAGGAAGAAGGGGGGAGGGTGGAGGAAGAAAAGAGAACCCTCTAGGTGTTAACAGACTTTGTCAACATTTGGTTAAGTTTTAAGAGCATTTTATGATCCTCATTGCAGACAATCAGTTCGTGCCTAAACTCCATCTGTGGCAGAATCTAGTTCTGACCCTACTTAAATCTAAATTTTCAGAGTGTCTGAGGTCCCTATCATTATTTCTGACTGACACTGAGTACCTTCATAGCCTACTCATATAGGACTGTTTTTGAACATTCTAACTCTGATATGCAAACTGTTTTTTCCACTCCATCTAGAAAACTGTACCATCTGCTGTACCAGTTAGAGGGTCTTCTCCAGTTCTGTTAACACAAAGACATTACCTATATTCTCTGTTCTATAACAGTTCCTCTTTGAGGTCTGGGAACAACCTATGCTATCGTGGCTTCACCCTGATGATGTGATGAAACATTTTCCCTTTGATAGGGAATTCCTTGACAAATTATCTGTACTTTTTGTGAACTCTGCAGTTCTTCACTTTAATAGACATCTCGTCACAATGATTGATGACACCTTTTCCTTTACGGACTTCACAATGGAAATGTCAGTTTGGATTCACTGGAACAACTCTTCGTCCTCTGTTGGTGGTGACTTTAATTGGTGAAACCATTTCTTAATGCATAACATTTATTAGGAGGGACTCATCCATAACTGAACAAGAACCTCAAGCTTTGTAACTTGCTGAGCAACTGCCTGCAGCCCTCCACTTCAGTTAAAATGGCCTCCTAGTTTGGTGTCTATATGCGTTTGAAACGTTGACTACCTGCCTGGGATGTAAAACATGTATTTAAAAATGTACTTATTTACTTGACCTTGGAGGGAAGGCATCTCTTTGGTCATACACTCAAAGGGTAACTCCACTTTCCTGGGGAAAAAAATAGCAAATAAAAAAAAAAATACAGCGTATATAATGGTGACTTAAGTCATATTGTAATTGAATGTTATTAAAAATTACCTTTCTCTTTCGTTCATTGATGGACACAGCTCCTAATCTTCTTAACCATTGGGTTATACTGCCCCTTACAGGAGTAGGACACTAGGCAGAAAAAAAGTCTGGCTATGCCTATGGGCAGTCCTAGGGGGTATACTCCCTAGCTCTGCTATAGGTACTCTGTTTTTTTTTGAGTAAGGACCTAGTTCCTTGCTGGGATCTCTGGTCCTGGCAATTTTTTCTTTTTAGATAGAATTTTTTACTCCTGGATTTTTTCCTGTGAGATCTACAATCAACTGCCGGACTGGGCGACGGGCTGGATAATCTAGATCCAGTGGTCACCACAGTCTGGCCAGCGAGTGTGCACAGACCTCAGCTCCACGCTAGGTCGGCCGCGACATAGCCCCACCAGACGGGGGCTGGCCTGAGAGTTAAACGTCTCACAAGGTCGCATACGACCGGGTCTCGGCCTGAGTTACAGTGTTTCTCCTGGCCAACAGCCCCCCATTTTGATGGAGAGGAGGTTCTGTCTGGAGCGGTGCCCACCTGGTTCCTGGTATGTTAAGTAACTGTCCCCCCTCTTCCCCTGGAGGATTTTGGGGTGGATGTGGGCCCCTCCATAGGATGGTTGGACCCCTGGATTCCCCTCCTTCCCGTTAGGCACCCCCCTCATTGGTCTGGTGGTGCCACTCACCCCCCCCCCCTCCTTTACTGATGCTGGGGCTGTGGGGTGGCCTGGTCAACCGCCTGGGGTGAGGGCAGGGTGCTGTGCTGGCGATGGAGGCGGGGGGTGCGCCACTGACGTCTGGGCAGTCGGCTGTGGGGGGGGGGGGCTGTACCAGGTGGGGGCTCCTGCCAGGGGCACCCCTTCCTTCCTGTCCCATTTTTCGAGGCCTAGGGATATCTCCTGGGTCCCTGGGAGCCTTGTGGTGCTGCGCAGGGCTGCCGTTTTTTGTAGCCTGTGTGCTTAATGCACAGCGGCCATGTTTTGTAGTCTGGCGACCATTTTGCGGTGGTTTGCCATTAAAAATAGCAGCGGCCATGACTGTGGAACCCTCTGAGCGGCGATTTAGGCGGTGGGAGCCCCTCCTCATCCCCCGGTGCTGACTCCTTGATCTTTTAGTTTCCTGATCACTGTTCGTGCAATGCAGTTTCTGCTGGTGGCTGCGGTGCCTGGTTACTGCGGGTTGGTGAGTCTGGTAGGGTCTTCTCCCTCTCTTCTGAGGATCAATTGTTGCTCTGTGTCTGGCAACCGGTGGGCTGCCAGAGCGGTGGGGTTTGTTCCTTAGCAGCTTTTTACACTTTATTGTGGTGTCCCCTGGTGACTCATGGAGTCTTTGGAGCACATCTTCCCACCCGATCCCCTCTCTGAGGCTGCGGGGCCCTACGGGTCCCATCCATCCATCCATCCATGCACTGACGGCGGTCCTGGAATTCTTGGTGTCCCAGGTGGAGGTGGCTTTTGGGTGATGGGCTGGTAAAATGTGCCTCCCACCTTCCCCTGCCTCATCTGTCTCCTCAGACCCTGAATATGATTTGGGCGCCGTGGACGTGGGTCACCCCGCTGGGTTCCTCAACCACGCACCCTGAATCCCCAGATAGTGAGGAGGATCCCTCCACTTCTGCAACCGTGTACGAAAAAGCGCTGGTGGACACATTGTAGCTGTGCATGAGACCTTAAAGATGGAGAATGCAGCTGAGGGCTGCGGCTGAGGCGCAGGTTCCCTTTAGCATTCACAAGCCACCCAGTGAAAAGGTGCTCCCTTTCCCCTCCTAACAGAATTGTTACTAAATGGTGGGGATGACCAAAGCGTCCCCTTGGGGTCCCTAAACGATTTTGCTAGGCGACACCCCTATGTGGAGTCCCTTCTTAAGAAGTGGACTGTTCCACCGGTGGTGGAAACTCCGGTTTCCAGATTGAACAAAGCAACCATGATTCCGGTTGAAGAGTCCCCAGCCTTTAAGGACCCAGCTGACAGGAAGGCGGAGGCTGTGGCCCACAATATACTGTACACCCTGGCTGGTTCGGCACTGAGGCCGATATTCACCATTGCCCTGGTTTCGCAGATTCTGACCGAATGGGCTAGGCTTTTGCACCATGACCTGGAGAGGGTGTAGCTCCCCCTGCCTTTGCTAAGCTGGTGGACCAGCTGGTCCAGGGGCTGCAGGTTATTTGTAATGTCTCTTTGGATGCGGCTCCCCTAGTTGCTCGGCTCTCTGTTTCAGCAGTGGTCCTTCAGCGTGTGTTTTGGCTCAAATGCTGGTCTGCGGACCAGACTTCTAAAAAGGCCTTGACTGATCTTCCCTTTCAAGGATCGCCTGTTTCGTGCTACCCTGGAAGACATCATTAAAGGTCTCACAGGGGGGAAGATAACCTTTCTTCCGCAGGCTACTAAGGGCAAGGAACCTCGTCGTAGACGTGGGCCCTCCTTCTCGGCTCATAAGAAGTTTTTTCAGCCCTCCGGGGCCTCCTCTGGCAAACTTGGTCTGACAAGTCAAGAGCGGGCTTCTGAGGTGGGGGGACGTCTTTACTGGTTCCTGGACCCGTGGACTCCCCTGATACAAGTCAGGTGGGTCCAGGAGGTCATTCGATCTGGCTACAAGATCGAGTTTCATTCTTACCCTCCGGTAAGGTTCATCCTTCCAAAGTGGGTCTGTCCCCGGTCCGCTTCCAGGCTCTTTTATGGGCGGTGCAAGACCTTTTCCTTTAAAGGGTGATAGTCCCGGTTCCGACTATCTGAACTCTGAACATTTTCAGGGTTTTTTACTCAAACCTGTTTACAGTCCCCAGGAAGGAAGGCAAGATGCATTTAATTCTGTACCTAAAGGCGCTAAACTGCTTTGTGCTGGTGGAGAAGTTCAGAATGGAGTCCGTTCGCATGGTGGTGGCTTCCCTGCATCAGGGGGATTTTTCTTGCCTCCATCAACATCAAGGACACTTACCTTCATATTGCGATATGCTTTCACCTCTGCGCGCAGGTTGTCAAGATTGGGTGGCGTTACCCTGTTGTTCACCTTACTTGGTGGTTCACAGTGATAAGGTGGTTCTTCACCCCTGTCTGTCGTTCTTTCCTCAGGTTTCTCTGATTTTTATTTGAATAAAGACATTGTGTTGCCTTCCCTGTGTCCCAGACCAAAACATCGAAGGAAATTGCTTTGCATGCCTTTGATGTGGTCTGGACGAATATGGTGTATTTGGCAGCTACAGGGGCTTTTAGGAAATCATACTCACTATTTGTGCTTACAGGTGGGATCGGAAATGGTTGTCTGCTTCCTCTGCAACCATTTCCAGATTGATCAGACAGACAGTGATTCAGGCCTATTCCATCAATGGTCAGGTTCCTCCTTTCCCTGTCAGGGCACATTCTACTCAAGCGCTCAGTGCCTCCTGGGCCTTCCGTCATCAGGCGTCAGTGACACTGGTGTTCAAGGCCACCAAAATTCTATAAAGTGGATGTGTTGGCATCTGCAGATGCTTCCTTTGGCCGCAAGGTTTTGCAGGCTGCTGTTTAGAGGACCTGGTCCTCTTTGAGGGTGTATTGTTTTTTCAGGTGAGCTCCAGTTGTTTTGGTTGAGCTCCTGTTTACCTAGGTGGCTATAGTTAGCCTTGGGAATTTCTTTTCCCACCCCTCATGTTTAACACTGCTTTGGGACGTCCCAATGGTTAAGACGATGAGGAGCTGTGTCCATCAATGAACGAAAGAGAAAATGGGATTTTTGACTTACTATAAAATCCATTTCTCTGATGTTCATTGATGGACACAGCACCCACCCCTCTGTGGAGTTGTAATTCTTCTGACACTGCTTGTAACAAAACTGAGTACCTATAGTAGAGACAGGGATTATACTCCTTTGGGACTGCCCATAGGAGTAGCCAGCCTTTTTCTCTGCGTAGTATCCTACTTCTTTAGGGGGCAGTATAACCCAATGGTTAAGAAGATCAGGAGCTGTGTCTGTCAATGAACATCAGAGAAATGGATTTTACGGTAAGTCAAAATCCCATTTTTCTTTTCAATCTGCAGCACTGTAATTTTCTGTAAAATCCAATGCAATATGGTTACCTGGAGGTGTTCTGTTTACAGAATGTGTAGCCCCCCCCCCCCTTATCCCCCAGGAACATTATTTCTTGCTTGTGTGATTGGCCTACTTATTTTCCTAGAAGTCTGCACTAGAATACAAGTCAGATATCAGGCGTTCCCTGCAACAAAAATTTAATTTTTGGTGAGATACTCCCAATAGGAAATCATGTCTAAAGGGTTGCAGACCCAGCAGTTTTCCTCATTAGAGCTCTGCAGGGGCAGCAGCTGGTTGATAATTATGAAACCACTCTCATTAGATTCACTTACCACCTGGACACAGACAAACACACAGGGATTTCTTCAAAATAACAAAAGGTAGGAATCTGCAACAAAGTTAGTTAAAACCCTTGTAATGTATGTAGATCACCCAGAGGGGAATGTTTTTTTCTCAACAGTAGTGGAGTTATTCTTTAAAGGTGGCTTGTCCAAACTTCTGAATTCTACCTCTGTGAACCCACTTCAACACAGTAAATCTGTTAATGAGATAGAAGTACCCCATTCTTCAGCCAGTACAGCTGTATTACCCCAGTCAATCTCCCATATAAATATCAGATCTTGCAGCCATAAATACCAGAATCTGTTTTGGTGCCTTTCTTTGATAGAGAGAATGTCGATTTTTGCTCCATTTTTCAGTTAGCCTTGTTCAGACATTTATCCCTTTTAAATATTCTTTAGTAAGGTTTCTACATCCGTTGGATCTCTCAAGGGCTGTTACCCACCCCTCAGCTGGACTGATTTTGGACGTACCAATTGTCTAAGGCAGTGTTTCCCAACCTTTTTGGAACCAAGAACCAGTCTCACGGCAGACAATTTTACCAGGGATCAGGAAGGGGGTGGAGCAGGTTGAGGAAGAGGCTATTCAAGGAGTCTGTCCCCAGCCCGCATTTACAGCACAGTCCCCCTTCACATCACAGCCCCCTTTACATTACAGTGCCCCTTTTACAGTGCACTCCCCTTTATATCACAGTGTCACTTTACATTATATGTAAGAGGGACTGCCCTATAAAGGGGGCACTATAAGATAACAGGGGCTGTGATGTAAGGGGGGCACTGTAATGTAAAGGTGGGCTGTGATGTAAAGGGGACTTCTCTGTATAGAGGGCACTGTGATATAAAGGGGACTGCACTGTAAATTCCCTAGCAATCACAGCCTTCTCCATCACAGTGCCCCTGCAGCCCCCCCCTCCTTTTTCCTCTCTAGTTTTGCACTTCCCCATTCCAAGCTCTGCCTCCAGGACTCCTACCTTTGGCAGAGCAGAGACTATGATCAGTCTGTGTGTCCTCTCCCAGCTCCTCCTCCTGCCCTACGATGTCATCCTATCAGCAGGACAGGGGGCAGGAGGCGCTCTCCATTCCGATCTGCAGCTCTCCCCACCCCCTGCTCTCCTGATTGGATGACATTGTCAGCCGGGTGGGCAGTGAAGCCGGAGAGGACACACAGACATGGCCGCACAGTAGGAGGTGAGTGACAACCACGGTCTGTAATAGCCCTTTTGCGGCCCGTGGTCACCGCTTATCTCCTGCTGTGCAGCCTGGTCATCAACAGGCCACCGTTCCAGGGGCTAGGGATCCCGGTCTAAGGTTATTTATAATTCCTTGGTTTCTCAATGGATTTTCTGGAAGTCCGTTGAGGGACACAGGTCCCACCCCTTTGTTTTTATTGGCCCTATGTACAATGTGTTCACAAAACTTAAGCCCACTGGCCCTAGGATGAGGTTATTCGAGGGATTTTCTTTGTTTGCCAGTGTCCACCTCCTGTAAGCTGCTGCACAAAACTCAGTTATCTAAAATGATCTCCAATTCCTGTGTCCCTCAATAGACTTCAAGAAAAAGATTTTATAGTAAGTACAAAAGTCTTATTTTTTCTGTATGTTATGTCTAACCTGTAATAGAGATACTGCCACAGCTCCCAGCAAAAAAAAAAAAAAAATAACAAACTGCAAATAATCTGTTGCACCCAATGACAAGTGTGTTGTCAATATAAATCGGTATTGGTGTTCCCCTTTAAACTCAGAAACTACCTGACTGTGCTTTGTTTTAGCAAAACATGCAAATTAAAAAAAACTACGAAACTTTAGATACATTGCGTTAATTTATGGGAATGCTGTTGGAAAATGCAGCTAATACTCCACACTTTTCTGTTATTTTGCTGTCTAGATCGGCAACTGTTTCTGTTCTCAGAAAATGTCATTACTCTTCATTTCCACAGTAATGAAAGTAGGCTAGTTCCGGCATTTAGTGCCTTTTTATTTCTTCAGGGAAGTTAACTGGATTATTAATGTATCTAATGGTATAAGAAATTTCTGTTAATTGTCTTTATTATTCAAAACCATGGTAACAAGCTTTTTAATGTTTTCTCTTTTTCCATAGGATAAAACAAGCTTCTCTCTGTGTTCTGGGTCTCATCTAGAAGCAGCCTTAGCTGTTAAGGACAGGGAAATTTTAAGACTCCTAAAAGACATTCAACACCTGCAGAACTCCATACAAGATTTGGAAGAGTCCTCGTCAAATCAGATAGCAGAGCTTGAGCAGCAGCTTGTTATCAAGACAGAGGCCATTGCGGTATAGTTTTAAAATTACAATGTATATCTAGAGGTTCAAAAGACTGTAGCATCCAAAATGACATTGGCCCTCATGCATGAAGGTGTTGGGTCTTGCAAAATAGACTTTCAGCTCACAGCAGCTCTAACACAGCAGAGATGTGCCAAGGGGCCTATAACTCCTTTTTTTATTTATTATTAGTTCTTATTAGTTCACAGAATATTTACACAGTGCTTTACATATACATAGTACACTCACATCAGTCACTGCACTCGAGGAACTTAAGATCTAAGGTCCCTAACTCACATTCATACATACATTATACATACCAGGGCCAATTTAGACAGGAGCCATTTAACCTACCAGCATGTCTTTGTAGTGTAGGAGGAAACCAGAATACCCAGAGGGAACCCACACAGGCACAGGGAGAACATGCAAACTTTGTGCAGGTTGTGCCATGGTTAGGATGCAAGCCAACAACCCTAGTGCTGCCAGGCAAAGGTGCTAACCACTTTTCTGCCCATTGTGCATGTTTGAGCACCTCTACAGCTGTCAAAGGGCTGAAATAGTACTGCAAAAATAATTTTTATATTTCTGCCTGAAATAATTTTCTTGGCTGTAAAAAAATTAAAAACCCGTCACATGTGCTAGACCAACACAAAGTGGCACATAATTGTGAAGTGGAAGAAAAATGATAAATGGTTAAAAAAGCAGTTTGCAAGAAGCCATGTGAAGGACACAGCAAACATGTGGAAGAAGGTGCTCTGGTCAGATGAGACCCAAATGTAACTATTTGGTCTAAATGCAAAACACCATGTGTTGCAGAAAACTAACACAGCACATCACCCTGAACACACCTTCCCCACCGTGAAACATGGTGGTGGTGGCAGCATGATGTTGTGGGGATGCTTTTCTTCAGCAGAGAAAGGGAAGCTGGCAAGAGTTGATGGGAGAATGGATGGAGCCAAATACAGGGCAATCTTAGAAGAAAACCTGTTAGAGTCTGCAAAAGACATGTGAATGGGGCAGAGGATCACCTTCCAGCAGGTCAACGACCCTAAACATACAGCCAAAGCTACAATGAAATGGTTTAGATCAAAGCATATTCACGTGTTAGAATGATTAGAAAGTCCAGACCTAAATCCAATTGGGAATTTGTGGCAAGACTTGAAAATTACTGTTTACAGACGCTCTCCATCCAATCTGACAGAGCTTGAGCTATTTTGCAAAGAAGAATGGGCAAAAGTTTCACTCTCTAGATCTGCAAAGCTGATAGAGACATCCCCAAAAAGACTTGCAGCTATAATTGCAGAGAAAGGTGGTTTTACAAAGTATTGACTCAGGGGGGCTGAATACAAATGCAAGCCACACTTTTCACATATTTATTTGTTAACCATTTTTAAAACCATTTATCATTTTCCATCTCCTTCACAATTATGTGCCACTTTAGTCTATCACATAAAATCCCAATAAAATACATTTATGTTTTTGGTTGTAACATGACAAAATGTGGGAAACTTCAAGGGGTATAAATACTTTTTCAAGGCACTGTAATGATGTATAAAAAGCCATAGCTTGAATAACTTAAAAATAAATCCGCCATTTCCATTTCTTTGTTGCATTAAAGCAGCCTATTTATTTTGAATGTGACAACGGCGCACCTTAAACTACAAAAAATGCACCTGCTTTATTATTTGCAACGCAGTACACCACAATGCATGTTATATGCATTGTGGTGCTCTGTATTGCACTTGCATTGGCTGTGTATATGCACAATTTACCATGTGTTACCACAAAGCATAGGTCTGAAGAGGGGCCCACAGTACAGATAAAAGGAACTGAATATCCATGTAAATAGATCATATTCCAGGAGAGCCCAATATAGCTTTATTGTGACACTGCACACTTCATTATGGGACTAGGCTATTGTGCAATAATATGAAAGAATGAAACCTTAGTTTGATCCAGTATAAGGCTGGGCTCACACTGGTGCGATGCAGGGACCACAGCAATTCCTGTGCGGGTTCCTGCATCGCATCTGACTAGCAGGCAGCTCACACTGCTCTTTGCAAACCGCTGCGGGTATCAATATAAAGTTATTGACACCCCATAAATTGGTTTCCAGAATGTAACCGTGAAATCGGATGGAATCAGATCGCATGGGCCTAAGGCTGGGTTCACACTAGTGTGATGCCAGACATCCCATGTGATTCACCCCACATTGCTGTGCACATCACATGCGATGTCTGTGCGATCTGAATTCAGCCGTACAGTTTGTTTGCCTGAAATCGCATCGCATTCGCACCAAAATGGTGCAGAACCCTTTTTTTTGGTCCGCACTGAAATCTGATCTCAAGGGTGTGAATCGATTTCACAGTTCGCACTGTGTTCTACGAACCGATTCGGAGGTGTCATTAACGTTATATTGACGCCCACAGCTCTTCGCAGAGAGCAGTGTGAACTGATTGCAAGTCAGATGCGATGCAGGAACCCGCACAGGAATCGCTGTGGTTTCCGCATCGCACCAGTGTGAACCCAGCCTTAATATATCACTGTTTTTGTTAGTTATGGCTGGATGGTTATGCGCACATAGTGTTGCTCAAGCATGCAAAAAAGAAGAATTAATTTTGAAGTTGATTGCATCTTTTCAATGACAGCGCCCTGTAAAGAACCCTTTTATTTATATGATCTTTAAAAAAAAGTTGTGAGGCTAAATACATTGTATCTGGTTGTTTTCTCCCTACGGAATTGTTGAGCAATGGAGATGAGCAATTATGGTGAACAGTGAAAGAAAGACAGCAGAACATGTCGTATTGTCTTGATCACTGTTCCATTCAGTGTTTACTAAAAGCTCTTATCTTCATCTCGAGTAGCACAAACGCGCATTGCCATGAGCAGAAACCCGGAGTCTGTGCTTTACAGCGTAAAAATGATGATTGCGCTGCTTAAACATGGTAAAACATTGCAGACAGATTTGTAACAGGTAGTGGCCAGACAATAGTTGTCCATCTCCAGAGCACTTGTAATCTCATGACCTGCCTTTCTTATTCTTCCTATAGAAACTGGAGGAAAAGTTACAAAGTCAGTCAGATTACGAAGAAATTAAAACAGAACTGAGGTAAGGTTCCCCCTCCCTCTGGTAAGTGGGCTCTGTATCAGTCTGATTAATAATGTGCCATGGGGAACACTTCACGCTTCCAGCTTTATAATGCAATAAATAAGACAGCATTGTCACCGGGGGTTGTTTATACCTATTACAATGCTGTATATATTTACTCTTGTGTCGCGCACAAAATACATATCCATCTGTTATTTTAAAACACCACATATAAATCTGCTGTGTGCAACTGGAGAAAATATGCACCATTCATAGTCTTTATACAGAAGCTGGGTTTTCTGGGCTTGTAACACCCAACAAAATCCGGTAAAGGTTCTCATTTATCCAGCTCATCATATAGCTAGTTAGTTAAGGGCCATACACACTATAAGATTTATTGAAGACTTTTTCCTTCAGATTTACCTTTTCTATGTAGTGCAAGGGCCTGCCAGATTGCATACAAATTGAAAGTGTTTAGGTTTGACCTCATATTATATGGTTTTGGTAAGTCTAAATGAAAAAGTCTTCAGAAAATCTTATAGTGTGTATGGCCCATTAGTCACATTCAGGTGGACTTGATCCATTGACTTGTTAATCTTCAGGAAACATTTCAGGGCCACTTTCTCTCTTGATCTGTTCATAATATTTCACCGGTTGGAGATGGTTGTCAAGCTTTTGAATTTAAAGAAAAAAAAAGGGGGGGGGGTTTTGCTGCGCTTCAGAAAAATTATACTTAGTAAAATACAGCCAAAATAATCACTGTTAGGAGAATATACCAAATTATATCATAAAAATTCATTCATAAGATGTAATAAAGTTCATGAATAAATCCCAGTGCAGATGATACAAAAGGGTTCATAAACGTTGATGTATCCACCAACAGTGAATGAAATGCACACTCACCAGAGCAAGGTGCTGTCTATATTATAGGACAGCGTGAGGGTATAATTCAGCAAGCCTCGTAGCCTTTGGACATTGAGATATTCAGCAAAATCCGGTCTCAGGAACTAACTCCAAAAAGTTTATCCTCTCAACACGTCATGTGAGATTTTAATAAAAAAAAATAAAAAGGGGGGAGAGGCTCATGGTGCAGTACGAAAGGATATTTGAAATTTAATAGGCAAAATTTGAGTAACACTGACAAGAAAACCAGTGTACATAAAAATATAAAATAAATGTAAAATAAATGACATTCAAACAATCAAAGGACTCACTTCACAAGCCACCACTACAAGAAGGAGTGATGGGTGGACCTTAGGCGTTTGAGATAATTGAGAGCTATAATGTCAAATGCCTAAGGTCCAGCCTGATTTTTTTTTTTTTTTAATTAAAATCCCACATGACGTGTTGAGAGGATAAACTTTTTGGAGTTCGTTCCTGAGACCGGATGTTGCTGAATATCTCGATGTCCAAAGGCTACGAGGCTTGCTGAATTATACCCTCACGCTGTCCTATAATATAGACAGCACCTTGCTCTGGTGAGTGTGCATTTCATTCATTGGTGGTGGATACATCAACGTTTATGAACCCTTTCTTATCATCTGCACCAGATTTATTCATGAACTTTATTACATCTTATGAATTAACTTTTATGATATAATTTAGTATATTCTCCTCACAGGGATTATTTTGGTTGTATTTTACTAAGTATAATTTTCTCTGAAGCGCAGCAAACCCCCCCCCCCCTTTTTTCTGTATTTCAGTGTATGTATAGTTACGCTTTTTTGCTAGCTGCTGTTACATCAGATCATTAGCGCTGAATCACTATCTTTGTTTTGAATTTAAAGTTCACCTGTATCCAAGCTATAGACATTAAATGATAAGCTCATCTTTGAAAAAAATGCACATTTTTTTGCAGGTAAGGAGCCTGCAGAGTACTGCACCCGCGATCAGCAGATGCCTGCAGACTCTCAGGATAGCTGTCTGCCCACACCTCCCGACACGGGCAAACAGCTACAGAGCAGGAAGATCAATGAACTACATCAGTGCCCTCACAATTCATTGAGAACTACAAGCCATCAGCCAGCAATAGCTGACATTCCTTGTAGTCTATTCATGTACAGGAAACTATGAATGAATGAATGGTGCTGCTGTGTGGGCAAAACCCTGCATGGCCGCACTGTTTTTAAACTGTGACAAAGGGGAGAAGATCCCCCACCCGCTGTCACAGGGAGTTGGGGGGGATCGGGGTAGGATGCTAAACATGTTACACCCTAAATAGAGATGTAACATGTTCAGAAAGGCAAACTTAGCCTTTAAAGCATGATTACATTTCCAGTTTTAATCAGCTAAACTCATTCCAGGTGCATCAAAAAGATATGCAAATCCTTCACTTTGTTTTCCATAGAAAGCATCCACAGACTGAGTATTAAAGTCTGTCCACTGACTGCATGATGCAGGACCCTTGCTCTCCCTGTGAAAGCAGCAGCCTCTCTGCAAATGTCTGACAGATACATTACTACCAACTAATACTAGAGTTAAAGTTATCTAATCGACAAAGCTCATGCTCCCTGCTTATTGAAGAGTTTTTGCTTTGACTCAGTAGAATGCATGTTTAACCACAGCAGAGAGAGCACTGCTTCCACAAAGAGAGCAAGGGTCCTTCTCTACCACACGCTGAACACCTTTTGTTTTGATACACCTAGAACAGGGGTGTCAAACTCAATTTCATCACGAGCCACATTAGCATTATGGTTGTGCTGAAAGAGCCAGTTGTATCTGTAAGACTAGATGTCCAGAGCAACCCATCCCCCTCTTACATCAGATGTCAAGAGTCCCCCACCCTCTCCCTTATCACACTGCAGTCCCCTACCTTGTGTTGCTGCCGGGAAGAAGATGGGGATGGAGATGGGAAGCAGAAAGTGCGGAGTCTGAAGGAGGACTAGAGGATGCCTGGAGTCAGCTGCAGGTCTGGCCTCCTCCTCTCTGCTGCTGAATGCTGGGATAAGATAGGGGAGGAGACAAGGGGGTTGCGGTAGCTGCAGCAAAGGTGCGAGGGCCACATTAAATGGTCTGATGGGCCTTTTGTTTGACACATGTGACCTAGAGTGTTGTCTTTGTGGACTTTTATTTATTTATTTATTTTGTGGAGATTTATTTATCCACAATGCCTACAGCTATAGAGATCAGTTAGGGTTAATTTAAAGTGCTTTTATTGCTTGTTCATAATGCTATATATATATATATATATATAGTCAACGGCCACTTTATTAGGTGCACCTTGCTGGTACCAGGTTGGTCCCCTTTTGCCTTCAGAACTGTCTTAATTATTCATTACAAAAATTCAGCAAGGTGTTGGAAACATTTCTTAGAGATTTTGGTCGATATAGCATCACGCAGTTGCTGAAGAATTATCGGCTGCACATTCATCTTGGGAATCTCCCATTCCACCACATCCCAAAGGTGCTCTATTGGATTGAGATCTGGTGATTGTGGAAGCCATTGGAGTACAGTGACCTCATTGTCATGTTCAAGAAACCAGTGGTGAGATGATTTGAGCTTTGTGACATGGTGCATTATCCTGCTGGAAAAAGCCATCAGAAGATAGGTACACTGTAGTCATAAAGGGATGGACATGGTCAGCCACAATACTCAGATAGGTTGTGGTGTTCAAAAGAAGCTTAACTGATATTAGGAGGCCCAAAATGTGCCAAGAAAATATCCCCAACACCACTACACCACCACCACCAGCCTGGACCGTTGATACAAGGCAGGATGGGTCCATGCTTTCATGCTGTTTACCCCAAATTCTGACCCTACCATCTAAATTTTGCAGCTGAAATAGAGATCCATCATACCAAGCAATGTTTTTCCGACCTTCTATTGTTCAACTTTGGTAAACCTATGCTTAGCTGACAGGAGTGGCACCCGGTGTGGTCTTCTGCTGCTGTAGCCCATCTGCTTCAAGGTTCAATGTGTTGTGCGTTCAGAGATGGTATTCTGCATACCTTGGTTGTAACGAGTGGTTGAGTTAGTGTTGCCTGTCTATCATCGTGAACTAGTCTGCCCATTCTCCTCTGACCTTTGACATCAACAAGGCATTTTCTTCCACACAACTGCAGCTCACTGGATATTTTCTCTTTTTCTGACCATTCTCTGTAAACCCTAGAGATGGTTGTGCATGAAAATCCCAGTAGATCAGCAGTTTTTGAAATTCTCAGACCATCCATTTGGCACCAACAACCATGCCACATTCAAAGTCACTTAAATCCTCTTTCTTTCCCATTCTGATGCTCAGTTTGAACTTTAGTCTTCACCATGTCTAGATGCCTAAATGCATTGATTTGCTGCTATGCGATTGGCTGATTAGCAATTTCTGTTACCAAGCAATTGAGCAGGTGTACCTAATAAAGTGACCAGTGAGTGTATTTTAGGTGAGAATGCATTAAACAATGGCAGGGGCTGCAACATTTGGCCAAAGAAAGAACTGAAATTGACAATATACGGTTCTTAAAAAAATGCTTCTAAAGTAAACTTTTAGAACAGGGCCTAGAAAGGAGTCACAGCGAGCACCAGGATGGTGCAGTTGGTTAAAATGTGATAGGTGGAAAGTTGGGGGGGGGGGGCTTAACTATGTGTAAATACTTTGAGGTGCATAGTCTGGGTATATGTGTTATATACCTATTATATGGGATTGCAGGGTGTTTGAATTGCATCATATTTTGTTTGCCTGCTTAAGTCCTTCTCACTGTAAATCTACAGCAGTTTAAGTGAGTTAATAGAGTTTGATTGATTTTAAAGGATGCTCCGATCACAGATTATAAAGTGCCTAGATCCCATAGGATTCTTGAAACACACTCACTAGGGGATTGTAGGGCAGCACAGTAGACAGTGGGCCAAGACTTTTGTAGGATCATCACTTTGCTCGACAGTTGTGCCTAAAATCCAGAGGGAGTCTGCGACAAGCTCTTCAGTCTGGGCCCCAGAGACTGGCACTAAGGCATTAGCCTGCGGAACAAATGTCATTGTGCTGATGGATTAGATTATCCTCTGCATGGTGACAGTTTTAGACAAAAATAATCACGGCACTTACAGATTAACACCAAGTTATAAAAACTGATTATTGTAAGAAAGCAGAACTGTGGTATAAAATTCTAATAGTTTTACTTTTTTACTTATTTCACAGCATTCTGAAAGCTATGAAGTCTGCCTCTGTCAGCTGTGATCTTGCAGTGGTTAGTAATTTGTAGTCATATGTGTATTTACAGGCTAACAAGTTAAGTTAAGAGTTAAGAGACATTTTTTAATGTATTTATGATTTGCAGGAATCTCCCAAGGGTGAGGGAGGCCTACCAATCAAAAAGGAAGCATACTACCCATCACAGAACTATCTATTAGGAAAAACAGGTGTACCCAGCTGTGGTATGTAATCAAGTTATGTCATAGTTGTGAATAGCTCACATACACATGAACTGGTCATTTACCATTGATACGCAGCTTACTGTATGCTGTCTGATTACACATTTGTTAGAAGCACCTGTCAACTGTACACTACTGATATAATGCAAGACTTTATTTTGTAATTAACATATTAGAAGAGAATGTTACTTTAAAACACAAATGTTTATTAAAAGTAATTGTAAAAGATCGCTTTGTAAAACAACCTATTCAGTTTAAAATAGAAATGAAAGGAAAACATTTTTGCATAGATTTTAAAAAACATTATAAATATATATTTTCCCTTTTTTATAAGTGATGGCATTCCCTCTGAGGAGAAACAGCAGTACACTGAGCTTCTCAGTGAATGGCTGTGCAGAGGGGCGTGTTAGGACAAGTCTGATCATTGGAGGAGAGCAGCATAGGTAGGGAACTGACCACACTGTGTTCTCCTGCTTATTGTGGTCAGTTTTTAATAAGAAAGCAGAGGGACTGGCAGGAATACCATTTCACATAAAGGAAGCAATACAAAGCAATACAAAGAGAACAGGAGACTCTCTCATAAAGTGCATGGTACAACAGCCACATATCAGCAATGTGAAGTTTTGGGGTAACAAATGCTTTAACTCAGATTGCCATCTACTAGTATATTTCAAGTTCTTTACCCATAAGACTGTTAAACACTGGGGATTGATTTACTTAAAGCAGTGTTCCAGCCTCACCCCCCTCCCCCTCTAAAAATTAAAAGTTAGCAGCTACACATACTTTTAAATTAGGACACTTACCTGTCCTAGAGTCCAGCGATGTCAGCACCGCAGCTGATGTTTCCATTGGCTGTCAGGTGCTGCCGCCGCCATTGCCAGGGAGGGAACCCAGCAGTGAAGCCTTGCGGCTTCACGGGCGGGTCCATAATGCGCATGCGCGAAGCGCGCTGCACATTTGGATTGGCTCGGTGGTGAGGGAAGGAGGAGGGGGCCAAACATCCGAGGGACGGCGCCACGCCGTCGTCTCCCAGAAGTGGGGAAGGGTACCTGTCAAAAACGGGTACCCGTTCCCCCCTCCCCCCTGAAAGGATAGGGGGGGGGAAGAGCAGAAGTTCCACTTTTGGGTGGACACCGCTTTAAGAAATGGAGAATGTTAATTTAGGATTGTGAAAAATGTAAAGCAATGTTAAAAAAATACAGCTCCTTCAGCAAAAATAGATTGATAAATGCTTTTTGTCTAACCATGTTGTACATTTTATACTGTTGTTTTCAGGGTGATCTGTTTGTTCACCTCGGAAACCCAAGTTTTAGATGTGTGACCTTTGGTCATAATGATATAGATATCAAGTTACCCAATGGTCAGACCTGGCAAGCTGGATCTGCTTGTGTATAGCCAAGTGTACTTAGCTGACATACAAAAGTTGCTGTCATCTGCAGAAACGTTTCTGCCACTTTTCCTTAGTGAGCAGAGTACAGCTAGGAAAATAGATTGCAGATTAAGATGGATTTCTTCATAATTTCTGTACTTTAAATATGTTGCTTAGTGCATGAAGTTCACCTGCTTCTTAACCCTTTAAATGGCCAATTGGCTAATCAATTTTGCTTTATCATGTTTTAGTTTATAAGGATCAATAATCTTTTGTTTTCTTTCTGTCTTTGTTTCTAGAGGAAGATCATTCCCAGGATGCCACAAAAGATCCTGTACCAGCTGAGAGACCATACTCAGCATCCCCTATGAACAGAGATGGAGATTGTACACCCAGTCCTTCCCACTCTATGCTAGAAGTATCCTTGTCAAGAAGAGCTCAGAGAAACTCCTGCCCATCCTCTGGTTGCTCCAACAATAGCGAACAATTAGCAGCAGATCACTTTCATAAAAATCAGGTTGCATCACCAATACTCAAGACTGAAAACAACTCAGCACTTAGTTACCCATCTTCTTTTTACACAATTAAGGCCAGTGCAGTCCCCAACAATCACCAGTCAACTGGGAATCACGAGTCTAGCCCGCTCAGTGATCACTCTGAGGGGACCAATTCCAGCTCAGTGGAAGATGAGCATCTAGATACATCTGAAATTGCTTTCCAAGTGAAGGAGCAACTGCTGAAACATAACATTGGACAGCGTGTATTTGGCCACTATGTTTTAGGGCTCTCTCAGGGGTCAGTAAGCGAGATTCTGGCACGTCCCAAACCTTGGCGAAAACTTACTGTGAAAGGGAAGGAGCCTTTCATTAAGATGAAGCAGTTTCTATCAGATGAGCAGAATGTTCTAGCACTCAGAACTATACAGGTGCGGCAAAGAGGTGAGTGGATTAAAGTGATACTAAACACACACTGTTTAGTTTACATTGTCCTTTCTCTTTCTTTTTTTGAAAAAAAAAAAAAACATCTAAGTAACTTTTTCCCAATCAATATACAGTTATCACATGACCCAGATCTTTTCCAGCCTGTCTGCAGGGAAACAGAAGGAGGAGCTTCTAGTCCTCTGCTGCGGGTCACATGTTCAAAATTAAAAAACAGTCTTTGGAATACAGAGTAAAAATAAATAAATATTATCAGTAAACTGTTTTAAACTGGCATACAAATATATATTTAACTGAAAGCTTTATTATTTTGTGGAAATAACATGGTATGGGTGGATTTTTGCTAGTCACCAGCTGTATCATACCCCATCCAGCGTGTTTCTTAGAATATTTATTTTATTATTTATTTATTTCAGGTACTTCTATAATACTTACGTAGCGGTGGTGGCAGTGAAAGGGTTAATTGCTTAATTAGCCCAGTGACAATCGCTCTCAGCCTGCTGGCATCTAGATTGTGGTCCCGCAAGCTGGAAAATCTATGTGCCGGGTGCAGCTGAGAGTGGCATTGTTACGCAAGTGACGGCAGGGTGAGAGATTATCTGGTCCTTGGTCACGAGTTAGTGAGAAGGGCAGGGATCTGATACCCGCCACCATCACAGAATGATAGGAAGGTGAAGCCTCTACTAATCTACATGAAATATCCCGCCCCCATTGTGTTTAGCTGGTTAGTGGGCATGAAGGAGGAGGCAGTAGGCTGTCATTTATTACTATATATGTATATGCCCACATGCATACCTCCCATCTTTTTGAGATGGGAACAAGAGACAGCTGTTTGGAAATAGGACACACCCTCTGCCATGCCCCCTTAAAGGAGAATTAAACAATTAAACAAAAAAATCTTAGTTAAACCCACAAGTGCTTTCTTTGCCAACTGGCTTTTCAGATTTACAAATGCAGCATATTAGAATTTGGATGAAAGGTTTAGCACTGTCAAAAACTTTATGAAAGATAAATAGAGCATTTTATATACAACTATATAGATCAGACTAAAATGAGGGACAAATGAGAAGGAAAGAGGGACAGAGCGACTTTGTCCCAAATCAGGGACAATCTCTTGAAATCAGGAACAGTTGGGAGCTATGCCACATGTGCAACTCTAAAGTCATATGGGCTGCTCACGAGGAAATGCTCAGCATAGAATCCCACTGAAAACTGAGCATGTGCAGAGTTGTTACCACAGCTGCAAAATCCCTGGCTGAATTAGGGACAGCAACAGAAGGTGGAAATAGAGAGCAGCAGGATCAACCAAGTTTCTTGCAGAATACAGAAATTGAATATCATAGTGACTTAGTGAGTATGAACGGCATGTATTACACCATTTATCAATGTTTTTTTATGATGTGGGTTTAGTGACACTAAAAACAGTATTTGTGTATATACCTGAATATTCTTCAAGAGCTGAATGTCAGAAAGTTTCCCCATTCCAGTCCAAACAAGTCTTTTATAGTATACAACACAGGAAGAATTGTATAAATTGTAGGTTGGAGGTTTTAGGTGCAATTTGTGAATCATTTGGAATTCTTTAAGGTAGGAAAAAATAGTTTTCACTTTTGGATATAGAGGCCCAGGGTTTGGATCTCTGCCAAGTGTTTGTTTAATTTATCCATGTTCAAAGATTCCCCTTATTCCCTGTTCCGGAGACCACACACAGAAGGTAGGAGAAGTCTTCCCAACAAGAACACAGACAATTTGAAAAACCTATATCGGCTCTAACCTTTTCCCTGAGCCCCTGTTGGAGACATTCCCCTCACTTCTCCTCCAGGGGACCACAGAGAATGTGAGTGGAATACTTACCAACTAAGATACAGATAACAATAAAAACATGGCACGTTCTGTCTTTGCTCTGGTCTGTTAATTAGTATATGTGTCCCCATTAGAGAGGTCTAATTTCTTTGTGAATGCTGCGAAAAAAGAGGAAAATCCCCCAATGGGTCCAGAAACAGCAATAAAACCCTAACATGGGTTTCAACTCTTCTCCACAATAATAAAATAATAAAATTAAAGTTAGGGGTAAAGTTTCAATTTGGCAGGTTATTTCTGCAGAAATGGTTTAAATGATTTTCTTAGAGATGGGAAAGGTGGATGTTCAGTGAAGTAAAGCTTTTACATTTAGAGGTCACAATTATGTCTTTGAATTTAACTCAGAAGAAGACACGTTGGTTGGGATTGTTCTTTCCTAGACACTTACTTATTGTGAGTATCTATGGCAGCATTATTCTAATCAGCTTTAGAGCTGTAAATTACAGATCATCCTAGCCATAGCTAGAAAATAAGTATAAGAAGTTTAGATTAATCCTGCCCAAAATAAAACAAGCAGTGATGCTACATGTTACAGTTGGGCGTAAGCACCCCCCAGCTTTATACTTCTGGGAGTAGAAAGACAACAGTTGCATAATGTATATAATATATTTTAACAGTATATACCTTTTAGCATAAGAGAATAACAAATGTATAAGCTATTTCTGCTGGATAGTTCTGAGTGCAGTTTTATATAGCCCAAGTAATATTAGCCTTGGACATGGCAAAGGAAGGCTTCCATTTTGTTTTTGCAAATGTTACATCTCTACAGCAGCTCACAATACTTCGGCACAGCCAAAACATATATACATGAGCCCTCTTTTTGTATTGCATTTCACACATAATCTTGTTAAAGAGGTAACATTTTTTTTTCTATTTTGTTTGGGGTTTTATACTGTATGTAGGAACTTCAACTATATTATTTTATCCCTGGCTGATATCACTGTCATGTTGAGTCCAAGCTGAAAAAAGACCGCTCCAGATAGTGTCAGGTGCTGGTCGGATCCGTAATCCAAGTACTGATTGATCAAGAAGAAAGTGACCGCACTCCGGGGTGAAATCAAACAGGAGTATATTTATTCCACATCAAAAATAGGCATCAAAATTCCAAACTGAGAGAACATAGGACAGCAGGTAGACGCGTTTCACGACTAGAAATGTCGCTTACTCATTACCAAGTTCATTCTGAATCTGTACAGACCACAGATAAAGGTGCATATGCAGCTGAAAGTAGTAAAGTTGATTGGACGTTCATTGAAGTGAACCGCTGCTAAGTATCTATGGTCTGATTACATAAACAGAATGACCCCAATCAAAACCAAACACACGAAAATAGAAAAGTGCATAAGTGCAATTACTAAGATATATAAAACTAAAATGTGAATAATCACTGTAACACCCAAAACATTATCATACAATTCACATTATTAAGTTGCTCTTGTATGTGAACACATTGGCATATGTGATTGAAGCAAAATCTGACGTGAATTGTTGGATGTAAAATATGTAATATTCTAAATGAATTAATAAACTGAAAATCAATGAAAATGTGTGGACGAAAGATATGTGTATGTGTGATCATATGAAAAAATCATATGAAGCATATGATATCACTGTCATGCCAAATGTCTATAGGGCTTCATGTCACTGTGTTTCTGTCAGATCGGGTATATTTTTTGACATTTCTGAAAACGATGTCAAACCCTGGGGAAGTCCCTAGGTAGTAGTTATTGGTATAAACCCCATAAACTCCATTGCTTTCCTAAGAAGAAGGAATTCAAGGATTGTGACTGTAAATATCTGAAGTATGTTTTGTTGCAGTTCATTGAACGTGAGTTGTGAGATTATATGTTCCAACTTTCTTTTTTTTAATTCTTTATTTTCTAAATATGAGTAAGGCAATTGGGTATAATAAAATGTACAACAATTAGTCCAGGAAGTAAAACAGACTGATACAGTACCAAATGGATTAGTAGGGGTTGAGAGAGTTTAGATGGGAGGGGAAAGGGGAAACAAAGTTGTGGCAACTCCACAATACCACTAGTCAATGTCGTCTCCTCTATTGATTTTAGTCATAGATTCCTGCAGAGGTTTTGTAGAAGAAACCCCTTTTCCTTCACTTGGCTTAGGCTGGGTGGGGGAGGGGGGGTGCAATAAACTGAAAGAGGTGAGAGGAGAAGGAGAGACGATATGAATTTTCTGAAAATACTGTCATATAATGTCAGAGGATTAAATACGCCAAGTAAAAAACACAAAGTATTGGAGGAGCTTAGACGTAACTCTGCTAACACAGTCTTCTTACAGGAGACATACAGTATCTCATAAAAGTGAGTACACCCCTCGCAGTTTTTGTAAATATTTTATTATATCTTTTAATGTGACAACACTGAAGAAATTACACTTTGCTACAATGTAAGTAGTGAGTGTACAGCTTGTATAACAGTGTAAATTTGCTGTCCCCTCAAAACAACCTAACACACAGCCATTAATGTCTAAACCGCTGGCAACAAAAGTGAGTACACTCCTAAGTGAAAATGTTAAAATTGGGCCCAATTAGCCATTTTCCCTCCCCGGTGTCATGTGACTCGTTAGTGTTACAAGGTCTCAGGTGTGAATGGGGAGCAGGTGTGTTAAATTAGGTGTTATTACTCTCATTCTCTCATACTGGTCCCTGGAAGTTCAACATGGCACCTCATGGCCAAGAACTCTCTGAGGATCAGAAAAAAAGAATTGTTGCAAAAGTACTCACTTTTGTTGCCAGCAGTTTAGACATTAATAGCTGTGGGTTGAGTTATTTTGAGGGGACAGCAAATTTACACTATTATACAAGCTGTACACTCACTACTTTACATTGTAGCAAAGTGTCATTTCTTCAGTGTTGTCACATGAAAAGATAGAATAAAATATTTACAAAAATGTGAGGGGTGTACTCACTTTTGTGAGATACTGTATATTGCACAAGTTACAAATGTGAAAATATATTCAAAACATTATCTGATATGGTACTATGGAGACTCACCAATTAGGAGGGCAAAGGGAGTAGCAATCAGCTTTGCTAAGGATGTAAGGTTCTCTCTTGGTCTCTTGGAAAGATTGGTCGACCCAGAGGGCCGATATATTTTCATGAAGGGACAACTACAGGGCATGGATTGTACCTTGGCAAACATATATTGCTCAAATAAAAATCCAAAAGGGTATTTAAGAAAAAAAATAGAGAAGCTGACTTCCTTTAAAAAAGGTAATTTGTTCTTAGCAGAGGATTTTAATTTCCTTATGGACCCATCTGTGAACTGTACATCGAAGGCATGGGTGACGGGAGGACTTCAACTCAGCAAAGTAAGGGATAAACGTTTCCACTGCCAATTGGTAGACGCTTGGAGAATCCAACATCTTGGCGAGAGGGATTACTCTTTTTATTCCCCCGTGCACTCGATGTACTCAAGACTGAATTATATACTCGTAGAACATAGGTTAATAGAAGCAGTGGTGAGTACATCAATAGGGACAATGACCATATCTGACCAAGCCCCAATTGTTACAGAGATAAAACTTGCAGGGACCCCTAGAAAGGTAAACATTTGGAGAATAAATGAGGAATTGTTGCAGGATGAGAAAGTGGTAAGAAGGGTAAAGAAGGAATTGGACCAATATTTCCTTGTGAATAATACCCCAGGTATCTCCTTGGCCACAATATGGGAAGCTCATAAAGCATACATCATAGGAATATTTATCTCAATAGGCTCTAGGAAAAAAAAGGAAAGAACTACCTATGTAAATAGATTAATAACAGAAATACATGAGTTGGAACAAAAACATAAAGGGAACATGGACGATGGGGCACAAAAAGCTCTAGTATTAAAAAGAGACAAATTGAGGAAATTATTGGAGGATGAGGCTGGACGAGTTGCTGGGGAAAGATATAAATGGGGGGAAACAAACCTGGAAAATATTTAGCAAGATTATTAAAAAATAAAAAATAAATTAACTATATATAAAAAAAATAAAGAACAGTAAGGGGGAAATGGTTTATTCAACAGCAGAGATAGCTAAAGCATTTTACAAATATTATATAACTTTATATACTGTTCGTCAAAAGGAAACAAAGGAAGTAGAACAGCATAGAAAACAAAGGATTCAAGAATATATAAAGGAATCGAAGTTGCCCAAAATAGAAATAGATAAACTATCAGTATTATGCCTCGTACACACGATCAGATAATCAACGACTTATCATTCGCATTTTGTTGCATGATACTAGTATCAAATTCAACAATGCGTACTAAATGTATGATTTTTTTCATACGATTCTGGAAAAGCTTCCTGGTTGCATAGCTATGTATTGGATAGTGCAAAACAAAAAACAATGGCAGCCAGGCTTTTTCTGGGTTATTTTCGTGTTTCTGATCATGCGTGGTCTTTGTCTATCGATTTTTAGTGGACGCATACTGTACTGATTAAACGATTGTCGTACAATAGCCTAGTGCATGACAAAAGTTTTCATGTATGTCCCTTCGGATTTTGTTGGACGTAATGTCGTGATCGGCTGTCAAAAGCTGTGTACTAACGATCAGATAATCATGCGATCAGTTCGAAAACTACTTTTTTCGTATGATTATCTGATCGTATGTACAAGGCATCAGAGACATCAATTTCTCAGAAAGAGGTAATGGAGGCCCTAAAGAACTCTCCAACTGGAAAAAGCCCTGGTCCAGACGGGTATACTACCCGTTACTACAGGGGATTCAAGGGAATATTGGTCCCGAAACTATGCTCATATATGAATGAGATAGTTGAAAAGGGGGAAATAAGAGTAAAATCACTGCAGGCCCATATAACAGTACTACCTAAAGATGGGAAATATGTAACCCTATGTTCTAGTTATAGGCCAATAGCACTGTCAAACACAGATACAAAACTATACGCAAAAATATTGGCAACCCAATTGAAGGATTTAATGGCAAAGTGGATCCATGCAGGCCAGACAGGATTTATCCCAGGAAAAGAAGGAAAAGATAATGGGATAGGAACACAACTGCTATTACATACGTTTAGAGACCGTGACGTCCCAGCCCTCTTGCTGTCAATCGATGCTGAAAAAGCATTTGACAGGGTAGACTTGGAGTTTATGGACGAAACAATAAAGGATCTGGGTATTGGACCAAGGAATAACTCAGTGGATAGAAGCACTGTATAGGAATCCATTGGTTCAAATATCCATTGGTAAAAGTGAATGGCAATTTATCACCACAGGTTGAAATGTGCAATGGGACAAAATAGGGATGCCCTCTCTCTCCCCTCTTATTCGTCCTGTCATTAGAACCATTATTGGCGACTATAAGGAAAAATATAGATATAAGGGGATTGAAGATTGGACAGAAAGAACACAAAATTGCAGCATACGCAGATGATATTTTATTTTTCATTAACAACCCTAGAATAAAGCTTCCAAATGTGGAAGAACTGAAGAGATATGGGGATTTGGGGAATTGTCAAACTTCAAGATAAACCCAAACTAGTCAGAAATCTTGAATATCAGGTAAAAAAAAAAAAAAAAAAAAAGAAGAAGAAGAGCAGGCATTGCAAAGAGAATTTCAATTTTCTTGGGCAAAATCAAAATTAAAACATCTAGGGATACATTTAACACCATCACTTGAAAACCTGTATCAGGCCAACTACATACCCATGCTAAACGAAATAAAATCAGACATCAGAAAAATATTGAGTCTCTAATGGTTGGGGAGAATAAATATGTTTAAGATGATAATTTTACCTAAAATATTTTATAAATTTCAAATGCTACCAATCGCCATTTCATCTGTATATTTTAAAGCAATAAAGTCAATGTTGCTAAACTTTATATGGCAAGGGAAAAAACCTAGAGTGCAGTTTGCAGCCCTCAGTAGAGATAAAACACGGGGGATTAGCAGCACCAGATATTAAAATATATTAGATGGCAGCTGTGATTTCAAATATAATAGAGTGGACAAAAAAAAAAACTCAGATAAAAGATGGGTTAAGATTGAAACCACATTAAGCCAAACCCAATTAGATATGAACATTTGGATCCCACTAAAGTATAGGGAAATACACAAAGCTACACACAAAATAATGAGAGTTGTATATAAGATCTGGGATATGATGCACAGACAAGCCAAGTGTGAATTGAACTATGCGTTATTATCATTAGAAGGCACCAAATATTTTGCACCAGGAATGGGGAAACAGTTTGGTGGTTGGGTGGGAAATACACAGTTAAAAGATATAACACATAATTGAAAGATTAGTCGTTATCACAAACCTAACACTAGGGGAGGGAACATGATACTAAATGAATGGAGATACACACAATTAAAACATTTTGTAGGATCCTTGCCTCAACCCTTCAGATCAGAAAAAGAGCTGAACCTTGTGGAAAAGCTCTGTAATCCATTAATAATAACAAAACATTATATGTCTCAGATATACTAGATGTTAATTGAAATGGTGGATATGAGGCAACCTACATTTATAGAAACTTGGGGAAAAAAAATAGGATCACGTTTAAATGAGCACAAACTTAATACTGTGCTGAGAGCCCTACACTGCACTGCCACAGATGTGATTACCATCAAAATGAACTATAAATTTCTATCAAGATGGTATATAACCATGTCAGCCAGAGAAATCTAATCTGTGTTGGAGAGGTTGTCAGTCACAAGGTACAAGGTACCACACACATGGTGGGAATACCCTAAGATCCGGGAATATTGGTCGATGATTCAACAACTTATTAGAAAAATCACAGGCTTGAACATCACAGATGACCCTTGGACATGTTTATTCCATAGGATAGATGGATCTTTAAAGCAGTACAGAAATACGATCTCCCCAAATCTGTTAAATGCAGTGAAAGGGATAATCCCAAAAAAATGGTTAGAGACAGAAGGCCCTAACATAAGGCAGTGGTGCGGAAGAATTGAATATATTTATAACAAGGAATTTATGAGTAGCAGATGCGAAGAACAAGTAAATAGCTTTTCCAATAAATGGAGAAAATGGTCAGAATTTAAAAAGACTACAGTTTACATAGAAATATGGAAAGATCGGGGGGGCGACTAAAGATTCGGGACCAGTAAATACACATAGAAGTGTAGTTGAAGGAGCGTAACATAGGATAGAGTGGAAATTACTAAGGAGATGGAAGAGATAGGGGTAGTGGGTAGTAGGGGGATTTATGGCTAGATTGAAATCTGCAGGAATTCTTTTTAATTGTTTGTAAACTGAATTGAAAATTTTAAAAAATTATTGAAAAAAAAAGATCTTGGACATTAGAAAACCAAATGGCCAGAGTGGAGGGTGAGGTGTGTTTCAATTTAAGTAGGATGCTGCATTATATGCTGCAACTTTTTAATTCTCTTGGAAACCCAGAGTTAAGGTTTCAGGATGGAAAGCAAGTGCAAAGCTTACCCCACAGAAGGGTGTGAGATGAATACTGTTTATTGTTCATTTCCCAAAATTAGCTAAAAAAAAATAGAGATAGGAAATTATTAATAATATGCTGTACCAGGATTTTTCCATTCTTTTCCACAATATAATCCACATCCACTAATCCACCAGTAATTACTACTTGTTTGTTTTTATATCCTTAACAGTTTTTCTCCAAATAAAAATTCAATGTTCTTTGTAATATAGGTATATGTTTGGTAGATCAGGCATATTGACTGGTATGTTTAAGGCCAGTGGGCTACAGCTATGCCAATACTAGCAAGTATGCCAGTACTACCAAGTATCTCAGGAGTACTACCTTAAAAATAGTGAACTCTATCAAAACACCTGCCCTGTGCTCAAAGGTCTTATGCTGAAAGACTCCACACATATACTGGTGATTTAGAACTTTGTAAGGTTATGTATAACTTACTTGCCTATTTAGGGCAGGCGAATTGTGCATTACCTCCTTTTTGGGTACCAGTGCATCAGAAAACCCTAGTTCACATTATTACTGGGCTTAGTATAGTATAGGCACACATACTAGCAAAGCCATAGGGATATGGATTGAAGTCTGAATATTTGGTGTACTAGACTGACCACCACTTAATTTTAGAGTTTAATTTTGAATCTTGGCTCTTGGTTGTGAATCAACCTGATTTGGATCAAATCTTGAATTTGGCAGTTATATATCTGTAATCTAAAGTGACCAGTGGGAGACTGGATACATTTGGTCAAGGACAGAAACAAAACATTCTTGGTTGATCTTTGTTGTATAGTATGTGTGCAACAGCAGGGAATTATGGGAAAGAATGAACTCTTGATGGGTTGTCAGAATTCGAGCAATTGTATATCTAGTCACTGTACTTAATTTATTTTGTTATTATTTAGGAAGCATCACACCTAGAATTCGGACTCCAGAAACCGGTTCGGATGATGCCATCAAAAATATTCTAGAGCAAGCAAAAAAAGAGATTCAGTCTCAGAAAGGGGGTAAGACTGCCAATAATAACAACTGTTTACTTCTTTTGCAGGATTTTAGAATGACATAAAACGTTGTGATTCATTGTTATCTCAAACAGAACCTGTTGAAAAATGTTAATTAGTGAATAACCCCTTCCCCCTCACTTTCTTTGACTGACATTCGTTTGATTTCCCATCCTAGGCAACAGAGCCAAAAACTCCTTAAATAAAAGTGTAGGTCTACAAACTATAAATGGATAAATGCCTGCCTTTCTCAGTAATTTCCCATTATCATTTATTTTAGAAAGGAACCAGTGCATATAAAGATGCTACCATTGTTGACTTTGTTTTTAGGGGTCATATCACCAGGGCTATTACTTTTCTTAATAGAGAGCACAGCAGAAGCAGTTTTCTTTTAGACAATCTGATGTTAATTTACCAAAGGCAAATAGGCTGTTCACCTTGCAAGGGAATGTGGTGAAAATTCACTTTTCAAATAATACCGAATCACAAGGCAAACCACATGCAGAGCTTCACCTCAGTCACTTTTATGGGCAGCTCCAAGGTGAATTCACATCCAGCAGACAGCGACTCAAATCGGAGGACTGGTCTCAGTTCCCATCTGAATTAGCCCTAACACAAATCATTTGGGTATTCTAAGCAGAACTAAAGCCTGGTTCAGCAAGAAATGGCTGACTTTCTGTCTGTGTGTGCTGCTTTCTGTTCAACATATGCAGGTCTAACAATCAGCTGCTATTAAATGGGCATGCTGGAAAACCAGCATTCGATCAGCGCTCACAGCCAGTGGCTGATCAGTGTATTTTAGCCGGGATTGGGGAGCCCCCCATCAGAATACAATGTCTCAGCAGGAAAGACCCTGCATTAACATTGCTTGTGTTGACGTGGAGACCTGTCGGGTTTTTTTTTTTTTGCTCATTCAGCTGGTTAAACAAAAAAGAAAACTGAGTGTCTGTAGCCAGCTTTAAAGGGTAATGCCACTTTTGTGGGAGAAAAAATATATATAATTGTTAAACATGTCATGTTTATCTACCTTTAATTTTCAATCTGCAGCGCTGTAATTTTCTGTAAAATGCAATGCAATATGGCTACCTGGAAGCATTCTGTACACAGATGGTATACAGAATGCCCCAGAAATGCAATTCCCTGCTTGTGTGATTGGCTTACTGATTTTCCCAGAAGTCTGCACTAAGAGACGAGTCAAATTTTGGGCATTCTCTGCAACAAAAATGTAAATTTTGGTGAGATTTTCCCAATGGGAAATCACGTCTAAAGGGATGCAGACCTAGTCACTTTGCTCATTAGAACCCTGCAAGTGTTTGTTAAAATCCTTGCAATGTACATAGATCACCCAGAGGGGAATGTTTTTTCTCAACAAAAGTGGAGTTACTCTTTAAGGTTCAATGAATTTGTCAGCTTTGAATACCAACTGAGCGGAGCGGGTGGGATAACAATCTGTTTTGAATCTTGCATCAGGTGTCACTTATGACAAAGCCACTACAAAAGCCTTTGTTATGTTTTCCTGACTGGCTCTTAGTGAACAATTCAGAACAGCGCAGACAATCGGCTTTCTAGTTCTTCTGAAGTTGTACAAAAAAAGAGTTATGCTGCCACCTGCTGTATGTTTTATGGTCATGTTTAACTTGGAACCGAAAATAACGGAAAAATATATACAGGATAGATAGATAGATAGATAGATAGATAGATAGATAGATAGATAGATAGATAGATAGATAGATAGATAGATAGATAGATAGATAGATAGATAGATAGATAGATAGATAGATAGATAGATAGATAGATAGATAGATAGATAGATGAATGTGAAATATGAAAGTATTGGTGTATTATTAACTCTGTTATTGTGATCTATTTATTTCAAATCCCACATCAATTATTTTCCTCCAGTGCATAATACATGTAATCATTTAATGTCAAAATTCCCTATAAATATAAAGAGTAAATAGAAGCTTCTGTCACACAGGGATCACAAGCAGAGCGATCTGGTGGTGGAAATGCTACGGTTGTGAATTGCACCGAGTTCATCTTTTTTTTTTTTTTTTTACATCAGATTTTATTTAATGCATTTTTTAAATCATAAACAGACAAACAACACAGGCAGATCCCAAAAAAATCGCAAAAAAAAAAAGAAAAAGGTTCATCTTTTTTTCAATGGTGGTGCTGATTAACAATCGTGATTACCAATAAGTTGGTTTTGAGTTACAAGATGCATTATGTTTTTGTAGATAATATTGTGCAGACCATAGGCTGCCAGGCAATAATTCAGTAACAGACGTGTTAGTAATAAATGTATGTAGTTCATAACGGGTCAATTAATTGGTGTCCTCCTGATACAGGGGGGGGGGTGGGGGGGGTTATGACATTAGTGATGGTAGGTCTAATGGAAGCTGATTGCATTACTGTTAATGTAAACCAAAGACACCATTCCCTTTTAAATAATACCAAGGGCTGTTTCTGAGTTACAGCATCACATCTGTTAATAATTCCTGTTTCCACTCTGCAGCTTCCTATCATAAAATCATCAGCTCATTAATAAGAACTGACACTTCTACTACCTCCTAATGGACGGGTCATTATTTATGAATAGGACTTAACTGTGTGCACATTTATGGAGGAGAAAATGAAATACTGCTTTCTGAGAATCTTATATGAAAATGAATAAGGAGCCTTATGAGAGCAAATTGCATTAAACTATGAGCTTTCTCTTGTATGCTAACAGGTGCATAACATTTTCCCAATATAGATTTGATCATACCTTTATGACAGCTATCTAAGGATAAGATAAAACAGGAAAAAAAAAAAAAAACTTTGGGTTTCCATTGGGTATCCATAACAATATTTCTTTATTTATTTATTTTTTTTTGTATGCAGGTGAAATAAAAGGTTCAAGTGTTCCCTTATCATCAACTTCCAGTGTTAACAGCAATTCGGAGGATGCAATAAAGAGCATCTTGGAGCAGGCTAGGCGTGAGATGCAGGCACAGCAGCAGGCACTGCTGGAAATTGAATCAGGGAGTAGCCATAGATCCAATCCAACGCCACCATGTGAGCGTCCAGTTCTCACTCCTACAACACACACAACCCCTCATATCTACATTAAACAAGAGGAGAGCAGCCTTCCTGCCAGCACAAGCTGCACACAAACACCACTGAGTGTGCTGTCTCCAGCGGCTTTTGTACAAAACATCATTCGCAAAGTGAAGTCAGAGATTGGTGATGCCGGGTCATACTTTGACCAGCATTGGGCATCGGAAAAGAATGTACTGAACCATCCATTTACCTCTGTGTCTCCCTCACTATCTTCATCATCATCAAGTTACTCCAGTATGGTTAATGGGCGAGTTTGGAAGAGAGGAGATAATGGGGATAATGTTAACAATGAAGAAGATATATCAACTGGAGAAGAAGCACACAAGATAATAGAAGTGAAAACAGAGGCTGGAAGCCTGGATAATCAGAATATCAGTCAGCTTTCATACTACCCTGCATACGTTCCAAGAAACCTCAAGCCTACTGTTCCCCCTCTGACCCCGGAGCAGTATGAGATGTATATGTACAGGGAGGTGGATACGCTGGACCTGACAAGACAGGTTAAAGAAAAGCTTGCCAAAAATGGCATTTGCCAGAGAATCTTTGGAGAAAAGGTATAAGTATTACTGCTCATATAAAAATAGCCCAATTAAAATAATATTTTAATGTCTGGGGTATCACTTTTCCTATTTGTTTGTTAATTAATTTATAGTACCTAGCATTCAACAGGAGATGTGGGAACACCATTGTGGAGTGATGCTTTAAAGTAAAGAAGAGCAGGGATGGGGGTTCATCTTTAGGTTCCCCAAGAGCTATGTGAACCCTGCAGGTTACTAACATCCCATGAGACTCCATCTGAGCTGAAATGTAACTTTTAGGCGGACTGACCCTTTGAGCCAGTTAGATTTTCTTTGCGTAATACATGTTGCATACATTAGGATTTATTATTTCTGGTCCTCAGTGTCTGCTTCCTTCTGTGTTTTATCTTACAAGCTAGAAAATGGCAACTCAAGAATACATAGTAAATGTGAATCATTCAAAAGCAGTTAGTCACTTTAAAAAAAAATGAAAAAAAAGGGACTAGAGCTAAAATTTCTTTGCTGACCATTTGTTTTAGAAATCTATGCTTTGAAACACAAGACATCTTCCTTTAAAATGGGAGCACATGGCACTATCTAGTTTTAATTTGGACATTGTGTATGGCTCCTGAAATGTTTTGGCTCTGTGACAAAATATTTTAGTTTTATACTATATTGGAATAAATTTATATCTGGACATTTAACTTGCAGTGTAAAGCTTCATATGGGAAATGGTGACTCCTGGGTAATCTCGTGCAGGTGAACTTAGAACATGTAAACCTGTTCAGTTCAAACTAGACACAGACTTTACAAAGGAATAAAATTCACTGCTACTCAGAGCTCCTTAGGTGCATTTCAAGGATGCTGGGAATGAAAGAGCAGGATGAATGTGTAACACAAGAGATTCCAAACAGCCAAATTAATACAAAGAATGCAGCCATAGTTGTTTCTTTTTTTTTTTTTTTTCGAGAAAATAAACTATGTAGTCAACTTTTTTATTTAGTAAAAAAATATACAAGGTTATAAAGTTCTACCTAAAATCACTATATGTATCTTACTTAAAAATGTAAATCTGATACTTATTACAATAGGGGGATCAATGGGCAAATGCAGCTTTTTTCAGGTGCACATAGCTTGCATTTAAAATTATAAGACACTCTCTAGTTCATTTATAGGTACATGTGAATGGCAGACCTTCTTCTGACTTGCATTTACACTTACAGTACTGTACTTCTAAGCTGCATTAACCGGCTTCAAACTACTTTTTCATTTGCACTGACTTGCATAGAAAAGCAGTTCTGACTCAAATAAAAGCCCGTCAACACAGGCCCTACCTCTGTTGGCTGATTACAGTAAAAAAATGCTATATGAAAACTGTTTTGGGGTTATGGGTTTAGGACTGTGAAAACTCAAAATTTATTTTGGTACCACTTTAAGGAGTTTCACTGTAGATCTTCTTTAATGCTAGTCTAATGCTGCCTGTGCTGTTTCTATTGGATCTTTAGCATGGTATATCTTCATTTGTGGGGGTAATTATAATTTAACAGTTTTGTTGCCTGTATTACACTTTGCATCTTATCAACGGCCTGTGCTTTTCCGTTCAGGTTCTTGGATTATCCCAAGGCAGTGTCAGTGACATGCTGTCGAGACCCAAACCATGGAGTAAACTAACCCAGAAAGGCAGAGAACCATTCATTCGAATGCAGCTTTGGCTGACAGATCAGCTTGGCCAAGGGATTACCCAGCAACCTGCCCTGTCACAAGGTAAAGCATTTTATATCTACTAGGATGATGCATCAGTTATTGTGTGAAAACATCAGATGTAGTAGGAAAAGAATAAACAGAAAATGGTCCAGGTACGTACATATGAGGGTAAGATTTCAAATCATGTAGATAAATATCTTTAGTTAAAGTATACTCAAAGGCAAACATTTTTTTTATTTTAGTTTTAGATGGAGTACAGAGGGATTGGAACACCTGTTTTTATTGCTCTCGGTGTCCCTAATAGGAAGATTCACCCTCTATGTTTGTCCTTTTTACCATGATCATTGAAAGTGATAATAAAAGAAAATTCAAAATTTTGGGTTGTTCCTGTAAAAGTAGGAGAAATCTTCCAATGGGGGCACTAATTCTGGTGACCTAGAGGGCCCCAAGAGATTTCCATAATTTGTAAGGATTCTTACTTCCTGTTTTGGCTATGGGACATAAAGTGAAGGGCAAAAATGACACAAAAAAAAATGGCAGAGGTTATAGCTTTCCCTTACTCAATGCAAAATGGAAAAAAAAAAACGTTTTCCTACGTTCCTACTAGTTCTACTTTAAGAAAATGAGATATGTGAAAATGTTAATGCGTGATTAAAAATTTCTGGAAAATATTTTAAAATTAAGTTAATACAAGGAGCAGAGTTGTCCCAGTTAGGACTACAGATATGCAGGAAAAAGTAATTTGAAGAATATTGGTAATGGCCTTTTAAAGCAATCCATTGCAGGTTAACCGTAGAACTACCTTTTTCCTTTTACTATGATGTGTGAGATTTTACTGTTAACGTGCCATTATGCAATCTTGGCAAGTGAGTCTTATAACTTACATAGGTACATTTTTCCCCAGAAAACAGAAATGTAGTTAGAAGCTACAGTATAAAAAAAAAAAAAGCACAAATACCGGGGGAAACAAAGACAGCAATGAGTTGTGCAATTAGTGAGCATGACTGTTTCCTCTGTAGTGATTCAGCATACTGTAAATTACTAAATTATGATTTTACTTAATGCACTTTTTTCAAATGCCAGTCAGAACAAATATGTGCACTGTTTTATGTGACAGACCGTCAGGTCCTCCACTACAGCAGCAGCACAAAAAAATGGTCAAATTGGTCAAAAATCCAGCTCAGTCTCCTGATTTGACAGTGATTGAAAATTCAGATATGGCAGGCTCCAAATTGCTTTATAGACATGTTTCCTTTAATTAAAGTGATCTGCATTAGGAGTAAGTGCAAGTTTTGCACAACTAGGTAACTTTAGGTCACATATAGGCTTTTGTGAAGAAGCATGTAAGATGTAGCACACTGTACAAATCTTAGCAGTTTGGGGTAAATACAATATTGCATCCTGTACAGATTGCAATGGTCAAACTATGTAATATACAGTACAGTACAGCATACAGAAAGCAACAGTTTATACTGTTAATTATGTTATGTAAAGCAAAATGTACAGAGGTCAGTAGTCAACGTGTGACATTCAAAACAATAAATGTTGGGCAGTGGTGTGCAGTATGTAGCTTTTCAAACAATGTGCAGAGTGCAGTGTTCCAAATTATGTAATATGTAGAATGCAGTGGACAGAAATATGTGTATGTACAGTTGTTTCATAGAGTACAGCAGTCCAAAATATGTAACATACAGCACCTCATACAGACTGCAACAATTCAGAGTACATAACTTATAGCATGGTGTACAGAGCTCAATGACTTGGAATTGCCCCCTATACATTATAGTTGAATGTAGTGCCCCTTACACTGATCATCAGTAAATAAATGCCCACTTATATTGTGGACAGTGAACAAGTGCCCCCTTACATTGGTGGTCAGTGGCAGGAAGAATGCCTATTCACATTGATGGTCAGTGGCAGGAAAAATACTACTTTATATTGGTGGTCAGTGAAGAAGTGCCTGCTTATATTGGTGGTCAGTGGTACATATCCTATTGCATTGGAGGTCAGTGAGGAAAAGAATGCCCACTTATATTGGTGGTCATTGGGAAAAATGCCTCTTTACATCGGTAAAATCACTGGAAATCAAAGTGCCACTTTATTTTGGTGGTCAGTATGAGGAGTGATTCCCTATACAATGATAATCTATGAACTATGTAGGCATTGTCAGGCAGTGAGTCAGTCTGTCCAAACTGTGGATCAATTCACCTGCAGGCTGGGTGTCAAATGTATCTTCAGCAATGCAATGCAGATGTGCAATAATTTTGCATCCAAATCACTGTCCACTGACATGTTGCACTACAAACCCTGCTGGCAGGCTAAAGGCGCAAGTTCCATAATCATGCTCCAAAAAAAAAAAAAAAAAAACAGCAAATAAAACTGGCAGAAGGGGAGCTAACACTTTAATTTCCTTGGTTTGCATAATATAACTATGGAATGGACAGGCAGGCTAATAAAAGGTTTCTACCAGTGGTATTGGTTTTACAAGCACAATCATAGTTTAACTTTCTTTTGAAGGGACAGCAAGCCCTTTGGAAACGCAACCATCACCATCTCCACCACCAAGCCCTTCAGATCAAGAAAGAAGTTCAGCTGAGCCTCTAATGTTAAGCTTTGAAAGCAGTAAAGAAAATCAGCAGCCAGAAAGCCGACCCACTTCCTCCTTGAGTGGTCGAACCTTCTCAGGTCCTCACCAGTTGGCAGCAGCTGGGATCCAGGAGATTGTGGCCATGTCTCCGGAGCTGGACACATACTCCATTACAAAGAGGGTGAAGGAAGTGCTGACTGACAATAATTTAGGTAAACGTACAAACAAACTTGTAATTTGTGTAAAACTTGAGCTTCTTATGATTTCCTTTTAGCATGTCTGAACAATGCAACACCTAGGATTTTATATGAAGTTTAGTGGTTTGGAGGGGTGGAGCGCATCTTTTGCAAAACACGGCATGTATATGGACAACACACTGAGCAAACTGAACTCCAACAAAATGCAATTCTGTAGTTCATAGTGTAGAGTGTGTATGCTTATAAGACACTCATGTGACACTAGTCTATTTATAAAGTTCCTTTTTCCTGGTCTCTGAAAGTGACATTCATTTTACCTAAATGCAAAGCACCAGGATGACTTACAGTTTATTTAAATCTTCCATCAGCAAATTCCATTTGAAAAATTTCCACTTCTTAGAACTTCATGGAAACAGTCACACACAGCCAGTGTTTGTGTTACTTCCTGATGTATATAAATATTAGAGATGATTTGAGTATTAGTAGGCATGAGTGATTGGCAATGTATCTGTACCTGAAATGATAAACTACATAGCCCCAAATGTGGCTCTCTCGCCCTCCTCATTACTATATACAACATTTTTACTTACCTTGGACCAGTGGTCTGGGGACTTCACTTTATGAAGTGGGTATCGTCAAGCAGGGCCTTCCATATCCATTGTGCAGTGCTGCATGTGAACCAGCTCCTACCCAATGACAAAAAGATCCGCAAGCAGATCATATGATCTAAAGCAGGAGCTGGTGCATGTGCAGTATTGAGCAACTCAACAGCTACGAGGACATGTGTGCCCCAGAGAGTGAGAAAACATCCTAACTGCTGGTCCATTTGCAATCATGTTTATGACTCCTTGAAGAACAAAGGGGACATTTCCAGCTGTTTAGTTTCACTTTCACTAAGGCTGCCACCTGGCTAGTATTTTACACCAGCATGACTGTTGAAAAGAGGACAAAGTATGTGCTGGTGAAAATTAAAGGGTTTGTAAAGTCACTGTGTGACTTTACATGTACCCCCTCCAATTCAAGCTACCATGAACTATAGTTTGTGTGTGTTTTTTTTTTTTTAATAAAAGGGATAAATATTTTCTAACACTGCAGCCGTGTGGTCACGTGATCCCCCTTCACTTGTCTTCCCCCATCTACAGTATGGAGAGAAGCGGATGGGGCCCAGATTCCCCTGTGATGTCAGCCGGCCAGCACAGGGGTATCACGTGACCTCACGCCGGAGGTGTGGAAAAAGTTATTTAGCATTTTCATTTTAAATAATTACATACACTATGGCAGATGGCAACCTAAACTGGGGGCACATGTATTTATACTGCATATTGCAGCTGAATAGCAGCGGAAGGGGTGGGGTGGAGAGCTGCTTAGGGAGGGAGGGGGAGAGGGGAGAGGGGAGAGGGGAGAGAGGGGAGAGACTTCAGAGCCTGCCAAAGAGGAGAGCCAGATGACAGAGGCACGTAACCTGGCCACAGTTATCAAGGATCAGCAGCCATGATTACCATGGTAATCAGGGGGACAAAGAACTGACAAGATCAACCAGGTTTTTTACAAGATAGTAAGGGAAAAATGAAATAGCATGAGCACTGTGCTATACAGCATGCCTTAAAGAAACAGGTTCTTTTTATTTTATTTTTTAAGGTTACAACTACTTTAATTCTCTGACAAGTCTGCCAATCATTTCCTTTACCCAATACTCCTCCTCAATACTTAACAGAGTCAAATTTCTTCTTTCTGGCACTTTAGCCTTGTTTTCAGTGATTGCCTTTTGTGCCCCTCCTGGGTATAGCATGTCTGTCAACATATCAAGAATTCCTGGTAATTCAACATTACATTCAAGATTCACAGACACGGGGGGCCGGATTTAAAGAAACTGCAGCTTCAAACATCTATGACGTGTTTCAGTTTCGCCGCGTTCAAATCAATTAACTGGCGCTGCGGCGAATTGGCGAGTAAAACAGCAATAATGAATTCCGCCGTCAGCGGGATTCACTTACGATCGCGGCTTCGCCAATTCGCAAACTTATGTCTTCCTGCTTATAGCAGTTTCACATAGCGATGTGGGCTAGTGGATTAGTGCACACATCACATGTCTGTAATTCATCTCCCTCTGCTGTAGGTTCGAGGCTTACCATCTCCACCTACTTTTTTTATTTTCTTTTTTTGTTTATATTGCTAAAATGGAACGGATTACATCATATATATTGCTAAATAATGTTACACTCAGAAGCGCTTGCAAGCTTACACCATTTTAAGTGTTTTTTTGATCTTGTCTGTGTGTCGAATCGATCTTATGAAGGAAAGTACCAAAGGCAAGTGACCAAACCCCTACCCTACTTCAGGGCAAGATGAAACCTCACAATTTTACCATGGTCTTCTTCCCACATTCCATACAATGTTTAGTTCTTTAGCTATATGTGCTTTTTAGCCTTAACACACTCCCTTTTTTCCACCATACAGCTTTATTCTGCACAATAGCTAAGTGCTTTGCAACTTCACTGCAGTTCACAACGTCATGGGTTCAAATCACATCACTACACTTGGGATCTCTTTTCACTCTCATTTTTTTAAACAGTTTTTTTAAACTATCTTGAATTTGGGGGGGGAGGGGGGTGTCCTACCCAAATTTCAAGCACATCAATGGAAACAACACAATTTTGATTTTATGAGTGTGGTCCTAGTTTTATCGAGATGCAATTCTTTACATATTTACCATGGTTCTTACAATTTCTTGACCAATAAACATAGGTGTCTGATATTGGACTCTCTCCATATTTCAACAACACAGGCCCTCATAGTCCAACACTACATTTGCCTCACACCTCAACACAACACTGTCACATCCCTACTCTACATTACAACCCCTCACATCACCAGTACAAGCAGCATGCAAAGTGCAAAACTCCGGCCTTGGCAGCTTAATGGGCCATACACTAACAATTTGTCTAGACTTTTTCCTGTAGACTTAACCAAACCATATAATATAAGCTCAAACCTCAACACTTTCAATTTGGATGCAATCAGGCAGGCCCTTGCACTACATAGAAAATGTCAATCGGAAGGATAAAGTCTTCTCTAAATCTTACAGTGTGGATGGCCCTTTTGTCTGTAGGCACCCACACAAAACAAAAAAACACATGTTCAATTCTAATGTATTTATTTATTTGAGAATGACAGCAGAAGGAGGGATGCAGCAAAAGAATATTGTCACTCTCCAGTCCGTGTGCCTTTACAGCGCCAGACCACGATCTTTGCTCCATGGCTACGGGATTCTGATGTCTTCCACAACTTCCGGCAGAGTTCAGAATCCATTCTGCACCTCTACCAGCTCATAGGGGACAGGCATGGCAAGGTTGCTGGGCAGCTTCCAAGCCACTTTCGAAGTTCCAGGGTGTTCATGTTGGTCATTGGCCATGTGCCTTACCAAATATCCACTGACCACAAAAGAAAATGAGTGGAGTCCATCAAGGTGGGTTTCTACCACCTACACCCGCAAGCAGTACCACTCCTGGAAAAATAAAACAAAGGATAAGACATTTCATTATGAAAATCACATCTTAATGCCTGTTTGCTTCATTCTGAACTTCATTTAATTTCGACATCACGAGTGAAATAACACATTTTATGCCAACTTACACAAACCAGAAATCATTAATGTAAACATTTGAATACACACCTGTGACGCCAGACAGCCCATCACCACAGGCTTCCCATGGTACGTGCCATGATTCCAAGATGTTGATGTTCTGGAAAATTACAACACCATAAGATACCAAGCAGCCGTTCATGTTATCAATAACTACACAGGTGGCATAGACACAAATAAACACCTGCCAGCTCTTCTCAGCCCTTTACACTATTCACAATACCAACATGTTTATGGTTAGAGGTGCATGTTTTTGCTCAAGTAACACAATTTTACCAATGTTGACTACACTTTATCTACAATGGCAAGTGTCATTGGCAGATGATAATCACCCTCTGTCTCCCTGTGAGTGGCACCTCTGCTAACTAGCTAATTAATACACATGCCCTATCTTGACCGGTTACAGTACTTACATGTAAAGTGGCTAGCAACCAGGGTATTCCGGGTGGCCATACCGGCAGCGGTGCTCCGCCGCCTGGGGGCCGCCGGCTGACGGACCTCTGGCTCCCTCTCCTCCGTCAGCTCCCAAGAATCATCCCGGGCAACGCACATGTTGTGCAACACGCAGCACGCCAGGATGATCTTGGAAGCCTTGGTAGGAGAGTACAGGAGTTCACCCCCAGGCCGGGCCAAGCAGAGAAACCGGGACTTGAGAAGACCTATGGTCAACTCAATGATACTCCGGCTTCTCCGCAAGGCCCTGTTGTAATTCCTCTCTGCTGGGCCCTGGGGGTACCTGATTGGAGCCATCAGCCACGTCAGCTGCGGGTAACCAGCATCCCCTGAAAAATAAGAAAAATATAAATTAGTTATTCATATCATGTGACTTTAGATGACTCCTCAAAATGGGAGACAATTAGGCATTTTACTAAACAACCTGCTCGTCTGTTTGCAAAAAATCATATGAAACATCTCAACTCTGTCTAACTGCCTAAATCACTAATACAAATGGGAAAAAGGACACACAAAGTGGTGGGTTTCTCTTGCAAGTTACAACTTGGCCCCTATTCTGTTCCTATTACATTAGCCTAGGTCTTACTTCTGGAATATATCTGCAACTAGAGTGAGGAAACCAATATTGACTCACTTATGCAAAGTACTTTGGGGATATGGCAATACCATTGGAATCATTTGTAGGTTTTCTTTGGGTGGCTAGAGGACACCATTTACACATTGGTTAACCACCTTCATTGGACTCAAAGACAACTTTGCAAATCTTTCTTTTGTGAGCTGCTAAGCTGCTGATCTGGTTGTGTGTGAACAGCCTGACAACTAATAACACATCCATTTTAGGTAGGCTTTGCTTAAATCAGGGTGTACACCGATGTAGCTTATTCCTATGTCTATGTAATCTTACAGTTTATGTTGTTAAGACAAAATACTTTACCAATAAGCCACCCTTCGGGCATTTGTCCACTTTCAAACACCTCGTACAGAGTACTTGTTCTTAACATACTGGAATCATGGCACGACCCTGGGTGACCAGTGTTGACACTCATGATGCGCTGTTTGGCGTCACACACTAATTGGACGTTCACAGAGTGGTACTGCTTGCGGTTCCGGTATTCACTTTCGTGGCTCCTTGGGGGCCTAATGGCTATGTGGGTGCCATCGATTGCCCCTAGGATTTGCGGCATGTGTGCCCGCCGGTAGAAACCCAACTTGACTTCATTCCACTCATTTTCATTCTGTGGCCAGTGGATAAAATTGGGCACTATATCCACTATGGCATTAATGACCAACATGAACACCCTTGAAACTGTGGGCTGGCTAATGCCCATGATACTTCCCGAAGTGGCTTGGAAGCTGCCACGCCCTAAAATATACAAAGTGGCCAGCAATCTGGCCATGCCGGGCACCGCATGGCCGCGCTGTGTGTCCGGGTCAATTTTCTCTGCTATGAGCTGGTAGAGGTGTAGAATAGTTCCTCGCTCGAGCCGGAACTTCCTCCTGACATCAGAATCCCGCAGCTTGTCCAAATAGATCCTTGGAGCAAAAATGCGTGGCTGGCGAGGTAAGGGCACACGGACTGGAGGTGCTGCTGCTGAAGGTGCTGCTGCTGCTGCTGCTGCAGCTTCCCCACCTTCTGCTGCCTCCTGTGCCAGGGCCTCCTCAAACAAGGCACCAATAAATGCCAGCATTGCACCATCTAATGCGTCTGGGATATCGTCCTCCATTTTGAACGCGCAAATTCGCGAATGCGCAGATATATATAGAAACGGCCGCTAATTATCACACCTGTGAGCCAGCTATAAAAGGAGCACATGGCCAATATGGCTGCTGGATGTTATAGATCGATGTTTCTTATGTGCTAGCAAGACCCTGTGACCCACAACCTACATTATCTGGAGGTAAGACAATTGTATCTCTCTCTCCCAAAAAAAAGGAAGGAGACAATTTGTACTTATCTTGGGTGTGCTTAAGTTGTCTATGGTGAATCCCCTCCAACCCACAATAGCTTGGGAACCCCTCAAGTGTCTTTTAATCATTGGCAGTTGGCCCCATGTGCATGTGGTTTGGACATGTGTTTTCTCATGTTTGTTAAAGGTGTGCAGTCTAGATTTGGCATCTAAACCTGCCCCCTTACCTTCCCAGCTTCCAAAGACACCATTTTTGCTTTCCTGATAACTGTAATTTATTATGTGCACGTATGTAGGTCATGCGATTTCTCATGTATGTTTAATGTTTGCAGCCTCCTTTTGCCTATAAAGGATTACACCACCACCACCACCACCACCACTGTGTTTGTGACATTAGGTAAGTGTTTGGAGGGCCTCGTGTGATTTGTACCCCTATGCGTTTTCTTATGTGTTTTTTTTTTACATTTCTTTGCAGCCTCTTCTGCTCTTTAACACCACCACCACCACCACCACCACCACCACCACCACCACCACTGTGTTTGTGCCATTAGGTAAGTGTTTGGAGGGCCTCGTGTGATTTGTACCCCTATGCGTTTTCTTATGTGTTTTTTTTTTTACATTTCTTTGCAGCCTCTTCTGCTCTTTGCCACCACCACCACCACCACCACCACTGTGTTTGTGCCATTAGGTAAGTGTTTGGAGGGCCTCGTGTGATTTGTACCCCTATGCGTTTTCTTATGTGTTTTTTTTTTTACATTTCTTTGCAGCCTCTTCTGCTCTTTGCCACCACCACCACCACCACCACCACCACTGTGTTTGTGCCATTAGGTAAGTGTTTGGAGGGCCTCGTGTGATTTGTACCCCTATGAGTTTTCTTATGTGTTTTTTTTTTTACATTTCTTTGCAGCCTCTTCTGCTCTTTGCCACCACCACCACCACCACCACCACCGTGTTTGTGCCATTAGGTAAGTGTTTGGAGGGCCTCGTGTGATTTGTACCCATATGCGTTTTCTTATGTGTTTTTTTTTTTTCCTTTTCTTTGCAGCCTCTTCTGCTCTTTGCCCACTACTACCACCACCACCACGACCAAGTCTGTTTGTGCCATTAGGTAAGTGTGTTCTGTAACTGTTCACTAATTATACTGTATATGAAGAGCAATCTGCAAATCCTGTTTTTTCTGTTTTCTCTTTTGTCATTTCAGATTTAGGAGTTTGGGGCTCTTTGCTGCTGCTGGACAGCCAGATTCTCTGCCCACCTCGTGCTCCCATGGCCCCACCCACTGGAAGGATGAGAAGGGCCAGGGGGGCCAGGGGGGCCAGGGGGGCCAGGGGGGCCAGGGGGGGCAGGGTGGGCAGATCGTCTGGCTCTGGTGTGAGGGAGGCTCCAGCTGTATCCATGAGGGAGTCCACCATCCCCATCCCGGAGGAGGAAGCCGGGGGAGGTGTTAACACACCAAGTGGACAAGCTGGCTCTTCTGACAGTAGTCCTGGAGAGGGTCCGTCCACCAGAGTCAGCTTGTCCACATTAACCCGGCTTCCCCGTTTCACCCACAATCAGTGCTGTGCCCTGGTCCACGCCTATATGGCCAGATATCAGGCGATACATGGGACCAGGGCCGCGTCTTACTCAGTAACAGAGAAGAACAGATTGTGGGATGAAATCCGGGATGCTGTAAATGCACTGGGTGAAGCACCTCGCCACCGTGACAGTGTGCGGAAGAAGGTCAACGACATCTGTGGGTCCGTTCGGAAGAAGCTAATTGCATGGGCTGCGGAGGGTCTTTATGACCGTCAAGGTCGGCTGGATGAACGTGCACGAAGTTCTCTCTGGGATTATCAATTACCTTTCTTGAACATCATAGGACCCGATACCATCTTTACCAGAGAGGACTTAGATTCGGATGCTTTGCACCGAGGTAGGATATTATCTTGGATGTCAATTGTGTGAGTTGTTTGGAAAAGATTAACTACTATCCTATGTGTGACATTAAGAGAATGTGATACTTGCCCTTCCAATTGTCCTTTTTTTGTTTTCCCCAACCTGCAATTTGTTCATCTGTAGCACGGATCTCAGCCCCTCCACAGCCCATGCAGCTTGGCGAACCAGACGGACTCACAGGTGTTGACATCAGTGCTGACCCTCCTCCTGGTAGGTCCAATATCATACTGTGCCAAACAATGTAGATGTTTTTTTTTGGCCAAGATAGCTCATATTGCTATGTCCTTTACAGAAGATCCGCAGCAGGGAACACACCCAGTGCAGCTAGGCCTGGAGGAAGGTGTTGGTATGTCTAGTCAAATAATGTTTTTTTGAATCTTATTAACCCCATTAACACACATGTTTTTTCTTAGGAAAGAGTGTTGCCTTTTAGATGTTTACCCTGCAAAACACAGTTGACAGCATTAATGGGTGCCGTCATTAGTAGGCAGACCAAGCCTTCTTAACCTTTGGGAGGGTTTAGCAAGTGTCCTATGAGCCCAGGAAAGCACTTTTGAATGTTTGGCCTCAATGCTTCATTCATGAAGCTAGGAGGGCAATCTGGCCATAATCATTACTGACTAAGGTTATGTACTAAACATGTTTTTTTTTTTTTTTTTTAAAAGAACATCAGGCCCCTCTTGACGTTGCAGCTGGAGTTGGATCAGGAGCTGGCGACGATTCTGCATCCAGTGCTGTGGTATGTGATATAAGGGAACAAGGTGCACATGTAACATTTCAATGGTAGCATTGATTTTGGACTAGATGTGGCTTACATTGTGTGTGTTAAATTAGTGCTATGACATTCTGACGATGCACCAGCACAACAAGAGTTCTATCTTGAACATCAGGGAATTATGTTATAATTTGGTGTGCCACTAATGTTCCAAAAACATCCAGGATCTTTAAAGTCCGGCCCGTCTTTGATTTTCCAGGTCCAAATTCATGGGTATCGTTTGGTTGGGTTGTCCTCTAGCCGATTGATGGCAAGATTTTAGACAACATACGTAGATGTATAAAGTCATTGGTGTAGTAACAGATTTACCAAAAGCATAAACAACCTACCACACCAGGGTTAATTGGGAACACCTTCATGTTGAATCTTTTTTGCCTTTGTCATATTAGTCCTACCAATATAATATGTACCCATTATCAGAAGTGTTGCTAGCTTGGATAATCTTACAATGAACAAGTACTCATTAGAAGCACATCAAACTTTTCAACGTTCTGCTTGGGGTGTTAAGTTGTCAAACTAATCTGAAATATTTAGTCATGATGTTTGATAATGATTTGGTCTATTTCTTCTGCTTTCAGGTAGCCTTAGATGCAGAGGGATTGTCACCTACCCAACTTCGTCCATCTATGCTGGATGTAGCCGAGAGGCTGCTTGATGAGTATCAGGTCCAAAATGAGTTAAGGAGGCGTACTCAGCAATCTACTGAGGCAGTACGTCTGCTCGGGCTCATACAGGAATCTGTAGCAACAATGGTACAGGTTCACCAGGATATGTTACAGGTTCAACAGGATATGCGTAACAGCTTGGTAAGTTTAGCAGACCAGCATCAACGGGATCGGCAAAGTGTTGACACTCAGGTGCTGGCCACACGCCAATGCCTGTTTGGATCTGAAGATGCCCCATTGGCAGAGCCCTCCCAAACATCTCACTCACCTGCCACTGCAGGTTGTGGTAGTGGGAGGGTAATGCCAGTGTTGGCCACTTGTCAGGCAGCTGGGGATGGGACAATTCCTCCTGTAGCCACTCCTAGCACTTCACACTCCGTTCGGACTCCCACACCCCTCAATGAGCAATCCTCCTGCACAACCTCAATGCGCACTGGTTCCACAGTACCCCTTCCACCTGACTACATTCCCTCCACACCTTTATCACTTCACTCCTCCCCAGGCCGTTCTTCTTTTTTGTCACCAATGCGACATGTCGTTTGCCCCCGCACCGTGGACCACAACAACCAATCAACCACCACTCCCCACACATCTTCACAACCCTTGCACCACCAGCAGCATCAAATAGCCTTGGAGCAGCAACGATCCCATCTCATGGTAATGGCACACGTTACCCAAATTCTTAGGCTGAGCACAGAGCAGATGGGACTATTGGCACAAGATCTTCAGTCTGGGACATTTCCAGGGTTCAACACCCTGCATCAGCAGCAGCCTCAGACACGGGATCTGATTCTAATGGGCCACTTTACCAGAACTCTAAGGCTAACCCCAGAGCAGATGGGACTATTGGCCCACCATTTGATGGCAGGAACCTTTCCATTGCTCACCACACTGCTTCAGTCACCACCACCACCACCAACTTAATTTCTTTTTTTTTTTTTTTTTTGGTTTTGTTAATGATTGTTACATTGGCCAATTTGTGGGGCCATTTTTTTTTTAAATTTGAGGGTGGCACAATATGATTTCTTATAGTGCTTTTTTTGGGGATGAAATAAAATTTTATGCAAAATGATTAGTTTGTGTTTGCTCTTTGGTTTTTTAGGAGTGTTGGTGGCCAAGTAATGGCCCTGGTTAATGTAGGCATTTATACACACGTGCTTCTCGATCTCCAAACATATGATTTCATGTAAATTTAGATAACTCAATGTTCACATAACGACCCAAGAAAAGGTCTCCCTTCAAATGTAGCTTCAAAACAAGTCTCAAGGCTAACATAAACCAAAGCCAACATACTAACAATTACAGACCACACCACTCAAGTAAACAAATACAACACAAAAGACATTCGATGTGTACACCAAAAAGAAAACTTGGGTAATAAAATAAATGTTTTAATAACACATGTGGGTGTCTACCAACTGTAGCGTACAAAAAATATATTACAATATATAATAGAATGAACTAAATTGCCAATGTAACATTTGTGTTGCAAAGAGCAACATACTTAAATTTAATTTAGATAAACATTTTAAACATTTTTTATGCTTTGACATCATTTTTTGGAAGGTTTTCACAAAAACAATTCTTTTTTGTAAACATTTGTGGTTTTGTCGGTTGCCATAAAAACAACAAGGCTTTTTTGTAAACATTTGTGGTTTTGTCCGTTGCCATAAAAACAACAAGGCTTTTTTGTAAACATTTGTGGTTTTGTCCGTTGCCATAAAAACAACAAGGCTTTTTTGTAAACATTTGTGGTTTTGTCCGTTGCCATAAAAACAACAAGGCTTTTTTGTAAACATTTGTGGTTTTGTCGGTTGCCATAAAAACAACAAGGCTTTTTTGTAAACATTTGTGGTTTTGTCCGTTGCCATAAAAACAACAAGGCTTTTTTGTAAACATTTTTGGTTTTGTCGGTTGCCATAAAAACAACAAGGCTTTTTTGTAAACATTTGTGGTTTTGTCGGTTGCCATAAAAACAACAAGGCTTTTTTGTAAACATTTTTGGTTTTGTCGGTTGCCATAAAAACAACAAGGCTTTTTTGTAAACATTTGTGGTTTTGTCCGTTGCCATAAAAACAACAAGGCTTTTTTGTAAACATTTTTGGTTTTGTCCGTTGCCATAAAAACAACAAGGCTTTTTTGTAAACATTTGTGGTTTTGTCCGTTGCCATAAAAACAACAAGGCTTTTTTGTAAACATTTTTGGTTTTGTCGGTTGCCATAAAAACAACAAGGCTTTTTTGTAAACATTTGTGGTTTTGTCGGTTGCCATAAAAACAACAAGGCTTTTTTGTAAACATTTGTGGTTTTGTCCGTTGCCATAAAAACAACAAGGCTTTTTTGTAAACATTTGTGGTTTTGTCCGTTGCCATAAAAACAACAAGGCTTTTTTGTAAACATTTTTGGTTTTGTCCGTTGCCATAAAAACAACAAGGCTTTTTTGTAAACATTTGTGGTTTTGTCCGTTGCCATAAAAACAACAAGGCTTTTTTGTAAACATTTTTGGTTTTGTCCGTTGCCATAAAAACAACAAGGCTTTTTTGTAAACATTTTTTTTTTGGTTGCCAAAAACAAGGCATTTTTTGTTTTTTTTTGGTTTTTTTGGTTCCCAAAAAAAGGGTTTTTTATAAATTTTTATATTTTTTTTGGTTGCCAAAAACAAGGCTTTTTTTGTTTTTTTTTTTTTTTGGGGTCCCCAAAAAAAGGGTTTTTTATAAATTTTTATATTTTTTTTGTTTGCCAAAAACAAGGCTTTTTATTTTTTTTTTTTTTTTTTGGGTCCCCAAAAAAAGGGTTTTTTATAAATTTTTATATTTTTTTTGGTTTCCAAAAACAAGGCTTTTTTTTTTTTTTTTTTTTTTTGGGTCCCAAAAAAAGGGTTTTTTATAAATTTTTATATTTTTTTTGGTTGCCAAAAACAAGGCTTTTTTTTTTTTTTTTTTTTTTTGGGTCCCCAAAAAAAGGGTTTTTTTTTAAACTGTTTTTGATTTTTTTGTTAGATTTTTGTTTATAATGGGCAACAATTACAAATGGGACATTTCTTTGTGTTGCAACGTGCAACATAAGTAAACAAACCACAAAAAAAAAATACTAGGATCTTTTTAAAGGTGTGACATTCCTAACGAATGGCTCCTTAGGGTCTGGATCCACGCCACAAAGGTGTTCCAAATATAGAATTCGGTCTCCGCACCACCTCATATAATCCAGGAGAACCTCGTAGGTGAGGTGGGTGTGCCCTGGGTAGAAAAAAACATGACAATTAGTTTTATGCAAAATGATCCAAACAAGGATTGTAATTAATGTGCCTCAACAAATATGCTTAGGAGTCTATTGGTTGGCTTTTATCAACACTCTGAAGCAAATATGCTAAATTGCTGTTGTAAACCTTAAACTCAAACTTTCACAGCAAATTGTTCAAAAGGTTACATAAGATGGCTTGGAATGTTAGTAGCAGTTCCACCAAAGCTAAGTAAAATGCTTTTCTGCATGTAAACACAAGCAATCATTTTGAAGAATGTAAGGTGTTTTGGGTTCAATTGGTCAACACGATACATGTGCACACATTTATCTCTATCACCATTGGAATCTGTGGAGCGTTCTCTCTCACTCTTACTGTCTATAGATTGAACCTGACACATAGTAGAGACTCACCCTTAGGAATTTTGAGGGCCAGTTCTGGACGGAGCAGATGTGTCTGCTCCCCTGATCTCCTTTCCGCCATCCCAGCTGTGTTAAGAGAGAAGAAAAAGTTTATCAACAAATGGACTCACGCTAACTGTAGGTTACGCAGTCATGAAAACGCTCTAACACCCACTCATTACCCCTCCACATTTCCCTGAAAGTTTTATTTAGACATTGATATGGTGGTGATGCAGATTTGTACAGTGCAAGCGTCATTCTTCTGGGTGAAGCTTGTAGCGTTAAGGATACGTACTCCCTGCTTTTGTGCTGATTGTGTTTTTTGGATGTTTTTGGTGCCTCAGCCCTGCCTGTTCTAAGTGTTGGAAACATATCATTTTGGGAGGGCTGCGGAAAACTAATCAGGTTAGACTTACACTCTCTAGGTTTTTGGGGACAAGAGAAATAACAATCCTCCTTTTTACATGGCCCCTGTACACACCTCTAGGCACCTCCCTCCTGTTGTTTGACCCCACAGCAGGCAGCTTGCTATGGAGGCACATGAGATGAAGCCAAGCACCCTGTGCCTGTTCAGGCACTAGGCTGTGAGCCAGCCTTGCCCCCCTCCCTTCCATTGGTCTCAATGATTAGGAGTGACAGCATCAGGAGGCAATATTGGCATGCTGTCACCTCAGTTAAGGAGGAGGGGGAGTCTGTTCCAGACAAGTATTAGTGCAAACATTTGGACCGTAAAAAATGGTCCCAGTAAGTCTTAGGGGGAATATGCACACCTATCACTTGGAATACTAATGCATAGAATGCATTCACATAAAGAACCCGCTGCCTTTAGAACAACTTGAAGCCTGAGCGGGGACATACACAGTTAGCATTTCTCCACTTACTAAGTAGACACATTACTGGAAAAGCACACAACTTACCATCATCAGGTTTTTTTGGGGCCCCTGAAGTGGATGGCGTGGCTGGCTCTGGAGAAACTGCACAAAAAGAACACAAATTGTGAACTGGAATGTGGTACATTACCGAGGAAGAGTATTTATGAAAGATTGACAAACACACATTTTCAGTGTTGACTAAATCAGGACATGATTAAATTACAATGTCCCCTAAAAATTTACAAGTACAAAGCACACCATTTCCAATGTAGAGAAACTAACACCAATTTAGAATAGGGTGGCTTGAGATAACTTACAAAAGATAACATGTCCTGTAAAGCTCCCCAAAACCACCTTTCAAACATGAAGGTTAAGCAAGAGTGTTTCATGACCAACCTTCCTGTCACATATAGCAAAACTACACTTGCTTTGACTCCAACTTAGATTATCCTAGATACACATCATCCTAGCACACACAATTCATGTGAGAATCTAATTTTAGGTACTTACAGACTAGTTCAGGGGAGCCTGGAGTGGGGGAGGATGGGGGAGACCCTACATGGGGGGATGGTGTCCCTTCATGGGGGGATGGCGTTGTATCTCCTAGAAACACAAAGACACAAATACAATCCTTGAACAAAAGCTATTTGATAAAGGCACACAGAAAGTAGTCTGGAAACATTGAAGGTAGTAGTTACAGTGGACTGGGTAAGCAGTGGCCCCTCTTCCCCAGTCCTCCACAACAAACATCCTCAATGTCAGCTGCTACAAAACCCCAATGTCAAAATATATATATTACAGCCCTTATATTTACCAGGACACATTGAACACACAAACACATGTAGAATACTTACTTCCCCTTTGAGGAGAGCCCAGGTCCTCATCCGAGTCGGACCAATTGGCCTCTTCTTGGCCAACAGTTTGTTCCTGGCCCGGATCCAGGCGACTCGGCCCTGCCTGAGGCTCCTCTCTTGCTGAAGTTACATCAACCACAAAAGAAAACAAAACAAACAATCATTCCTCCAAGTTCGACCTAATACACAACACACCAGCACATCCACATTACTTACAGGGGGCCTGAGAAGGCTGAGCCGCAACATCCTGATCACTGGTTTCTAAAATAAAAGAAAAACATTATATATTATTTATGGACACAAATAGGCAGTAACCTCTCATCATGCTAGCACCATACTCAATGCCCCTACAATTCAGAACATAGAAGTGCACTTACACCAATGAGATGCATTGACCATGTTTTAAAACAGGAGGGCACCATGCAAATTAAGCGGGCGCCTAAGGCCTCGCACCTACAGGGGCCTTGCGGCCAGTGGCGGAGCACCAACATTTCGAAGGGCGCAGTCAGGGAAATCTCCCAAGTAAAAGATTGCTTTCAATCCTCGGATCAAAAAGTTGCAGCAGTGTGCTGCAGTCCCTTCACTGCGTCTGCCAGGTGTCTGTTGTCCGCTGACACTTACTCCTCCTTCTCTGCCTGGGGATTGGCCGTCTGATCATGTTATCCTAAGATGTGGAGGAATCGGTAGGTGTGTACCTGCACCAGTAGGAAGTGACTGGCCGGTCAACTCACTCTGCTATCATCAGTTGTTGCTCTGGGAGGAGAGCTCCGCCCTGGACCCGGAACATACAGGTAACCAGGCCCAGACTTGATATTTTGCAGGCTGGTCATAGATTTGTTGTGTCCACTATGCAAAGTGGTTGAGTAGCCCCAGGGAAGTTGGAAGAGTCTGAAAATGGTTGGTGGAGGAGGAGGAGAAGAAGGCCCTGGGTGGCTGGGGGACAAGGAGAGGGCCCCTGGGGGTTTTCTAGAGGAGGAAAGATCCACAATGACGCCAGAGTCAATTGCCAAGGAAGAGAGTGGAGCTGAGCAAGTCCTGCCTATCTGACATGAAAGCCAAACATGGTGTAGATGGAGCCCTTTGCCCTACACAATGACAGCACCAGAGGTGGAAGGTGAGTGGTAGCGGGTCTTTGACATTATAGAGCATATGGACTCTGTCCATTATTGGTAGTTTTGTTTGGAGTTGTCCTTTAGATGTTTAACTGTGTTGTTTTTGACCCGAGCTGTGAGGGACTGAGGTATGACAGCCCACTATGCTGAGACTTATAGTGCCCTAGAATGTTGAGGACTGAGGAATCCTTAGTCCCTAACAGAGGGCACTACAAGTCTTAGCATAGCAGGCAGTATTTCCTCATTCCCCTACAGAGAGGATTACAAGTCCAAGCAGGTAGCCTTCTGCAGTGGGACTTGTTGTGCCCTTGACTGTGGTGGACTGAGGAAGGGAAGTGTAAGAGGGTCTCTGTAAGCTCAGATGTATGGGGGAGCTTTGGGGAACACAGAGTTCCCTTTTACACCAGAGTCCCCAGCTTCCCCCCTCAAATAATGGTTCCCAAACTCTCCTTATATCAGAGTCTTCACACTTCCCTCTTACAGTGTAGTAAGTCTGGAGACTCCGATGTAAAGGGGGCTCTGTAAAATGTGATTAGAGATTAGAAATTTCTAACATTTTTATTTTCTACTTACGATCCACAATTTTCAGCTGCTCAAATGGCTCGCTGCCTCTGACTGCATATTGGAGTGTGGCCGTCCTCCTCCTCCCCTTCTTCACCAAAATCACAAGAGGGTGCCGTCCGTCCGCTTTGGCTAGAAGCAGAAGAAAAAAAAAAACATAAAAAATACGAATGTACATAGTAGTATTAAAGGTTGTGAAGAGACACTTGATGGAGGTAGGAAAGGTAGGAGCGAGAGGGAGGGGGGGGGGGGGGTGTTGGTATTAGTGTTGTTGCATAGCTAAACACATGTCCACCTACCCAAAAAATTGTAACCTATCTGGTCACATGTAATGTATATTTTTACTTACCGGAGATTTGCTCCACAGCCTTTCGCAGGAGCCTGGGTGAGCGCCTTTTGGCATCACTCCAGGCCCGCTGCAGATCCACTATATCAGCCTGGAACTGAAATCTCCGCTGCAGCCTCATCCGGAGACGACACATCATCTTGTGCTTTTGGTGAAGATGCGTATAAACTTTATCATACCCCCAGAGGAGGAGGAGCTGTGGAAAGAGCAGTGTATGTTTGAGTCCAAGTATGTCCAAAATAGTACAGTCTTCAAATAACATGCTAGGTCGTCTTTGAGATATTGTAGAACAAAGAATTCCATTTCTGGTGATACATATACATCGATGTCCAAATCTACCTCCATGACATAGGTTGCCCCACACTGGTGATTTCCTCTACATGATATAGCCATTTTCTCAATTGGCCTTTCATGACACACCCAGGGCCGCCATCAGGGGGGACAGGCAGTCACTGTATTTACAACCTTATTGCTGTCCATTTAGCAGGGTGCAAGTAACTTTACACACATGTAGCATAGGTATCAACTTTTGTCACCATGTTAAAAGGACAGCAGTATGGGTAGCATTACAGTGACTGTTATTAGTCCAGGCTCACTAAACTAGCCAATGCTTGGAAAAGCAAGCCATGCAGATTGCTTTTCAGGTCCCTTTTAACACGAGCTGTCTGATTGGGTGTGGCTGTTAATTTTTGACGCAGACCTGATAAGCCCCTCAATTCTCCTTTATGGAGTGTTATATGTAAATGGGATTGCTTCATTTGAGATGCAGATTTAAACTGTGTATGGCCAGGCTGAAGGTACCCAAGTTGATTGGTCGATCACCTGGAGGACAACGTACAACCAGTCTGTCAGATTTTACACACACTTATCGCTAGCATCTCTTGTAGCCACTAGCAATAATCACTGTGTTTTCCTGGCAGGGGCAGCACCAGGAGAACACAATGGCTCCGCAGGAGGGTTTCCCCTGTCTGTGTTGATGGTGGAATCAAGGCAAAATGTTTTTCCTGCAAGCCACGGGACAAACAAAGATATTTTTTTAATGAATCCATGATTTTGCCAAAATGGAAAAAAAAAGATGTTTGCTTTGTATATTCTTAAGTTTGCTACATAACTAGAACATGTAACAGTGTTATATCATTGCAGGAGATTTCCCTTCACTTCCTGTCTTGGTGTCACCAGGACAGGAAGTGAGGGAATCTCCCGTGGGGATACAGCCAGCAATTCTTTCCTTTTATATATACTATGGACATTATAAGGCAACAATTGCAAGCTATTTCCCCACAGTGATATTCCCCTCACTTCCTGTCTTGGTGTCACCAGGACAGGAAGTGAGGGAATCTCCCGTGGGGATACAGCCAGCAATTCTTTCCTTTTATATATACTATGGACATTATAAGGCAACAATTGCAAGCTATTTCCCCACAGTGATATTCCCCTCACTTCCTGTCTTGGTGTCACCAGGACAGGAAGTGAGGGAATCTCCCGTGGGGATACAGCCAGCAATTCTTTCCTTTTATATATACTATGGACATTATAAGGCAACAATTGCAAGCTATTTCCCCACAGTGATATTCCCCTCACTTCCTGTCTTGGTGACACTAAGACAGGAAGTGAGGGAAAATCTCATGCAATGATATCACCCTACTAGAAATTGTAGTTCCGTCTAAAAAGTATACATAAAGTAAGCACTTGGTTTCCAAAGTGGCAAAATTATGGAGGAGTTAAAACCCCATAGTGTGATCGGGTAATCTGACGGTGTGTTCCTACACTCCTCAATGTGTCTGTTCATTAAGCTGTGCTGAATTATCCTTGATTCACAATTCCTGCAAGAGTTGCACATGGTATGTGGGAGATGCAAATTTAAGGTGGCATAATTATCCACACAATCACACATAATCCTTTTTAAAGGTCACCAGCAGAATTTGATGGCATAGTGGTTCACAGCAGTGCCATCATATTCCAGTTAGATCTGTCAATTAACAAAGCAATGGGATCTGGGGGTGTATTTAACTTGCAATGGACACCCCCATTCATTATCATATGGCAGTGTGAGATGGGTCTGTTGGGAATGTGATCCATTGAGACAAGTGATTATACACTCATGTGTTTCTTTTAGAGGTGATTTGTTCAAGGCAATCCTTTGAAGACATGACCATTCCAGATTTTTGTGATCACTGATTCCATCTCAGGTGAACCAATTAGCTGCTGTGTGCAGATCCAGCTTATGATGGTAAGAGTGTCAGACAAGACAAACGGGGCCGAGCTTGCAGTGTGTATGGATGTATGTAAGGCAATAATTTTTTGCATTATGCATTTAGGGAATATAATGTTTCTAATCTTGCATATATGAAAAGGGTCAATACATTTGTCTTTATCTAGATAGATTCCAAAGCGTCAGAGCAATCTGTCACAGATAATTGGGTTTCATTTTGTGTAAAAGTTGAAACGAATCAAATCTATCTATATACAGGCATAGCCCACTTTAAGTACACAATGGGACCAGGGCATGTATGGAAACTGAAAATGTACTTAAAGTGAAGCAATACCTTTTTTCTTTTCTCGATGCATGAAAATACACCAGCTCCATTGTAAATTTTGGCCACATTGACCTAGCCTTACTCCCAAACCATGTGGGAGCATGTTAAGGGGATCCAGGACTATGACATGATAGATTACCTAGGCAAGCTGGCCAGCCACAAAATGGATATGGTGTAGTCCTGGGTACCTGGGTACCCTGTCGTTGCTCCCTAAGTTTGTTATCCCTGTCACTTATGGTTTGTGAGCAGTGTCATGGCAAGCTGAACAAGCTGTGTCCTTACTCACGATTGTATATAAAGTGAGTGTACTTAAAGCAGGGTATGCCTATCTATATCTATATAGAAAGTTCAGAGATGTGAACCTGTTCCCTATTATATACACTAATATATGGTATATAACATTCTATAATGTATCTAATGTATATATATTGTATATAATATATACATAGTATATATATTGTCTAATATATATATTTTTTAGATACACATACATACATCTATATATATACATATATATATATATATATATATACATATAATATATATATATACATATATATACATATAATATATATATACATATAATATATATATATACATATAATATATATATATATACATATAATATATATATATATATACATATAATATATATATATATATATACATATAATATATATATATATATATATATATATATACATATATATATATATATATATATATATATATATATATATATATATATATATACATATAATATATATATATATATATATATATATACATATAATATATATACATATAATATATATATATATATATATATATATACATATAATATATATATATATATATATATACATATAATATATATATATATATATATATACATATAATATATATATATATATATATACATATAATATATATATATATATATATACATATAATATATATATATATATATATACATATAATATATATATATATATATATATACATATAATATATATATATATATATATAATATATATATATATATATATATATATACACATATAATATATATATATACACATATAATATATATATATATATATACATATAATATATATATATATACACATATATATATATACACACATATATATATATATATATATATAGGGAACAGGTTCACATCTAGGAAGTTTCTATAACAGGAAGCTTCTAGATCACGTCTAATAGGCAGAAAGTGCATGCGCAGATCAGCAGACCAAAAGTTTCTTGCACACCCGCTAGATAAGCGACCCACCCTGCCACCATCCCCCATCCCCCATCCCGCACCCTGCACACTCACACCCCCTCCTTACCTTACACACAAATGCCACGATTTCGTCTGTAAACAGTGCAGGAGCCATGATGCACACTTACGACAGGGCCTGGACAATTTCCGGAAACGTGTGCACGCAGCAAAAGTTTCGTTTCCGGTTTCATGTATAAATGTGAGAACGCGGTTTTGTATATTCGCGAATTCGCGAATAGTGAACATACACAACCATTAAGCAGATTTAACTTAGAAAAAGAAATACAAATACATACATTTGTGGACACCAGAAAACTTTATTTAGACACATGAAGACATTTTAAAAAAAAAATTGGAAACATGCTGTTTATTACATTTGTATTTTTCAAACCAAAACAACCTTTGTACAACATTTAGACCATATACATCGACAAAGAGCCCATAATCAACAGATGCATGTGCAGATTGACAGAATTATGTTAACAGCAATAAATACTTACAGAGAGTCAACACACAACACAGCCAAATCTCACCTCCATAAATAACAAAGGGCCAAAAATGTTACCCATAAAACATGTGACACACAAATATATTGGACCTCTTCGTAGGTCAAATCTTTCCTGATGTCTGAGTGAGCTATATATAATCCAAGCAAACACACCCAGAATGGTAACGCCCAGTCCAAAAATTAACTGTGTGTATCCTGTGTGTTTTGGAGCATGCTCAGTTGCCAAAACAAGGGAAATAGAAATGAGGAATAGAAATGTATGTAGGTGTGTATAGTATATGTGAATTGAAAAAATTCTCTCTTGAAGTTTGCTAGTCATTATTTAGAATGTTTAGATACAGGAATACATACATATATATACAATTACGTGAGAGAGAGAGAAATATATATTTAGGGAAACAATTGAAACACACCTTTTGGGATTTGAGAAGTGAGATTGTGACGATTGACCAGATATGTAAGCCAACAATCTGACTCATCACTCATGAACATCCCTAAATTTGGCGTGGCAATTATATCAGGCGTTCTTATGTGCATTTTGGCTGGCGTTTTCCCAGGCGTTTTGACATGCATTTTTTGGGCAGGCATTGTTATATGAAATCACCTACAAAAGCCCCAAAAACAGACCACAAACACGTACATGTGAACGTAGCCCGTTTGGGGGCGTTTGAGGGGGATTTGTCCAGCTCAAGGATCAGCTCCCAAAACTGGCAAAAAATCCAATCCTATTCAGTTCAATGGCCCCTGTTCCCATGTGAGCATTTTGACGGCATGAGGAAAACACCCAACGCTCACTGAGAAATAGCACAATGATTAGGGAGTCTGCCTTCCTGCTGTAGGTTTGTAAGTTCGAATCCGGAAGGTGCCCTCTGTATGGGCAACACTTGGATATCTCCAATCCTCCAAATGTTGACATCATTAATTTTGTTCATGTTTGAAAAAGGCATGTGTATCAGCAAACTTTTAATCCAAAGACATGAACAAAATACAAAAGATGCCCCATAAAGTCAATATGTAGCAATATTGTGAGCTAAAGCTCTATTTGTTTGTTGGGCATACTTTGCTAATTAGCCAAGTATAAGGGATATATATATATATACCTTCAGTTAAATGTGTAGTAAAATGGTAACACTTGGCCATACCCATATGGAAGAAAAGGTAGTATTTGCAATATATTTCTAAAAACATTCTTTGGAAACACATAAAATATTGTCAAAATTGTGACATTTCCTTGATATGTGTGAAATGCTAATAATCTTTCTTTGAAATATGTTTTACATCTATTTTTTTTCTATCTGACGACCAATTCCCCAATGTAATATTTTGTGGGTTTTTTCAGAGAATGTGGAGGTTCTATATAAACACTGTAGATTTGACTGCTATGATTTCGGAGTTAGCAGGAAAGGTGTATGGAATGTGATGGTGTTTACTAAAGGATCCCTTGTTGGAAGTGTGCATGTTTTTCCAATTCCGCCGGTTTTTGCCATTTTCTATGGGCGAGACAGCGGATTTGCAAGCGGTATTCAAAAAAAAATTGACCCAAAATCGCGCTGGCGAAATTTTTTGAGCCAATTTGACGTTGCGCATGCGCACATTCGCGAGTTCGCAGCTCGCGGCTGGAGGAGCTGTTTAACCTTTCCACACTTTCGCAGATATCTCTCTTTCTAAGTCAGTTTTTGAGATTTTTTAAACGCAAGTCATCTCCAAATTGACTTCCACACCTTCCACAGTGATTTGGGATTTTTGGGGGTACAGGGGAAAATTTGGCTAAACTTTAGTCGAGCTTTTAGCTGGCGTGGTTTTAAGTCGCGCTCTGACCATATTGCATCTTAATGAATCTCACACTAGGCGCTATTTTCCGCCCGCCGTTCTTTGAATGCCAATTTCAGACTTAAATAATCGCCGCTTCGCAAAATCACGCCGAAACGCCAATTCGCCGTACTATGAATCAGGCCCATAATCTGTTAAGCCCATCCCCCCTTGATTTGTCAGAGTTTGCTATTTTTTATTATTTCAAATTAAATATCTGATTACTAAATCTCCTTTAACCTCCCTGGCGGTATGATTCTTTTGGATTTTAGGTGCTGAAAGCGATACCATTATTTTAGGTGCTGAAAGCATGTAATTCTTGTGAATGAGCAGCCCAAACCAACTGTATACATTTATTATACATATTATATATATATATATATGTATGTATACATATATTATGTATACATATATTATATATATATATATATATATATATATATATATACGTATATATATGTATATATATATATATATATATATATATATAATGTATACAGTTGGTTTGGGCTGCTCATTCACAAGAATTACGTGTATATATATATATATATATATACATATATATGTATATATATATATATATATATATAATATGTGTGTGTGTGTGTATATATATATATATGTATATGTATATATATATACGTATATATATATATACTGTATATATATGTATATATATATATATATATATATATACATATATTTACATAAAAAGTACAGTAAAACTGCAGGAAAGGGCACTGGGGGGTAATGTAATGTGATTTTATTTTATTTTGAACGATATCAGTGTGTTTGGTGCATTTTACATTCGAATTTGCCGCCGGTTCCACCCCCCGGCGGACGTCACGTCGCCGGAGACGGAAGCCGGGGCTCGCAGACGATCGGGAGGAAGCTCCGCCGCCGCACACCGCTCGCAGTCTTCGCTGGATCCCGGAGAAAAGGTAAGTAAAACCTCCTCCAGCATCCAGCGATCTTCCTAGCGCTACCCCGAGTGTGACTCGGGGTTACCGCTTTTGGCACTAAAATCTAACCCCGAGTCACGCTCGGGAATACCGCTAGGAAGGTTAATGAGCATATGACACTTCAGTCCTTGACTAGTTCCTGTCTGCAGTTCTTGAGCAGCTCAAAGTCCTGTAGTAAGTCCACAACCCCTGAACAGTTCCTGTAGTAAATACGCAGTCTCTACCCAGCTACTCTACTAAGTCCACAACCCCCAACCAGCTCCTGTGGTAAGTCTACAATATCTGACCAACTCCTATAGTAATTCTCTGACCAGTTCCTGTATTAAGGCCTCAGTGATGAACCAGCTCCGAAACTACCTCTGCAGTCCCTGTCCAGCTCCTATAATAAGTGATTCTACACTTCTTGACTGGTACCTGTAGCAAGCCTGCAATCTCTGTCCAGCTCCTGTGGTAAAGTCCCCATTCCCTTTCCAGCTTCTGTGGTATGAATGCAGTCCCTGACCTGTTCCTCTAGTAAGTAATTCTGCAGATACTGATCAGCTTCTGTAGTAATTTTTTAGACTCAAATTTACTGGTCAACATGTTCTTATATGCAACTATTTCTGCAGAGTCAGACATAGCCAAACAAACAAGGTGGTATGACTATAAATCAGGCATAATCAGGAATAAAAGAGAAGAATATACATCATGAAAACACCATTAACCCTCCAATCCCCTCTTTTATCATAAACATGATAAATCCCATTAAATCACTTGGGCAATAGGCTTGTCCAAGCCTGATCATCAGCCTTTTTAATCATTCTGTTAATCCCTTCCCTGATAGTGCATACCAATTAACAACTATACAGGATAAGTATAACCAAAAAATGACACAGACATCAAGTTGGCAGGAAAAAGTTCCTACCTCCTCACTTCCTGTGGGTGACCACCTTGTAAACACATCATACCATGAATGGTGGGCATCCTGTGACAACTGAGTGGCGGCTGCTGCAAGTTTGCCCCTCATAATGGCTGTTTCTACAATTGCCTGATGTACTGCCAAATTATATGTTATTAAGGTGCTGTAAAATTCCCTTTGTTGCTTAAGTTGCTCTTTATTTGAACCTATGGGCAGTGAAGAATCACCTATTGGGAGTGCATGGGCTTATTTGTTTTTTCAGAGTCCTCAAAACACACAGACCTGAATGGGCCTAAGTCAGTTTGTTATGATCCATGTTGGCAGAAAGACCAACATAATCAAAAAACTAAGTCCACACAGTGCTTTCCCAGAAATCTGGGGAGACAGTAGCCAGGACATCTTCTGTATCCTCTTCCGGCTTGTCTGTTACTTTAATTTCAGGGTCTTTATCACCTGTTTTGCACCTCTTTGTTACTCTCTTTACTCTGGTCGCATGGATCCACTGGGGACTCTGTTCAGTCAGGGCTGCTGTTCTGGTACATGTGATCACCATCTGTGGTCCAAAGGGGAATCCAGATCCCTTGACCTTGTTTAGTTGTCTCACAATGAACATCTCCAGGTTGGAAAGGGTGTGTTGGTTCCTGTGAAGGAAGTGGAAAACAGACACATCACTGCAGATACCATTCAAAGTTTGAATCAACCTAGTACAATAATGTGCTCTAAATCACCAGGCATGATTAAAAGAGGACCTTTTGCCCAAGGTGTTGGAAATGGTTTTCCCATTAAAATTTCAAATGGTGACAATTTAGTTATTTTTGGCAGGTGTCATCCTTATTTCTGCTAATACTGCTGAAATAGTGTCTTCCCAAATTTTTAAAAGTCCTTCCTGTTACAATTTTATCCTTGATTGTCCTGTTCATTCATTCTACTATACCCAAACTCTGAGGATGATATGGGATGTGAAATTTCCACTGAATCTTCAAGAATTTTAAAAGTTCCTGGCTGATCTTGGAGACAAATGCAGGTCCATTATCAGCAATCACTAGGAGACAACCCCACCCAGGGATTCATCCACCAGGTCCGTGATGTCGTCATGGAGGAGTGAAGGAGAACTCCAGTAGCAACCTGTGAAGCTCTGGTGAACTCCATGCGTAAGAGGGTTAAGGCAGTGCTGGAAAATAATGGTGGCCACACAAAATTTTGACACTCTGGGCCCAATTTGGACGTTTTAACTCAGGAGTGTACTCACTTTTGTTGCCAGCGGTTTAGACATTAATGGCTGTGTGTTGAGTTATTTTGAGGGGACAGCAAATTTACACTGTTATACAAGCTGTACACTCACTACTTTATATTGTAGCAAAGTGTGATTTCTTCAGCGTTGTCACATGAAAAGATATAATGAAATATTTACAAAAATGTGAGGGGTGTACTCACTTTTGTGAGATACTGTATATCTTATAATTTTAAGCATGCAGCATATAATGCAGCTTATGTGCACACAGTGGGAGCCATCCAGCCATTAAAACCTGCTGTGTTCCAACACGGCTTCTACGCAGCTCCTGCAAAACTGGTATGCAGAGCGGAACCGCAACCGGATCTGTACCAAACAGATCTTTTATATCTGTCCCATCAAAACAATTTTATGGCCCATGGCTCTTTTAATGCAAAAAAATAAAATAATCAGAGCTAAGGTGTTAAAATGTGCAAAAAATAAGGTACAATTCACTCACCTTAGATGATCTTGCATCCCACTTCTGACAGCAAACTGTAAGGGACTTTTGAACCGAGCGGCTAGATGAACTCGCTACGACTATTCGGGAACACACAGAGATGCACACAAGATGTAGAGTCAAAGCATATTTGTTTATTTCAGGAAATGTCCCAAGCATATATACAGTAAGAACAACAGAAAAATGTATTTCGCAATAAGGGGCTTGGTTTCAATATGACTCACGATCACATGATACTTTTTGACATACTACACAAGTTTAAACCGTTCCCATAACAAATTTACCAATCAACATGTTCTTATATGCAACTATTTCTACAGAGTCAGACATAGCCAAACAAACACGATGTTATGACTATAAATCAGGCATAATTGCAGGAATATTAGTGAAGAACATACTGCATGAAAACGCCATTAACCCTTCAACCGTCTCCTGTAGTATCTTTGTAGTGTTTGACCAGCTACTGTAGCATATCCGCAATGTATAAAAAGCTCCTGTATATGTGTCTCAGTTTCTCTGTTGTGTCTGTAGTCACATGGCTAGCTACTATTGTAAGTCTGCAGTGTCTAACCATCACCTATAGTATGTCTACAGTGTTTGATAAGCTTCTGTAGTATGTCTGCAGTATCTGGCCAGCTCCTGTAGTATGCCTGTAATGTGTAACCGTCTCCTGTAGTATGCACCGTTTGACATGCTCCTGTGGTATGTCTGCAGTGTATGACCAGCTCCTGTATCGTATCTGCAGTATCTGATAAGATCTTCTAGCATGGCTGCAATATTTGACTATCTCCTGTAGCATGTTCCCAGTGTCTGATAAGCTCATGTATAATGTGTTAAGTTTCTGATCATCTCCTGTAGCTTGTCCTTGGTATCGAAAAAGCTTCTGTAGAATGTGTGCAGTGTTTGACAATCTCCTGTAGCACGTCTGCACCTGTGTGATAAGCTCCTGTACAATGTCTGCATTTTCTGACTATCTCTTGTAGTGTGTCCACATTATCTGATAAGCTCCTGTAGAATGTCAGCAGTATCTGGCCAGCTTCTGTAGCATGTCCATAGTGTCAGAAGCACCCGTGGCTTGTCTGCAGTGTCTGACCAGCTCCTGTAGGGTGTGCATAGTGTCTGAAGCACCTGTGGCTTGTCTGCATTGTATGACCTGCATGTTCACGGTCACATGACAAGCTCCTGTAGCATGTCTGGCAGAGTCTTGCCAGTCTTACACATGTGCAAGCACTATGATTTCTATAAGTCACAAGCAATTTCCTGCACTGTAAACATATTGCTTCTCCCCCACTGCCAAAGCACTCTATGAGTTGACACTGAAGATTTTGGGGCTACTTAACAGGATCTGAAGTTAGTAGAAACTAAAATGTAGGGTCCCATTGATTTAGCAGCGCTATGGGGGGGGGGGTCTCAGTCCTGTGAATGTGGTGAAGCTTTGCTCATTTCTGTTATCCAATCATGTGCAAGCAAAAATGCTGTTTTTTTTTTTTTGTTCCCTGAACCTGATTGGGTAGTGTTGTGAAGTGAAGCTTCACAAAGTTCACCAAGCTTTCGGGAAAATGAGTGCAACTGCACTTACAAAGTGCGCAGTCTATTTGCCCTTAGTAAAAAAAAAACTCTGTGTTTCACAGCAATCAAAGATTTTTGTCCACGTCACACTTACTTTAGGTCACACCCCACCTTAGCCCTTTTTTTTTTTTTTTTTTAAGAAAGGTTGCAAAACCTGCTTTCAGTTCAATGTTACACAAACACATTTACTTGTCTTTGGGATTCACTAATGACCTGTGTAATTTTGGTAGGAAAAGTAAATTCTTCTGTCCCTATGTTATCATGCTCATATCAGCCCCCTTCTTTTACCTGTTACAAGTTCCGCAACTTTCTTCACTAACATGAAGCATATTTTAAAATTAGCTGCTGAGAGTAATTAACGAACATATACTACCATTTATGATGACTCTCTAAGGTCCGCACTGAGTGGAAGCCAGGTAACTTATCAGTGGGTTTTGGGTTGGTGATGCACCAAGCAGAAACCCATTTAAATGCAATAAGAACATACAAACATAGTCCATATACTGTCCCCCATGTGAATCCTCCTGCAGGTGTTGCAGTTCTAATCAAAAAGGTTTTGCATAAAGTGGGGATAGGATAGATCCCTGTCAGGTTTGTATTGCTGTTTGGGTGCCAGTTAGGGAAATTCACACTCACTTTCTGTCCTGGCAGCCAGTTTAAGGATGACTTCACCTTTAGTGAAAATAAACCTTCCACCTCCCAGAGTGTAGTTGACATACAATAGCTAAATACTCACCTTCATCCACGCTCTTGAATCCTTCACTATGAGGCACTTTTCAACACCACACATCCTTTACATCTAAAACATCTCATCTGATTCTTCTTCCTAGTGTGTACACATGGCACATTTAAATTAAAATCAAATCAATATTTGGTGTGACCACCCTTTGCCGTGACCACCCTTTGCCTTCAAAACAGAATGAATCCTTCTAGGTACACTTGCACGCACTTTGTGAAGGAACTTGGCAGGTTGGTTGTTCCACACATCTTGGAGAACTAACCACAGATCTTCTGTGGATGTAGGCTGCCTTAGATCCTTCTTTTTCTTCATGTAATCCAAGACAGACTCGATGTTGAGATCAGGGCTTTGTGAGGGCCAAACCATCACTTCCAGGACTCCTTGTTCTTCTTTACGCTGAAGATACTTCTTAAGGACATTGACTGTTTGGGGTCATTCTGCAGAATACATTTAGGCCCAATCACATGCCTCTCTGATGGTATGGCATGATAGATAAGTATCTGCCTGTCTCATTATTGACGACACCATCGATCCTGACTAAATCTCTAACTCAGTTTATAGAAATGCAGCCCTGGACTTGCAAGGAATCTCCACTATGCTTTACTGTTGTGTGCAGACACTCATTATTGTACCAATTTCCAGCCCTTCGGTGAACTGTCTCCTGCTACAGTCAAATATTTAAATTTTTGACTCATCAGTCCAGAGCACCTGCTGCCATTTTTCTGCACCCCAATTCCTATGTTTTCATGCATATGTAAGTCGCTTAGCCTTGTTTCCACATTAGAGGTGACTTTTTGGCCGCAGTTCTTACATGAAGACTACTTCTGGCCAGACTTCACCCAACAGTAGATGAGTGTACCCCACCAGTTCTGTGCTGATGGCACTGCTGGACATAATGCAATGTCAAAGGGAAGTAAGCATGATGTGTCTTTCATCTGCTGCATTATGTTTCTATGGCTGGCCACTGCGTCTATGGTCCTCAACATTGCCAGTTTCTTTGTGCTTCTTCAGAAGTGCTAGAACAGCACATCTTGAAACCCCAAATCTTTGCCCAGGAGAGACCTTGCTGATGAAGTATAACTACCTTGCACCTTGTTGCTGTGCTCAGTCTTGCCATGTTGTATGACCTGAGAAATGATACGGTCTTCCATGACCTCACCTAAGTAGCAGAGTTTGGCTATTCCTCACCCAGTTTTAAGCCTCCTACATTGATTGTGTTTCAACCTACGTATGAAATTGGTGATCATGAGCACCTGCTTGGTATAAATGGTTAATCATACACCTGACTCTACTCTTACAAAATCTCTAAATTTGTTACTGACTTGACATTACTGCAATGCACTGCAATGAACATGCATGAAAAGCCCTCGGGGTCATTATAAATGTGCTATTTTTTTTTTCTGCCATTTGTATTTTCTGTTATTACATTAAGATTATATTTGTGTGACAAATGTATATACAGATAAAAGTGTCTTAAAATTTCCATATGTATTTTAACACCAGTGCTTCAGAAATGAACAAAGGTGTACGTTTATGAAAGGGTGAATTTTTTTCTCTGTTCGCCTCTCTGCAGTTCTCCGGGGAAAATTATCTCTTCTGGCACCCTTTTTATGAAGAGGTGAACTTCAGTTCTCCCAGGGTGATCAGAGGAGAAGTGTTTCCTCAGTGTATTGCCGAGATCTGTATAGAAGTAAATGGGAGCGCCTGTAATCTCGTGAGACAAAGCGAGATTACCTTACTATGAAAATCACTGCGCTCTTTAATAAACAGTGATAGATTATCACTGCTGAGTACACGATCCCCACTAATGTTAATAAATAATATTCCCCTTACATAAATATATATATATATATATACACACTGAATACACACACGCATACATTTTATATATATATATATATACACATTAAATGTATATCTACATGTATGTGTGTATATATATATATATACACACATGTATATATATACATAAATATGGCACGGGGACATGATTACTGTGTTGGGGGGTCTGAACGAGGAAGAAGGATGTCAATAATCTTCCTTCTTCCTGCTCAGTTCTCCCCCGATTTGGTCTTCACTCCTCGATTCACAAGCTCCAGGCTGGTGAATCTGGGAGTGTGAATTCTGGCACAGATCACCAGTGAAGTGCGGAGATCGCAGCTTCATAACCTGGCTGTTTCTGTGCCAGGCAATGACAGATTCCCGTGTGAAGAGATGATCAGCGGAGAACATGTTCTCCCCCGATCATTTCTGTTTCATAAACTGAGAATGATCAGAAATGAGCTGCGATCAGCAGGATCACTGCTCATCTCCGTTTCATAAAAGGACACCATAATGAACAAAAGCAAAAATGTATATGAACAGCATGAAATAAATTTAGAAACCACTAGCTAAAGAGAGCAGGGAGAGAAGTATTTCACAGAATCAGGGTACAAAGAACTTTACGAAGATAGGCTTCATTAAGGTTTGTTCCAGCTACTTTTGTATTACAAAAAACAAAAAAAACAAAGGCATTATAATTAGCTGCTATTGACAGGTACAGATAACTACAATGTAAATAGTTTTGCTTACATAGCAGTGAAGCTGTAACACCTTTGATAGCAATCAGTACTGCAATTCTGACTCACAATAAATCTACTGCACATACTGGGACCTCAAGAGTCAACTGGCCGTAGTTTCTTTTAACTACACCACTAGGCATGTCCCTCCCTAGCAGAGAAGAACTCTAGGACATAGAAGTCCCATCCTAGGACAATTGAAAACAGCTGTGAAGGGACACCTGTGCAAGACTAAGTTTTGGCTCTCCACTTAAATTCTTTACAAAATGACCTATTCAGTGTGTATTAAATTAAGCTGGCCATACATGGATCGAAATTCCATGATGAACGAGCCGAGATTCGATCTATCTATGGGCAGGCTGATTGTACCCAAGTCGCTCCATCGATCGCCTTGGGTACAACCAGCCAGTCAGCTACAGTCGTTAGCAAAAATCATTGTGTTCCGCCAGCCAAGAAGGCTCCCCATGCAACCCCCCCCCCCTCCCTGCCAGGACACAATAGCGCTGCAAGAGGCATTCCCCCATCAACACAGTAAGTGATTTTTTTACTCCTTCCACCTGTGGTGAATGGAAAGAAACTCAAGTCATCTATGGCCTGCTTTACATCTTGAAAAAAGTAAGCAGTATCAAAGTTTATGTGAGAGTGGGTGGAGTCACTGCATCTATCTGACCCACATTTAGCAAACATGGACCCCTAAAGCCGTCCATAGATGGATCAAATTTTCCATCGATTGACTTCAGTACAACCAGTCTTTTGGATTTTTGGCATATGATTATTGCCGGCAGCTATAGCTGCTAGCAGTAATCATTGTGTTCTGACGTCCAGTAAGGCTCTCACACCTCCCGCTGGCAAAACACAATAGTGCTACCCTCATGCATAACGATTGGGTGGCACACACCTAAACAAAAACTTTCAGATTGAATGAACTATCCATTTTAGATACTACTAGGGAAGAGTGAGCAGGGCAGTACAGGTAACAGGCTTCCAGATCTACTTCTCACAGGGAAAACAAGTAGCAGTTGGAGCAGGCTTCCTAACCTGCTGATTCAGTCATTTATTTTGAGATTGGTTGGGAGGAGTTTTGGGCAGGGCCTATAGACATAATGTTATCTATTCTGGCCAAAAAAAACTCAATGATGGTGGCAGGGGCTGACAATTATTCATGTAACTGCACAAGCTTAGCTGGCATTGTTCTTAAGCAACATGCTGTTTAATGTTATACAGTAAGACCTTGGATAGCAAGGATAATTTGTTCCGGAAACATGCTTGTAATCCAAAGCACTCTTATATCAAAGCGAATTTCCCCAAAAGAAATAATGGAAACTCAGATGATTCGTTCCACAACCATTTATTCATAATGTAAATGTGTAAAGGTGCGCTGATAAATATATAAATGAGCTGCAAATAAAGATCCAAACATACTGGAATAAATAAATGGTGAAAATAAGTCTGGTGCACTAAATTCTAAAGTGTCATTCCCAAGTGAAATAACTTAGTGACAAAAATAAATGAGATGACAGTATACTAAAATATCTATCAAATAATCCACCAAAGAGAGAAAATAAATTCATAAATATGTGCTCCACATAAAATATTGTGCAAATTCCCCTGATCGGGGTGTATCAAGAAATGTCCAAACAAATTTCCAGTTCAAAGTCCAAAGCCTTGAATGCAAAATAAACGTGCAAAAACTTGTTGCTGGATAAAGTTCAAACAGTGCTCCCGTGTTTACGTGACAATTCAATATCCCACCACCTAGCAAGTTTGCTTCTTACCAGCAGATTTAAAATGTAAGGGCGAAAAGGCAGCCACCTCCAGAGGTTTTTGTCACTAAGTTATTTCACTTGGGAATGACACTTTAGAATTTAGCGCACCAGACTTATTTTCACCATTTATTCATAAGTCCTTCAGTTTATAGTCCATATAAAAAGATTGTGGCAATGTGATCGGTTGTGTAACCATAAAATGTCAATCCACAAATGGCAGCCTCCACAAGGGCATAAGAAGCAAAATTCAGCATAGTTACAGTGTATAAAAGAGAAGAGAGGTGCCTCTAAGTGTAGCAATATGGTTACAATTAATGAAGATACAACATTTAGTAACTGACATGGTTGATGATTAAAAGAGGCACATCTAAGTAAGGAGGCATCCGGGGTAAAGCTGCCCACATAGATCATCCTCCTCACTGCCATCAGTCTGCAGTCGTGACCGGGAAGACTGCCCTACATTAGAGCGATCTGAAAGCCAAGCTTGAAGCGCTCGTGGAAGGGATGACGTCGATGGCGGTGCGAAGGATGGTCTATGTGGACAGCTTTACCCAGGATGCCTCCATACTTTGATGTGCCTGTTTTAATCATCAACAATGTGAGTTGCTAAATGTTATACCTTCATTAAATGTAACCATATTGCTACACTTAGAGCACTTTTATTTTCTTTTATACTCAGTTGTGACGTGACGCTACTTGTATTTCAAGACATCGCTCGTTTATCAAGTCAAAATTTTTTTTTAAAAATTTGCTTGTCTTGCAAAACGCTCTCAAACCAAGTTACTCTCAATCCAAGGTTTTACTGTATTGGTATATACTGTACACAGGTTGTCGTTATTTATCCTATGTTACTGATGCTGTAAGAATAATATTTTGATTCATCTTTTAAAGGTCAGAGGTTGTTTGGGGAGAGCATCTTGGGGCTGACTCAGGGTTCTGTATCAGACCTGCTGTCCAGGCCCAAACCATGGCATAAGCTCAGTCTGAAGGGCAGGGAGCCGTTCGTTCGCATGCAACTCTGGCTGAGTGATCCACACAACATTGAAAAACTCAGAGACATGAAGAAAATGGAGAAAAAGGGTGAGTTTCAGATAAAAGTAGTGTTATCTCTGTAAATCTGTATTAACTGTGTGACAAAAAACATATCAGGGCACTAATGAATTCTCTTATATGTTTTTCAATGTTGGTTGATCTCAGAGGTGTTCTTTGGGAAATTTTACTTTGTGTATAAATATCTATTATCAGCTCTCCTAAATGTATCTTTCAACAGATATGGGGGAAGAAATATCCTGTTTTATATAAGAGGAAGTCTAGTGTGCATGGAAAATGCTTCCTGTTTGGAAAATTACTAATATGACAATAAGGTCATTTACAGATTTCTGGCAAATTAGAGGTTTGGACACAGTAAACGTGAATTAATAACTTGTAGTTAATAGTGTTTAGTGCCAGATTGTCCCCTATATTTGTACAATGGATATATTAAAAAGCTTGTCCTTTAATTGTGGAAAAATACATATGACAAATCTAGTTTATAAAATCTGACTTCACTGATCTGTCCTACAATATCACAAGTTTATTGTTACATTAAATAGGAATTTTAGGCAAATGTGAAATCATTTAGGGAAAAGCTAATGCTCTCCAGGAATCATCTCAACTGTATTGAAGCTTAAAGGACTACTCCATGAGTGTAGAGGGAATAGAACCCATGTCAGGTCTTTATTGATGTCTGTGCCCCCTCTTAGGGAGAGTAACCTTCTCTCATTGTCCTGTTTACTGTTATCATTGAAAGTGAATGTAAAAGAAAATTCCAAAATTTTGGGTTGATACCAGAACAGGAGTAGAGGGGAAATCTTCCAACTGGAACACTAGGTCTGCTAGAACCCTGGGATTCCCTCACTTTGAAGGGCTTTCCTCTCACTTCCTGTTTTGGCTATGGGACAGGATGTGAAGGGAAGTCTCCTAAATGGGAAACAGATGACAAAAAACAGCCAGGGGCTATAACCCTTCCTTATTCGTTTCCAAATAAAAATAAAAAGTATAGCCTTTGGTTCTACTTCAAGTTGTTTGCAATGCACTGCACCTAGGTTTTCTAGGGTTCCACTGCAGTGTTTCTGCTGCCTGGAACATGAGCTGTGTAATTTCTCCTTTCTCCCTTTCTGCTTTCTGTATTATCAGTCAGATTCAGACACCCAATCAACACAGGATTAAAGCCCCCTGGTGGATAAAAAAACTGCTTAGCAATGGCACTTTGCTACATAATTCTGAATTTGAGAGCCAAAAAGGAACCTTCAGTGGGTTTGTTTTGGAATTACAAGCTTGTTTTACAAACAAAGAACAAGGGGTTCCCAGATCACCAGATTACCAACAAAAAGGATTACCACTGGAAGAGCCACGCTAAGTAGGGGGTGTGGTGAAGTGACACCATGTTTTGCAGGCTAGTGGGCGGGGGGTGGAGCTTGGGGGTGGTGGGATGACACCATGTTTTGCAGGCTCAAGTGGGCAGTGTCAAGCCCTTGCCCACCCTTTCCTGTACCTTCCAGTGGGGCCATCTTTATGATATGTGGCCTCAGTGGCTATTGTAATTTATGTAAGACTCTTTGAGGCTGTACGTTCTGGATACATTCTTTTATATTTGCAAAACATTATTAGAATATTACAATCTAATTCATGTTGTGCACTTTCTGCTGTGATGCTCTGTTTTTATATGTATTCTTTAGTAAATGGACTACGTGACAAATAAGGTATATGCCTGCAAAGTCATATATTTGTCCATCTTTGAATTTTAAAATATCATAATAAATAAAAACAAGCTACAAGTAATTTCCAGTAACACATCCTTGGTCAAGTCAACAATGATCCCAAAGGTTGGGAATAGGTAGGTTTCACTGGGTTAGGCAGTGTGAAGAAAAAGGTAAGGAAAAGGAAGAGCGGGGGAAGAAATGTAGAGACGGATGGAAAGAGGTAAGACGGGATAGAAAGCATGCTTCAGAGGGGCTATGGGAGGCTCAGAAAAAGGGCTATGAGAAAAATCTGAAACCAGTAACCAAAAACAAAATGGTTTAGGCTGGCTCACTATCTGGAGAGAGGATTAGATGCAGATTCTACAGAAGAGGAATTTACCCCCACCCCCCATCCCCGTCTATCCAGTGGGGTAATAAAGGGGAAAGCATGATGACCCCTAATGCGTTTTTTTCTCCTATTGTTGAAGGCAACATGGTTGAGATGGTGCTTTATTAGAGCCAGGTGGCCCAGATCCAATAACATTTGTCATGTCACTAGTGTGAATTGGCCCTAAAGCTCATTAAACAAAAAAATGTAAAAAGAAAATCTATCCATTGGCATATGCTAATAACAGACTTATGTGGGCTTATGAATTTTCATCACTGCCTATTAGTTAGTGATTGCTAAGCCACTATTTTGTTTTTACATAAAGGTAACCCAACATACTGATCTAACAAATTAATGCAAGCGTGTTTTATGTTTAGCATATCTTAAACGGCGCTATGGACTGATAAGTGCCGGCTCAGACAGTGAATCATCGACTGCTAGAACAGAGTGTGTGAGCCCCAATTTCCAGGCACAAGACTACAACCTCATGCAGATGAAGAAACCAAGAGTGGTGCTGGCAATGGAAGAAAAAGAAGCCTTGAAAAAAGCCTATCAGATGGAACCATACCCTTCCCAACAGACCATTGAACTGCTGTCATACCAACTGAACCTCAAGACAAACACTGTCATTAACTGGTTTCATAACTACAGGTAAAAAAATAAAAAATAATAGTCCCCCATCATGTTGTAAAACTGAAGCTGTAATAACACTACATGTAACTACTTGCATGGTTTCAAAATTCTGTATGTGCCTGGTCTCAGATTAGTGTGTGTTAAGGTTCTTAGAAAGTTGTCTAAGATATTAGGTCTTGGAGTGGCTGCATGTGTTGCATGTTCTACATTCATCTAGCTTCTCCTGATATCTACCTTTAGAGTTCTTCTGCTGTCTGGCAGCTTCAGGCTGTGTCTGACTTTGGTTGACAGGTCTCTTGAGATGTTCCAAATCACAAGAGTGGTTGATAGATCATTTAAATTAGATTTTTTTTTACCTGCTTTGAATTAAAAACAGATAATAGTCTCTGTCTATATTATTAGGAAATTTGGCTGTTCTTAATTTGAAAACTGTTGTTGCAAAGCCATACAAAGCTAAATTACAATTAAAAAACTTCAAAATATCTATAAATAAAGCCTTACAGTGAGGCAAATATTGTCACATCACATTTTCCAAAAGAAAATTCAGAATGTTATGGGCCAGATCCCTTTTTAGAGGTTAGCTAAAATATTATCAATAATGTTGACGATTAAACCAAATTTAGAAAATTAGCACACTTCCAGTTTGCTGCTTGTTTGAGAACGTTTTAAAAGAATGGCAATACCAGACCATTTTGTATCTGCAGTTCATAGTGCTAAAATCATTCTGCACTCTTTTATCATTATATACAGTACAAGCTCCACTAATACACAAATACACTTAACAGTATATGTATAAATATGAGTTAATTCATTATTTCATAGTCACCAAAAACTAGGGGCTTTTCTGCACATGTAATTCTCCAGTCTGCCTCCTGCTTGATAATTAGTTCTACAATTCCCTTGCCAGTAGGCTTAGAAAAAAATGGTATCCTTTAGTGAATTTACTTTTTGTAAATAGACAAGCTACTCATGTTAGACCTCCCCAACCCCAAAAATTTCACTTGGAAAAAGGCGGAGCTTAACAAAAAAGAAGCACGACCTTATGGAACCTAATGATGTACTTGGTGGAATATTTTCACCAATGAAGTTAATTTATTTACAGGAGCACAGATGTAGGATCCTGCAGTACCATAGCATGCTAGATCCACTGCTGTTTCAGAGCTTACTTTCAGTCACAACTTTCTGTAACTGACACCATAATCTCCCATGTAGTAGAGCCCTTAGGCTGGCCAGAAAAAGTATTAGCAGATCTCTTATCCATGTATCCATAGCAATGATAGACCTGCCTATGTTCATAAGGATTGCTGGATAATGCATTTTTTTCACCTTTTTAATCTCCTGTAAATGGTAGTTTCATAATTTCTTGTTTGATCATTTTTATTGTACGTATATCAAAAATGTACAGTAATCCAAACGCACCTAGACGGCCTACACAGGGGCAAGGACTGGTGACAGACAACATAAATGTACATACACAGCATAGGTAAAAGAGGGAGGGTCTCCTTCTCAAACAGGCACATCTAACCTAAACAAAACATATATGTATTTTAAGGAAGACCCCATAACTGCCAAATTGGCCAGGACTTGTATGTCAACAACCCCTTAGTGGGTAGTCTTGGACACCAATAGGCAGCTAAAGGGGGCTGAAAACCCCATCAACTGTAGAAGAGAAGAAAACAAGACAGGAGAGAAAGGGAAAAGCAAGGTGAGGAGGAGAGAAGAGGGCTAGGGACCCAGGGTCACCCGAGACATCAATTAGAGTCCACCCATGCTTGTCAGGGGAAGATCAGGGGAGGCATACGTCAACCATGGTTTGCCGATCTTAGGGAACTTATGCCTCGTACACACGCAACGATTATCGGCCGACCGATCGGCCGTCTTTTGTCCAGAGTTGTGTTTTGTTGGTTGGAATGTGCCTAGACTGCACACGAATTTTTTCGGCCAACAAAAAATCAACTTCAGAAGTGATGTCATGTGCTGGTTTACTTTCCGAGTGTTTTTTCTTCTCTGAGCATGCCCAGTCTTGCTCATCAGATTTTTGTCTGCCGAAATCTGTACTGACTGACGGAAAATCAGCCGTTGTGTTGACGGCCAACAAAAATTTTATAGCCTGCACACCAGATTTTTTTCGGCAGAAAAGTCGGAGTCGGTTGTCGAAAGCATCATACTAATGCCTCGTACACACGCGTCGATAGTTGGCCGTGAATTTTCGGCCAATGTCCGATCGGCCGATTTTCGGCTTGTTAGTATGATGCTTTCGACAACCGACTCCGACTTTTCGGCTGAATAAAATCTGGTGTGCAGGCTATATCATTTTTGTTGGCCGTCAACACAACGGCCGATTTTCCGTCAGTCAGTACAGATTTCGTCAGACAAAAATCTGATGAGCAAGACTGGGCATTCTCAGAGAAGAAAAAACACATGGAAAGTAAACCAGCACATGACATCACTTCTGAAGTTGATTTGTGTTGGCCGAAAAAATTCATGTGCAGTCTAGGCACATTCCAACCAACAAAACACAACTCTGGACAAAAGACGGCCGATCGGTCGGCCGATGATCGTTGCGTGTGTACGAGGCATAACAAGCCGAAAATCAGCCGATTGGACGTTGGCCGAAAATTCACAGCCAACTATCGACGCATGTGTACAAGGCATTAGTGTGCGTGTTGTGAAGAATACTAGACATTTGTTTATGGTAGTTTTCATAATTTCATGCTGATCTCTAGTGGTTAGCATTTTTAGAAAGGGCTCTGTTATAGTGCCCACATTTATGTCATGAAAAGTTTTAGGTAATTAATTTTAGAAATATTCAGACATACTGGAATTCCCTGTAGGTAACACCCAAAACATTCATTGCATTCAGTTCTTGCAGATTTTTAATTGTTTGAATCGCTGGACTTGTCCCATGATAACAGATATAAGAAGACACTCTAATTTAAATATCCTGTATAAATATTTTTTGCATGTAGTATACATAGCTGCTTTATTACTATTCCTGTAATTTTGTCTTTTTTTTCCACATCATGCAGTCTGTTATGTGGTGCTGTAGTTGTCAGTACAACAGCAAATAATAACTAGACTTGATATCTGTATGGATTTGCAGGTCTCGAATGCGCAGGGAGATTCTGGTGGAAGGTCAGCAGGACAATGACACCGATCAAGAGCCAAACAGTTGTGATAGCTTCACATCAGCAGCTGCCCCACATAGAGACCTGACTGCTCATAGTCCGAATTCTGAAACAGGAGACCAGAAACCAATAATAAGCGATCTGAAACACTTGCTGCACGGTAACTGCTACCCTAAGGAGATGAAAAGTACTGTGAACATTAAAAATGAGAACACAGAGGAGGAGGAAGATGATTATGATTCTTCCAATCGTTGTGAGTCCTGTGGCTCTGGAACAGCATCAGGAAACTGTTGTGAATCTGAGCCATCCAGAGCACTTAGAGAAAAGCTGATGTCCCCTCATTGTGATGGTGCCCAGAGACTAAACTATTTACGAAAGGGCAGTTCGGTGCATGAGAACTCCCATCAGCCCACAACTCATGACTGTGCTTCTGTGCTTTCCCATAAAGATAGCATGGTAACAGACCGACCACAAGCTGACCCCATCAGCTTTAAATCTACAGTAGAATCTTCCCGCTGCAGCTTGGAGGTTTCTCTAAACTCACCATCAGCAGCCTCATCCCCAGGCCTCATGATGTCTGTCTCTCCTGTACCTTCATGTTCAGCTCCCATTTCTCCATCCTTGCCTAACAGCATGCCCAATAAGGCTCACTCTTCCAGCCCGATTTGTGACATCGCCCCATTACATCCCTCCGCAAAGCATAGCCCCAACAACCAGAAGAGGAATGAAAAAATGGCAAATCTTAATAATATTATCCATAGGCTTGAAAGAGCTGCAAATAAGGAAGAGACTCTGGAATGGGAGTTTTAAACATACATTTCTGTACAAAAAAAAAAAAAACTGCACTCTTTCTACCAATCTCTGTGAATCCACATTATGGAGCAGAGCTGCTGCAGAGAACCGATATTGAATATTTTCTATATATTTTACTTTGCTGGGTAGACAATTATAACATGGGAGACTGGAATTCAAGAAAAAATAGTGAAAAACATAACTAATTTTCATTGTTAAAAAAACAACTCTTTTAGGAAAAAATATTTATAAACATTTTAGATATTTTATTAAATATTTGGAATTTATTAACACCCTCAGCTGCTTTGATAAAGAGATTGAAGTTTAACCACAGAGATGTACCCGTAATTACAGTGATGTCCTGTAGCTTGCCACTGGATGAGATTAGGACTGTTGTTTAAAGCCATCACAAAGCACTAGAAGGCTGACCAAATGAGAAGCTGCTTTGGTTTCTTCAGCTGTCTACAAGACAGTGGTGATTCCTACCCTCTGAAGAGACAGACATAGTCTGTAAGACTCTAAACTGAATGTGTATTGCATTGAAATGTGTGTAGATGAGATGGTCCACTTTAAAAAGTTTTGTGACATGCAACTCCAAGTAGCTGTGATTGTTGTAGAACAGAAATTAGGAATATGAACGCCCACTCTTACAACTGTATCACTTTCACTTGTGTATGGAAAAGGTTCAAGATCCATGACTTTGTACAAGAAAAGCAATGCTGTCTCATGATTCATAAGTGTAGGAGTACATATTTATTTACATGTGTTTTTTGGGGGATTTTGTCACTTTTATATTGTGCAATTCATAAATGAGCCAGGCATACCTGGGTACATTTAAAACATTTTAAGTGAATTTCATTCCTAGAACTGCAGTCCTCCCAGACTGAACATCACGGAAAGCTCCACATTTCATGGGTTTCATTTTCTTTTATTAAATGAGAATGCCACAAAGCTGTTCCCAGCATTATTAGGGCAGGTAAGTGAAGTCTAAAAGCATTTCCAACAAAGAACATAGTGGAAGAAAGTGTAAATGAACAGATTCCAAACATCTCTGAAATAACTTTGTGTGAGTTCTTTGGATTCATATATTACTGCAGAATGGCAATGTAGGGGTTTTCTTATGTTCATGGGGAAATAGACCTCATGTATGAACATTTGTGAAAGGAAGGGGCAGTTGACTGCATCAAATAATGAATCTGACTGGTTGGTATTGACAGTACAGACACTTTTTATTTCAAACATTTAAAGAGACCCTGTTGCCAGCTCATTCATTTCACCAGACCATTATACAGTATGTGCATGTAACATATTTTATGCATATTATTTATCCATAAAAGCCTACCTTGTGTACACATTCAAAAGCCCTGAGACTGCTGCTGGGCATCGCCATCTTGGATGTGATGTAAGGTGGACAGACTCCGCTGTCTTTATTGATGCTCTGTAGTATTTTCCTTCACTGTTCCCCCAGTAGCTACAAGGTTAAGCAAGGAAGGGCAAAGAAGCTAGGCCAGCACAGAGAGTATTTATACACTCCCAGAGGAGGAGAGGGCTATGACATGCAGGGGTAGGGGGGGCTGTGCTAAGGAATGGGCCTGAAGTAGTCAAACATACAGTATAAAATACTTGATTTTTTTATGTTACTTTTACTACTTTGTTTACTTCTGTGTTTACAACCATGCCTGTCATATATACAGGCTTCATTATCACTAAATTATTTGAGCAAGACATATTTTTGCCATGTTTTGAAAATTTGTGTCTTATTTTCCAATACCCAGACCATCACCGATACACCTTAAAGTGGAATTTTACCCAAAATAGTTTGATAACAGTTGAAGTTTTTTAACAATAACATACATTCCACACTAATAATTATGCTACCGAAATGAGTGTGTGCTGTAAATTTACCTCAGCATTGCTCCTGTTCATCTTGCTGGAGGCCACCATTTTGATGAACCCAAAGGAGTCACTTCCTTCCAGAGGAAACTCTCCCACTCTCCTTGGTCTCAAAACTATGTCACTTTCTGTAAATAAAATCTGTACATTTCCAGCCTTGATTGTATGTCTTGGCTTAGCTAGAGAGGAAAGCTGACAGAAGCTTTACAGTGATGAATTGCAGATGAGGGGGAAAGGAGCGAATATCAGAGAGATAGGACACTATCCTTGTTTTAGGCTAGCCATAAATGGAGCAAATTTCTTTTCTGCAATTCTCTCGATTCCCCTATCAACACAGACAGTGTTGATGTGGGAATCCCTCCTGCTGGGTCATTGTCTTCTCCCAGCGGGGGAGGGCGGGGGAAGTCACCCCCACTGGGAGAAGAGAGTGATTATTTCTAGTGGCTATAGCACCACTGGCAATAACCACAGGTAAACCCAGCATGCTTGTTGTACTCAAGTTGATTGATCTATTAAGTTGGTACATTCAGCCTGCCCATACTTGGTTCAAATCTGGGCTGGTTCCTGCCTAACTCTTGTGTGTCTCCCTGGCAGCAGAGTTTGTTTCCAGAGTTTATCTTGTCAACTCTCCTGCTATTCTTTTCTCCCTCCCTAAACTGTGTATCCTCCACACAGTCTGTGTCATTCCTGTTGCTTTCTTCCCCCTTCAGCAACAGTAAACCTTGAAGCTGTCAGCTGTTCAGCCTCTAGTGGCTCTGATTTTAGGCACAGTGCTGAGAATAGAAAGAAACTGAGCATGTGCAGAGCAGGATGAGACAGCGCATTACTGGATTTTAAACAATATATATACTTATTTTTATTGTTTTACATAGCTGTACCTGCACAAGTGATCTACCAGGACTTAATTTTCAACTAATGTTCCACTTTAAGCTACTTGTTGTACAAAGCTTGAAGGAGATGATGCTTAAGCCAGTGAAATCCTATAGTTTCCAAACCATGGAGTATCATATATTTTATTATAAATTTTAACTCAGGCAAAATATAGGGACATGAGAAAATTCATTATCAGCAGAACCCAATCAAAGCAATATGTTGCACTGCGCTGCAAACAAAACCCCACAATGCAGTGGGGAAGGTGTCTTGGCCAACTCATTCATGTTAGTTATGTCACAAGCATCAGATGCACATGAGAGTTTTGTCTGATGCAGTGTAAGAGGAGAGCACAGGTGCTATCTGTTGTGTGTCCAGTTACACGGCCTATACTGGAAAGAACATTTATTTATTTATTTTCAGATAAGAAATTGCAGATAACATATGCCTCCTTTCCACTGAGCGGAACGGTTCCGGTTGGTACAGTTTGGAAGGGTTAGAATGGTCCGTCCTATTGAGCATTTCCACTGCAAGTCGGACCACCAGGGGCCATGCAGGGTTCACACCAAACGTGGTGTTTGTTTTGTGCTTTCGTTTGACGTGAGCATTGACGTTTTCCTGTCCGCCAATCAGTGTAATGTATCTAGTGACGCCAGTAGCTCTGCCCTAACGGTACCTTACCATTTCCTATGGCCCTACATCTGAAGGAGGACCAGGAATGGTCCAGTTTGGTTCGGTTGTATGGGCCACTTTCATAATGGAAACACTCAAAATAGCGTACCATACCAAACTGACCTGAACCAATCCGCTCAGTGGAAATGAGGCAATAGTGTTATATCATCCAGGTAAAATAAAACTTGGAAACAACAGTTTATAGCTGAAGCTATCAAATGATTAAAACAGAACTCCAGCCATAAAAAAAAAAAAAAAAAATAGATTCAATAAAATGGTATTTAACCTGAAAGCAAACCAAATTTTAGATGTGGTGGCTGTATTCATTTTCTTTTTGTTTTGGCTTGCTTTCCTTTATTTTCACCTGATGATCTTGCCAGTAATTTTGTTGTTTTTCAAAAGAACAATCTCTCTTGCAGATGTAACAATTACAGGGATGAGACAAACCATTCCCCACTGACAGGGGAACTTACAATGATCAGGTTTGTTTTATTTAAGTAAAACCTTTATCCCAAAAAACGGTTTGTTGTAACTGCTTATAAAGTGTTATCTGGAGTTTTGCCTCAATATGTTAGTGTAATTAAATCTACTAATACATCTAACACTACCCTCCCAGACTGACAATGCTCCTGTCCATTAGTACCCCCTGTGCTCATTTATCCAGAGTGGGGCACTGTAATATCGGAGTTATGTTACTGGTCACATCACCAGGTGAAAAGGGAAAAGGCATAAGATAGGAAAACGAATGCAGCCACCACATCTAAGGACTGGTAAGCTGCAATATATTACAGTTTTTTTTATTTTGAGTTTAATACTGCTTATTCTGCCATATTCAGCTTCAGTCATGAGATTGCCCCCTTAGCACTTTTCCTGCCACTAGATGTACCCAATCTGATAGCCAGCATCATCCAACCCTCTTTATCAGACCTAAAGCTATTCTGGAGTCTCCCCAGACTGTGACTGGACAGTGAATGGAGAAGAAGCACAGTGATGAGCTCATCTCTCTGTCTCTCTGCTTTCTCCTCCTGTCAGCATGACTCTTTTCAGCACATGAACTGATTGCTTCCTTGTACTACTATTTCCTCTTACATTCCAGGACTGCTGTACAGGGACTGCAAAAGGCTGACTTTAGCTTAAATTCAGGTACTTATACTTCTTTCATTTAAACATACAATTGATGACTTAATAATGATTTCAGAGCTGCATTAATGTGTGTTTTTATACCTGCCTGAAATTCTGCTTTAGTCCTGGTTCACACTATGAATTGCGCAGAATTGAAATTTATTCCTGTGCAATTCACATGTGATTTAGTGCAATGCGATTTGAGCTAATTTATTTTGAATGGGCTCAAATTGCACCACATCGTACCAAAGTAGTGCATGCACCAATTTTAGAAACCCATGGCAACTGGATCACATGGACATTTTGTACCATGCAATCCAGTGCAGGCAAACACATTGGGCTAGCGACCTGTTTTTTGGGGTATCATTAACATCACACTGACACCCGCTGCAGATTGCAAGGGCAGTGCACGTACCACAATCTACACTCCCCCCACCCCCCCACACATGATAAATGCTTCATGTATATGGCAACCTGATGTTCAAGTGAAGTAGCTACCCACAACAGGCAGTACAACTCCTAATTGCGTATGAAGGTTCAAACCCAATTGGTTACAGCATACAGTGGGGAAAATAATTATTTCATTCCCTACAGATTTTGTAAGTTTGCCCACATAAAAAGAAAAAAGGGTCTATTATTTTTATCATAGGTGTAATTTAAATGATAGATGATAGAGACAGAATATAAACCAAAGATCCAGAAAAAACACATGATACAAATGTTATAAATGAAGATACAATTCAGTGAGTAAAATAAATATTTGATCCCCAAACAAAACATCACTTAGTACTTGATGGAGAAACCCTTGGTGGCAAGCATAGAGGTAAGACGTTTCTTGTAGTTGGTTACCAGGTTTGCATACATCTCAGGAGCGATTTATGTCCACTGTTCCTTACAGATCTTCTCTAAATCCGAAGTTTCAGCTCCCTCCATAAATTTTCCATAGGATTAAGATCTGGAGACTGGCTAGGCCACTCCTTGACCTTAATGTGCTTCTTCTTGAGCCACTCCTTTGTTGCCTTTTTGGTATGTTTTGGGTCATTGTCATGCTGGAAGACCCATCCATAATCCATCTTCAGTGTTCTGGCTGAGGGAAGAAGACTCTCATCCAAGATTTTACAACACACGGCCCTCATCCATTAGCCTCTCAATGCGGCAAAATTTGCCCATACCATAGCAGAGAAACAGCCCCAAAGCATAATGCTTTCACCTCCGTGCTTGATTTTAGGGATGGTGTTCTTAGGGTTCAGCATTTCTTTTCCTCCAAACACGGCAAGTCAAGTTAATGCCAAAGAGCTTAATTTTGGTCTCACCTTACCACAGCACATTCTCCCAATCCTTCTCTGAATCATTTAGATGTTCATTGGCAAACTTCAGAAGGGCCTGTACATGTGCCTTCTTGAGGAGGGAAACCTTACGGGCACTGCAGGATTTCAATCCATGGCCGTGTATTGTGTTACCAATAATTTGTTTGGTGACTGTGGTCCCAACTGCCCTGAGATCATTCACAGGCTCCTCTTGTGTAGCTCTGGGATGATTCCTCACTTTTCTCATGATCATCCTTACCCCATAAGACAAAATCCTGCATGGAGCTTCAGGCGATTGATGGTTATTTTGTATTTCTTCCATTTGCTCCAATTGCATAATTGCTCCAACAGTTGTCTCCTTTTCACCAAGCTTCTTGATGATGGTCTTGTAGCCCATTCCAGCCTTGTGCAGGTCTACAATCTTGTCTCTGATGTCCTTTGACAGCTCTTTGGTCTTGCCCATGACAGTGGGTTTGAATGCAAGTAAGAGATTCTGTGGACAGGTGTCTTTTATACAAATACCAAGTTGTCATTAGAAACACCTTGTTAAATTGACAGGACTAATCTGATCTAATGATCACATACTGTAGTCAGTCTGTGGGAGCCAGAATTTTTGTTGGTTGGTATGGGATCAAATACTTATTTTACTCACTGAACTGCAACTCAATTGGTAACATTTGTATCATGTGTTTTTTCTGGATTTTGGTTGATATTCTGTCTCTATCATTTAAAATACACCTATGATATCAATTATGGACCCTTCATTTCTTATTCTTCAAATCTTACAAAATCTGCAGGGTATCAAATATGTATTTTCCCTACTGTACCTGCCAACTCTGTGGGATAGGAAAGAGGTAAAATAACTAGGAAAAGGGAACAGCCTTGCCACACCCACAGACATGCAGAACAAAACATTTGTCCAATACAATAGTTGAGTAAACCAAGTGCTACTTTTCATTTATATTCATGTTTGAAAATACTACTGCAATCATTTAAATAAAAACAAATAAGATGTGTTTCACTCACCTCCTCACACAACCAGTGTCAAAATAATATAAATAATGTAAAAGTGTAAACAAACAATAAATAAATGAATAGACATGTGCAATTCGTTTCAGCCTGAATGAAATAGTAACAAATTTAATTTTGTTTATTTGCTTTCTAACAAATTCCAAATTTTTGGAACTATTCAAATTCGGATCAGTCGAAAAATGATGGACCGATTAAAATTTTATGTATAGAATAGCTGGTTGTTAAGAAGCAGGCGAGGAAGCCGGCAGCTGCGTCCTTAACAACCGATGACTCATCAGCTGTCAGCGAGCTTCCCCAATTAGAAATGAAATGTAAACAAAAGAATGCCGGCAATAGAAAATTCTGAAGAAAAAAAAAAACAATGTGGGCCCCATTCCCAATACATACTAGGTCCTTCGGGTGTGTTTTTGGATTATTATATGTGTTTTTGGATATTCCCGAGTGTGGCTCGGGGTAATATACAGTGCCAAAAGAGGTAAACCTGAGGCCCACTCGGGATTACCCCACAATCACACTTACCTTCCACTGCGATCCCCCGCCGTCCTCCCGCTGTCCTCGCTGTGTGATCTGGCCGATGCCGTCACCTGTCTTCCGGTTCCCTTCCCCTCCCTCCCCTCCACCACTCTGCGCCGCAACGCAGGGGGGTGGAACTGTGGGAGATTCAAAAAATAAATAAAAACAAATGACATGATACAGTGTAATCTGCTAGGATTACAACTTTGTATCAAGCCATTTTACCCCAGGTTTTTACCTAGTGGTTTTTCCAGTGCCCTGCCTGTACTTTTGTGGTTCTTTGTGCCTGGAAATGTGAGAACATCCATGGCGTTCAAAGAGCATTCTTTTAGCTCAAAAGGGCTTTTAGACGAACTGGAAAACAGCGACAATGAATTGGAATTATTTGAAGAACTGAGCGATAGTGATTCGTGGGAAAATTCGTCTTCAGGTACTGAAAGTGACAACAGCGACAATTCTGCGACTGAGATCAGTGATGTGAGAACTTGGTACTCTATTGACTGCGGTATGGATCAGGCAGCAACCCAAAGATTACCATTTAGCACCTGGTATGAAAGTTGACGTTGACCATGACAACCCCTTGGCATACCTACAATTATTTCTGACCGATGAGGTTATTGAAAATATAGTTACCGAGACAAACCAAAGAGCAACAAATGGCTACGCATCAGAAGTTTGAAAGATGCAGAAAGTGGGAACCAGTGACCAAAGATGACATTTGGAAATTTCTGGGCCTAATAATTCTTCACGGAGTGATGGGGAAACCCCTGAAGAAGTGGTATTGGACAACCAATACATTACTTGACACTCCATTCTTTGGCAATGTAATGTCAGAGTACAGATTTTCCCTCATAATGAAATATCTCCACTTCGAAAACAATGAAGAATTTGATAAAACTACTCATCCTGCTCCAAAACTAAAGAAAATTTGGGAAGTATATAAAATTATTCTACAGAATTTCCAACGGAGTTATGTGCCAGAAAGAGACATCAGCATAGATGAAAGTCTAATGGCCTACAAGGGAAGGCTCAGCTGGGTGCAATACATTGCATAAAAGAGGGCACGATTTGGCGTAAAATCCTACATGCTATGCAAATCGTCAACTGGCTACATTTGGAATTCAGTGATATAAAGAAATAGAAAATGTCAAGCACCTACAAGGATGCAAGGATGTGCGTAGTTTGCTGCTCAAAGAGAGATGACAGTGGAAGGAAAATAAGAAAGGAAGCCAGATTCTATTGTCCCGATTGTGACTTCGGACTTTGTGCAGTCCCATGTTTCAAAATCTTTCATACCCGAGTTGTTTACTAAACCATTGTTACAGTGACCAGTAATATTGCACCCCTTGTTTGTACACATTTTATTATTATATTATAATTTATGATTTCGTGTTCCAAATTTTATGTCTACTAGACTCTTGGATAGATTTAAGTGAGTTATTCTGAAGAATTACAGGCCTAAAATATAAAAACAACAGATTTCCATGCAAAACAATGCACCGCTTTTAGATCAAAAATTCGGACATAATCAGACCGCCAGGGAGGTTAAGGGGAACTCCATGCCAAATTTTTTATAAAAAAATGGCGCAGGGTCCCCCCAAAATCCATACCAGAACCTTATCTGGGCATGCAGCCGAGCAGGCCAGGAAAGAGGGGGACAAGCGAGCGTGCCCCCCCTCGTGAACCATACCAGGCCACATGTCCTTGACATGGGGGGGTGTTTTTGGGCAGAGGGGCTCTCCCCATGTAAATGAGTATGGAGTACACACAGTACCTCTACCCATTCATCAAAAAATATAAAAAGTGAATAAAGACACAACACAAGTTTTTTTACAATTCCTTTAATAGGAAATGTAAAAAAATGTCCCTCGATGTAGATCCATCATCAATCACGATGACTGCCGCACCACCAGACCAGGGAATGCTGGGTCGATGATGTCACAAGGGGACAAGATCATTTGCTGACGTCATCAGGTGACTTCGCCCCTTAGCTATTTACGAAATGTCAGGCGGTGGAGCAGGAAGTCGGTGGGAGCCTTTGATGAGACTGTTTTTTGTTTTTTTTTTTGCTGTTTTGCGCAGACCCCCACAATCGCCGCCCAGGATTGTGGGGAAGAGGCCCTTGTCCTCATCAACATGGGGACAAGGTGCTTTGGGGTGGGGGGGACAGAGCCCAAAGCACCCCCCCTATGTTATGGACATGTGGCCTAGTATGGCTCAGGAGGGGGGCACTCGCTCGCCCCCCCCTTTCCTGACCTGCCTGGCTGCAAGCTCGGATAAGGGTCTGGTATGAATTTGGGGGGGACCCCACATCCTTTTTTTTCATTATGATGTGGGGTTTCCCTTAAAATTCATACCAGACCCGAAGGACCTAGTATGGATTGGGGGCAACCCTACACTGGTTTTGTTCTAAATTTTCTATTGCTGGCATTCTTCTGTTTACATTTCAGCTCTCTCATTGCTGACAGCTGATGAGTCATTGGTTGTTAAGAACTCGACGACCGGCTTCCTGGCCCACACCTTACAACCAGCTCTTCTTCACATTTCAAATCGGTCGATCATTTTTCAATTTTTCAACCATTTCGAATTGTTCTGAAAATTTGGAATTAGTTAGCAAATTAATAAATTCAACTAAATTAAAACGAAACTAAAACTATACAAATTCCAAAACAAAATCAACAAAAAATTAATAACATAACAAATCTATTCAAAATAAAAACGGAACACATTTTTCCATTCTGCACATGTCAATAAATATAAAGTGAAATCATAACATGCATATAAGCACACAAATCTTTACAAAGTGTTCTAAAAACAAAAAAAAAGTGAATCTTCAGTACCAAACTCTAGCGTTCCACCTCCCAGAGCACACTATAGCTGCTTACCAGAAATACAGACCCTACATAATAGGAGGTCTGATAAAGCCTAATATCTCCAGGACTGATTTACACTTGTAGGATGAATCTCACCAACTCAAAGAACGCTGGCCTGTCAGCAGCAATCATAAGGGATAGAGCAAAGGAACTCCATAGTGTAATACATTTAATACTTCATTTATTGGTAAAAGTAACATAGAAAGAAGTATGTAAAAAGCTTTGCATCAATGTACAACACCACATCGGGTGAATGTAATTATGTCACTGCTAGGCTTCCCCCAATGTGTTTTGTCACAACTGACGTCATCAAGAGACGCCCCTCTATGATCTCACTTTCCATTTATTTAGAGCCAATTCACACTATATGTAGTGACATACGTTTTACCACATGCTAACACACAGGAAACAATTGTTTTCTGTGTCCCATTCACACTGCAATGTAGCGTAGTGCTGCACTGTATTGCGCTTCAATAAAATGTAGACATACGGCATTTTATCGCAGCTCACTGACCCAAATCGCACTGTGATGTCAGGCAGCATGCCATTGCAGTGAATGAAGTGTATGTTTTGTGCACTTCAAATAAAGTACAAACCCCCCAAAAAAAGGGGGGGCAGTGCAGTTCTCAGAATCCTGCACCACACTGCCCCTTTGCCAGCCGGCAACATACATCAGCCGACACGCTGAACCACTCTGCAATTTGACTGAGGCATGTGTGAATTTGCCCTTAAAGTGGAGTTCCACCCTATTTTTATACTTACCTCCATCTTCTCGCTCCGGGTCACCTGAAAAAGAAATGGATAATCGCATATTTTTTTTTTTTTTACTTACCTCGTAGCGAAGAAAATATACTTACCTTACTTCCTTCTTCCTCCTTCCTCGGCCGCGGCCCGTCGTCACTTCCTGGCTCTGCAATGATTCCTGGGAGCTGGACGTCATAGCTCCCAGGAATCATTGCGCCTGCACCGGCCCCGACGTCAGTTCCGGGACGCGCGCGTCATCCCCTTCTAAACAGCTTCTGGGCATGCCCAGAAGCTGTGTAGGGGTGACGCGCGCGACCCGGAAGTGACGTCGGGGCCGGCGCAGAGCATCGTGGGACCAAAGAAGGCGGAAGAAGACGCCGAAGAGGACGCGCTGGCTTCAAGCTGCCCACATCTGAGATGGCAGCGCTGGACAAGACGTTTGCAAGGTAAGTATTTCGTCTTGCAGGTAAGTGCAACCCGGGACAGATCAGAGGCTAGCCATTGTGGAATGCACTAGCCCTGACTGTCCCGGGGGTATTAAAAAAAAAAAAAAAAAAATCCAGGGTGGAACTCCGCTTTAATGACGTTTGTTTACACTTTTACAATATTTATATGAAACTTTTAACATTGATAATGTGAAACGTCTTATTTAGATTTGTCAGTATTGGAGTATTCAGATACTAGTGAGTGCTGTTGACTGTTACTATTATTTTTCGTGATTTCTATTGAGCTTGTTGCACTTAGTGCAGATTCCTTTTTATTTACAATTTAAATAAACACTTGTGGGAATAAAGAAGTGCATTTAATGTTAAAGGTCTGTGTATCACACATAAAAGGGGTACAATTTAGGGGTAACATGTCTTGCAGTTTTATAATTCTTTACATCAGCACAAGTACAACAAATGTATGAGCATTTGTGCCTGCTTCACCTATTAAAGATAAGTTCCACCCAAAATTGGAAGCTCTGCTTATCTGCTTCCTACCCCCCTTCGGGGCCAGATTTGGCACCTTTCGGGGGGGGGGGGGGATGCGGATACCTGTCAAAAACAGGTACCCGCTCCCACTTCCGTGTAAGGATGCCACAGCAACCAACGTCAATTCACGGCCCCTCCTCCTTCCCCCAGCTGCCTTCTGGGAGACACACAAGTCGCAGAATACAGCAGGACCATTCAGAAAGTGCAGCGTGACTCACGCATGCACAGTAGGAAGCAGGCTGTGAAGCTGCAAGCCCCCACCCCACCCCACAGTACAGTAAGCATTGAATGTCAGGTGCTCAGACTTGTAGTTCTGACTGCAGGACACTGAGCGTAGCAGCTTACCCCATGTACACCTCTTCCCTCCTGAAAAAGCCTTGTATTCTTTTTACTGACTGCAAGGCTTTCTGTGTTTGAGGTGGGGTGATCAGCATTACATTTTTCCCTCCTCCAATCACAAAAACCTTCCACTCAGTGAAAAGTATACAAGGCTTTTCCTGAACGGAGGAGGTGTACAACAAGTGACCAGTTATGTGCACCAGTGTACTACCGCTGGAACCATAAGTCTGGCAAGTGTGCTGGGAAATCTTTTGTTTGTTTGCAATTTACTATCTCTTTCTGCCTTGTTTACTGAAAATGAGAGAAAATCGTTCATTTTGAGTTGTCACCAAAAAAGCAATAGACAGAAATGTTTCTAAGGGGACACTTGTTCTGATGACAAATAAGAGGGCATATCCCTCTTTTTAGAGAGGTTTCCTAGTGTCCGGTCACTCACGATCGTCGGGAAGAGAGGGAGAAAGGCAGGCGGCTAGTGTAAACAAAGCCGCCTGTCATTCTCCCCTGTGTAAAAACACAGATCACTCGGTGCTGCTATGTAGGACCATTGATCTGTGCTATTACACCACTAGCCACATCCAATGACAGTTAGAAACACGCCTCTAGGGACACACTTAACCCCTCCCTCTCCAATAAAGTTAACCCCTTCCCTTCCAGTGTCATTTTTACAGTAACAGTGCATATGTATAGCACTGATTACTGTAGTAATGTCACTGGTAACCCCAAAAGTGTCAAAAATGTCAGTCAAGGGTCCGATCTGTCCGCCGCAATGTCGCAGTACTGCAAAAAAAAAACGCAGATCGCCGCCATTACGCGTTAAAAAAAAAAAACAACAAAAATGACAGAAATCTTTCCCTTAGTTAGTAAACGCAAACCAATCAAAATACGCTTATTGTGATTTTTTTTTACCAAACATAGGTAGCAGAAAACAAATTGGCCAAAAATTTAAAAAAATTAGATTTTTACATTTCATTTTTTTGGGGGGAATTTCATATAAAAAAATTTGAAAAATATTGTTATTTTTGCAAAATTGTCCCTCTTTTTTTGTTTATGATCAAAAAATCGCACAGGTGATCAAATACCACCAAAAGAAAGCTCTGTTTGTGGGAAAAATAGGACGTCAAATTCGTTTGGGTACAGCGTCGCACGACCGCGCAATTGTCCGTTAAAGTCACGCAGTGCCGAATCGCAAAATATCGCCTGGTCAGGAAGGGGGTAAAATCTTCCGGGGCTTAAGTGGTTAAATATTCCCTACTCCATCCAAAATTAAAAACATTTTAAATACACTTGTAAGGATAAGCAGATGAAAAATTCCAACCTGTTGGATTATTAGTGAAGCCAAGCCTGGTCTACTTTGGTCCATCAGTACAATCATTCACATCCCATAAAGACAGAAATTATAGCCCTGTAACACCAATTGCATCAAATCTCTTTTTATATGTTCTTTGTTGCTGGAGCATGTTTGGCTTATAAGGAGTTAAAAAAATGACATCTTTCCCAACTTTATTTCAACACAACAACAATCAGCCACTGAAGATCAACACTGAAGAAACCACTATGTAATCCAACTGAGTGTACTGATCATCATTTGTGGAATTTTGTGAAACTGGTCAGGTTCTCAGAAAGCATGGTTGAGGAATGTACCCATCTCAGCGCACTTTCAGTGTCACATACAACACCATCTCTTCTGCTCCTCTTCCTGTTGGGGTACTCCAAGGCTCCGTCCTTGGGCCTCTTCTATTCTCTCTCTACACCTCTTCCTTGGACCAGTTGATAATACCCATGGCTTCCAATACCACCTCTACACCAACAACAACCAGATCCTATCCAACCTTTCCACTCCCAAACTTACCCCCTCAATCTCCTCATGTATCACAAACTTACTGAGCGACAAATCAGTATGGATGTCACACCACTTCCTCAAATTCAATCTTTCTAAAACTGAGCTTGTAGTATTTCCCTCTCCCTGTTCATAACCCCCTCAGTACTTTACCATTGAGATCAACGGCACAACCATTGGTCCCTCCACACATGGCAAAGTGCTGGGTGTAATCCTAGACTCTGACCTCTCCTTCAGCCCAAAATCCAATCACTGGCTAAATATTGCCGCCTTACTACCTGCAGCATTTCAAGAATTCGTCCCTTCCTGAATAATGACACCACAAAACAACTTATTTACTCCTTGGTTGGATCCTGCCCCAACTACTGCAACTGAATCCTAACTGGCCTACCCTTACACAGGCTATCCCTCCTTTAATCTATTATGAATGCTGCTGGTAGACTAATATACCTTACTAACTGTTCTGTGACTGCTGCCCCTCTCTGCCAATATTTTCACTGGCTTCCACTTGCCTATCGTATAAAATTCAAAATACTAAACCACAACATACAAGGCCATCCACAACATCACCCCCAGCTACATCACCAACCTCATCTGCAGATATCTCACAAATTTTCCTCCATGTTCCTCCCAAGACCTCTTGTTCTCCAGCTCCCTTCTTACCTCCTCCTACACTCACCTCCAGAATCTCTCACACCCTCTGCAACTCCCTACCCCAGTATGTCTGGTCAGCCCCTCTCCGGCCCACCCTTAGGCGATCCTTGAAAACTGATTTATTCAGGGAAGCCCACCTCCACCTAAAAACTGTACCCAAGTCACCTCAATCAGATCATCCCCCACAGTTATTACCTTTTGTTCCACCTCCCCCTCCCTTTAGATTGTTAGCTCCATGATCAGGGCCCTCCTATTCCTTCTGTATTGTAATTGTATTGTCCCCCTTAATGTTGTAAAGCGCTGCATAAACTGTTGGCGCTATATAAATCCTGTGTAGTAATAATAATAATAATGTTGAAGTTTAACCACTTCAACTCAGGAAGGTTTTACCCCTTAATGACCAGGCCATTTTTTGTGATTTGGCACTGCGTTAATTTAACTGACAATTGCGCGGTTGCGTGATGCCGTACCCAAATACAATTGATGTCCTTTTTTGCCCACAAACAGAGCTTTCTTTTGGTGGCATTTGATCACCTCTGCAATTTTTTGTTTTTATTGTTTTGATTTTTAATGTAGTCTGTGACCCATTGAGGAAGTTCACCTCCATTCCTGGTCTGGTCACCTCTGTCGCCAAGTCAGAGAGTAATGGGAACACAGATTTTTTCCCTAGTTTTTTTTTTTTTTATCTCCAAGGAAGGACATGGGGGAAAATTGCTCCAAACTGGATACAGACAGCTGTAAAAATCTGACAGAGGATCTAGCCCTTTACCTACTTGATCCAAAATTAGAAATAAAGGTTATGGTTGTAGTGCCACATGGCATTACCATAAAAATGGGCGTACATGGAGGAAGCAGCTGAAAAGGGCCCTGGTTAAAAAAAAAAATTAGCCACAGTCCCCTTATAAACCATTCAAAAACCTCTTAAATATCCTGTTTGACCCTTAAGGTATTTTTTTTCTTATAAAAATTGGCAAAAAGCCTACTATGGTCTCAAACAGCAGATAAGAGAAGGGGGGGAATGATCAGAAAGAAAAATGCTGCACTATACTTTTCTCCACTAGATGGCAGAAAACCTGTTTTTTCTAATATAAAATTGGCAAAATCTCTGAAAACATATATCAGTGTAAATATACAAAGCAGATTACTTTTTGTAGACAAACTTTTTTTTACTATGTTCATAATGTTACTGTGGTTTACATCTTTTGAAGGAAGCTTTAAATTGAGAGACTTAGAAAAGAAAGGGAACGCAATGGCTAATTGCTGAGAATAACAAAGTACTTGAAACGAATAGATGTACCCTCTGTGTTGTAATAACTTTACATTTTGATAACTTTACATTTCTGTTCAGCTTCATAGATCTGTGTATGCAAAACAGGTGAAGTTGGAGTTTGTGTGCAACCTGAATCAATGTGATCCGTCATAGTACTAAACTCATATGTAACATTTTAGTACAAATGAATTAGAGAGCATTTCTGTCCTGGTAAGCTTGCTTTCTAGTTGTTTAAATTTAAAAAAAAAAAAAAAAAAGCTTTTTTTTTTTTTTTTTTTTTTTTTACAAAGGTAGTTAGAGAAATTGAGTGTGCTCTATTATTATTATTATAATATAGTATTTATATAGCGCCGACAGTTTACGCAGCGCTTTCTTCTGTGATCCCACATCTCCTCTGCTTAGAGCGGTTGTTCTGAGCGAGGAAGGGACATGTCAGACTGCTGCAGATAGACCGCTGCTTAACCCCCACTACAGCACTCTATCTGAAACTCAACTGAGTTTGGTCCCGGCGCCCTCACTTTTTCTAATTACATTCATAGTAAACTTCAAATGAGCGTTAAATTTGTTTTAGTATTTAGGATTAGGATTACTGGCCTAACATACAATCTTTGAAATTATTTTTACAAAATATGCATTATCATATATGTCTTGAATTTTCTTTTATGAAAAGAAAAGTTAAATTACTGAATCCACAATTGCTGCTAACATGTTTTGTTAATGTTACTCTGAATCTACATAAGATAGATTGAATAGTCTTTTCATTCATTGGATCTTCACCTAGCTGTGTCATTATACCTTATAGAAAGCAATAAATAATGCTGTATGTAATATGCAGAGGTGCTAGCCCTCCATACTCTCCACATGTTTTTACACTTGGTACAGATAGATTTTCCTGATTGATCCTCATGCTTTCAGCTATTACATTAGTTCCATAAAGAATCGCTCCCTGAAAAGTAAACCTTTCCTGACCTCATTGTATAAATGCTGATCATGGTTGGTATGCTGATCCACCAGCTTTAGTATTTCCTTAGCCACTGTTCCTTAAAGTGGAGTTCTGCTCAAAAATGGAACTTCCGCTTATCTGTCTCCTCCCCCTCTCCGGTGTAACACTTGGCACCTTTCGGGGGGGGGGGGGGGTCAGGTACCTGTTTTTAACAGGTACCCTGTCCCCACTTCCATTGGACCTCGGTGCAGATCATAAGTTCGGTCCTCTCCGCCTCCTTCCAGGCCAGTAAGAGAGCGCAGCACGCTTTGCACATGCGCAGTAGGGACCCGGCTGAGAAACCACAAGGCTGCCCTGGCAGGTTCCCTTATTTGCAATGGCGGTGGCAGCATCCGACAACCGTCAGAAACATCGGCTGCAGTGCCGACATCGCTGGTTTCCAGGACAGGTAAGTGTCCTAATATTAAAAGTCAGCAGCTACAGTATGCATAGCTGTTGACATAATTTTTGGAGGGGGAGGCTGGAACACCGCTTTAGCAAATATGCTAATCAGAAATGTCAGAGCACCTATTCAGGAAACTTGTTACAGGTCAATGACTTAGACAGTAATAGCCATTGGATCAGCATTACAGCCAGGCAGCTAGCATTTTTAACTGGAGGTCATCAAAATAAGCCTCCCTATTTCTCTGTAAGGGTTTTGTAACACAAAGCATCATTTAAGATGTTGAATGCCTACCTTCACTACTCGATCATACTAGTAAATATTGAAATGTGCAATTTAGAAGAAGCAGATCAATTCTCAAATGACCTTTTGCTTTTTCTTGCTGTATGGGGGAACCTTATACATTATTGTATTTCCAATGCCTTAGAGTTTTACCCAAGAATGTTGCTGGTTCAGTTTGCAAGGCACATCATTATTTAGCTAATTATTACTCAAAGTTTACACATCAAGGACTTCATTTTGCTGCTGGAACCTGAAAAACATTTCTGTTCTAATCTACTCTGAAATAGCACCTGTCACTGGGCACAACTGAGTGAGCCAATGTGCAGTCTGGTAAAATACTCAACCTGGCAGAATGTGCCCTCATCAGGATTTGGTTAATTCATAATGCCGTCTATCATGGAGTAGGTGACAGGTCCTCTTTACTTACAGTTTAGGACTTTCATCACATTCTAGTGTTTAGTGTGTATGTTGGGATGTTCATGTAACAGGATTGAATTAAGCACTTAGCATAGTCTGATTACAGGGTTACTGTTGGACTAAAGTGGACATGTAATTACCATAGGATTGTGTACTGTATCCAGTTTGTATAATAAACTAAAAAGTACTTTGTTTAAAAACAAAAATGCAAAAATGATGTAAAAGACACTAAATATAGAACTTGATACTGGTCTGTGTCCTGGCTGTTCTTTATCACCATTAGCTGTGGTCTGTATGTTCTGGAAGGAATACAGTAAACCCCCCTCCATTGCGGGGGTTACGTTCCGGACCCAGCCGCGAAAAGTGAAATTCCGCGAAATAGAAAAACCCTATTAAAATGCATTGTAGGCATGTTTTTTTTACTGTCACTGTACGTGTAAAAGCATTTTAAGGTCTTTAAACACACTTTTAAAACAATAGAAACTCATTTAAACACATAAAAGATACTGAGAGACATAGCAAGAGCTATGAAAAACACAAAAATATTTCATTTTTAATGATTTATATAGTAAAATAACATTACAAAAAAAAACGCGAATTACCGGGACCGCAAAAACTGAACCGCGATGGAGCGGGGGATTACTGTACCATGAAATCTGATAGACCCATTTAGCTTACTAATAGAAAACTAGGAAACATAAAACAGTGACGGCAGAAAAAAGACCAAGTAGTCCACGAGTCTACCCATGTTTTTTTTTGTTATATGTTTTATATTTTTGTTTTTCATTAACTATATTGTCCAAGTATAGATCTAGATTTTTCCCAAGCATGTTTAACCACTTCAATACCGGGCACTTTCACCCCCTTCCTGCCCAGGCCTATTTTCAGCTTTTAGCGCTGTTGCATTTTTGAATGACAATTGCACGGTCATGCAACACTGTACAGTGCCTTGCGAAAGTATTCGGCCCCCTTGAACTTTGCGACCTTTTGCCACATTTCAGGCTTCAAACATAAAGATATAAAACTGTAATTTTTTGTGAAGAATCAACAACAAGTGGGACACAATCATGAAGTGGAACGAAATTTATTGGATATTTCAAACTTTGTTAACAAATAAAAAACTGAAAAATTGGGCGTGCAAAATTATTCAGCCCCTTTACTTTCAGTGCAGCAAACTCTCTCCAGAAGTTCAGTGAGGATCTCTGAATGATCCAATGTTGACCTAAATGACTAATGATGATAAATAGAATCCACCTGTGCTATCAAGCCTCCGTATAAATGCACCTGCACTGTGATAGTCTCAGAGGTCCGTTTAAAGCGCAGAGAGCATCATGAAGAACAAGGAACACACCAGGCAGGTCCGAGATACTGTTGTGGAGAAGTTTAAAGCTGGATTTGGATACAAAAAGATTTCCCAAGCTTTAAACATCCCAAGGAGCACTGTGCAAGCGATAATATTGAAATGGAAGGAGTATTGGACCACTGCAAATCTGCGAAGACCTGGCCGCCCCTCTAAACTTTCAGCTCATACAAGGAGAAGACACATCAGAGATGCAGCCAAGAGGCCCATGATCACTCTGGATGAACTGCAGAGATCTACAGCTGAGGTGGGAGACTGTCCATAGGACAACAATCTGTCGTATACTGCACAAATCTGGTCTTTATGGAAGAGTGGCAAGAAGAAAGCCATTTCTTAAATATAGCCATAAAAAGTGTTGTTTAAAGTTTGCCACAAGCCACCTGGGAGACACACCAAACATGTGGAAGAAGGTGCTCTGGTCAGATGAAACCAAAATCTAACTTTTGGGCACTAATGCAAAACGTTATGTTTGGCATAAAAGCAACACAGCTCATCACCCTGAACACACCATCCCCACTGTCAAATATGGTGGTGGCAGCATCATGGTTTGGGCCTGCTTTTCTTTAGCAGGGACAGGGAAGATGGTTAAAATTGATGAGAAGATGGATGGAGCCAAATACAGGACCATTCTGGAAGAAAACATGATGGAGTCTACAAGACCTGAGACTGGGACAGAGATTTGTCTTCCAACAAGACAATGATCCAAAACATAAAGCAAAATCTACAATGGAATGGTTCACAAATAAACATATCCAGGTGTTAGAATGGCTAAGTCAAAGTCCAGACCCGAATCCAATCGAGAATCTGTGGAAAGAACTGAAAACTGCTGTTCACAAACGCTCTCAATCCAACCTCACTGAGCTCGAGCTGTTTTGCGAGGGCAAAAATTTGGGCAAAAATTTCAGTCTCTCGATGTGCAAAACTGATAGAGACATACCCCAAGCGACTTACAGCTGTAATCGCAGCAAAAGATGGCGCTACAAAGTATTAACTTAAGGGGGCTGAATAATTTTGCACGCCCAATTTTTCTGTTTTTTATTTGTTAAAAAAGTTTGAAATATCCAATAAATTCCGTTCCACTTCATGATTGTGTCCCACTTGTTGTTGATTCTTCACAAAAAATTACAGTTTTATATCTTTATGTTTGAAGCCTGAAATGTGGGAAAAGGTTGCAAAGTTCAAGGGGGCCAAATACTTTCGCAAGGCACTGTACCTAAAGCAAATTTATGTCATTTTTTTTCCCCACAAATACAGCTTTCTTTTGGTGGTATTTGATCACCGCAAGGTTTTTTTTCTTTTTTGCTAAACAAATAAAGAAAATACAGAAAAGTAAAAAAAAAAAAAGTTTCTCTTACGTCCTCCGACAGTCGCCGCCGCCTCTAAGTCATCACTGTTGGTATTGACTTCCGCTCCGCAGGAGTAGCTAGGCATAAAGACTTAGTCAAAAGAACAAAGGCATTTGCATATACACACCCATGGGGGCTGTCCCATCTGGTCAATACCCCCCTGCAGTGACCACTCCCAACTCAGTTTCATTATGCCTAGCGTCAGGAGTGTAGTTAGGCTTCCCTGTGCTGGGGCTACAGTCTCAGCCTATCTAATCTTTTATTTGATTTTCTTTGAAATTGTCAGTTTTTTCTTACTTTACTAGCTGTTTATTTTGTCAGCTTTTAGTTTTTAGTCGACTCTTCGGAAGAAGATGGATCATGCGGTGCTGGGATTCGGACTGGCCGCCCTGGTTCTCCAGGGCAGAGGGTCAGATGGACCCCCAGCCCGCCATCGAGCATTCAGCCGTGGTTCGTCCTGGCACTATGAACGACCCATCCCTGTTCGCAGCAGGGATGCAGCCGTGAGGTGGCTACCTCACAGGACACATCTGCGATGCTGCAGTGTCATGTCCCTGGCTAACGGCACTCCCTGTCAGATGAGGACAGCGGCTTTCCTTTCATAGAGGCACCCCACACCATCTGGTACAGGTAAGTACTTCTGCGTGGGGCCTCTGTGTGGGGTGGCAGTCCTGTGTTGCTGTGTGTCCCCCATGTCTGTGCCTGTGTGACTCCCTGATGCGGTCCCTGCGGGGATCGCTTGTGCATGCGCTGCGGTGCTGTATGCTTTTGGGGGTCCCCTTCCCTGTGTCACTTCGGTGCTTGTTGGGGGTGCAGACTGTGTGTGTGGCGGCCGCAGCGGGGTGAATCCATGCGGTCTGCCATTTTAGGTATGGGCAGGCATGTTTGGCTTCTCTATGGGCAATACTACATGCTGTTTTGGCGCAATTTTGCGGTAGAAGAACGATCGTTCCGACCGCATGTCTGGCGGCCATTTTGGCGGAGCCTTCCATGCAATCCTATGAGGCAGCCATTTTCCCTGAGTCATGCAGCCTATAAGTTCAGCCTACTCTAGCAGCACTTCCTTTTCCTCTGAAGCAGGACATCGGTGGCAACACTCTGCGGGGCTCTGCAGGTTATCGCTCTCAATTTTGCTGTATTGTCGCTTCTGGCTCATTTTTTTCTTCTCCTGTTTGGGGGTCTTTGTCACTGTAGCGGTGGACTGCGCACTCCGCAGCGATCTTAAAGGGGCAGTACAAACTTCTTGCACTGTTGTTTTGTAACCTTGAGCAATGGATTCTCAGGAGAGCAAATTCCCCCCAGCTCTGGTGGGGGTCCCCAGTTCTCCTGTGGCCCCTCAGACCTGATTTGGCCGCTGTAGTGGCGACTTTGGTGTCAAATATGGAAATGCTGATGGCTGAACGTGCTGCTAAAAAGAGGCCCAGATTGTCTCTCTCCTATGATTCAGATGGTGATATGGCTGCTGCGGCGAGCGTGCCCTTTTCAGGGTCTCGCTCATCCTTAGACCCGCTGGGGTCTGAGGGGGAGGCAGAGGTGGAGGGGGTTGATACCTCCTCCCTGGGGTCGCCTGAAGAGCAGGCGACCATGGATGAATTAATTGTTTCTGTTAAGGAAACACTGCATTTGGAGGATGAGCCCAGTCCTCCGGGCGTTGTGTCCTCGTTTGGGACGCACAGGACCCGCAAGTCGGCGCAGGTTTTTCCCTGCCCAGCTGAATTTCATTACACGGTTAATGAAATGTGACGCACGTTAAAACGTCCATTCCTGGTGCCTAGTCGGTTCAAATTGCTTTATCCCTTTGCACCGGCTACGGAATCATGATGGTGTGTGCCTCCACAGGTGGATCACACTGTGGCCGTGTTAAACAAGGCTACCTTGGTTCCTTCAGAGGATACCCCGGTTTTAAGGGGATCCCACGGACCGGCGGTTGGAGTCTCTAGCCCGCCATTCCTATACGCTGGTGGGCTCTTTGCTCAGACCCATTTTCGCGTCCGTTTTGGTGGCTCAGGCGGTGGCTGATTGGACTAAGGTGCTTAGGAGCAACCTCGTGTCTGATGATGTTCCGCCTGCCCGGCTGGAAATGGTGGATCAAATCCACCAAGGAATCATGTATCTGTGTGATGCAGCCTTAAATGAGGCTCCTTTAGTAGCACGCCTCTCTAGTGTCTCGGTACTTAACCGGCGACTGATATGGCTAAAGAGCTGGTCGGCTGACCAGTCCTCGCGGAACACAGTTGCTGATTTTCCCTATGCTGGCTCTCGCCCTTTTGGTGAGGCATTGGATACCTTGGTGAAAGGCATCATGGGGGGTAAGAGCAATTTGCTGCCCCAGAACCCGAAGAACCAGTCCTTTCGTGGCAAGCGGGGTTCTGCGCCTAGATCCACTCAGAGGTCCTTTTCGTGCCTTTCGGAACCAATCCAAAGGCAAGCCCTTCAAGGCCCAGGGCAGCCAGAAAAAGCCCTCGGCGGGTAAGCAGAAGTCAGGCAATGCCGGCTCGGCGGGTCAGTCCGCCTCTGCCTGAAGGGGCGCCCTCACCTGTTTCAGGGGTGGGGGGACGTTTGCGCGGTTTCCTCCAGCCTTGGCTGCTCTGGATATCGGACAGGTGGGTTCAGGAAATCATTCGATCAGGGTACAAGATCGAATTCCTTTCCCGGCCGGCGGACAGATTCTTCCCCTCAAATCTTCATTTGCCGCTGGGGCGTCTGCAGGACCTGCACCAAGCGGTACAGGACCTTCTTGCTCAGGGGGTGATTGTCCCGGTGCCTCATTGGGACAGGTTTTGGGGGTTTTATCCAAATCTGTTCACTGTGCCCAGAAAGGAGGGCAAAGTGCATCCTATTCTGGACCTGAAAGCGCTGAACCGCTTTGTGCGTGTTCGGAAGTTCCGTATGGCGTATCTCCGTTCGGTGGTGGCCTCGAGTCCAGGAGAATTCCTGGCCTCGATAGATCTAAAAGATGCGTACCTGCACATCCCCATTTTCGAGGGTCATCAGCGGTACCTTCGGTTTGCTATCGCAGGGGACCACTACCAGTTTGTGTCTCGCTTCGGCACCAAGGGTTTTTACCAAAGTGTTGGCGTCGGTTCTGGGCCTGCTGAGGGCACAGGGCATTGCGGTCTTGGGTTACCTGGACGATCTACTTCTGAGATCACGTGCCAGCCAGGACCTAGTGCGCAATCTGTCCACCACGGTACAGACGCTCCAGGAGTTCGGATGGACCATCAACGTTCAGAAATCAACGTTGTCTCCATCGGTTCGTCTTCCCTATCTGGGAATGATTCTGGACTCTGCTCAGGCAAGGGTGTTTTTGCCGGAGGACAAGCTCCGGACCTTGCAGGACGAGATCAGGTCCCTCAGGGACAACCCGTCCTCGTCACTCAGGACCTGTATGCGGGGCCTGGGGTTGATGGTATCGGCCTTCGAGGCGATGCCCTATGCTCAGTTTCACACGCGGGCTCTCCAGGCGGAGATCCTGGCCAGGTGGGACAGACTGCCTCAGTCCCTGGATCTGAGTGTCTCCTTGAGTCGTCAGACCAGATTGGCTCTTCTGTGGTGGCTCCAGTCCCCGTCGGTGGCGGAAGGCAAGTCCTTCCGTCCGTTGGTGTGGACGGTGATTACCACGATGCCAGCCTGTCGGGCTGGGGTGGAGTCCTGGGCAACCTGTCTGCCCAGGGCGCTTGGTCGGAGGAGTCCTCCCTCCCGATAAATGTGCTGGAATTGCGAGCGATAAAACTCTGTCTCTTCCAGTGGTCGGACCGTCTTCGGGGCCGTCTTGTACGGGTACAGACGGACAATGCTACCGCGGTGGCTTACATCAACCACCAAGGGGGCACCAGGAGTGCTCGGACGGCCCGGGAGCTGACCGACATTCTGTCTTGGGCCGAGACTCATGTCCCAGCGATCTCAGCAGTTCACATTCCAGGTGTGGAGAATTGTCAGGCCGACTATTTGAGCCGCCAGACCCTGGACCAGGGGGAATGGTCCCTACACCCGGAGGTCTTCCAAATGCTGTGTGCGAAGTGGGGATTCCCGGACGTGGATCTGTTCGCATCTCGGCTAAACCAAAAGGTTTGTGGCAAGAACGCGCGATCCCCTGGCGGACGCCTCAGATGCGTTAGTGGCCCCTTGGCATCAGTATCGTCTGATGTATGCCTTTCCTCCGATTCAGTTGCTATCCAGGTTCCTCCGCAGGTTGGCCTCTGAACCGTACCTGGTGATTCTGGTGGCTCCGGACTGGCCGCACCGGTCCTGGAACGCCGACGTTGTTCACCTGGCAGTGGCGCCTCTGTGGCGACTGCCTCTGCGGGAAGATCTCCTGTCTCAGGGTCCGATCTTCCATCCTGCTTTACAGTCACTGGCTTTAAACGGCCTGGCTGTCGAGGCTAGAAAAACCTCCTCTGGTAAAATCTATTACTGTACCTGGAAGGCTTATTTCACCTGGTGTGAGTCCAGGGGGTTCTCTCCTCGCTTGTACTCGGTGTCGAGAGTGTTGGCCTTCCTCCAGTCTGGTGTGGACCAGCGCCTGGCGCTGGCCATGATCAAGGGCCAGGTGTCCGCACTGGCTATTCTTTTCCAACGCCCTGTGGCGTCCCATTCTCTGGTTCGCACCTTCATTCAAGGTGTGCGACATTTGGCTCCTCCCAGGAAGGAGCCCTTACCTCCATGGGACTTGAACTTGGTTCTGTCCATGTTACAGCGTGCTCCCTTTGAAAACATTCGGGATATATCGTTGCCTCTGCTGTCTAAGAAGGTTGCCTTTTTGGTGGCGATCACTTCGGCTCGCAGGGAGTCAGAACTGGCAGCGTTATCTTGCCATTCTCCTTACTTGGTGATTCACCGGGATAAGGTGGTCTTGCGTCCGCATCCCTCCTTTCTTCCTAAGGTGGTCTCTGAGTTCCACATTAATGAGGACATTGTCCTGCCTTCGCTTTGTACGAAGCCTAAGCATCCTAAGGAGGTTGCTCTGCATTCCTTGGATGTTGTTAGGGCGATCAGGGTTTACCTGTCGTCTATGGAATCCTTTCGGAAGAGGGATTCACTCTTTGTCCTTCCTGAGGGACCTCGGAAGGGCATGGCTGCATCTGCAGCGACTATTGCCAAATGGATCAGACAGACCATTGAACAGGCTTACGCCTTGAAGGAACGGGTTCCACCCTTCCCTGTTAAGGCGCACTCTACCAGATCTGTGAGTGCGTCCTGGGCCTATTGGCATCGGGCCTCGTGGCCCAGGTGTGCAAGGCTGCGACTTGGTCGTCGGTGCAGACTTTTTCCAAATTCTACAAAGTAGATGTTCTGGCGTCAGCTGATTCCTCCTTTGGCCGCAAGGTTCTCAGTGCGGCAGTGCCATGAAGGACCCTTGTTCTTTTATGGGTCCCTGGCTGTTGGTATTTGCTTTCCTGGGCTGTTGCTCCTGTTGAGCATTGTTTTCTGTTGCCCAGCAGGTTCTCTTACTGTGCATGTAAGGCTCCTTTCTCTGATGTGGGTACTGCGTTGCCTTTTCTACGGTTGCGTCTCCCACCCCTCCCCACCCCTCATGTCTATACATCACTATACAGTGATGACTTAGAGGCGGTGGCGACTGTCGGAGGACGTAAGAGAAAACTGAATTTTTGTAAAATCTTACCTGTAAAATTCCTTTCTCTGAGTCCTCCGACAGTCGCCGCCCCCGCCCCTCTTTAGGGGTTGTGTCTTATTACCTACTGCTATGCTACCACACTGAGTTGGGAGTGGTCACTGCAGGGGGGTATTGACCAGATGGGACAGCCCCCATGGGTGTGTATATGCAAATGCCTTTGTTCTTTTGACTAAGTCTTTATGCCTAGCTACTCCTGCGGAGCGGAAGTCAATACCAACAGTGATGACTTAGAGGCGGCGGCGACCATCGGCGGACTCAGAGAAAGGAATTTTACAGGTAAGATTTTACAAAAATTCTGTTTCTTTTGTTTATGTTATACAATTTTGTACATAGATTCGTTTTTTCCTGCACTGATGAGCACTGATGAGGCTGCACTGACAGGCACTGATGAGGAGGCACTGATGGGGTGGCACTAATATGCGGCACTGATAAGCAGCACTAATGGGCACTGATATGTGGTACTGATAGGTAGCACTGATATGCAGCATTGGTGGGCACTGCTGGGCACTGATAGGCGGCATTGATGGACACTGATAGGTGGCACTGATGGGCACTGATAGGCGGCACTGGTGGGCAATAATTGGCACTGGTGGGCGACACTGATAGATGGCAATGATGGGCACTGGTGGGCAGCACTGATGGGGAGGGCACTGGCGGGCTCTCTGATCCCCGATTGCCATCCCTGGTGGCCATGCTGGGCATCCCCAGTGGCTCAAGTGGCATCCACCCCCCCCCACGATGGTCTGCACTGGTAATCAATGATCTGATTACCAGTGCAGATCCCCCCTGTGAGGAGAGCCGCAGATCGGCTCTCCTCTACTCGTGCCTACATCAGTAGGCTCTTTACCGAGATCGGAGATGCGGTGTGTCAGAGTGACGTTCGGTCAGGATAATGCAACCACTTTCCCGCCGTCAATCGCCTATAGGGCGGGCGGGAAGTGGTTAAAGCCATTTACTGTTGACTGTCTTAATGCCTCTGCTGGTGATTTATTCCAAGCATCAACTACCCTTTCAGTAAAATAATACTTTCTAAGATTAGTTTTGAACTTTCCTCCAGTTAGTTTGAGATTATGGCTCCATGTTCTTGAATTTGGTTTCATATTGAAAAAACTGCCCTCCTGCACCTTATTCAACCATTTGACGTATTTAAAGGTTTCAATCATGTCTCCCCTTTCCCTTCTTTCCTCCATACTGTACATATTAGGTCACTGAAGTCACTCTCGCTAGGTTTTATACCCCAAACTTTTCACCATTTTTGTTAGCCGTCTCTAGACTCGTTCTATCTTATCAATATCTTTCTGTAAGTGAGGTCTCCAGATTTGGACACAGTATTCTAAGTGAGGTCTCACTAAAGATCTATATAGGGGAATCAGAACCTCCTTCCTCCTGCCAGTGACCCCTCTACTGATGCATCCTAGAACTCTATTCACTTTACCCACTGCTTGGTCACACTGTTTTCTAATTATGCAATAATCTGAAATAAGTACCCCCAAATGTTTTTCTTCTGTAGTGCTGGCCACCACTGTACCCCCAATGTTTTACTCGCCCAAGGGATTTTTTTTTTCCTTAGATGCATTTTTTACATTTAGAAACATTTACCAATCTTCCAGCAATGCCAAATCATGTTCCATGTTACAGACACCTCCAGTGATATCAACCCTATTACACACCTTTGTATCATCAGCAAAAAGAAATACCTTGCCCAACAAACCTTCAGCTATATCACTTACATATACACTATATTGTCAAAAGTATTTGGACGCATGCCTTTATACGCACATGAGAATTAATGGCAACCCAGTCTTAGTCCATAGGGTTCAATATTGAGTTGGCCAACCCTTTGCAGCTATGTAAAACTGATGTGCCTCGCGCTTATGGTAAGTAAATAAAATAAACTAAAATAAACAAATTAAATGAATAAGCTGCCTGCTGCAATAAAAAGTGCAAGTGCTTTTTAAATGTGTTTGTCTGTGTTTGCAGCACTGCTATAAAGTGTTAACGTGCATACATACCATCAAATGCAATAAAATTCATAGGTGCATAGTAGAATTCATAAGTGCAAAATAAATAGAAACTGCATAATAAAATATATCATCAAGTGCAGTTGTGCTGTGCTAAATGACTTGTTAAATATCACCAAAAAACAAGTGCAACAATAAATGCTCATATACAGTCCATTATAAAAGTCATTTTTCAAATTATAAAGTGCTGGTGCTCATCCGTGTAGCTTGTGGGGTCTCCCTCTTTGTGGATGTACTTACCACAATCTTGCTTAACCACTTACCGCATACTAACGTAGGTCTACGTCAGTAAACTTTGCGGTAGTGTACCGGGATGATGCCTCTAGCTAGAGGCATCATTCTGGTACCGTGGTTTGAAGCCGGCGGTTGGCTGTCCATGACGTCACTTCCGGGTTACTGTGCCGCAAAAGGCGGCAAATTTGAAAATCGGCTGTATGCAAAAACGCCGTTTTTGGCGTTTTGCATACAGGGAAGTGTAGTGGAGGGGTCTAGGGTCTTTTAGACCCTCGATCCCTCGATAAAGTGTACCTGCTACTAAATATTGCTGTCACAAGGGATGTTTACATTGCTTGTGACAGCAATAAAAGTGATCAGATTTTTTTTTTTTTTTTAAAACTGTAATAAAGTTAAAAAAATAAATAAAATAAATGGGAAAAAAAAAAAAAAAAAAATTTAGCCGCCCCCGTCACCGTTAGCTCGCGCACAAAAAAAAACGTATACGCAAGTCGAGCCGCAAATGAAATCGCTGTTCAAACCACACATGTGAGGTATCGCCGCGATCGCCAGAGTGTGAGCAATAATTTAAAAAAAAGAGCTACACTCTAACTCTAAACTGGTAACCGTTAAATAAATTTAAAGCGTCGCAGATTGAGATCTCTATTGACCGTAGTTTGTCGACATCCCACGGGGGGGCGCAATTTTAAACCGTAACATGTTGGGTATCTATTTACTCGGCGTGACATGTTCTTTCACAATATACAAAAAAAATGGGCTAACTTTACTGTTTAGTATTTTTTAAATGCAGTGAAATGTGATTTTTCAAAATTTTTCCAAAAAAATGGCGCTTTATAGACCGCTGCGCAAATACCGCGTGACAAAAATTATTGCAATGACCGACATTTTATTCTCCAGAGTCTTTGCTAAAATAATATATATAATGTTTGGGGGTTCTAAGTTGTTTTCTAGGAAAAAATACTGATTTTAACTTGTGAACAAAATGTGTCAAAAATAGGCTCGGTCCTTAAGTGGTTAAACAGAGCAGGAAATGATGATCATGATGATCCTTGGATTCATTGATAATTGCTAGAGATCCAAAAGACTCCTTTTCCTCTTTAAATGCTCCCAAGTGTCCTCATAAAAAGAAAAGACTTTCCATGGTGAAGCCCGTTTAAAAGTTCAATTTATTAGGGTTAACAGACAATGGGATACTCACAAACATAGTAATATAAAAGACATGTAGTACACTCGGCTCGGTGGTTAGCTGCTCCCGCAGCGTGCGCTTCACCGACCGGATATCATGTGACAGGGCGCTCGGCCAATGGCTAGACGCGTTTGGTGGTTCTTAACCTGGGTTCGATCGAACCCCAGGGGTTCGGTGAGTCAGTCTCAGGGGTTCAGCGGGGGGGGCAACAGGGCAATTGCTCCCCCCAAGAAAATATTACTGATTGTGAGGACAACCCCCCCGGGAAATCAGAGCTGTGGTCGGGACGACTCACAGCCATTACACATAGACACTTGACGCTCTGCCCCCTGTACCTCCCCCAGCAGGTTTCCAGCCCATCTCCTGCAGGCTGCTTGAGTGGGCGGGATGGGGATGTACCTGACCCCGGAGATCACGCCCGCCTGGAAGAGGGAAGTGTGAGCAGCTGAGCAGAGGGAGCTGAGTGAAAGTTCCTGGAGGTAGGCTCAGCTAGCTGTACATGGTGGATTAGTTTGCAAGCACCTCTATGCTAAGTCTGCTAAGTTACTGCAGCTTAGCATAGAGGTGCGGTTAGCTGACAAATGGAAATGCATGTCCTTTTCATTTAGCTCAATAAGCATTGTGAATGCCCCCTGGTGTGTGCCCTCCTGATACCCCATGGTATGCCCTCCCAACACCTCCCCCCCAGTGTGTTCCCTCTTGACACCCCATGGTATGTCCTCCCAACCCCCCCAGTGTGTGCCCTCCTAATACCCCATGGTATGCCCTCCCAACACCTCCCCCCAGTGTGTGCCCTCCTGACACCCCATGGTATGCCCTCCCAACCCCCCACCCCAGTGTGTTCCCTCCTGACACCCCATGGTATGCCCTCCCAACCCCCCCAAGTGTGTGCCCCCCTGACACCCCATGGTATGCCCTCCCAACCCCACCCCAGTGTGCCCTCCTGACACCCCATGGTATGCCCTCCCACCCCCCCCCCCAGTGTGTGCCCTCCTAATACCCCATGGTATGCCTTCCCAACCCCCCCCCAGTGTGTGCCCTCCTGGCTCCCCCAGTGTGTGCCCTCCCAACCACTGATGCGTGCCCTCCTGACACCCAGTGTGTGGCCTCCTGACTCTCCACTGGTGTGTGCCCTCACTACCCTCCCCCACAGTGTGTGTCCTCCTGACCCTCCCCCCAGTGTATGCCCTTCCAACCCCCTGGTGTGTGCCTTCATAACCCCCCGGTGTGTGCCCTCCTGACCCCCCCCCCCCAGTGTGTGCCCTCCTGACCCTCCCAGCCCCCTAGTGTGTGGCTTTACTGATCCCTGTACACTGTCCTATCCTCTGTCCTGTCAACTCCTGTCCTCTGCCCTATTCTCTGTACACCGTACTACAGCCTACTGACCATTCTATCCTTCCCTACAATCAACTGACCCGTATACACTGCCCTACATGCTACTGGCCTCTGTACACTGCCCTACATCCTACTGACCTTTCTACACCGCCCTAAAAACTACTGACCCCTATACACTGCCCTACATGCTACTGACCTCGCTACACTGCCCTACAAACTACTGAGCACTGTACACTACCCTACAAACTACTGACCACTGCACACTGCCCTACAAACTACTCACTAATGCACACTGCCCTACAAACTACTCACTACTGCACACTGCCCTACAGCCTACTGACCTCTGTATGCTGCTCTACAGCCTACTGACCTCTGTACGCTGCCCTACATACTACTGACCTCTGTACATTTTACTTTGTATGATACGTTTAATTCAGTTCTGTAAACAACACCTTATTTTCTGTCAGTGCCCCTCCCGAGACTAGACTCATAAAATCATATTTTATTTTTCTAATTAAGAAGGGTTCGGTGAATGCGCATATGAAGCTGGTGGGGTTCAGTACCTCCAACAAGGTTAAGAACCACTGGGTTAGAAGGTCCAGGTACACCATAACTAAGGGTGTTTTCACACTTGGTGCAATTGCCTGGTCCAAACCGGAGTTCGATTGCTCCCCCCTCTCCCTGCCCCTGATGGACTGTGTTTACATTTGATTTTTGTATTCGAACCGCAGTACACGTGTTTCATCAAGCTGCAGCCGGCGCATACTCATGTTGCTTGGCAACCACTGTAAACAAGAAGGTGCCAAAATGGATAGAATTGCTTGCTTTGGTACGATTGCATTCTCATCGGAAGCAAACCGTACTGGAGTTCACATGAACCGTACCCGAGACCACCCTTTTTAAGTGGACTCGGGTACAGTTCACGGGTGCGCATCCGAGTTCAAAGACAGGGTTCACATCATCAAAAAGAACCGAATTCTGACGTCAATCGAACCCGGGTGTGCACCAAAAGTGCTAGTGTGAAAACACCCTAAATCTGCTAACCTTGGGAGTTGAAGGTGTCAGAGCTTGGTAAAACAAGACATATTCACCAAGAGAAGGCCAAAGGGCGGCTTAAGGCCCGTACACACGTACCGATTGTCGGCCGTAAATATTCGGCCAACGTCCGATTGTCGGCTTGTTAGTATGATGCTTTCGACAACCGACTGCAACTTTTCGGCCGAACAAAATCTGGTGTGCAGGCTATAAAATTTTTGTTGGCCAACAAAGAACGGCCGATTGTTCGTCTGTCAGTACAGATTTCGGCCGACAAAAGCCAGATGAGCAAGACTGGGCATGCTCAGAGAAGAAAAAACACACGGAAAGTTAACCATCACGACATCACTTCTGAAGTTGGTTGTTGTTGGCCGACAAAATTCGTGTGCAGTCTTGAGCACTTTTCAACCAACACGACAGCACTGGACAAAAGACGGCCGATCGTTCGGCCGACAATCGGTGCATGTGTACGGGGCTTTAGTCCCAAGAAGGTAAGCAGAACATACAATAGACACAGAGTGGCACTCCGGAGACTCTTGACCAAGGCTGTAATAAAACTGGCCAGGGGCCCAGCCTGCTAGAGACAACTCTGGCCACATGTTACATATAAAAAGGAAAAATAAAGAGAGCTGAAAGGATGCCATTAGCCAGCAATTTATGCCAGACAATGCAAAGACCTGGCACATAAAAGCTTTTAAAAAAACTTTTTTTAGGAAAAGTCTTAGGAAAATGTGTATGAAAATTCTCAGAGCATTTAAATGTTGTTTGAAAAGCACACACACTGTTAGAAATTTGTTCATCCGAGATCATTTTTCCATCCTGCTCCTTTGACACAAATCTTCAGCTGCTGTAATCTCGTGTGTCGGAGAACTTGTCAGATGCTGATAAAAGAGGAACGGAGCAGCAGAAAGACTCAACACTTAGAGCTTTGGAAAGAGATAAGTAAACACTACAGATATTTGGGCTTAGGTCAAATTTCATGAATGGGGTTTACAACGACTTTAATAATATAAAACTTGGATTACAAAATCTTCAGTTTTACTAAAATTAGTTGATGCAAAAATGAATACACCCAACAACAAAAACTAGTACGTCTAGTATTTTATGTGACCTTCATGGCTTGTAAGCACAGCACCAAATCTTATAGGCATGGAATGAACAAGTTGGGGACATGCAATTTCTATCTTTCCATTATTCAAGAACAACCTCTTTTAGAGCCTGGATGCTGGATGGAGAGTGATGCACAACTTGTCTCTTCAGAATTCCACATAGGTGTTCCCCCATTGGGTTCAGATCAGGAGACATAGTACTTGGCCACTGAATCGCTTTCACCGTTCTTCAGAAATGCAACAGTGGCCTTAGATGTGTGTTTTGGATCATTGTCATGTTGGAAAAGTGCACGATGACTAAGGGCATGGAGTGATGGTAGCATCTTCTCTTTAAATAAAGAGCAGTACATCTGTGAATTAATGATACCATTAATGAAATGCAGCTTCCCGAAACCAGAAGCACTCATGCAGCCCCACCACAGAGGGACACTGCCACCACGTTTTACTGAAGGCACCATGCATTTTTCTTTGTACTCCTCACCTTTGCGGCAGCATACAGTTTTAAAGCCATGAGTTCCAAAAACATTTATCTTGGTCTCATCACTCCAGAGTACAGAGTCCCAGTAATCTTCCTCTTTTTCAGCATGGGCCCTGGCAAATTCTAGGCGGGCTTTTTTGTGTATGGGCCTTAGGAGACGCTTTCTTTGTGAATGACACCCATGCATGCCATCCCTCTGCAGTGTATGCTGTATTGTGTCATGGGAAACAATCACCCCAATTTGGCTTTCTACTTTCTAGAAGACGCTCCTGTGGAGGTGTTAACTTTCGTGGACAGCCCCGTGAGATGGTTGCAGTTTCATCATTGTTGAAACTGTGTCATTTAACATATACCCCCAGCATGCGTGAGCAATATATCATTTAGTGACAACTTTGTGTGAAAAAAAAAAAGTAATTTTCCTGAAACTTAGGGCAAAATATAAAATACTCCATGGACTCAAAATGCCTCTCCGCAAATAGCTTTGGGTGTCTACCTGGCATTTTATGTTCAATCTTAGCCACACATCACCCACTCTTCTAACCCCCTGAAGACCAAGCCTTTTCTGTGACTTTTTGTTTACATGAGAAAATATTTTTTTTTTTTTTTTACTATAAAATGACTTTGAACCCCCAAACATTATACATTTTTTTCTTAATTGTTTGGTAAAATATAAAAGATGATCTTATGCCGAGTACATAGATATCAAACATGACATGCTTTAAAATTGCGCACGCCCGTGCAGCGGCAACAAACTACGGACATTTTTAAAAGCCTTTACCACTTTGGACTTACAGAGGAGGTCTACTGCAAGAATTATTGCCCTCAACCTGGCATTCGCGGCGATACCTCACATGCATGCTGCAATTGTGTTTTACATATGACAAGACCAACGCTTGCGTGTGCCTTTGCGCGCAAGCACGGGGGGACGGGGGGCTTGAATTTTTTTTTATGTTATTTTGACACCTTTCTTTTCATTTGTTTTTTTTTTTTATCATTTTTATTCTTATCACAGTGAATTTAAATATCCCCTATGATAGCAATCTGTAGTGACAGGTACTCTTTTTTTTTAAAAATTGGGGTCTTTTAGACTCTAGATCTCTCCTCTGACCTTAAAGCATCTAACCACACCAGGATCGGTGTGAAAAGATGCTTTCCCAATTTCCCAATGGCGCTGTTTATTTCTGGCGAAACAGAAGTCTTGAAATGCTCGTAGCTTCCGGTATCTTAGGCTATAGAGAGGATTGGAGCCATTCTCGTCTCCAATCAGCTCTATGGTCAGATAATGGAACCACCGGCTGCACTCTCACGTTAATCAGTGGGACAGGAGAGCCCGAGAAAAACCGTGAAAGGCAGTGGGGGGGGGGGCAGTCCCCTCCCACTGCTTGTAAAAGCAGTCTAGCAGCTAATTATCGGCTAGGATCGCTTTTACATGTAAGCCAACCGCTAGCTGTAAAAAACGATACAAAGATGATGCCTAAATCTGCAGGCATCATCCTGGTATAACCACTCAAATTCCAGCAACGTACCAGTACATTGCTGGTCCTTGTTTGGCATACATTGGTGTTTTTTTTTTTTTTTTTCATGCAGCCTGTGGGCTGAACAAAAAAAAGAACCTAACAGATTCCTTCATCCACATGTGGATGAAGAAATATCCGCCAGAAAATGTGTAGTACACCCATCATTAGCCGCCCAAAACATCCAAACCCACTTTCTAATGATGGGTATACGTGACCAAACGCCATGTATACCTAATATTTTTTTTAACTGTGGTGGTGAAATCACCTCCTACAGCGCTGCCATCAGAGATTTCCATATATGCTGAGTGCAAACGCTGTTTGTGTCAGAATATATATAAATCAGTGTGGCAGCTGATGAGTACCTGCAGGGCAAAGTGAACAGTAAACATAAAACATTACATTGGCACCTGAAAAGTACCAATGAAAAACAGTAAAAGTAGGAAGAGTATAAGTAGAAGAGGAGAGTAAGAACAGAAAAATAACTATTTTTGACTTTTTTTATTTTATGCTTTTTTTGTAATTTTTATTTTGGGTTTTTTTTTGTAATTTTTTTTTTTTTTTTTACACTTTTTTTTCTTCAACGTTAACTACTTGCCGACTGCCTAACGCCGATCTACGTCGGCAGTCAGCCCCTCACAGGCAAAGTGACGTAGGGCTACGTCACTAGCTTGTGAGGGTCTAGGGAGCGAGCGCGCGCCCCCGGAGGCGCGCTCCCGCTCCCGCGTGGTCACGGACCCCCCCGCGCGTGTGACCAGCGGACCCGATGTCCGCCGGTCACTCGGCGATCGGCGGGGGAGAGGGAGAATGTCAGGCAGCTTGTGTAAACAAGCCACCTGTCATTCTCCTCGCTGTAAAGACACTGATCAAACGGATCTAGTATGTAGATCCGTTGATCAGTGTCCTTACAGCTCAAGCCACAGCCAATCACAGTAGAAAGCACGCCCCTAGGGATACACACAGCCCCTCCCTCCCAAATAAAGTTAACCCCTTCACAACCAGTGTATTTTTACAGTAACAGTGCATATGTATAGCACTGATTACTGTAGAAATGTCACTGGTAACCCCAAAAGTGTCACAAATGTCAGTCAAGGGTCCGATCTGTCCGCCCCAATATCGCAGTACCGCAAAAAAAAAAAAAAAAAAAAATCGCAGATCGCCGCCATTACGCGTTAAAAAAAAAACAACAAAAATGACAAAAATCTTTCCCTTTGTTAGTAAACGCGATAACTTTTGCGCAAACCAATCAAAATACGCTTTTTGCGATTTTTTTTACCAAACATATGTAGCATAAAACAAATTGGCCGAAAATTTAAAAAAATTTTGATTTTTACTTTTTTTTTGGGGGGAATTTCATATAAAAAAATGTGAAAAATATTGTTATTTTTGCAAAATTGGCGCTCTTTTTTTGTTTATAGCGCGTGATCAAAAAAATCGCACAGGTGATCAAATACCACCAAAAGAAAGCTCTGTTTGTGGGAAAAAAAGGACGTCAAATTCGTTTAGGTACAGCGTCGCACGACCGCGCAATTGTCCGTTAAAGTCACGCAGTGCCGAATCGCAAAATACCCCCTGGTCAGGAAGGGGGTAAAATCTTCCGGGGCTTAAGTGGTTAAAGTTCCAGGTTAGGGTCTCTCAAAATGACGATAGCCATCGAACATCTGTCGAGACCCTGTGTAAGTGTGCCCTAAATTGTGCCGTGCTGTACCCTACGCTAATAATCCACTAGGGTGTGGTAGCGACGGAAACAGTCACCGTGGCAAAGACCAGGTCAGTCAGGACAGTCGGGACAATAATTACGGGTGTCACACCTAAATCCATGCACGGCATCATTTTTGGAGGCATCTTTGGGTAGGGGTAGTTTGGAGGAATTCCGGAAAATGCCTCTCATGCAGCCGGCTCACTGCATCTGGTTGGGGAAGTCGGGCAGGAGCACCTGCTGGATACAGAAGGGCTCTGATTATCTCTTCTTGGTAGTGTAGGAAGGATAATGTTCCAGCAGATGCTTTGTATAAGACATAAGCGTTGTAAAAAGCCAATTGGAATAAGTATACAAACTTTTTTGTACCAGCATCTGGCCTTACAGGCAATTAAGTACGGTCCCATCATCTGGTTATTGAAGTCCACCCCTCCCATTTTACGGTTATAGTCGTGGACACAGAGGGGCTTCTCAACAACAACACCAGTGACCGTAGTCATTTTGACTGCTGTGTCTGGGTGAATGGAGGACAGAACGAAAACGTTCCATTTGTCCCTCCACTTCACTGCGAGCAATTCATCGCAACTCAAGCAAGCTCTCTCCCCCTGACTAAGTGGTGCATTTACCAGCCGTTGGAGGAAGCCCCAGCAAGTAGATCGCACGGTGCCACATGCACCAATTTGTAATTGAAAGAGGTGTTTAAAAAATGGCACGCTCGAATAAAAATTGTCCACGTACAAGTGGTAACCCTGTCCGAATAAGGGTGACACCAAGTCCCAAACTACCTTACCGCTGCTCCCTATGTGGTCTGAGAAGTTGGGGGGCTCCACAGTGCTATCTTTTCCCTCATAGACACGGAAACTAACTGTATAGCCTGTGGCCCTGTCACACAGCTTATACAGCTTGAACCCGTATCTGGCACGCTGGCTGAAGAGATACTGCTTGATAGCAAGGCGGCCAGTAAACTTAATCAGGGACTCGTCAACGCAGACATCTTGTTGGGGGATAAACAAGGCTGCAAACCGCTGATTGAAGTGGTTTACAAGAGGCTGAATTTTGTGGAGCCGGTCAAATCCAGGGTCTCCCTGAGGACGACATAGTTCATTGTCGTTGAAATGCATGAACCAAAATATTTGTTCGTATCAAACCCTGGAAATAGCAGCAGAGAACACGTGCATTTGGTGAATTGGGTCAGTGGACCAATATGACCGCAACTCACTGTTTTTTGTAATGCCCATGTTGAAGGATAGGCCCAGAAAGGTCTTAAATTCGGAAACCGTTATAGGTTTCTAGCCGAATTCTCTGGCAAGGGACAAATTTGGATTGGCGGTGATAAACTGGTTAGCATACAAATTACTTTGATCCACAATAGAGCTGTAAAGATCTTCAGTGAAAAACAGCTCAAAAAAATTAAGGGGATTAAAATCAGCTGTTTCCACTTGAATTCCGGGTTGGGCAGTGAATGGGGGAAGTACTGGCGCTGTAGAATCTGTGGGCTGCCAATTAGGATATACCAGCGCTTCAGGGAGGGCACTATGGGCTCTACGGGCCTGTCTTAGAATTTGCGGTGGCTGCAGGCCACTACTCGTGCTAGCCACAGCACCAGCTTCAACTGCACTTATGGAACTCGCCACGTCACCAAGTCTTACTGCAGTGCTGGTATGTCTAGGTCCAGGATGTACTAGGCTGCTGGTGCTTGCCAGTTCACCAGAAGTGTGTGCGGCGCTAGTACTGGCACTCTGATGCATACGATAAACATCCGGTTCTTGCATCTCAGCGATGGTTCTTGCATCTCAGCGACTCCAGAATGGGGTCGGGTACGCCTGACCTTAGCAGGGACCCATCCGTCATCGGAGCTATCTGTCAGGGAGCAACTGCTGTCTACAGGTTCATATACTGACCCTGATTCTGCCAGTGAGGCTTCCCCATCGCTCTCATCTGACATGGTCATACTGTAGGCCTCTCCACTACTGTACCACCGTTTGGACATTTTAGCAACTAAATTTACAGGTACAGTAGTGTGACTAACCGGTAAAAAGGCACCTGGTTGTCGAGGACTATTTGGTCGCTACAAAAAACTAGTGCTAGCGGAGATCAGGCCTGACTCTGCTAACGCAGCGGTTTTGTGTGTTTTGGAAGTGACAGTAATCTATTGCTTACTGCACTTGCCTGGGTAAAGTGGGCTGGGCGGAGGGGCTTAACGCAGGTGCTGGCAGGAATCAGTGCTGATCGTGTAAACGTTGCGTTTTGGGAACACTAAATTATGGGGACGCTAGTATAGTTCTGATCAGATCAGATATTGATCTGTTCAAACACTATACTAGTAATGGAGGTGTATGTATGTGTGTGTGCGTGTGTTAGTGTTTGTGGCAATCTGTAATTGACGCTAAATAGCGGTGGTGTGGTGGGACCTTGACGCTAACTAGCGTCACCCGTGACACTAATACAGTGATCGGTGACCCCAGTTTGTGCTTGCATGATTTTTTTCTGATAAACCTGTTGGGGCATACTCATTTATGCACAGCACTGTACATCTTTCCAGTGATGTCCCCTACCTCTCTCTGGTGCAGCAGGTGCCAAAATACCAAGTTTTGTCAGTTGGTGATGTCACCCCTCTTCATGATGTTACGATGCTCAATTCCAGCAATTGGCAGCTAGGCCTAAACCCTCCATCGTGAAAAGGAGGGGACATTCATCTCCATACCTAGCAGCTCCAGGTATTCTGCACCAGCTAAAATGGAGAAAGGCATGGTGGGGGATCATAGGAGAGGTGAGGGACAGTGACTTTGCCCTGAACGGATATGGTGACAGTGTCTCTTTAAAGCCTAATGTACATCGTAAACACCAGTTTAGTGAGGGTGGAAACCAAAGAGAATGGACAATGGCAGCAGCCTAATCACATACAAATAAATCACTGCCGGAGTAATATTTACTGGATCTGTTTAAACAAAAATGTAATTTTGTCCTTTAAAACCATGTTGTCGCGGCAGAGGAATGTTCAACATATACAGTAACATTTGTCAGAATTACATGGAGAATGTAAATGTTTAAAGATAAAGCAACAGAAGGAATATGTGAAATAACAGCTATTCCATAGAAGGAGTGGGGAGGGAAAATAAGTGATGATCTAGATACAGACATTGCATTGTGGAAAAGGTTTGATCCTGACTCACATACACAATGCAAGACATCTACATATAGTTACATCTGTCATAATCTGAGTTAAAGCTTACTTATAGAGGCAGTACTAGATAATACACCCAAATGAGGCCTGTAAAGCTGGAAACACACTATACAATTTTCTTGCACAACTTTCCTTTAGGTTTACCAAAACCATATAATATGAGGTTAAACCTAAACACTTTCAATTTGTATGCAATCAGGCAGGCCCTTGCACTACATTGTTGAAGGTAAATTTAAAGGAAATTGAACAACAAAAATTGTATAGCGTGTATCCAGCTTTAGTGGAAGAAATCCATACACTGCCTTTGCTGATCTTGTGAATTAACTGACATGCTTTTATCCTCTGGCTTAACCACTTGCCGACCGCTCACTGAGCTGGTACTGCGGCAAAGTGGCTCGTTATCGCCCAGCCGCCGGAGGCTTGCTCCCGCTGTATTCAGACACAGCGGGAGTCGGGCCAGGGGAGGAGAGGCGGTGATCACAGCCGCTCTTCCCCGATCGTCGGGGATCGAGTGAGGAAATACGCCCGCTTGTGTAAACAAAGCGGGCGGATCTCCTATGTGACAGACAGGGACAGATTACAAGAATAAGCATAGCTGAACCTGCGATCTGTGTCTGTGTCACACAATCCCCTCCCCCCACACACGTCAGTAAGCACCAGGCACACATTTAACCTCTTGATCACCAAGTTAACCCCTTCCCTGCCAGTGTCATTATTACAGTAACAGTGCATATGTATAGCACTGATTACTGTAGTAATGTCACTGGTACCCCCAAAAGTGTCAAAAATGTCAGCTAGGGGTCCGATCTGTCCGCCGCAATGTTGCAGTCCCGCAAAAAAAAAAAAAAATTGCAGATCGCCACCATTACCAGTTAAAAAAAAAAAAAACGATAAAAATGACATCTTTCTCGTAGTTAGTAGCTGTGATAACTTTTGCGCAAACCAATCAAAATACGCTTATTGCGATTTTTTTTTACCAAAAATATGTACCAGAAAACAAATTGGCCTAAAATGTTAAAAAAATTTAGATTTTTACATTGTTTTGGGGGGAATTTCATATAAAAAAAAAAAAACGTGAAAAATATTGTTATTTTTTCAAAATTGTCGCTCTTTATTTGTTTATAGCGCAAAAAATAAAAATCGCACAGGTGATCAAATACCACCAAAAGAAAGCTCTGTTTGTGGGGAAAAAAAAGGACATAAATGTAATTTGGGTACAGCGTTGAACGGCCGCGCAATTGTCCGTTAAAATAACGCAGTGCCGAATCGCAAAATATGGCCTGGTCAGGAATGGGGTAAAATCTTCCGGTCTTAAACACTCATTGAGAATTTTGTTTGTCAAACACATGTAGCTAAATACATGGCCTAAATATATGACAAAAATTTAATATATTGGATATTTTTTAACAGTCAAAGTAGAAAATGTCAATTTTTTCGCAAAAATTTCGCTCTTTTTTTATTAATATCGCAAAGAATGAAAAGCGCAGAGGTGAACAAATACCACCAAAAGAAAGCTCTGTTTGTGGGAAAAAAAGAACTTAAATTTTGTTTGGGTACGGTGTTGCATGACCGCTATAGTCAGCTAAAGTCGCACAGTGCCAAGTTGCAAAAAGTGGCCTGGACGTAAAGCAGGAAAATCCTCCGGTGGTAAAGTGGATAAATAATGTTCTGTATGCAGAAAGTTAAAACGGAAATCCAGCCACCCTTTTTGTCTTGCACAGTTGTAAAGTGCTAAAACAGTGCCGTCTGTCCGTTCTCATCCGATCTGATGGACGGATGGAAAATAGGGTTTCCATCCGTCCAGATATGACGGATCGGATCTCAGCGGACATGTCTCTGCTGACATCCAATGTCCCATAGAGATGCATGGGGTGACCATTCAGATCCGCCAAAAAAAAACTGACAGGCGGATCTGAATAGTCCGCCTGTGTCAAAGGGGCCTTACTCAGGTAAAGGGCATGATAGCAAATGCAAAAGGTACCTCCTTGCAGCATTGACCTTCCCTCGATCTCCTTCTAAACAAGCTCACATGCACATTTTATTGCACTCAGCACAGTGTGAAAGGCTTGTAAAATACTTACTAATTAGTCTACCCAGCCATGAGCACTGAAGTCCACATGGAGGATCACTTCTTCAAATAACTTCCAAAATTACTATGCAGAATCCACCGGAAAAGCCTGGAACACCTAGGGGCGAGTATATAGAAAAACACACAGCAGGGATAGGAAACAGAAATATAAAACAATGGCGAAGCCCTGAATGTGACAGTGATTTCATGGTATGAGATTTTTTACTCTTCAACCAGTGTGTAAATATGTATGTGAGATACAATCAGCGCTACCCTTCACTATCCAAATACTGTGTCAATATTTCAGTATTCTGAATAAAATTGCTGCTGTACACTCCTAGTGATTCAACCACACTACAAATATTACATAGTTAGTGAGGTTGAAAAAAGACATCAGTCCATCCAGTTCAACCTATGATGTGTGTGTTTGCTGTTAACCGTACATTGTATACCCCTGTATGTTGTGGTCTTTAATGTGCCTATCTAATAGTTTTTTTAAACTATCGATGCTCCCTGCTGATACGACTGTTTGCGGAAGAGAATTCCACATCCTTACTGCTCTGACAGTGAAGAACCCCCTACGTACTTTAAGGTTAAACCGCCCTTCCTCTAGTTTTAGTGAGTGGCCACGTCTTATTGTATTCCCTTTCTCTGAATAGTTTGTTCCTTATGCTAGGGTCACCAGTACAGTATTTGTACATTGATATCATATTCCCCCCTCAATCGTCTCTTCTCCAGAGAGAATAAGTTCAGTGCTTGTAGTCTTTCCTCATAGCTGATGTCGTCCATTCCCCTAATTATTTTTGTTGCCCTTCTCTGGACTCTCCAGTTCCAGCACATCCTTCCTGAGGACCGGTGCCCAGAACTAGACAGCATACTCCAGATGTGGCCAGACCAGAGTCTTGTAGAGCGGGAGAATAATCTCTTTATTTCTGGAGTGAATCCCCTTTTTTATGCATCCCAGTATTCTGTTGGCTTTGCTTGCAGCGGCTTGGCATTGCATGCCACTGCCAAGCCTGTTGTCTACCAGTACCCCCAGGTCCTTTTCCATCCTAGACTCCCCCAGAGGTTCCCCCCCTAGTGAGTAGTTTGCTTTCTGGTTTCTGGCACCCAAGTGCATTACTTTACATTTTTCAACATTAAACCTCATCTGCCATGTAGTTGCCCACCCCATTATTTTGTTCAGGTCCGCTTGTAAGGTTTCCACATCCTGCCCAGAAGATATTGGCATGCTTAGTTTAGTATCATCCGCAAATACTGAGATTTTACTAGATATCCCCGCCTCTAGATCATTTATGAATAAATTAAACAGGATTGGCCCCAGGACAGAACCCTGGGGGACCCCACTTTCCACACCCGCCCAATCCGAGTACTCCCCATTAATCACCACCCTTTGCACTCTCCCCTGGAGCCAGTTCTCTATCCAGGTACTTACCTTATGGTCCATACCTACCTTCCTTAGTTTGAACAGTAAGCGTTTGTGGGGAACGGTGTCGAAGGCCTTTGCAAAGTCCAGATACACCACATCCACATGCTTACCTTTATCTAGGTGGCAGCTCACTTCATCATAGAAGGTTAATAGATTGGTTTGGCAAGAACGATTTTTCATGAATCCATGCTGATTACTACTAATACCATTTTCATTACTAAAGTCTTGTATGGGGTCCCTTAACATCCCCTCCAAAATCTTGCAGACTACTGCTGTTAGGCTGACCGGCCTATAGTTACCTGGGATAGATCTCAGCCCTTTTTTAAATATTGGTACCACGTTGGCTTTTTTCCAATCAGCTGGCACCATACCCATCTGTAAACTATCCTTAAAGATCAAGAATAATGGTCTGGCAATCACCTGGCTGAGCTCTTTAAGAACCCTCGAGTGCAAGCCATCCGGTCCCGGTGATTTATGTTAAGTTTCTCTAGTTTAGTTCTAAGTCTATCTTCTGTTAGCCATTCGTGGTACTTCCTGAGGTGTGTTGTTTAGTTTGGCCTTACAAGCTGGGTTAGTGTAGCCCCCCAATTTTTTTGTGAAGAGAAGAAATTATTTAACACTACCGCCTTTCCCCTGTCCTCTGTGGCCAAATCTCCCTTGTCGTTTTTTATGGGGCCAATGTGTTCTGGCCTCGCTTTCTTACTGTTTATATACTTAAAGAATTTATTGGGGTTCTTTTTACTCTCTTCCGCTATATGTCTCTTGTGTTCTATTTTAGCCACCCTGATTTCGTCTTTACATTTTTTATTAAACTCTTTGTAATGCTTGAATGCTGCCAATGACCCCTCAGCCTTGTATTTTTTGAAGGCCTTTTCTTTAGCATTAATATGCATTTTTATGTTGGAGTTTAGCCACCCAGGGTTTAGTTTTGCTCTTTCAAATTTATTTCCCTTTGGAATGCACTGGTCAATCCCCTTGTTAAGTATGCTCTTGAAGCACTCCCATTTTTCCTCAGTGTTCTTTGTTCCCAGGGTTCTATCCCATTTGATATTTTCTAGCAAAGAGCGCAGTTTTGGGAAATTGGCTCTTTTGAAATTCAGTGTCCTTATATTACCCTTGTGTTTCCTATTACTGTATTTAATACTGAAACTAATTGATCTATGGTCACTGTTTCCTAAGTTTCCCACGTATTTCTATATCCGTGAGCAGGTCTGTATTGTTGGTAATCAGTAGGTCAAGTATTCAATATTCTTACAGTGCAGCACAACCAAAGATCACCATATAAAAGCAATAGAAAAAAATTATAATATACATTGTGTGTCTTCAATCAAAGTCCTTTAAATCAACAATACATAAAAACTACCCCCCCCCCCCCCAAAAAAACAAAGTACAAGTGTAAAAAAAATGCAATATAAAGAGTGAGCCACCGCAGTGTTCTGCTAAAAAATTGTGTGTCTTCAATCAAAGTCCTTTTAAATCAGTCATACATAAAACTACCCTCAAAAAACAAAGTCCATGTGTAAAAAAATAAATATGCAATATAAAAGAGTGATCCAGCACAGTATTCTTCAATCACTTATTGACACCAAAAAGTGCACACCACCACCGGCTGGAAAACCCGCTCACCTCACAGATGAGATCAGTCAGCTTTGTATATAGACACTCCTGCAATCTGCTGCTATGGTCTCCTCTCCTGGCATCCGGCTCTGCAAGCTTCTCTGTGAACCTCATGCAAGTACAAAGGCAGACTACATAGTGCTCTCCATTTGAACAAATTTTATTAAAAGCCCCCATATAAAAAAAACACTTACAAAATGTAAAATCAAAAGTGCTTGTAATCACATTTGTCTGCTCACCACCCTGCACAGATCTCAGCGGCTGCGTGACATCACGGGCTTGGCCCCTCCCTCCTATACGCGTGTCGCCCATTCATTGTACGTCTTCAATAGGTCTTTAATTATTATAATTTTATTCTATTACTTTTTAAGGTGATTTTCAGTCTGTAAATATAGATACCCCTGGCCAGATATGTCTTGGCCCTTCACTATAGATACTCCTGGCCAGCTATGTCTTGGCCCTTCCTTAAGCCTCGTACACACGCACCGATTGTTGGCTGTGAATTTTCGACCAACACCCGATTGGCCGATTGTCGGCTTGTTAGTATGATGCTTCCGACAACCGACTGCAACTTTTCGGCCGAACAAAATCTGGTGTGCATGCAATAAAATTCTTGTTGACCGTCAACAGAACGGCCGATTGTTCGTCAGTCAGTACAGATTTCGGCAGACAAAAATCAAGATGAGCAAGACTGGGCATGCTCCGAGAAGAAAAAAAAACACAGAAAGTAAACCAGCACATGACATCACTTCTGCAGTTGGTTGTTGTTGGCCGACAAAATTCGTGTGGTCTAGAGCACATTTCAACCAACACAACAACACTGGACAAAAGACGGCCGATCGGTCGGCCAACAATCGGTGCGTGTGTACGATGCATTATGTGTTAGTATAGCTTGTTTAAGGATCCGGCCCCAAATGCTGACTGGGCAATAAAAGAGCAGTCCCCCCTGTGCTCAACCCTCCAGTAAGCCGACTTACAGTACTGTGGAACATGACTAAGTCATTCACGGTTTTTAAATAACACTGCAAGCCTTACTCGGCTGTTTTGCTCACAGTGCAAGGCTTGGCTTGAAGTATGACCTATGAGTCATGTCCTTTGGAGTAAGAGCGCCTAAGGCTGCTAGAGTACGTGATTTTGGAGATGGAGCAGAAGATCTTTAATTTGCTTCCTCTTAGCAGTCCTAGCAGGGACTTTCCACCCCTATAGTACAGTGGTTTTATCTACTCTATGCTCCGGTGTGCAGTAAACCAAAGGGCTCTGTTGGATAAGCCAACAGCATTAAATATTTTAACTGAAACATATAGTACAATATACAAAAGTGTACAGTTCAGAGAGAACTGTACTCAATTGTCTGGCAACAAATACGTTACCAAGGAGAGTTGTCGCTGCTACTTCTATGGTGGAAAGGTATTTAGTGATTATTATGGATTATACAGGATTTATAGCCAACAGTTTGCGCAGCAACATCAGGTCTCATTCACATCGATAGGGTCAAGATTATGCTGTATCAGTTCAGGGTAAAAAATGATGGAATATTTGCAGCATTTACCATAAACATGTACATAATGTTAAAATTTGAATATCACATTTATTTTCTGAATTGCAACTATACCATTGAGAAACCCTGTATTTACACTAGTTGCATTTTAAAGGAAAAACGAAATAAACAAAATAAAATAAAAAAAATGAATAGCCATTAACAGATACAATAAAAAAAAAACAGCTTTTGCTTTAATATTCATCTTTAGTCTAGGTTTGTTTCCTCGGAAGTACTTTTCTTTTCTGCTATTAGATGTCCTCAGTCTCATTCAACCAACTTCCTCTGAGCTCAGGTCAACATGGACCCACCCCAGCCTGTGGCTGGACGGTAAAAGAAGAAGCACATTGATGAGCTTATCTCTTCATCACTTGGCTTCTTGTCAGCCCATGACCTGATTGGCTCCTTGTGCTGTTTCCTCCACTTGCACTCCAGCCCTGCTGTACAGGCAGGCTGCTACCAGGTCAAATTCATGTACTTACATTTAAAATTATATTTAATGTTGTATTAATGATTACAGAGCTGCTTTTATGTGTCTTTTATATTTGTCTAGAGCAGTGATGGCGAACCTTGGCACCCCAGATGTTTTGGATCTACATTTCCCATGATGCTCATATACATTGCAGAGTGCATAAGCATCATGGGAAATGTAGTTCCAAAACATCTGGGGTGCTAAGGTTCACCATCACTGGTCCAGAGTATTAAAATACAATTTTTTCAATACACATATAACTTCATCACCTGGTGAGTAGGTTTAAAACACCGGCATGATCAGAAGTTTCAGTGGTGTTATGTAATACAGTTCAGTTCAGTGTAGCCTGTAACACTAGCGTGTTAAGAATTTTATGATCATTTGACTAATCCTGAGCAGTACCATTCACTTTGGCAGACTACATATTTTATACATGAAGCTATAGAAGAAAGCTGAGCCAATAAAGCCCACTGTTAAAAAAAAAAAAAGAAGCTGTTGTATGTCTTTTTGCATTGTAAGACCGAGGTTCATTTACTAAAATTGGATTGCAAAATCTGGTGCCTTTCCGCATAGAGAAACCAGAAATCAGCTTCCAGGGTTCTGTCAAAGCTTAATTGAACAAGCTGAAGTCAGAACCAGATTGGCTACCATGCACAGCTGCACCAGATTTTGCACTCTGCAGTTTTAGTAAATCCACCCACCATTTTTATAAGATGCACTGCCTATTGTCAGTATTTGTACTGTGACCTGTTCTTGGCGTGAGCCATAAATAACGAATTTCACACCAGAATTTCACACCAGAAATATAAAAGAATAGAAGTAATCCTCTTTTTTTTTTTTTTTTTTTTATCCCCTTATTTCACCTACATTCTGATCATTTTAAAAAATACTCCAATTACATTTTTAATTTTTGGTATAAAAAAAAAAAAAAATGAAAAATATACCTTTTTAAACAAAGATCAGCTGAAACATTTTAAACAGCGTTTTTACCATAAAATGCAAGCTTGAGGTACACTCTGTGAGTACCAGGCCCTGCCCAAGTCCTCCAGGTGTGATGGGTAAAAATGAACAGTATACACACTGCATATCAACCTGTGGCACTGGTAAATAGTAATTAAAATGACTGAGCTAATAGGATTTTCTCATCTACGCTCCTTCATGTACGTATTCATTATTACAGTAATCGTAAGCATCAGTTGGTAGCTGAAGGCAAAGTAGCTTGGCCAGAAACTAGCATAGAAAAAAAGCTGGGTGCATATTCATTTAGGCCTGGTTCACACCTATGCAGGTTATGGTTTGGATATTCCTGGTGCATTTTGCATTTTTCATTACACATTTTTGATCCATTGAAGACTATGGAACCAAAAACCAGAAAAAAGTCCCTGGCCCTTTACATAAATTGCACAGATGGGAATGTGACCCATTGGAAACCATGTTAAATTGACTGTAGTGTGTTTCTGCAAAACTGAAATTGTACTAAAAAAAATGCATAGGTGTGAACCTGGCCTTACTGACTCAGCAGTATACCAGTCATACAGTTCGCAGCAGTGGAGTTGCGATTCCACTTTAGCTGCATGTTTAGGCCCCATGCACCCTGGGGCTCTTCTACACCATTTTCTCCTGGCAGGAGAAAGGCAGCTTCAAAAACCACACCTAAGCTGCGTTTTTGCAAATGCATTTATGTGCATCAAGTGCTTGGACGTTTATTCATTTCACTGGCCAGAATATTCATTTATTCTGGAGATTAAGATGAATAACAGCTCAATCGCTAAACACGCCTAGGCATTTTTTTCCTCTCTTGAATGCCAAAGTGATTTTTTTTTTTTGCCTCTAAACACTTATGTATGCACGAACACATAGGCTAACATGAAGGGGGGACGCAAGGCAGAAAAAAAAAAATAGTCAAAACGCCTGTAAAATAGGCATTTTTGAGCTCAACTGTGCATATGGCCATTAGACATTGTACAAATAAAGAAACCTCTGGCTCAAACTAGTCTTACACACACACCGTATTTTGTGTAAATATGTAATATTGTATCTAAATGTAGGAGTGGCATACTAGGAAAGGAAGCTAAACCTGGACATATTGGGGTAAGTGGTAAATGTCCAAGTACCTCTTACTTTTCTGTCCTGTGCTATTACTAGGCTTTGGGTAATGATAATGCCACTGGATGTAAAGGCCCGTACACCCGATAAGAAAATCAGAAGTAAAATTTCATCAACCGAGCGATCTTTCGATTTTCGGATTGTTCGTATGGTGCTTTCGACAGCCGATTACGAATTTTTGCACACCAAAAGCTGAACCTGTAAGCTATAAAATTGTTATCGTACTGGAACACAAGGTCCGATTTACGTTTAATTAGTACAGTATTCGTCAGAAAAAAAATCCTAAGAGCAAGACTACGCATGCTCAGACACGAAATACATACAAAACAATTAAACGCATGACATCACTTCTGAAGTTGAATTCTGTCATACGAGAATTTTCGTATGAAAGTAACATCAACTTTCGATATGAGACTAGCATGCAACAAAAGACGGACGAAAATTCATCCGATAATCTGATCGTGTGTACGAGGCTTAAAGAGGAAGTAAACCCTCCTCAGGAAGTTGTACCTATAGGTAAGCCTATGATAAGGCTTACCTATAGGTACTGTAAATATCTCCTAAACATACACCGTTTAGGAGATATTTACCTTTAATGCAGCCAGTGACGTCACTGGCGCATGCGCTCTGAAGGAACGGCTGATCGTGCCGTTCCTTCAGAGCCCCGTGCCGTGACCGTCGGCTCCCGTGCGCGGGAGTGACGTCACCGCGGCTCCGGCCAATCAGATGACCGGATGCCGCGATCCCGGAAGACGGGCGACATGTCATGTCGCCCGTCATACAGGTAAGAGAGCGGCACGGCGGGGGCTCGTTCTAAGGTAAGTATTTCATAATGAGCTAGTATGCGAAGCATACTAGCTCATTATGTCTTTCTCTTGCAGGTTGTAAAAAAAAAAAAAAAATTTTAAATGAGTTTACAACCTCTTTAAGAGTGTAAACCTTCCCAGGGGTTATCTACAGATAGCTGGTGGTTATACAGGTATAAAAGATCTTCTGTACAAATGTTACCAGCTGGGAAAATTCAACCCACCAGAGAAGTTCTAGCAACTGGGAAGGGACAGAAAACAGATCTGTGCAGAGGGCAAGGATCTTATGGAGGTCAAGCTATAAAAACTGGTTTCCCTACAAACCTAGAACTTGCAATGGAGACCGATTAGGTTTGATCCTTTATTCTCTGGGAAAATGAAACAAAACTTTTTATGTCATAGTGGCCATGTTTGCTACTTGCGTGGAGAACACTTTTTTTTTTTACTGATCCTTATATACAAACAACTGCTGCCTGATCTGTCTGTAACCAGCAAAACTGGATCATCTTACTGCTGTAGGCCCATTAAACCTTACCCTTATCTGCCCCGCCCACCACCTTTTCTTTAGAAAAGATCATTTTCTTGAGATGATGCCGTCTTAGGGCTCATGCACACTGCAGCTCAAAAAAAAGCTACTTTTACAATCATTTGAACTTTTCTTCCAGCTTGAAGAAGCTTGTGCTTTTTTTTGTGTGCTCGTTTGCACATTTTTATTGAGCTTCTTTGAGCATAAGCGTTTTTTTTTCTACAAACCTTCCCCTCCGCTCATTTTTCCTATTTTTTTGTGTGCGTTTGAGCTTCTTCACGTTTTTTCGCATGTTTTTGGGCACTTGGGCATCTTTTCTGCTCTAAAACTACTCTCAAAAACAAGTGTTTGGGGAGGTTTTTTTTCTGCCTGTAAGTCCCCGTTCACACTGGGGCGACCTGTCAGGCGACCTGGTCGCCTGACAGGTCGCCTTCCAAAAAGAAGCTGCGGACCCGTTCTAATCGGAGCGACACAAGTCGCTCCGACTTAGTAAAAGGGTCCGGAGCTTCTTTGGGGCGACCCGGAGCGACCTGCATAGACTTCAATGTTATGAAGTCCGTGCCGGCCGCTCCGAGGTCGCGGTGCGAACAACGCGCCGCGACCTATGAGGTCGCCCCGGCAAGTAGCGTCGCCCCAGTGTGAACGGGGCCTTAGAGCATATGCCTGTAAACTCTTAAAAAAGCCATAGTGTGCATGGACACATTGGCTAACATGGAAGGGAGTTTATAGACAGAAAAAATAAAAGCTCAAAATGCTTTAGAAGAAGCATTTTTGAGCTTTGAGATGCAGTGTGCATGAGCCCTAAAGTTTGCCATAGATGGATCGAAATTCAGCCAGTTCAGCAGGAACCATCTGAATTTCGATCAGTGTGTGGCCAGCCCTGTTCAACTGCAGTCAATCTACTGTCAAATGAATATGTTGGAAAACTTGTCAACCAGAGGTTGCTGTTTGGATAGAGGAATCTTTTTTTTTTTTTTTTTTTTTTCCCCCCATTCAGCCTGCTGTCTGGATAAAAAAAAAAAAAAATTAAAAACCCAATAATCTATGGCTAGCTTTAAAGTCCAGCTCCAAAAAATAGCAAAAAGGTCACCCTTAGGCCCCTTTCACACGATCGGACCGATCAGATCCACCTGTCCATCTGACATCCGATAAGATCCGCTGAAAACAGATGGCTGGCGATATGTTTGCATCTGACTGCTGGATGGATGGCAAACGGACATGCTGTCCGTTTTCATCTGATCTCCTCATAGAGGAAAGCAGGACTCTGACAGGTTCGTCTCTGAACAGTGATCGGAGATGGACCTGTCATCCGGCTGCTCAGCGGGGATCAAGCTAGCGGAGTCGGTCCAAACAAATCTACCCTGTGTGAAAAGGGCCTTACAGTGGGGCCCCCTGCATTGCAATAGGTAAATGCTGATCATGTCCAGGTGAGTACAGTGCTGGCTGTATTACTTACCTTTCTACCAGTTCCAGTATTCTCCTCCTCCACCTCCCTATAGCTTTGTTCTACAGGGGGAGCCTTAATACCATCACATACAAAACAGGGATATTAACCATGTATAGTATTATTATTGAGGAGGCTGGAGCATGGCTGGTCTCCACTTACAGATGCAGCTGCAGGGCACCAGTCGCTGTGCTGGAGGAACTCTTTTGGAATGGGGAAAAGGGTAGGTATTTTCTTCTTATTCCCCAACCCCTAGACATACTAAGCATTTAGTCCTTGCATTGCAGAGAGGAAAGAGGCAAAGTGGACACTGCAAGGGTGGATTTTTTTGGACATTTATGGAGTTGGGCTTGAAGTAAATACAAGGGCCATCACTGCTAACCTTCTTCAATATTGGGAGCCACTGCTTTAGAACAAGATTGCAAATAAGGACAGCCTTTTTTTTTAAACTTAAACTTTCCTTACTTGCATTTTGTTCCAGGGCAGGGGCTCAGAGAGTAATAAAAAAGTGGGTCTAAAAAACAGCCAAATAAGATTTTCATAAAAAGATTCATAAAAAATATTGTCAATACGTTTGTACCAACTAAGAAAATATAAAGCTGGTGAGCTCATATAACATCAAATACAACTCAACCTGAATCATTCTACCGTAATTCAGTCTGAAAAATAAGAGTATACATTAACATCACAGTATTAAAAAAAAAAAAAAATAATAAAATTGTGCAAAAAACTACAATGCACTGACTAGAGGATGTGATTGGTCACATGGATTCTAGATCAGATAACATTACTTAATAAAGCAAGTTCACATTCTTAGTGCCATAACAGACATTACAAATGATAAGTCTATGTTGAACAAAGTATTACATCAGTGCAAGTCCTTTTGTGCTCAAAAGAAGTTGTAACATTCTAAAAAAAAAAAAGATAATCAGTATATTATATATATATATTATACTAAAGTAGTGGCTTCGGCATTGTGGCAGTAAATAGAGGCTACTGGTGAAGAATTTATAATTGATTCAGTTAATTAAAGGTCAGTCTACCCAAAAACTGATGTTTCAACTATGATTGGATACATCTGGTCTGAATCTCATGGCAGATTTGAAAATCTCCTGGCAAATCCAGCAAAAAGGTCTCCTTGTCTGAAATCCTGGTGTTGTCTTGTAATCCCCCTTCCTGCACACAGACAACGGCTGCAGTGGGTAGGTGAAGCTGGGAATTTAGGTGCAGATACCTCATCATCTGAGTCTATGAGGGATATAAAAAGCAATCAAACCTGTCAACAGCTACCCAAATTTGAGATACCTTTTCTACGTGGATTGACCCTTTAGGTGGAGATTTTCAGCTTACTGCTCATGACTTTTCATAGGAGTTTTCCACCCACTGTGTTCTTAGTTGCAGAATTTCTTTACCAAAAAAGTCATGAAGCCTGGAGAAGCTGGCAGTGACTTCAGTCCCCTTATTACTGGCACATGCCTCATCTGCGCTGCTGTCGGTCTGCATACTCTTCTCCAATGCCGTGGAGTACAGCTGACCACTTTCCCCTAAGTCATCTCCAAAATGCCCTTTAGTGATGTATTTATATTTTGGTCCGTTTGTATGAATGATACCATTGGGCACATTATCTGGAGTGCTATTCCATGGCACGCTGCCATTGTCCTTTAGTGACGGCCTATCTTGAGTATCCTGGGCTGCGGGGCAGTCACTGTGGAAATTGGGATTTATTTCCGCAGTGTCCTGAGTCCCACTAAGAGACCTTTGACTTTTCTTCATTTCCACAAGCTGCTCCTGGAGTTCCTTTACTACAAGTCTGATGTATTCAAAGTTTGCCCTGGATAGAGCCTTTACCCAGGATTCCATCGTGCTGTGGCTGTCAGCAGCAAGAATATAGGCACGGGATTTGGCATAGCCAAACTTGATTGCAAAAGCAAACTCTTCCGTAGACTCACATAGCTCCACTCTGCATCCTTCCAGTATAATCACTCCGAGGGGCTCTTTGCGCTCTTCAGTGTCATAGTAAAAGAGCATGTTACCCTTCAGCACAAACCAGCGTCTATGATAGGAAGCATTGCGCTCACCCTTTTTATACAAAAACCCACATTTGTCCACCGGTGACTTGCAGGTGGCGTAATAGACCAAGTTCCTCTCATTGAGCTTCATGTCTTGGCTTGTCTCAGGCCCTTGAATACATATGAAATAAGAATTTAGTTTCCAATATCCAACTACAGGGATGAACAACACAAACATCATTTACAAATCTAACCACCGGGAAAAGTTATTTATATGAAAATGAGAGGATTAAGTACTCTTGTCTGAATTAGACACAATTGATACACCTATAGGCAGTGATGGTAACAAGAAATTGCTGATGCCCACATAGGAACCTGTAATACAAAATTCAAATGTAGAAACAAAGAACTCAGGTAGGCAAATACAGTAAAATCACATTTGAAATACACATGTAAACTGTTTTATCTGAGAAACGATTTCTAAATCTGTTCAGCAAGTCTTGTGATTCTGCCACTCATGACCTTCCCTTAACAATTCCCTTGCGGAAAAACATGCTGAATTGGCATCAATGAGCAACATAACAGAGACTACCTGACATGAAATATCTCCAACTATCGTTCAATGAATGTTTATCTTGGGAGACAAAATGAAGCTACTTCCATCAGCAGTATGAAAAAAATGTATGATTCTTTAGGCTCCATGCACACAGGGCATCATAAAAACGAGCTCCAAAGCTGTTTGACGCCGGGAAAAAGCAGCTGTAAAAACGTGCTTTCAGTAGCTTTTTCCATTAGCGTTATTGCACGTTTGGCCACGTAGCTTTCAGCAGCGTTTTTTCTGCCTCCATTCAAAATCAAAGGTTCCCTATGGGAGCATATTGATTTGAATGGAAGTCGCACCGCAAGTCGGATCAGGATGATGCGACTTGCGCTGGGAGAATCTTGAGGGGGAACTCCACGCCAAAATGGGGAAAAAAAAAACGGAGTGGGGTTCCCGCCCAGGTTCCAAACCAGGCCTTTCGGGTCTGGTATGGAATTTGAGGGTAGAAAAAAAGGCGTGGGGTCCCCCCCAAAATTCAAAATTCAGACCCTTATCCGAGCATGCAGCCCAGCAGGCAAGGAAAGGGGAGGGGACGAGCGAGCGGCCCCACCCCCCCTGGACCATACCAGGCCTCACGCCCTCAACATGGACTATATAATAAGCTGCAGAGACCGGAGACCGGCATAATCACTGGTGACAGCGTCGGAGGAGGGCCAGAGGAGGCAAAAGGGCAGAAGAGCGGAGGGCAGAAGAGCGGAGGGGACAAGACCAGAAGAGCGGAGAGGAGAGGAGAAGAGCGGAGCGGAGAAGACCGGATGAAGATTTTTAATAAACTTTTCAAAACGTCTCCTGTCGTTATTTACACACACTGCCTTTTATGGGGTGAATGGGTAGGGGTACAGTGTACCTCATACCCATTCACATAGGGAGGGGGTCCGGGATCTGGGGGCCCCCTTGATAAGCCCCCTGCCCGCAGACCCCCACAACCACCGGCCAGGGTTGTGGGGATGAGGCCCTTGTCCTCATCAACATGGGGGCAGGGTGCTTTGAGGTGGGGGTGCAAAGCCCCCCCCCGCCCCAAAGCACCCACACCCCCCCCCCATGTTGAGGGCGTGTGGCCTGTTATGGTCCAGGGGGGGTGGGGCCGCTCGCTCGTCCCCTCCCCTTTCCTTGCCTGCATGCTCGGATAAGGGTCTGGTATGGATTTTGGGGGGGACCCCACGCCGTTTTTTCGGCGTGGGGCTACCCTCAAATTCCATACCAGACCCGAAGGGCCTGGTTTGGAACCTGGGGGGGAACCCCACGCTGTTTTTTTCCCCCCATTTTGGCGTGGAGTTCCCCCTCAAGATTCTCACAGCGCAAGTCGCGCCGCAAGTCGGATCATCCTGATCCGACTTGCGGTGCGACTTCCATTCAAATCAATAGGCTCCCATATTCATTGAATGGATGAAAAAAAATGTATAACGTGGCTTAACGCACGTTAAGCAACGTTATTCAGTCTCTAACAGCGTCAGACGTTTTTACAGCTTGACGCTGCAGCTCCAGAACGCACAGTTCCTGGGTTTTTTTGGAGCTGTAAAACGCCTATGCCACTTGGAGCTCCTAAAAGCTCTATGTGTGCATGAGGCCATAGAATAACATGGATGGGCGTTCTGCAGCTGCAAAAAAAAAAAAAAACGTCTGACGCTGCTAACAGCAGCTCCAAAAACGTCCAGTGTGCATGAGGCCTTAAAGTTCAACTTCACTCTTCCAATCAACATTGGTTATCTCTAATCCTCATGCTGCTAGCATTAGTAAACAGATAGGCAAGTATATCATATTGTTTTAAACTTTTTTTAAATTTCTTCAGTTACTTCCTAGTTTCTTGCCTAGGCAAATGATTTCTACATCCCAGGAGTCTTCAGGAGAGAGGAGGAGGGGTTTTCTCAGCTAAGGACACACTCCTGCATGCATGCATGCTTGAGCTAAGGGCAGATGGATTCCAGGAAGTAAATGCTTCATGAATAATCTGACCTTTTTCAAGATTGACGAAGCCAGAAATGCTAGGGGTGTTTTTCAAAGAGATGTCTCAACATAATAAGGTATGGAGATATGGATAGATGGGGGAGTTTGCTTTGAATAATAAAAATGAACTAATTAGCGTTTTTTATGCTCAGATGCAGTGAAAATCCACTTTAAAGGAGTTGTAAAGGCTGAAGGTTTTTTTTATTCTAAGTGAAGCAGCCCCTCCAGCACCCCTAATACTTACCTGATCCAACTCTCTCCAGCGATGTTCATGAGTTCCTCGGCAGTCTGGTATTCTCCCTCCTGATTGGCTGAGACACAGCCGCAGCACCATTGGCTTCCGCGGCTGTCAAAGTCAGTTAGCTATTCAGGAGAGAAAGGGGACGGGGCCGAACAGCAGCTCCATGTCCATGTACACAGGGAGCTGCAGCTCGGCTCGGGTGCCCCCATAGTAAGCTGCTTGCTATGGGGGCTCTCGACAGGAGGGAGGGGCCAAGAGACCTGAAGAATGACCCGAGAAGGAGGAGTGCCCGGGCCATTCTGTGCAAAACCAACTTCACAGAGGAGGTAAATAAAACATGTTTGTTATTTAAAAAAAACAAGACTTTACAATCACTTTAATGAATACATAACTGACCTAAAGCGTGTTCTTAATATTTGCTTTGAATTCTTTGACATTTACAATCAATGTCTTCTCCAATACCGGTCAAGTTTGTATATATTTAGGACCCAACACAAAATCTTTATTCAGATCTGATAGGTAAGTTCACCCAAAGCCATAAGATAGTCATTGCCCTAACCATCCAAATGTCAGGAAAGGAAATTAAAGTATGTCTACAGACTTCACCTTGACCTCTTCAGGCAACCACTATAAAATGGATGTCAGGTTGGCCAATCTCTACTGTTTTCCAAGGATAAGGTCGGTGCCAGGGCTGTATACAGACACACACGCACCTAGCTGGCTGGAATATGCATATTTATGCCACAATCATTTAAAAAGCCACTGTCTTGTTTTTCCCTAAATTACACTTTGATTAATTTTTCGATTTCTCAAGAGAAACCTGAAAGAAAAAACAATTAAATGATATACAGTAGCTTTGTTTTTAATGTAGAGGAGTCATTATAATATTAAAAGGGAACATAATAAGATCACATTTATAAAGCCAGATATGTTTTTAGTAGACGAATAGTCACTCACTACTTTGAAATTTTTTACCCCCCCCTTTTGTTATTTTTAGGCAGAAATTTGTAATTTTTGGCAGTTTTTTCCTTTAAACTATCTTTGAGCAAGAAACCAATATCATTTTTTTTATTTCTTTTTACCTTTTTCAGGCAGGATTGCCTTACTGAAACTCCCTATTGTGTCTCAGCAGTGGCAAAGCAAAGAAAACAATAAAAGTGGGAGAAGCCGAGTACTCACCTAAAAGGTATGATAATCCATAGGGCAAGCCTACATTCTAGCATGCTTAAAGTGATTGTAAAGTCTTTTTTTTTTCTACTAAAAGAGCAAACATATTATACTTACCTGCTCTGTGCTGTGGTTTTGCACAGAGCAGCCCCGATCCTTCACTTCCCCGGTCCCTGTCTGGAGCTCCTGGCCCCTACCTCCTGTTGAGTGCCCCCACAGCCAGCAGCTTGCTATGGGGGCACCTGAGCCAAGATGCAGCTCCGTGTATACATTCAGAGATGGTGCTGCCATTAAGCCCCGCCCCCTCTCTCTGATTGGCTGAGTTTGATTGACAGCAGTGGGAGCCAATGGCTCCACTGCTGTGTCTCAGACAATGCTGTGGCACTGGTGGACATTGCTGGATAAGGATGGAGCTCATGTAGGTATTAAGGGGGCTGAGAGGGACTGCTGCACACAGAAGGCTTTTTATCTTAAGGCATAGACTGCATTAAGATAAAAAAAAAACCTTCTGCCTTTACAACTCCTTAAAAGTGTCTCTAAAAGGCAGAAGGTTTTTTATATCCTAATGCATTCTATGCATTAAGATAAAAAGCCTTCTGTGTGCAGCAGCCCCTCTAATACTTACCTGTGCCCCATCTCGATCCAGCGATGTTGCACGAGAGACTTTGCTGTCCAGTACTCTCCCTCCTGACTGGCTGAAACACAGCAGCAGGCGCCATTGGCTCCCGCTGCTGTCAAACAAAGTCAGTGAGCTAATAAGGAGGGGGCCCTGAATGGACTCACGGAGCAGGGGCTCGGGTGCCCCCATAGCAAGCTGCCTCATGACAGTACAGAGAAAAGTAAACCAAGTACTGTAACAGGATACAGAAAAGGTTGGCACAGGAATATACCGACTTGCATTTCTGATGTGCTTGCAGAATTATGAATTATCTGCCATTTTACCTTTTTTTTTACGTCATTAAAGTGGGGACAAGGCATTCCATTAAACCTGAAGAGTTTGCGTTTAGAGCATAGGATCACATCTCACTAAAGGATGTGAATGAGGGAAAGGGCTTCCTCTGATGAGTGAAACATTAAAGCAAATTACATGTTAGCCAGCAGGCGCTCTTCCTAGAGGAAAACAACATTGTAAAGGAAAATAAATATAATACAAATGGAATAACAATGGAGGAAACTAAAAGACTATAGACAAGCATGCATACAGATATACTATTCAGATAATGGGGGTACATTTTTAAGTGTTTCAAAATCAGCAGTTCACGTGTGTGTATTATTATATATATATATATATTACTTCTATATACATATGCATCTGACCTGCGGTTTACCTCCTTCCCACCTGCTGTTTTGCATCCCCGATAGCAGTGATGGCAAACCTTGGCACCCCAAAAGATTTGGAACTTCATTTCCCATGATGCTCATGCACTCTGCAGTGTAGTTGAGCATCATGGAAAGTGTAGTTCCAAAACATCTGGGGTGCCAAGGTTTGCCATCACTGCATAGACTTGTATGAGAATGCAAAACCTGTGTTTCAAATAAACAAAAACCCGTGGACAGTTCTCAATTGTTGGGTCTGTTTTGGGACCAAAGATACAGTTTTGCGTGAATGTACAGCCAATTAGCAACTACTACATTTAGCCGCTAAACCACATAAACATTTTTGAGATCCAGTAGGTGACGATCAAAGCTTTTCAGCAGAAAATGTGAGACCTAAGGTTTCCAGATTTGATGGAATTTAGACATTGGGGTTGATTTACTAAAGGCATAATGGTGGTGCTCATTTTCCCTATAGCTTAGTAAATGTGGTAAGACTATGCTGATTTTCATCATCCAATCATGTTATTTTCCCTCTTTTGTTTTTGGATGATTGGATTTTGCATGACATGGACTGTCATGTCTCCCAGGTGTGGCTGCTGAAGGGGGAGTCTCCCCACTGGCTCCATGAGAGGATTCTCATTGGGCAGTGGAGGAAACCCAATCAGTGGCCCATTCAGGCCTGTATCTACCCCAGAAGGCAGATTCTGCCGCAGAGGATTCTGGGAGTGGGTATAAGTTTAAGGGGAACGCATGACGCAGCGTCTTTGGCGGGAAGCAGAGTCCCAGGAGGGAGGGTACGGCTGTCTCCCCTCCTGTCAGAAGGATCGGGTGGCTGCCTGAGAATCCGGAAGAGAGAGCTGAGCTGCAGAGAGGAACCGGTGTGCCGAGTACCAGCGGAGGAAGAGGGGTTAAGTTCCAGGAAAGCCTTCCAAGGTCATGAGTACTGTGAACTGCCCCTGGGGGTCTACCTAGTGTAGAGGGGACCACTCCGGTGAAGGTCCCAGGGATCCTGAAGCCTGCCAAGGGGGTTGCCTAGTGAAAGGACCCTGAAGTGTTAAGGGGGTTGCCTAGTGAAAGGACCCTGGAAGTGTAGAGGGGCGCCAGCGGTTGGGCCCTGAAGAGTCAAGAGTGCAGTGTTAGGAGTTGCAGCAGCACAAGCAGTTACAAGAAGCTACCTCAGTCAGTGAAGGGGTGGAGGGAGTTCTACACAGGACTTTTGAGCTAGACAGAGTGTCAAGAGTCAAGGATTATTACAGTCCTGGATCTTCTGAGTTAACCAAGGAGTTAAAGTCGAAGTTTCAGCAGAACAGTATTTCAAGCGCCAGGAAGCGTTGGTTGGCATTCAGCTGGCGCCAGGACAGCGCTAACAGGCATTTTTTCTACAAAGTGTCCCAGTTAAACCTAGTTGAGCCAGAGGAGTATCCCACTCATTCCCTTCTCCCATCCCCATTATAAAAAAAACACCAAAGATGCCGGAATGGTCAATGTCTCAGCTCTCACACTTGGGTTCTCAACATCAATGCGTTGGAAGTGATCCCGGTAACAATGGCGGACCCACATCAGGCCCAATGCCTGGAAATATGGCTACATGTATATCAACCGTGAACACAAAGTTATATGAAGTCCGGTGAATATTAATAAAAAGTCCCACAGTGATTTAATTATAAATAATTAATTATTTTCACATAAGGGCTTAAATCACAATGGGACTTTTTACTAATTAATATTCATGGGACTTCGGATAATTTTGTGTTCATGGTTGATATACACATTGTGTATATGAATAGCAATTGCTTGTTTCAGTATATTATTTTTATTTGTGGTATGTGGCAAATGGGGGCATCATTTTGTATGTTTGCAGAACTGCAATTGTGGTATCACATTTATTATCTACTTTGTGGCTGTCAGAATGTGAGTTATGAGTGTGAAATGTTTTTTTGGGCATCCCTTTTGTTATTAGGTGTACAAGTGCTGTATTTAGGGTTATAGGTTGTGGTCTTTGGAGGGGATATGAAGGATCCTGTAGATCTGTATCCACAATCCCAGTTTCATACAGCTGAAAAAACATGTATATGGGTGACCTGGTATTGCATGGGCCAATCATTTTGGTATTATGTACCATCTGAGTAATGCTTTGTAGTTAAATCTCTTTGGCTAATGCAGCGAGTTAGCACTATCAAGTTGTTTTTCAGATCTGAGCTCCGCTTGATACTCAGGTCTAGCTCCCATTTGTAGGTGTAGCCATGGGGTATAGGAGTGAACAGAGAGAGTAAAGCCCCGTACACACGCACCGATTGTTGGCCGTAAATTTTCGGCCAACATCCGATCGGCCGATTGTCGGCTTGTTAGTATGATGCTTCCGACACCCGACTGCGACTTTTCGGCCGAACAAAATCTGGTGTGCATGCTATAAAATTTTTGTTGGCCGTCACCAGAACGGCCGATTGTTCGTCAGTCAGTACAGATTTCGGCCAACAAAAGTCAGATGAGCAAGACTGGGCATGCTCAGAGAAGAAAAAACACACGAAAAGTAGACCAGAACATGACATCACTTCTGCAGTTGGTTGTTGGCCGACAAAATTTGTGTGCAGTCTAGAGCACATTTCAACCAACACAACAACACTGGACAAAAGACGGCCGATCGGTCGGCCAACAATCGGTGCGTGTGTACGGGGCTTAATGGTGTCAACGGGATGAAAATTAGCCTTGTAAAGTGTGGATCATTCTTACATTTCGATTCAAAAGGGGTAAGAACCAATATGGTGGCAACAGTGTTTATTTAGTAAGTATCCAAAATAGTTCAGAATTAGGTGTCTTGAAAGCTGTAGATTGGAGAAGGGTTTTCTTCCCTTTGGTGTGAGAAGCCGATGGAATGGCGTGTTATGCCTGCTGCAATCCAGAGTCTACAAGCACCTGATGACACGAGTTTCAGGGGAAAGGAAGGATAGGTAATAAAAGTAAGTTGGGATGGAGCATTGGAATACTCAAAGTGGTTGAAAACCTCAGACATGAAAGTATTTCTTTGGGCTTACTTGACTCTCTCAAAAAGCTATAAGTGTCATTCTTCTCTGTTATCTAGTTCCTCTGTTAGCATCATGAATCCCTGTTGACAAGTTTTCATGACACCAAGCAAAAAAAAAGTAACAGGGGAGGGATCAAACCATGATTGATAGCCTCAGCTCTGTTCCAGGAGGATTTGTTTTATCTCTGTGTATCAGTCACTTCAATGGGAATAAGTAAAGG